>NC_135379.1:37992500-38592500 GCF_049243985.1 Paroedura picta
GGCCCAACACATGAACACAGACCAGACTGAATGGTATATTAACAGTTCCCCTGAGCAACAAACTTTCAGTAGGTCATAGTAATTAAAACACATAGTAGCTAGGGTACCTATTAAGTCAGGGGTAGTCAGTTCCTCCAGATGCTCATGGACTACAATTCCCATGAGCCCCTGCCAGCAAATGCTGGCAGGGGCTCATGGGAATTGTAGTCCATGAACATCTGGAGGACCACAGGTTGACTACTCCTGTATTAAGTCACAGTTGATTAGACCTATACAATTACAGCTGATTAGAAAGCCAAAGAAGTCATAATTACAACTTCATTTGGGTTGTCTACCACAAATGGATCAGAAATGGTCAGCAGCTTTCCTTCGTTTCCAGGAGAAGAGAATCTTTGAACAACTGTTTTAAATCACATGGTTCTTAATACTGCAAGGTTCAATCACATGACCACAACACAGAGCAGCTACATTCATTTTCAGAACAAGCATCTGCAAAACTGCACCCACAATGATACGCACCACCTTGTGATGGAATCCTAACATCACATGAGAGTCACAGATTAAGAATTTGAGATTGCATTTGAGATTGCATTTGTTACATAAAACATAAAATAGGCAACCCATTCAGATACAGTTCTGAAGCTCTCACTGAATCAACTTTCACAGAAAGAAGATATTATCACTCCCTGGGTTAAAAGAGTGAATTGTTAGGCATAAAGGTAAAGGGTAAAGGTATCCCCTGTGCAAGCAGCGAGTTATGTCTGATCCTTGGGGTGATGCCCTCTAGCGTTTTCTTGGCAGACTCAATACAGGGTGGTTTGCCAGTGCCTTCCCCAGTCATTACTGTTTACCCCCCAGCAAGCTGGATACTGGTACACTGAACAGCAGTGCAAGACATGCATATAAGCTGTATAGGAAAATTAGTATGCTTTCAAAAATGACCATCGACCCAGCCTTATTGTTTCAAAAGTAGGTTTGGTGCAGTGGCCCAGATTGCCTTCTATCAGCTGCGTTTACTTGGCCAGCTGTCTCCTTTCTTGCCCTTAGACTATCTGGTCACACTGATTATGTTTTGCAACCTCTCCTCCACTGGATTACTGTAATGCCTTCTACATTAGGGGAGAACATAAGAGAAAATCCTTGCCTTCCTTCTCCCTCATCTCTCTCCATCCCAAGAGTTAAACTAATCAGGGCTGGGCTCGGAGGATTTGCATTTTGTAAAGCAAGTCCACCTTCTCATTATTACCTTCAACTGTTAAATGGTTTCATGGGTCCTTCCCCACCCATCTTATCTAGTTTGCCAGGATCAACTTGCCTGTTTCAAAAACTGTTTGATTCATGTCAGTCAACAGTTCATGGCCATTCAAACCCTGGGAGTTCTTTATCCTGGCCAATGATGAGCTATGCGAAGGAGCATTCAATTACTCCATAGGTAGGACTTCTTTCACCTTGCCCTAGATAGCCCAGATTCTAGAAGCAAAGCAAGGTCTCCCCTAGCTAATATTTGAATGGGAGATCTCCAAAGAATAGCAGGCACGCAATGGCAAGCCACCTCTGAACATCTTCTGTCTTGAAACCCCCACCAAGAGGGGGGTCACCGGGGGGGGGGGTCAGCTGTGATTTGGCGACACTTTCTATCACCATCACAATCACCAAGACTTCTTTCATGCTTTCACAGAAAGGGAAGAGCAGTATAGCTTCAAGGCCACTCTCCAGCTAATGTGATCTTCGTAGGGACCTCACAAGGACTCTAAAAATGTCTACCATAAAAATGCTTATAGTTCTCCTGAACATCTGAACCCATTTTCTGGGCAAGGATGAAACTATCAGGCATTCTCTCATCACAAAGAACATCTGATTTACCATCACATTTAAATTATTACTGACCTCTAAAGCTTCTTGTTACCAAATTCTGGGTGTGGTAAGAGAATTTAAAAAATATTCTAAACAGGGCTTGAACTAAAGACAACAACAACAGGGAAAACTGACTGTACCTTGACAGCAACAGCAGGACACACTTGCTGCTGGAAAGCTCCCATCGCCCAGCACTAAAGCACATGTTTTGCATCCAGAAGGTCCCATGTTCAGTTCCTGCCACCTCCTCTTAAATATTTCAGCTGGCAGCACAGGCAAGAAAGACTCTGAGGCTGGTCCATACAGACCAGCAGTTCTCAACCTTCCTGCCGCTGCGACTCCTGTGGCAGTGGCAGTGACCCAAAGGGGGTCGTAAGGTTGCATGCTCTGGCATGCTGGCGATCATGGAAGGCCGAAGCGGCCAGCACTGTAGCGTGGAGGGGTAGGGAGGTGCGGCATTGGTGCGGCTGCATGCGGGCACTGGCTGGCACACCACCGGCACCTCTCCACACCATGGCTCTGGCCGCCTCAGCCTTCCACGATCCCCAGAACGCACAGAACCCTATGACCCCCTTTGGGTTGCCAAGGCCGCCCCCACGGAAGCAGGTCAACCAGCCGTTCTCAACCTTCCATTTTGGGTCATGGAGGCAGTGGCAGCCTCAGCAACCCCCCTGGAAGGGTCGATCGACCCCCAGGTTGAGAACCACTGATACAGACAACACTGTAATTCATTATTTGTTCACATAGACAACTACTATAATATGGACTCCAAAAATGTCAATGGGCACTTTTGACCATTTCCCCCCTGAGCAAAAAATGTGTGTCCTCTGCTGTGAACTGTCTACAAATAAGGAGGATTTGGCAAATGATTATTAAGGAGATTCATGCTATGACATGTTATCAGCTAATCCTAATGAAGTACTGCTGCGTGACTGGGAAGGGAGAACGGAAGAGTCCTCGGAATGATTTTCATTTTGCTAATAACAGCTAAGCTTTGCATAGCAGCAAGATGGGAGGGGGAACCGCCGATAGCGAATGAGGGAGATTATGGAGGGATGATGACACATTCTACAAGGTCCAATGGCTCAGTTACCTTGTGGCAAAATGGTTCATATTCATTATGTACTGGAACAACAAATCCCAGAGGAAGGCTGTCTCCTGTCAGACATGAGATTATAGTGCGAATATTTTATTAAGTAATTAAATGGAATGGAATAGCTGGCTGCTCTGGGACATGTTTATGTATTGCATGTCATTAGACAGAGTTAATGGTATGCTTTGATGCAATAATTCTAAATTTGTACTGGCGGGTCTCTAACTGGTATTTTGTAAGCAATTTTATACAAAAACCCCACACTCCCTAGAAACTGTTTCCTCTTTTACAACTTTTCCTGATTTATGCATGGCTTGGAGATTCTTTCTGGAGTTCTGGACCCAGGATGCCTACCTGGTTCTGTGGCCATGTGTTAGGCGGGGCAGGGAACAAACTAGAAAGCAGAGAAGGTACCTGGTAAAAGCTCTGATAAGGGGAAATACCCCTACATTCCCTCCCAGCTGCAAAGCCATATATAATAAATATATTTATAATCCTGCAAAGGGAAACAGAGTGACGAAGCGTACGTGTAAGATGGCACTGAGATGCAACTTACTCTTAACAGCCATACAACAGGAACAATTATTGATCCGATTAGTACCTAGATGCTCCGCATGTCCACACTTGGCTCAAAGGGAAGTAATACTGTATCCAACAGATCAGGGGTAGTCAAACTGCAGCCTCCAGATGTCCATGGACTACAATTCCCATGAGCCCCTGCCAGCATTCGCTGGCAGGGGCTCATGGGAATTGTAGTCCATGGACATCTGGAGGGCCGCAGTTTGACTACCCCTGCAATAGATCCTAGGGACTTGGCGGGAAATGCCAACACTGGCCAAAAGATGACTGCCTGCGTTGTTCTTTTCTGCAAGGGTAGTGGCAGAGATCTCACTCTCATGTAACAGGTGAAGCGGCCATGTTGCAATGTATCCAAAGAAGCATGGATGCACACAAAAGCTTATACCCAGATTTAAACTTTGTCAGTCTTAAAGGTGCCACTGGACTCCAAGTGTCAGGATTGTCAGGGAAGACCACAGAGCAGATTGGTTGGCCGCTGGACAGACAAGCCAGCTGATTGGAGGAGGAGGCACTCGGGCGGGACAGCTGCCATGAGTGGCTGTTAAGTGCTGAGTGGCATTTAAGTCATGAGACCAGCTCCTCCTCCAAGGCCTTACCAGAAATATGTACTGGAATAGATAGATTTTCTATGAAAAGCTAAGATTATCTTTCTAAAAAAACAAAATAAGAGGTCACGGGTCTATAAAGCCTATTTCTAGGTGACTTTAGGACACTGTTCTCTCAGAGCTATCTGGTCTGACCCAATTGCATTTGGTCAGACAATTTGTAAACCATGGGTTGCTGGTACATGAATGAGGCCAAGACATCCTCAGGTTCATGCACTGCCCCTACATTAACTGGAGACTTCCAGGTTTGATTGCAAAACAATGTTTTTTTTTATTTGGGGTCCGCTTTTTCAGGGAAATGGCAAATGGCCTTTTGCAAGCATGGACATAATGAAGTTTGGCTGACCCCGAACCAGAAATCTCTAATTAACCAGCTACATGGAAGGAAGAATCTCCCAGGATTGCTCTCGTAGCAACAAACCACAATTCGGCATTTTATCTGAACCATGTCACTGTGTTTTGCACCCCTCTTGATCGTGGAGGTAATTTTAATTTGAGCGTTCAGTTCAAAAAAATAGGCCCTAAACAAAACAAAGAAAGAACCAAGCACACACAAATAAAACCAGGTTGCCTGTGGTGGGGAAAGGAAGGGTAGGCAATTGTAAGCCGCTTTAAGGCTCCTCCAGGTAGTAAAAAGGCGGGATGCAAAAAACCCAGCTCTTCTAATATAAACTGCACCATATTAGCATTTATTAAGCATTTAGTCAAAACAGCCATTTATTTGCATAATTTTGAATCTAGCATGAAATGTCATTCTATATTAAAGGGATGAAATACAAGGGATATAAAGAGATTAATATATGCAGGTATATTAATATGGTTTATTTTTATACATATGTTTATATATGTATAAAGCGTATCATTGAAATTAAGATTAAAACCAGCAGAATGAATCTACACAACCCACTCTAAACCAACAGTAACTGAATCTCATTGTTTAGAAAATAGAAGTACATTTTTCCCTTTACTGTTGATATGCATAGATGTTTAACAAAACAAATCTCTCTCTCGCTCTCTCTTAGACAAAGACATTTCCATTTTGTTTTAGTACCTATAAGTAGAGAAGCAGATTCCTCGTTTGGTAGGCTGGTGGTAAAAATTAGGAGGGGTACTTATCTGCAAAGCTCTCTTAACTTCTGCTGGGCAAGCATGCTATGAAGTGTAATATTTTTGGTGGTGTGTCTTACCTTCACCTACCATAGAAACACCTATAGACATCCCCATGAACTTGCTTTTGGTCCAGACATGAACATTCGCACACACCTTCTTCTCCTTGCACTCGCAGTAAAAGCAAGATACTGGTGGGTGATGGGATACTTGTTCAGCTACAAACCTCAGCTTGTAGCACGCAGATGGATCCTGGCCATCCCCTTTGACCTGGTCCTTGGGAGCTGGTGAGGCACTGTTAGTTTTGGATTGTTTCACTTTGTCTTTAGGCACATCCCAAGAGCAATGAAAAGTTTCTCCTATGATTGGGTTGTAGGGCTTCTTGGCAACAGCTCCTTTGCGACCTTCGTGAAAGGCCGTTAGGTAATACTCCACAAAGTTAATGATTCTGTCCTCAGGTGTGGTCCCTGCTGCAATCGACAAAAACAGGTCTGGGTGGGCCAGGAAGTTTGCATACATCTCCAACAGGGACCTCTTCTCCAAAATAAACGTTGGAAGGACCACCTGTATGGAAAACAAAAAGGCAAATGCCAGTTTCCACGTGCATCAGACAAACACACACACACACACACACACTCTCTCAAGGCAACTGCAGAACTGACTAAGCCAAAACCAGCCTTCTTTCTCCTACTAGCCAAAAGCACCTACTCCAGATTTAGAGTATGAATCAACCAATAAAAGCCTTGGTCCACTAGCCAAGCAGTTCTATATTTCACCCTAGTCCTCAATGGGCCGACAAGTAACAAGGTCAAGCTGTTCAAACTGCACAGGCTTGTTCATTATGTGTCTCTCTTTTTCTCTCTCTCTGCTGAGCGAATGTGGGCCGCTTGCTCAAGGACAGTATTCATTGTTTGCAGAATATGCCACAGCCGTTTGAATCGAGTTTGCCGAGTTCTGCTAGCCGGCTGCCAACTCAACGCATGTCACAAAGCTGGCCAGCAGCCGAGAAGATGTCAAGTGGGTCCCAGCAGCTCTATCACGATATAATAAAGGAGTGGCCAAAAACACTGCCAACGGTTTGACTCGTGTGAAAAGGGAAAAAAAACTATTTCCAAGATTGCAAAGGTTGAAAGATTGCACTAATCCACGTTCCCTCTAGATTTGGAATGTTGGAATATGAAAGATCTGTAGCATGAATGATTTAACAAGAATATCTTATGAAGAATATCTTGCAGGGGCATTGGAGGAGATGTGTAGTTAACATATTTAGATAGGAACATGCTGGTATTTTTCAAACAATCTCTTCCTGATTGGCTCAATTGGAGATGGCTGTTCTTGAGCACATTTCTTCCCAGTTTGCTTTCAGATAAAAAAGCACAGAAGTTAGACTGTCAAGACACAACTTCAGTTTCAATTCTCAATGAAGCTATTTATTGATTAAGCAGACAATGCTTCATTCCTTTGCATATTTAAACTCCGCCAACATGGACTACAGTGTTCGCAGATATGCCCAGGGGCAGGTGCCCCTCATTTATGGTGATAACTACTAGTTACTGCCAAAACTTGGCTCATCAACCATCTGCGTGCAAAGGACCTCTCTTTCCCTGATCAATCCACTCTGGACAATATCAGAGATTATTATCATTCATTTATAGGATGGCACACTAAATATCTTCTGTGTTTCACTTATTAAACAAGCTCCTCCTCTTACAACTAGTTTTCACGCCTTCCACTCCTTCTCTCCAAACCACAATAAACTTGTCAGGCTGACCTGGAGTGACTCCACTAAACAGTTCTGCTTCTACAATATTCCTTGCTCCACCAGCTAGTTACTGGTGCCACAGACACAACACTGGATTGAAAGCTGAAATGGAGTCATCTAACAAATGCAACAGAGCAGGGCTTGTCCAGCAAGATGACGGATGTGTGCGCAAGAGGAAAGGGAGTATGTAGTCCTGCAGCCCACACTGCAGTCGTCCCGGGGACCAGTCAACGCTTGACAATTTTACTGAGGCCCGGGGGGGTAGTCTTTTGCCGAGGGAGGTTGCCACCACCTGAGCCCCTGCTCCACTTGCTTTCCCGGTGGCACTCCTGACTTCCCACCGCCCATTGGGGGGGGGGGCTGCCAGCAGCAGCTGCACAGTGCCACCTCGAGGGGGAGCACCATCCATGGCGGCTGCTGGAGAGCACCAAGGGTGAGCCAGCAGCAGAGTGGCAGGGCAGCCCCCAAGGCAGCAGCCAGGGAGGAGGACAAGGAGGAGCCGTGGCCCGGTACTGACTGATCCACGGACTGGGACCAGTTGCCGGACCGGGTGTTCGGGACCACTGGATAGTATCATGTGTACAAACAGTCTTCCTCCATCTTGGCTGTAACGCACATGTTCAGCCTGGATATGCTACAACAAGAAAACCTACCTATGGATTCAGGTAGATAGACTTCAGAGGATCTGGCAGGGCTGTTCCTAAACATGTCTTGCCCCAGGCAGATTTAAAAATAGCATAATAAGCGGTCCTTGAATAATGCCCAAGATTATATGGAATGATCTGCCTACCCAGCAGCATGTGCCGAGCTAATGAGATGGTTTGCTGTGGTCGTCCCCTTGTCACATGGTTCTCTCACCGCATCCACTAAAGGCAATGGAAATTCATTGTGCCAGCGATTAATGACTTCCTAAACTGCCCCAAATCACTATTTGTTGCAAGGTATTTAAAAACAACAACAACAACAGTAGCTAATATAATATTCTTAATGTTAAAAAAACCTGAAACCTGAAAGAAGGAGGGCCTGCAGAAGCCAGCCCAAGTCTTCCCCAGCAGCGGCATGCAAATCCAGGGCAAAATCGTCCCTCTCGCCTCAATAACTGTCTATTGCAGGGGTAGTCAAACTGCGGCCCTCCAGATGTCCGTGGACTACAATTCCCAGGAGCCCCTGCCAGCATTCGCTGGCAGGGGCTCCTGGGAATTGTAGTCCACGGACATCTGGAGGGCCGCAGTTTGACTACCCCTGGTCTATTGGGATAGCAGCCATTGAAACAAAACCCTTTCTTAACAGCAAGCTCAGCAACATGCCTCTCTAGCACCTATGCGGCCCCGAGTACTAATGTTGATTTATAGGGAAAACTAAATCAAGTCTGCCAGTACCCGGAGGCCACAACCAACAGATCGCTAAAATCATTCATTTGCAACAGGCACAGCAAACGAGCTTACATAATGAGCAAGTCCTTCAGGGGCAAATGCCATTAAGCCTCCTTCAGCAGAGCCCTGCTCAAAATGTGCACACAGGTGGCAACTGCAATTTTAACGCCAGCCCAAAATGGAAAAGGCCCTGAGATGGGCACCAGCAATCAGATTACATAAAGGAGGCCTTTATGTCTGAAGAAGCAAACTATCCCCCCCCCCCCAAAAAAAGGCAACTCTCCTTTGCAGTCTAATGCTGTAGACTGCAAAGGAGTGACAGGGCGCACAACTCATGGGAGGAAAGGGCTGTCACAACACACATATGGCTTCCCATTTTAATCTTCATCGGTAGCAGCTTTCGGAAATAGACTGGGGAAAGAACAAAAAAACATTCTGTTGCAAAAAAAATACATTGTGAGTACTGGGTTCACGAAAGAGTCCCTGCAAAAAGAGCACAAGCAGCAGTGCCAGCCCTATATTTTGGGACAGCGGGACGAGGTTCTATGAGCTCCCATCTTTCAGGAGGGATGATGTGCCTATCAGTCAAATCAAAGAATCCCCCCTCTCATTTGAGAACTGTCTCCCTCCACCTAGTGACTATCACCTCTGAGACATAAGAGCATATGAAGAGCCCTGCTGGATCCAACCAACTGGTCCATCTAGTCCAGCATGCTGTCTCACACAGTGGCCAACCAGTTCCTCCGGAGGTCCAACAGCTGAGCATAGAGGCCTTTCCCTGATGTAGCCTTCTTGGCTCTGGGATTCAGAGGTTGACTGTCCCTAAATGTGGTCATTCCCTTTAGTCACCATGGCTAGTAGCCACTGACTGAACTAGCTTTCCCCCTTCACTCCCTCTCTCTGCTTTCTCCCTTGGTTGGGGCAACCACAACCCAAGCTCTGCCCCTCATTCCACCTGCAGCTTTAGGGACATTTAATGGCTATGTGCTGCAGGTATGTGTCCTGCCTCACACACTTCTTCTTCACTGGCTAGGTAACCATGCATGGCCCAGTCAGAAGCTTCTAGTCTATTGCATAGTAAAGCATCAGGTATACCAAGTAAGATTCTCTGTCCACAGTCAGGTATCTTCAAAGGAAAATACCTTATTTATCCCAAACATTATCTCAATTCACTAGAGCACAAAGACATTGGTAAACTGTAATCAGAATACCACAGGGTATTAATGAACTAAGAAAAGCATGTTCACTGATAAGGCTAAGTTGCATGGTCACTGGTGTTACCCTTGGCATTCCCCAACCTTAGCTTGGATGCAAACATGCTTGAAAAATGCAGGCTGGTCAAGACAGACTACTCCAATGCTCAGTTCCCCACAGTGGAAACACCTTAGTTGTATATAGATTCCTCAACAGTTTGCTCCTTGTCCAGGAAAAATGCTAACCAGCTTTAGTGCTTCCCAGGTGGTTCATCTCTTATTTTATTTATTTATATTTATATACCGCCACTCTCAAATGTCTCACAGTGGTTTATTGGAGCTGGTGGGTTGCTGCTTAATCTTCTTGTTCCCCAGACTGTGGCTTATGTGCTTCTGCTAGGTACCCGTCCAGCTGGGTGGGTGTCACTTGGTGTCACTTTAAATCTACCATGAAACTGGGAGCAGATCCCCACATGTAGCCTTTCTCCAATCAAATTAAGGTGCATGTACCAAAAACTTTATAGCTCTGCTCTGGATATCTATGTAGCCATGTTTACTCTGCTCTGGTTTGGCTTCACCTGGAGTACTGTGTTCAGTTTTGGGCACCACAGTTGAAGAGTGATGTTGACAAACTGGAACGTGTCCAGAGGAGGGCAAAAAAGATAGTGAGGGATTTGGGGATCAAGACATATGAGGAAAGGTTGGAGGAGCCTCGTCTGTTTAGCCTGGAGAGGAGACGAATGAGAGGGAATCTGATAACCATCTTCAAGTATTTAAAAGAGGATGGAGATATAGAGGATGGAGCAGAGTTGTTCTCTCCTGCCCCAGAGGGATGGACCAGAACGAATGGGATTAAATTAATTCAAAAGAAATTCCATCTAAACATCCGGAAGAAGTTCCTGACAGTTATCGCGGTTTCTCAGTGGAACAGGCTTCCTCAGGAGGTGGTGGGTTCTCCATCTTTGGAATTTTTTAAACAGAGGCTGGATAGCCATCTGACAGAGAGGCTGATTCTGTGAAGGTTCAAGGGGGTGGCAGGTTACAGTGGATGAGCGATAGGGTTGTGAGTGTCCTACATTGTATGTGGGGTTGGACTAGATGACCCAGGAGGTCCCTTCCAACTCTATGATTCTACGATTCTATGATCTGTATCACTCCTTCCTGGTAGATGGGCAAATGGTCATCTCCACCCTGCTTATTTGTCTCCATAAAGAAAACATCTTTCCTCACAGCCTGCATCCTAAGAAGTTGATGGTTTTGCTCCCAGAAAAATAATATTTTCTTTGAGATTAGGCCATTCTCCTGAGTGTTAATCAAAATTCCCTGCATCCTTTTATCAGAAAAAGCCTTAATTATTCATTAACAGCTTCTACTACCTTTTACAAGGGAAAAGGGGAAGAAGAGAGAAACAGTAGATTCTGAAAGAATGTCTGCTAGAGAAGAAGAGCAGATTCACACGTTACGGACACATAAGTGGGGTCCAAAGTCTTCACCCTGCACAACAATCACAAGTCAGTTGTACATTCTCCTCAATTCTCACATGCACAATGTCCAATTCAGATTGTGACGATCGTATGCAGAGCTTTAAGCTCTTTTAAAAAAACAAATTCATCAAAGCTTAGTGAAGGGCATGCATAAGCAAAGCCTGAATGCTCATTAACTAGCAATCTTAAAAATTAAACACATGCAAATGAAGTCACATCCTGATCATTCTCTGGAAGCAATGATAACACTGAGACATCAAAACAAGACTACTTGTTCTTGGCTCCAAATTAAGAAGGTTCCCGTGCTTTCAAAACATTTAAAACTACACACAGTCAAACCTAGAGGTGTAGCTGCCTTGGTCTGCTTGCAGTCCAAAGAGTCACATGGCCCATTAAAGACTAATGAATTCCATGTGCCAGGGCCCATTTTGTTAGAGGATTTCATCTCTCCAGCCAGGCAGGCTCTGGTTCACAGAACTTTACACCACAAATATATCCATGAGTCTGCAATTGCAATTTTGCACATATTAACATGTTAACATTGGAGGAGAGCACCCAAGGAAAAAAATCTACTGCTCCTTAAAAAAATATGGAAGCAAATCCATTTGGTGGCATGTTCCTTAAGACCAGAATCCAATTCAGGAGACCTCTCTTAACAGGTTAACAAACTGCAGGGCAGTCGAAAACCCTTCTCTCTTCTGGAAGCAGGAGAGAGAAGAGAAGACGAAGGGCACAGAGAGAAAAAAACCCAACCAAGATCTGTCACCTTTGGAACCTTGACTATCAACTGGCCTTGCATAAACATGAAAAACCAAAGCATTCCTCCCTCTTTCTGAAGCCTTTAAAAGAGGCTTCAACCAACCAAATGGAATTCAAGCTGCCTACATGGAAGTTGATGCATAAGCATCACAAGACTTGCATAAGCATCATAAGACTTGCTTTGGGTAGCTACGAAGGTTAACATTGGACCTTGAACCCGGATCCGGTTCAAGGTTCTGGTTCTAACCTTCAAGGCTTTACGCGAGTTGGGACCCACATACCTGAGGGACCGCCTATCGCCCTATGCCCCTCGCAGGGCCTTGCGCTCTGCGGGTGAAAACCTGTTGGTCGTTCCCGGCCCTAGGGAAGCACGCCTGGCCTCGACCAGGGCCAGGGCCTTTTCGGTCCTGGCCCCGACCTGGTGGAATGAGCTCCCGGGAGAGCTGCGGGCCCTGCGGGATCTTTCAACATTCTGCAGGGCCTGCAAGACAGAGCTCTTCCGCCAGGTTTATGGTTGAGGCCGGGCCTGATAATAGATCTATGCCTCCCCCGGGGACTCGGGTTCTGGACCCGAAGCAAAACATCATCAGGACCTCCTCTCCATCCGCTAGTAGTGGGAGGGAGGGGGGGGAGTTGAGCTGCCATTCTTGCCATGCCGGCAATATTGGCAATGTTATTATTGTTTTATGGGGTTTTAATGGGGAATTGCGATATTGTTACCCGCCACGAGCCGCAAAGGAGTGGCGGGCTATAAATATAATAATAAATAATAATAATAATAATAATAATAATAATAATAATAATAATAATAATAATAATAATAATAATAATAGGCCTATAGGAGGGTAGAGATTTTGGGAGCAGCTCGAAAACAGAGTTTGCTGATGTGGGGAAAGGGCTCTCCTTTGATGAGGTTTTCAAGCAGGGGCTGGGCAGTCAAGCCACAGGATTGTTCCACCTTTTGATTTCCTACACTGAGCATGAGAAGATAAATAAGGCCCCTTCCAGCTCTTCAAAAACTGATCCAGAACACATGTACATGTACCATTATACAACTCTAAGCAATGACAAAAGAGGGGAAACAAACTCAACCCAAGATGTTCCAATGTTGACTCTATCTACAGGTTGATGTTACACTCATTCATAGCTATTTGAAATTCCATGCCAGTTCAAAGTTGTGTGAGTACAGGCACCCTGAGCAAGAACCTATGGTCTTAGTTACAAAATTATTTGCCTAACCACACAGCATAGGAGAGAACAACTCCTAGTTACAAAAAATATATACTACTCTCAGAATGAGTGTTCGGTATATTTAATATATTTTTGATCACCAAGGAAGGCTGTAGAGGCCAAAATGCATCTGGTTTCATGTGGATCATAGGACAGACTCATCCACTAGGGATGACTGTAAATTGCACAGTCAGATACCCAGACCCCTAATGTTTTTAATTTTACACGTGCACGCTATATAATAAATATTTACAGTATTTGCTGGCGTATAAGACTACTTTTCCCCCCTGAAAAACATGCCTCCAAGTGGAGGGGGGGGTTCGTCTTATACGCCGGGTGCACTTCAGTTGGGATAGACATAGCTGCCCATAGTGGCCCATAGTACTGTATTTTGAGTGGAAATGTTGGGGGGTCGTCTTATACGCCCAGTCGTCTTATACGCCGGCAAATACGGTATCTCGTTTTTTAAATTAAACTATTCTGCAGGGCCTGCAAAAGGGAGCTCCTCCGCCAGGCATTTGGTTGAGGTCGACCCAAACCATCGATTCCAACTGGTCCCCAAGATCCCCTCCCCACCTCCTTCTACAACTGCTACTAATCTGCCTAACCCCACTGGGTCCCAGTAAGAGTTGAGCTGAGGCTCTTTGCAGTTCCATCATTCTCCAATGGTATTGTTGTGATCATGTTAAGGTTATTGTTGTTATGTTATTGCTGTTATCACCTGTTGTTACCATATGTTATCTGTATCTTTTTCCTGTTTCCTTTAAACCGCCCTGAGCCTTTGGGGAGGGCGCTATATAAATGTAATAATACATTTGTTTTAGCTTGACCTTCTTGACAACTTTATACCATTCTACAACTCTGCCATCTGAATGAAGTGCTCACAAAAAGGGAAAGGGAAGGAGAACATGGGAAAGTGGCTCCTTTCTCATAAGACCATAAGATCAGCCCTGTTGGCACAGTCAAAACACGGAGGCCAGAACCTCCCTCGATTCTCCTCCCAAGCCACTGCTATTCAAATGCATGTTGCTTTTGAAGGGGGAGGCTGTGTTTAGCCTTCATGGCTATCTACCGCTGCAAAAACACAGTCTCATTCCTTATAGCAGTATCAGATCTCCCATTCTGATTCAAAAGTCCTCCACGATGTTCTCAAACATGCAAATACATATTTAATAGTATTCTGCTGAATCCGCTTGCTAATGCATCTATCTCGAGAGAACGTGCCTATTTCACCCTTGCCTTTTCTCTGACTGTCCTTTATATTCATCCACTTTGTGAGGTCAGATCTAGAAGCCATTTTTCTTTCCATGCATTATTCAGGAAAGCATTCTGAACACCATCAAGTATCTCAGGTTGCCACGCCAACCAAAAATCGATGGCTTTCTGACCTTCCTGCGTTCAGGAAAATGACAAGTGCAGACTGTAACACAATGGTAGAAGAGATATTCGCAGGGCTCCTGCCATAAATCTCAAACACAAAGGACAATGACAACATTTTACCAGCATGACAATCAGCAATAGGGCTGAAGAGCTGTGTCCAGATCTGGCTTCCACATTTTTGAAAAAGAAATTACAGTCAGTTTCAAGGATGAGGCTCCCTATGGTACCTAGAAGGTTGGGGTCTCTGGGAAGACACATAGATTGTTACCTAGTAGATGTTGTGATGTTCTATTGAAATTTGTATAATGTTATAGATTGTTATAATGTAAATTTATGTAATGTTCCATGTAAACTGCCCAGAGCTGTAAAGAATGGGCAGTATAAAAAATCCAAATAAATAAATAAATTAAATTAAAAATAAATAGATTTCCTAAAGAAAGAAAACCTCATAAGCAACATGCAGAGAAAGAACCTGGGCCATTTTGAAGTGGGCTGCCTAGGGAAGGGCAGGAGCTCTGCCCATTAGACCACAATGATAATCAAAACTGAATGTATAGTTGCCAGTCTGCAGAGAAGATACTGAAGGTAAGCCCCTGCCCCCAAGACAGGAGCAGTTCTCTAGTCCTACATAAGAAAGTGATGATTGGCAAGATCAAGGCTAATAAAAGTTAATGGAGGGAGGGGAGGGAGAAGCCCTCATAGGCTCTCGAATGATTCTGGCCTTTTTTTCCATGCCGTTTTATAGTGGTGAAAACTCTTTCAGCAGCCAGAAAAGCTGCCGATCACACTTGTATTGCAACCAGACACATAGTTCTCACTGTTACATTGGCTTGCATGGACTTCATGAGCAGTGCGGATTCCACAAAAGGAGAAAATTAACACAGCTGTTTATATTTCTGAATTGATTTCCTTTGATCATTAGAAAGGGACAGCTGTCATCAAAAAGGTGTACAGGAGGCAGAACACCATGGGAGGCAGTAGACAGAGGGACAAGGCTGGGGTCCTTGATTCATTCATTTATCCAGCTCTTCTGGTCTGCCTAAGAGCAGGCCAGAAGCACCAACGAGTCAGCCGTTGGCCTCAGTAAATGCAAAGAAAGGCAGTGCAACACTGTTCATACTACATCCATGTGAGTCAATACCTGAAAGCCCTCTCCAGCACAGCATCCCTCCCTGCCCTAACAGACAAGACTTGAAATAAAAGCACAACACCCTCCAGCAGGCCTTGTGAAGAGGCTGACAAATTGACTCCGGGAAACTTAAAAAGAGAATGTCATTTGCATACCCTGGTTAGGTCCATTCCAAGTTTCAGTTGTGAGATGAGATGAAGAATGATGCTCCGCTGATCCTCCATGACTCCTAAATCGTCCTCTGAATTATCTTCAGTATCTGTCACCTCATCTTCAACCAGAATTGATTCGTGAGAGGAATGCTAAAAACAGATAAACAGGTATCACCATCTGGGCACACAAAACACATGAATTGGTGTAGTCTCCATGATGGGGCTGCTTAGGGACGGTTCTTTCCAAAACATACACCCCATGTTGCCAGATGACTAGAATAATCATCAAAGGAGCTTTGACTCTCTAAAACTTACACTCCCCAAATTTTGTTGGCCATGGAATTGGAGTCACTGGGGGGGGGTAGTTGTGAGTTCCCTGCATTGTGCAGGGGGTTGGACTATTTCACCATCCACCACAACCAACCACTTAAAATTCCAAGATCTGTGGTAAAAATAAACTCAGATCTGTGGTGAAAATAAAATCAGCTCATGATTAGAATATAATGCAGCTGTGTTACTACCCAGGCCTAGACGCCTGGTAGCTCCTATGTACATTTTACTTTTTATGTTAAAGACATTATACAACTGAACATTTTTCTAAGCATATGGGCTAATGCTTGAGACACCAAATCCTGTTTTCATTTCAGAGTCAAGGGGAATTATACCATTTATAACTCTTCCCTGTGACATGGTGTGCGTGAAAAGAACCACCCTTGCGTCATCCATATCCCATGATCATAACCCACAAGCAGCCGTAAATACATTATTTGGGGTAGGCTAGCATTTCTGCCTCTCGGGGGGAGGCAAAGAGGAGAGGGCTTGTTTTTGCGGAGTTACAGCTTTTGACCATTCATATTTCTTGAGGCCATATCCCTGTTTGAGTGTAACTAAGTTCCATGGGAAATTTAGTTTCATTTATATTTTATATGATGAAAGAACGGCCAGAGCTCCATTTGCTCTTGGTGAAACAAATCAATAAATAATTTTAGGTAGTTACAGAAGCAGCTGTAAGAATGTAACTGGAAAGGGGGAAAGACAGGCCAAAGAATTTCAGTTTCAGAAGAGGAAAAATCAAAGGCAACAACTTGCTCGTTCTTTTACAAGTAATTGGATTCGCTTTTTGGAGAGGAAAAAAAATTGGTATTGAGAACTTCTAACTAGCCCAATACAGGGAAGAAGAATAGTTAATTTTCCATACCCCACTTTTCACTACCCAAAGCGGCTTACAATCGCCTTTCCCTTCCTCTCCTCGCAACAGATACTCTGTGAGGCAAGTGAGGCTGAGAGAGCTCTAAGAGAACTGTGACTGGCCCAAGGTCTCCCAGCTGGCTGCATGTGGAGGAGTGGGGAATCAAACCTGGTTCTCCAGATTAGAGTCTGCTGCTCTTAACCACTACAGCACACTGGGGAGGGTGGGTTCTCTGCCTTCTGTTCAGTGGAGGTCATATTATATAAGCATGCTCTGACTACAATCTGTTTAACCAGAACGTGGCCGACAGTCAGCTTCCAAAATGTAACATTACCTTATATAAACATAACAAAATCAGAGTCCAGTGGCACGTTTAAGACCAACAAAGATTTATTCAAGGCGTGAGCTTCCAAGTGCAAGCGCTCTTTCTCAGACTCACTCTTGCACTCGAAAGCTCACGTCCTGAATAAATCTTTGTTGGTCTTAAACATGCCACTGGACTCTGATTTTGTTCTACTTTAGACCAATACGGCTACCCACTTGAATCTATCCTTATATAAACATGTTTGCACATTAGCATACATAAATATCTTTGCACACACGCCCCAAACAATGATCAAATTGAATCTGCTCTTGTCACCCACCCATACCACGAATTACCAAGTTGCAGAACTGCCTACTTAAGTAGCACTTCCTTAAGTATATTAGGCATGGCTGGGCACCTTTGCAGCAGGGAGAGTCAAACAACGTCCTCCCCGGTCAGGAAAAGTAAAATAGCCTTTCTCCCACAGCCAAGCCGCGCGTAGGACAGCATATTCCTGCAGACAATGCTGCCCCTTAGCATTCTCTCAAACAGCTTAAATTCTAAATATTTGTACATTCAAAGGCTAAGTGTACACAGTCCTGTTCCATCATCTCACAGTAGGAAACTGAGCACTTGCCAAGCACACAGCTTAGCCTGAAACTGAACCCCGGGAGGGTAGAACTTCTCAGAAGGAGCTCCAGGACTTACAGGAGAGGTTCCTACAGCAGGCTTGCTTTGCATCCAACTCGACCTCATCGAGCGTCCCAAGCTACGTAAACGCCGCTGCTGTTGAGTCGCCGCTGCTAGTTCCCTGAATAGCAAACGCTGGAGCGAGGAATTAGAACCACCACCCAGAAGAGGAGACCAGGGAACCCTTTCCCTCTCGGTCCTGCCCCCACCTCCTTTTTAATTTCCCAGTGAATCTGAAAGGCATGATGTCAATTCAGCATGAATCTGCTGCCTACATTCCTAATCACATGACGCAGGATCAGAGAGCTTAACTACAAATCGCTCGCAACTCCAGAAATGCTGCTGTCAGTTCTTTTGCCCCAAGGTGCACACGAGCTAGCACAAGAAAAAGCTTCTTGCTCAGCACTGAGAAAACAGGGCTTGGCCGGAAAATCCCAAAAGCCTCGAGGGCATCTTGCCCCCCTCCCCCCCCCCCCCCGTGAATCATCAAGACAACATCTGGCTTTTACTTGGAAATAATTAAAATTGATCCATTTGAAGACAACCAACGTGTACTTCCATATCAACACACTCACGCATCTGCTGAAACCTTTACTTTTCATGCAATTGAAATGCCTAATTAATGAAAACCAAACAATGATTTGTTGCTGCTGTTAATGTTGCTTGCAAACACGCAACTAAGATGTGTCTTGAAGGACCGCTCTGCACAAACCAGGCAGCACAACTTTTGAGTCTGCCATCATATGCTCAGAGGCTCAAAGGCTGCTTGCCAGGTGGTGCAAAAAGAGAGAGGTTGCCCAGGCTATATGTACAGGGCTGGCAAGTCATGGTGTGCAGACCTGACATAATAGAGAGGGTAGAGCAGTAGTTCTCAACCTGGGGGTTGGCACCCCTTTGGGGGTCGAACAACCCTTTCACAGGGGTCACAGCAGGGCGAGCAGTTTGCCCGGGGGAGGGTGTGTGTGCGCTGCCCCTGTTGCCGCTCCTCCTGCAGTCACCCATGCTCAGCTGCCAGCCCCTCCAGCAGAGCCTCCAGCGCAGTTCAGTCTCCTGCCAGGTGCTCCAGGGGGCGGCACAGCTTGGCGGGACAAGAGGCAGAACTGAACTGAGAAAGCCCAGGAAAAAACGTATATACAATCATGAACGATGGATCTTCACGCCATTGGTCAGTTTCGGTTTAATTTCTGTGAAAGAACCCTTGCGTAATTTTATGGTTGGGGGTCACAACATGAGCAATGGTATTAAAGGGTCGCGGCATTAGCAAGGTGGAGACCCACTGGGGTAGAGGGACTTCATATACACCCCAATGCCCTCCACCCAAACATTGTGTTCATTTTTCTGTGATTAATATGTTTAGAACCTGCCCCATTGAAAGGTTCTTTTATTCCCCCAGGACAAGCATCTGGGCAGGACACAGATGCATGCAGATCTATCACAGAGGAAGGCTGATGTGTATACCGGCCACCATTCCTGAGTAGGCAGCTGAGAGCATGCCCGGGGGGGGGGGGGGGGGGTGCTGGCCTAAAGCAGCCTTTCTCAACTTTGTTACCATTGAGAAACCCCTGAACATTCTTCAGGCTCCAAGAATCTCCAGAGGGGGTATAATTGTGCAGAACTCAGTTGAGAAGCATAGCTAACTCCCACCCACTCCAGGACTGTCAAGAAACCCCCAAGGTTTCACAAAACCCTGGTTGAGGATGCTTGCCCTAGGGACCCTCAACTGCTGAAGCTGAGAAGCTCCTACGGGAGTGACATCTCTCCACAGAACTCAGGATCCCACCCAATGCTTCTAAAGGTGCAAGCCAGCAAAAAAATTAATGTCTGAAATGGTCCCTAACTAAAAGTTAAAGTGAGCCAAGAATTCCCCAAGAGAGAATTTTTATGTGGGGGCCTCTGGCAACTCTCGGTAGCCCTTCTTTTCTCTGTGGCAACTCCCTGCTTTATAATTGAGAACACTAATTCTTTCCAAACTCATAGTCCAGAGAGAGAAAAATTGATCAAATTCGAGTCACATAAGCCACATAGGGGGGTGGGGGTGGCAAGGTGAGAAGCAGACAAGAAGCTGTACTTTCCATGCATATAACCGTTATAAGCACAGAGGGAAAAGATGCCTCCGTGTAAATTAGGGCGAGTTACTGAGGACGCCCTCGGATGCACAGCTCAGGATAAACGTGAGGCATGCTCTGCTACTGTGTGCAAAAGAACAGGCCAATCACGGCCACTATAAGTCACCTTTTCCAGAGGACACTCCAGTATAGCACTGATCAATTTGCTATTATACTCTGTATGGGAAAATTGCTATTGATGGCTCTAATGCATTCTGTCCTTGCTCCTCAACGACAACCAATGTGACCTACCAGGCTGTCAAATAACATGGTCCAAAGGTAGTGTTGGTCTCCCAAAATGAAACAAAAAGGCCTTTTATAAGCAGTTTCTGGTTGCAGTGGGGATCGTGAGCCGCCATTCAATGGAGCTTTTGAATACACCCACAGCAGGGCCAACCACCAAACAACTCAGAGTAATTCCCTAGAGGTCCCACTCCCAACTTATCCTCGAGCTTATGGTTCTACCATAACTCTGCCCTCACTCTCCCCTCCTGCTACAATTCCTTTCCTTCCATTGCCTTCTTTCTGATCCTTCCAGCCCATACAAGCTCCCTCTGCACTTCCTCCTCCTCCTCCGTGGCTGTTTTTCTCAGTCTCACCCTCCTATTGCCCCCCATTCCCTCTCCCTGCCACCCTCACTGATGC
Source organism: Paroedura picta (assembly GCF_049243985.1). NCBI lineage: Eukaryota > Metazoa > Chordata > Lepidosauria > Squamata > Gekkonidae > Paroedura > Paroedura picta. Next base: position 38,013,134 of record NC_135379.1, read on the forward strand.
TGTTGCCAAGAGGGAAAGAACAAGTCAGTAAAAGAAAACTCATGTTGGGCATTGGCCACGTTTAGAAGAAGAGTTTGTTCTTATATGCCGTTTTTCTCTACCCAAGGAGTCTCAAAGCAGCTTGCATTAACCTTCCCCAACCATTCAAGATTCTACATTATAAAGGTAAAAATATTCTGTAGCAATTATTGTGGAATAAAGAGAATGAACAAAAGAACAGTATCCTAACAAGACTTGAGAATCAAATCCTGTTAAGACTCATTTCGCTGAATGACTTTCCCAGTAAGGTTCATATTAATCTGGGCGTGATCCTTCATAATCTACTTCACTCAAGTCTAGCCTTTCAGATGAGCTTGTATGCAATTCGGCACAGGTTTTTGTTTTGCAGGTCTCCAGTGTGCAGGCAGGTTCTTCTGTAAAGGGATTATTGGAACATATCATGCATCTCAAAAGCAATTACTTGACTAATTTTCCAGTTGTGGGGCATTAGCAAGAGGCCTAGCAGAAAGCGATAAAATCAGACCTCTGCAGAGGCCCAATAACAAGCCATGGACTTCCATAGTGTAAAAATACCTGCAAAGGGAAACAGGCGGGAACTTTAGGTTCATGCACACTAAGATAAAAGAGAGCTTGCACAGTTGAGAATATATCTAGCCAGTGAGACTTCCCACGTTTTTGCTCTGTCCTTCCATACTGCCTGAGAGAGGATTATGATGCTTGCAAAGAGAATCTGGCTCCAGCTGTCAGACTTCAATTATATTTGAGGCCTCTGGCAGCAACAAAGAGGGGTAAGAGAAAGAGACGAAGGAAGAAAGGCCAGAAAGAGATCAACTCCTTGCCGAGGTCTAGCAGCTGACGACCAATTCTTGGCGGTTAAAAACAAGAGCCTAAAGGGGTCATTTTACCAGGGCATTTGCTCCATCTTCTGACTTATGTCTACTTCCTGCACCACTGTAAAAGATTATAGAAAAGAAAACTTCTAGCCTCTCCAAACAGCCACACAGGTATTCACCCAACCCTCTTTTCACAACAATACAAAAAGCAAAAAACAGAGAGAAAAGCAATAAATCGCCCCTATCTAGCACCACTGATTGACTCCTGGAGGTTCTTACCGGACTTTGAAGCTCTGAGGCTACTCTTAAGAACCACCAAGGCAGGAAAACAGCCTACACGAGGAGCAATATTAACTTTTACCAGTGTTCAGCTCAGTAATAGACGAGGCGGCTCAGGCACCAAGCTGGCTAGGAAGTTCAAGAATTCTGTCGTGCAAGACGGAACACATTGGAGGGCCTCCCCGTCAGCAACAATGGATAGGCTGTTTTACAAGTGGTCCTTATGAGTTACGGGTCTCACTGGGCAGTACCAAAAACAGAATTTGTGGTTTTGCTTCTGTGAAATATGATTCGTATATTGACATGCGGCCGGAGGGTGCTAACTTCAGATTTGCAAAGTCTTTAAAACTAGAATCCATTGGCCCAACAGTGTCTTAGATTTGCAAAACATAAGCTGCTCCCCACCCAAAAAAAAACAGTTGAGACATGTCTAATGTTAAATTATCTTAATGTTGCAAATCTAGATCAATCCACAGGCCACCTAGTCCAGCATTCTTTGCAAGAACCCCAGTGTGAGTTGAGTCACTGTAAACTGGCCAGAGGGCCACAGGGGAATTGCAATGTACCTTCTGTTCACTCCTCTTACCCAGATGGCAGCATCATTATTTGTTTTAATGCAGAATGAATTAAGGCTGTGGGTTGTGTCCCTCCAGCTTTCCCCAAGGGCTGCCAGAAAGTGTCAAACACCAAATGAAAGCAGTTGGAGGGCTCATGCAGACCGAGAAGCTATGCAGAACAGGCAGCTGCAGTGAAGAGGAGAGATGGCCAAAGCCACCCCTTGCATCTGCATTGCCCCTCCACTGCTGGAACACTTCCAGGCCTCAAGGTAAGGAGACATAGGATTGAACCCAGAAAAGCAACAGACATGATAGCACAGAAGCACACATAGTACCTAAGCGATCCCTTCTTTAAATATAAGAGTCTTCCCATTCATATCTTGCCCATAACATTCCTATCCAAGTGACAATACACGGCGGAAGCTCAAATGTCACTGCATATACAACAGGTTTACCAGAGATTTTACTTGCATGGATTATACCCGCCGCAGAAAGCTATAAAAGTCAAGATTAGTTTGATTACACTATGTCATATCTATCAATGCTGCTAGAGTGAGCTTAATGTCCTTTAATTCTACTTTTAGCATAATTGTACATTTAATCATTGCACTATACCTAGGTCTTTCCAACAGATTGTCTCAGATGTCTTATTCAGATGGTCAAAGAGGGAATAAGCTCGGAACCGCAGCATTTTGCCAACAGATTAATTTTGCTGCACAAATCATTACCGGCTAAAGGCATCTGGAATACTATCCAGCCTAAAAAGGATTTCATCAAGGATAATGGCAAAAGCCAGACAACAGTAAGAAATCCTTTAATGTCTCTGCCACGGAGACAACGTACCACGCTTGATTCTTCTGCCCAAACTCCTGCCAAAGCTGGAGCTGTTCCCTGCTGGTTCCTGCAGACCATGTTGGCACGGGGTTCTTGCTTGGTTGATCCGGGAACATCAAATACTACACTTCACGCCAAGTCTGGGGCAAGAAGCAACATTCTTGCCTTTAAAACCAAGTGCAGCATAGCAACAGCAACCCTTTCGGCATTCCCAGTTCCCGCCCCTTGATTTACTGTTAATGAACAGCCAGCAGCCACGGTTTGAAGCAGGATGCCTTTGATTCGCCAAGACCCAGGAAAGCCATCTTGTTTTAAAGGATTCATATTCAACAACATCCCCTCCTCTTTTATCTAGACCACCCCCTAGCCCAGTGGCTCTCAACCTTCCTAATGCCGCGACCCTTTAATCCAGTTCCTCATGTTGTGGTGACCCCCAACCATAACATTATGCAAGGGTTCTTTCACAGAAATTAAACCAAAGCTGACCAATGGCGTGAAGACCCATTGTTCATGATTGTATATAAATTGGTTTTTTTCCGGGGTTTCTCAGTTCAGTTCTGCCTCTTGTCTCACCATGCCGATCCGTTCTTTTCCACTGCTCCAGACAGACAAATGCTCTATTTCTATCTACCCCGCAAGGCTGTTGTGTGGATGAAATGGAAAAGGAGCAATGTTGGCCACTTTGGGACCCCCCTTGGGGAGAAGGGCTGCTCGCCCTGCCACGACCCATGTGAAAGGGCCCCGACTCCCAGGCGGAGAACCACTGCATTAGACAGAATCAGTGTTGCAACCCAGGGGATGGGTCCACCACAGCCTTGCTCTTTGCCACTCACCTTTAGCAAGTACGCAGTTCTCCATGGCCAGCAATGCGAGTGGAAAGACGCCATGTGCAAAGAGGAACACACATGACGTAAAGGCCTTGGCTTGAATCTTTGTCGTTGATGCACTAGAACTCTGCCATGTGGCTTGGTGACTCTTTGAATATTGGTAGCACGTCAGTGCTGGAAAACAGAAAGCAGGGGCTACAATCCTGACCACCGAGTTTGCAAGAGAAGGAATGGATTAAGAGACGGATGAAGGTACAGAGTAGAAATACTGGGGATTGTAGAACTCCCAGCATGGGGGAGAGAGAAACAACCAAAGATAAGGGGAGCTAGATTAATATTAAATTAACACCAAGAGTATGAGAGAGATGGGGGTAAGTGTTAAGGAGAAATAGTTCTCTTAATCAACACACATGCTGGAGTAACAGGTAGCCTAGGGCAAGAAATAACATGAAACAAGAAGCTAGATCGCAGTACAAATAAATAAAGAAGTAAAGGAACATGGACAAGACACCACAGGCAAGAAGAGAGCAGTGATGTGCAACTTGTCCAGCCCTTAAAACATCTTTTTTGAACTCATGTTGTCACAATGATACTTCTGATGTATGCAAGTCATACAGGTGTCTTGACCAGCATGAGACTGGGCCTCCTGTCTGGAAACTATTCTGCATGATCTACCCAAGAGCATTACGTTCAGGCCTATTCTACATTCACTTGCGCCTGAGGAGAGAATTCTCCTCACCAATATTTTGGTAGCATTAAAAATACTGCCAATTGTTCAGTGATGGCTTAAAATAAGCAACATAGTTTACAGAGTTGCATACTTGGGCAAAAAAAATGTCAACTTTACCCACGCAATGTCTGAATGGGCAGGAAAGAGTCCTTGGCGACGTGATGGATACCTTGACAAAAAAAAATGTCAACTGCAAATGCAGAAGTGGAAAATAAGGCAACTTCTATGCCAAGGATTATTTAGGAAAGTGTTTGACAACAGAACAGCCAGTGCTGTAAAGCTCACGTTTGGAATACTGGGTCCGCCTCTCATACCTCAAAAGGGATACTGTGGTGATGGGAGAGATGTAAAGAAGAAGCAATCAAAATTATCACAGGGTTGGAACTTCTTTCCTATACAGGGAGAGCAAAGAGGTTGGAGGATAGAAAGGTGGCTAAGGAAGGACTTGAAAGGTGTTTATAAGATGAAATGTAGCCTGGAGAAAGCTAATAAGAGTATATTCTACCTTCTCCCAAAATACTAGGATTTAAGAGCACCCAAGAAATTGATGGGCGATCAATTCATTACAGAAAAAATGAAGTCCTTCTTTATAGAGCACACCCTTTGTTGAACCTGCTACTATGGGATTTGGTGAAGAGCTTAGAAGAGTCTAAAGAAAGATTAGGCACATTCAAGGTATTAGATCCAGATTACTTATTAACCATGACTGCTAAATGGAATATTTATGATCATGGGCAGTATACCAATGAATAAGGTAAAGGTAAAGGTATCCCCTGTGCAAGCACCAAGTCATGTCTGACCCTAGGGGTGACGCCCTCTAGCGTTTTCATGGCAGACTCAATACAGGGTGGTTTGCCAGTGCCTTCCCCAGTCATTACCGTTTACCCCCCCCCCAAAAAAAGCTGGGTACTCATTTTACCGACCTCAGAAGGATGGAAGTCTGAGTCAACCTTGACCCGGCTACTGGGATCGAACTCCCAGCCTCATGGTCAGAGCTTCAGACAGCATGGATTTGAAAGAAAACTGAATGTTTGGAAAAGTCATGTCGCAAAAGGAAATGGTCCTTGTGAGGTCCACAGCAGCTTGGGCTTTTATTCTGTTTCAAGGTACGAGGACCAACTTCAATTTTAGATCTTTACTTGGACTGTAGATAATGGGTGCCAAAACCTCTCTTCCTCTCCCAGTCTGATTGAGGAGGATGCAGTATCTACTACACACCATTAGAGATATTAAGTCAAAGCCAGTTACTCAATGAAATGTGTGGGTAAGATAATCAACTGGCATGCAAAAACTCAAGAGAAAAGCTACACATGACACATGGGGGGTGTTTTCCTCACACAGTTCTGTAATAGCAAAACAAAACAAAATCAGAGTCCAGTGGCACCTTTAAGGCCAACAAAGAATTTATTCAAGGCGTGAGCTTTCGAGTACAAGCACTCTTCCTCGGTCTTAGTGTTTGGCACTCAAAAGCTCACGCCTTAAATATATCTTTGTTGGTCTACTGGACTCTAATTTTGTTTTGGTGCGCTGCTTCAGACCAACACGGCTACCCACTTGAATCTAACTTCTGTAACAGGTCATGCTTTTTCCTATACATTTCCCCAGGACCTATCAAGAAGAAGGAGCTGGGTTTTTATACTTTTGTTTTCACTACCTGAAAGAGTCCCAAATACCTTTCCCTTCCTCTTCCCACAACAGACATCCTGTGAGGCAGGAGAAACTGAGAGAACTCTGAGAGAAATTGCTCTGTGACTAGCCCAAGATCACCCAGTTGGCTGCATGTAGGAGCATGAGATATCGAACCCAGTTCTCCAGATTAGAGTTTGCCGCTCTTTAACCACTACACCATGCCAATTCTCAAGGGCTGTCAGCAGAAACATTACAAGGCCTACCATAGCATGAAGCAGTTATCAAAGCAATTCTGAAACTAGTTACAAATGTGAAATTACATCTTGGACCTTGCTGCTATTGGAAAATTGACAGTAGCAATCTAGCAGACATGCACAAAAAATGAACTTGAACGCTGATTTCACTTCAGTGGCTCTTTTATCAAAAATAAAATATTGCTTTTTAAACTTAGGCTACCTAAAGTTGTACATAACTTAAACGGCATATTTGCTATGGAAGTACTGTCATAATGCTTTGTTTAGAAATGCCACCCTCTTTCGGAGATTGCACCCAGAGGAAATAAGGCAACTCCTCACACATCCGCCTGCTGGAAGACAGTAGCTGCTAATTCTCCTCTCTGTGGAATTTCGTACATTTTTTAAATAGCTCTGCTTGGTGACACTCATACCACCAACACCAACACCGAACAAATGTACAGCTAAGTATTTATTTGGTCAGCCTTTCTTAACTTTTTAACCACTGAGAAACCTCTGAAACGTTATTCAGGTTTCATGGCTGGGAAGCACAGCTGTGTACATGCCCACCTGGGGCCTCTCACCTTCCACTGGCCATTTGGGGAGGGAGAGAGAGCAGGCTGACATAGTCATATCTCTGGAAAAATATTTAACCAATTTTTTAAAATATAAACATTAATTGACTCCCCACCCCACTTGGGAAACCCTTCCATGGCTGTCAAGAAACCCTAAGGTTTCACGAAACCCTGCATTGGGTATTTCGAGCCTTGGTTTCTGCCAGCCAAAGCCATGGGGAAGGGTCCGGCCTCTTCCCAGTGCTGCTTCAGCCTTTGAGGGAGAGCTTATCAAGACCTGGCCTACCAGCAACCACCAGATTTGCTATCACACAACTTGCACAAATCACTCAGGCCATGCCCCCTGCTATTTTTCAACAACAGCCACCCCTCAAAAACTAGTGTGGTGTACTGGTTGAGATGAGGATCAGAGAAATCCAGGGCCTGAATCCCCACTCTGCCATGGAAGGTTGCTGGGTGTCCTTGGGCCAGCCACTTATTCTCAGCCTAACCTACCTCACATGGACATTGTGAGAGGTAAAAGGAAGAGTGGGAAGCGATGTTAAGCCTGCTTTGAGTCCCCTTTGTAATGCAATACAGCTACAGAACGGGAAGCGGATAGATTAGTGGGTGGGAAAGGAGGCAGGAAACTGCAAAGGCTTTCAAGGAAGTGAAAGGAAAAAGACTGGGGGAGGGAGAAATGAGATAGCCCCCCCACATACACATACACACACACACACACACACATATACACACACACACACACACACACACACACAAGTCCATGTAGGATGACCTTCTGTTAGGCAACTCAAATATGCTATTCTAACTTTGTACTATTTCAGAAATATTCAGCTCTCCACTCTCACAAAAATCTTTACAAGTCTCTAAATGGCTCAGGAGGGGGGACAGAGATAGGGAACCTAAATGTGGAAAAGGACAGTACATCAATATTATTATAGAATAATAATTGGCGATGGTCATTATATCACTTCCTGCACCAGTCTCGCCTAGAATACAACAAGTTCCCAGGTTTAGGAGGGTATAAACTACACTTAGATCTCTAAACATATGCCCGAGCTGGGGCTCATGACAAGTCATGGGGGAAATAATAGTTTGGAAATCCTACTGTACGAGATTTCTAGAAAGCTCTTAAGGGCTTGAGCAATCCGGTTTCTCCTCTCCCCCCATTATCCCCATTAACCCAACATGAAACATTCTATCCATTCTGGAGAAATTTCAGGATTCAGAATCGCGTCTTTTCAAAATGGGTTTCTCTTTAGTTAATTTACAAAGTCCTGAGTAGGAGAAACCTCCTACCTTATCTCTGGACTGGCTGATTTTGTGGGTTCCATCATTCTACTACAATTTTACTACAAAATTTACTGAGGGGGCCGGATCCAGGCGTTCCCCCAGAAACTAAGCAAGATGTTTCCCACTCTCCTCTAACCAGAAGAGAGCCATCGCACCAGTGACATTGGGATTTTGTATGGATTTTGTTGGTATGGGTGAGGAAAGGAAATAAACACCAAAGAACCAACCCCAAAACAAAGGGTATTCATTTGATATATACCGTATTTGCCGGCGTATAAGACGACTGGGCGTATAAGACGACCCCCCAACATTTCCACTCAAAATATAGAGTTTGTTACATTACATGACAGTACTATGGGCCACTATGGGCAGCTATGTCTATCCCAGCTGAAGTGCACCCGGCGTATAGGACGACCCCCCCACTTGGAGGCATGTTTTTCAGGGGAGAAAAGTAGTCTTATACGCCAGCAAATACTGTAGTTTTTTAAAAGGATTTGTGTGTGTAGCTATAATAGCAGCATACAACCAGCAGATGGTGCCCTGTAATAATACTGTATTGATTTTCAAGCACTTTCTTCTCTTTGTCCATCCTCTAAGTAGGGATGTAGGTTTATTTCAAAGCAAAAGAAAAGAACACAAACCATAAATGACCATTCCATTTGAAATGAAGATTAAAACCAATTCGCAGTTAAGTTTATGTTTTTCATTGGCAGAATTCCTTTGTTTTCCATCCAATGGAGAAGCAATTCTCAGGGATCGTGTCCCTCACCGGGGGGTTATCTCTGCCAAATTTGAGAGATGCAGAAAGTGATACTAGTGCTACAAGAAATTTAAATAAAAATTTGTGAAGCTTTTCTACAAGTATGCTCTTGAATCAGGAAAACTACTCCTTCAATAACTGCAAGGTATGGGAAGGCAACTATAATACACAGATATTCTTACATACACTAGAGTCAATTCAGTCAAAGCAAGACAGATCTTTTAGTTTCTGACAAGAGTGTACATTCAGCTAAATCAGGCTTTCTCAACCAGGATTTCGTGAACCCATGGGGGTTCCTTGATGGCACTGGAAGGGTTTCCTGAATGGGTGGAAGTTAATTACACACACATAATTTATTAAACATTTATCAGGTTTCTTGAAGCCTGAAGAATGTTTCAGGGATTTCTCAATAGTAAAAAAAAGTTCAGAAAAGCTGGACTATACCAAACCAAAAAATACAGGAAAACCACTTTGTTGGTATTTTCCATGATTTTCTAAGCCAGATACAGATCAGAGAATTCCAGAATAACAGAGCTGGAAGGGACCTCATGGGCCATCTAGTCCAACCCCCTGCACTACGCAGGACACTCACAACCCTATCGTTCATCTACTGTAACCTGCCACCCCATTGAGCCTTCACAGAATCAGCCTCTCCATTTGTTTTGGCTACCTGTATAGCTGCCCAAATACAAGCCATCTTCTTTCCAGTTTTTATTCAGGGATATCATCTGATCCTCTCAGGTCTGTGTGCAGGTATCTGGATCTGGGATTTTTTGGAAACACCAATATAGAAGGGTCCAATAGCCCCAAACTGGCAAAAACATTTTTTTTTTGGTACATCCCAGTTTCTGACAGGTGTAGTCAGCAGGGGAGAAAGAAATAGACATATGGGAGACATTCAGCCAATCACCACATACTTTCTGTTTCTGGTAATAGTTTTGACTTCAATTACCTAGAAAATGAACTGTTGAGACAGTTTGTTTGAGATCTGGCAAATGTGATCTCTAGTGTGAAGGTTATCCTGGCTGAAAAGGTCATCCAGCTGGAGAAGGGCGTTACAAATGGAAAAGTGTTTCCCATTGAAGCCAAAGGAAATTGCGAACCCAAATGAAACATTGGAAACAAAAATAGAGGATACGTCTGCACATCCCCACCTGCAAAGGTTTCTGGGAATTTGGGGAACGGACATTTCATATCCTTAGTGAAAGGCAACAAAAAGGTTTAACGGGATTTTGAATGGCTGATGCACAGAGGAGGTAAAAGCATGCAACTGGATTTTAAAAAATCCATCACAAGGTCTGAACCAATGGACAATGCCGATTACAAGACCAGCCCTAGGCCTGCACAAAGGGCCAATGTGCATTAGTTTGCAAGAGATAATGTTTTAAAACAAGGCGGGCTGCAAACAAGTCCAGACAATGCTGCTCTCAGGCGGGCGGGGGGGGGGGGAGTAAACACATCCATCTCACCCGAGTGAATAGATTTGATTAAGTAAAGGCATAAACAGTAAGCCTGCATTAACTTATGTAATAATACTTGTGAAAACGAAGGCCATTAACACAATGACGAAGGGCACTGCTTTGTTATTAAAGCAGTTCCTTTGCCGCGATGGCACCTGTATAGTTTATACCTCCCCGGACGAAGGAGTCATGCATCATGTCTGAATGCTTTGCTTTATCATCGGGATGGCTGAGCGGTAAATCCCAATAAGGCCCAGAGGCCGCCTCCAGGAGTAAACGGCAAGCGACACAATCAATTTACGCCACAGAGCTCACTATCCGGGCTGCTTTTTTCCCCAACATGCAGCAACTTTCCTTCTCATCAGTCAACGTGGGAAAAAGAGCGCCTGCTGCTCACACTCGGTGCTTTGGCTTTGCTTCTCGGCCCGGCAGCTAGAAGAAAGGCCTGTCCCCCGGAATCTGTTCATTTCAGGGAAGTCTGGCCACTGCCAATTAGACTAAAGCTATGTAGAAAGGCGAAAGCCAAACTCTTGAGCACACACATGCCTCACTCCTCGTTTTACAGTCCAGTGTGTATTTTTAGAACCTTTGTCATTCCAGGCTGCAAATATCCTCATGATGCTTCATTATTATTTTTTAATTATATGTAATAGCAGAGTGGGTGGCTTGTGGCACACAACAAAAGGGACATGATTAAAGCCACCCACAGACAATCCAGTGGGGCTACACAGGTATGCAGAAAAGCATCCTGTTGGCCACCTTGTACACCAAGCCAGTGATCCCCAGCCTTTTTCAGGCCGGGGACGGGGGGGGGGAAGGGAGGCACAGGTGCAAATGCAATGGGGGGGAGGATGGCCAGCAGGCGCAAACGCGCAGGCACGGAGCTGCTACGGCTGCACGTTTGCGCCCCACGCCTCCCCCCCTCTGCATGCCGCACGCTGGCGGGCACAAACGCGCAGTGGGTCATGCCACTGAGCGGAGGGAGGCGTGCCCACTGGTGCCCACGCCCCCCCCTACAGCCTGGTACTGGGCCGTGGCCCGGGAGTTGGGGAACATGGCACAAAGCAACATCCACTGTTGAAGTGACAGCTTCAGGAAAGGTTAGAATTCAGCGGGGGATCGATTCAGGTGGGTGGCCATATTGGTCTGAAGCAGAAGAAAGTTTGAGTCCAGGGGCACCTGTAAGACCAACAACGTTTCATTCAAGGGATAAGTTTTGTGTGCATGCACACTTCTTCAGAGCTGAATGTGCACTAAAGCACGTACGTTGGATACAACTTTGTTGGCCTTAAGGGTGTCACTGGACTCAAACTTTGCCCATTAAGAGGGGGAGGAAGGGATGGCACTGGGAGGATCTCTTAATTTGTAAAAGTTTCATTTATTAAGCCACGCTAGTATACTCACGCAAGGCATTGATAGGACTGGAGTTAGGGATACAAGTCCTTGGATATTATTCTCCTGGCCATCCCCCCTCCCCCAATGGGAAGCCCCCCAAATGGCGGGCTTTTTTACATCCACAACAATCTGATTAGGGCCCCGGCTCAAGACACCAGGGAGACATGGAGGATGGGAAGGGAGGGGAAGGAAGGGGGCTGGTATGCAGAGGGGAAGAGGGAACTGCAATAAGCCAAACATCAGAGGCATGCTGTTCTGATACTGCAAGGACAGACTCAGGCACCTAACAACAAACAAACTCATAAATCATGGCAGAACCAGGGGAATTCTGACAGGCACTTATTAAAGGGATGCTAAAACCACCTTTCATCATTTCCAGTAATCAAACAGGACTTGGCAGTTATTGAGATTAGCTTGTTCTTTCACAAGCAGCTTCATAGTTTACTAAAGAAACATATCTCTGCATTCCAGGTCGTATCACAAAACACTACCAGTTTGTAAGCTGTATAGATATCTACCACGCACCTCTAGAGTTGGCTGCACGTGTACATCTTGTGTTGTCGTTGGTACTATGGCCCAAGTAAGACTGGCGCTGGCAGATGTCAAAGAACCAAGGACACCGTTTTTCATTGTTTCTGAGGAATGAGACTTTGGCCCGTGCCATCCTAGCAGGCTTTCTGAAAGAAAAAACAAGATGTTCTCTGAAATACCTGTTTGCTTACAGTGTCCTATTTATTCTCTTTTGAGGGATCCAGATAGCCAAGATCTTGATGGCGTGATATTAGAGATCCAGCCATGAATCCTGGAAAACAATCCATTTATTCAAAAAGTGAATTGTAACCTCAAAATGCAGAATAATTACAAGCAGAAAACGTCAAACCTGCAAGCGCGTACCTGAGATTCTTCGGTAGGCATAGCAACAGCAATTGAAACAGACCATCTGGTTCAAGCACAAGCATACAGGCCTAAACAGAAATGCCAGGTCTATCCTGAAGAGAGAAGTACACCACCTGGTTTCTGCTGCACTTCTGAAGAGGATAGGGCTTTGTGACATCACAGAATGCTTGTAAGATTTTTGCTCATGCTAGGCTTCTGTGATGGGACAGAGAGAAAAGGCCAGAAGCTACATTTCTCCATGGCCCGGCAAGGGCTTAAATTCCAGATGGCCTTGTTTAAGATAAAACCATCCTGTCTCCATGTTACCTTCCCATAGAGCAAAGAGATACCTGAGCAAGTTCTGTCTAAGCTGTCCATCAGTTCAAAAAGAAGAGTTGGTTCTTATATGCCACTTTCTCTACCCAAAGGAGTCTCAAAGTGGCTTCCAGTCACCTTTCCTTTCCTCTCCCTACAACAGAGACCCTGTGAGGCTGAGAGAACCCTGATATTACTGCTTAGAGCAGCTTTCTCAGTACTGCAGCGAGCCCAGGGTCACCTAGCTGGTTGCATGTGGGGGAGGAGCGGGGAATCAAACCCGGCTCGCCAGATTAGAAGTCCGCACTCGTATCCACTACACCAACATGTCCCAATAATCCCAAAGTGACGAATGCTAAACGAGCTATATCTGTAGCCCACGTCAAGCCTAAAATGATACTTTTGTGCTAAAACAAATAAGTTGTTACTGGAACCTGTTTATGAACAAAATGAACACTGGAAAATCACCAGGCAGGTTTGACGTCAGAACATTCATGGCTCTTGATAGATTTAAGTTTTGCACAACCAATCCTTAACAGAACAGCCAAGGTGCAGCTTGAAACAGGGTATTAGACATCTTGTATCATGAAGACTTCAATGTGCTAGAACATTGACAGTGCAAACTGCACCTGGGTGCCTTATGAATTTCAAGGCCTGATGACCTGAACAGTCATCCCCAAGACCTATGTAAAGTGTACCCACAAATACCTAATGAGATGCAGGTCCAGAGCAAGAACAATAAAACCTGCATTTGTCAAGACTCCACAGGGTTTGAGCGATCATCTGAGAGCTGAATCCTGTTTTTCACACACTATGTTTATTATCGCCGTTATCTCAGTTAAGAAGATAATTAACTGCGCCTCTGCTGAGGCCTTTCATAGGTGCTCCAGAACGGCTATTAGATTGACGTGCTGCTGGCAAAGTGGTTGATACATCTTTCCTGGGAATGTATTTGCCTACATTTGCAAGTCTGATTATCAGGCCACAAAAAGAGAGTCATTATTCCTCACTGAAAGTGCCACACAAAGCAATTTCATTTTAAGTTTAACCCAGAAAGCAGCTAAGTGCTGACTTGGTCTGTGAGTCACCTCTACAGAACTAGATTAAGTCATCTGTTGCCTTTCTGTGTCCTAGTTAACAGTCTGGGTGGGATCTTGTTACTAAGGGAAAGGGAAGCCTACCAACAAAATGGGCTTTACTCACCTGAAGTCAATGACCGGTTACTACTGTGGTGGCTCATGTGGTGCATGCCCTGTTGTAGCAAATGCAGACATTCCCCAAGGCAGCTGAGGGTGGCGGCAGAGGTAGCTTTGAGAAGGAGCAAGTCTTGATCCAAGGCAGAAAGAGGACCAGAACCTGGGAGGGATTCAATGGCTTGCACAAGGTTCTTCTGCTGTCCCTCCACTTGACTCATCATCTGCAAGGACACATTTTTCAAAGTACGCAACACATGCACACACACAGAGAGTAATGCATGCAAAGCCAAGTCCTCATGAGATTCTCCTCCTTGAATATGAATGAGGGGGAGCTAATAGTTAAACACAAAAATACAGAACTGCATCTTGAAAGCCAACAATTTGCATTTTCAAATTTTGTACTCAAGGAAATGCTATATGTCTATACCCCTGCATCCACACACACACACAGATGGGGGGGGGGGGGTAGGCTGGTCATCAAGTCAGGTGGATGTCCAAAACCCTGTGACTTTGGACCAACTGTTATGCCTCATTTCAACCTGAGAGGGTAACATGGATATGTCCAAATTGCATTAACTAACTCTGACCAAATTGGAAAAAGGGCAGGATAAGAATACAATAGACACACACACAACCAAACTATATAATTTATAAGATCTTTAGCAGACTAAAGCTAGCAACAAAGCATTTCCCCACTAAGAACCTGCTGGAGTTGCTATGTCGTCAAAGTAATTTCATAAACGAATTTGAGCAAAGAGTATTAAAACCGCAAATGAATCTAAATAATAGATTCTTGGAAAGTCTCAGAAAAGATCATTCCATCCAGACATCCATGGTCTTGTTCTTTTGACATTTTAACTTCCCAAATTCTACTTAAAAGCACCCTTTGCATTAATCATGAGACAGCTGTAAAGCTTCAGTGGGAATGACATGAGAATCCTGGGATGCTCCATCCAAAACTGGGGGACCCAATGAACTATTGTCAGTAGTAATTATCAGACAGCTTCTGTTTCAGATATTTTGGACCCCACACACATGCTTTTACCTCTCAGACAATAGCTTTCCACCATCCAAGAAACTTAAGACTACGGTCTGTTTTCTAATTTAGTTGATGCCCATTTGAGTATTTCCCAGGTACAGAGATTAGTTCTCTAAAAAAAATGAGATCCCAGCAAAAAATAAAAATAAAAAATCAATGCCCTATGCAGACTAGACAGTCAGTACCCAGTTTCTTAGTACTACATGTACCAATTCTAAATATACAGAAGATGCCCAAACACCATTCCAAGCCTGTATTGCACATGCCATTTAAACTCCCCCCCCACCACAATGTTTTAAGCTAATGATCAATAGTCCCCAAAGCATTTTGTCTCTTATTCCATTCCTCTTCTTTTTTTAACGCTGTCTACTTGAGGTTTTTAGAAGCATTCGGGATAAGCCGCAGATCCATCGCCAAAAAAGGTTTTATTTTTGAGGCCCTACCCTCTTCACTGAAGAGATTGGAGTATCCATATTAAATGACTTGTTCCGGACCCAAGTAAACCCAGTTTCATCTCATTTCATTCCAAAACACAGATCTGATACATAGAACAGCTGAGTGTGTTTCTTTCACAGGCTAAGCCATTTCATTGAAGCCTGCATGCCTCAATATCTCACCTCTTAGAAAATGGCAAGATTATGAGGCCTACAGAAATGAATGCAGCAAATTGTCAGAAATTACGTACTCTAATCGTACTCAAGAGCCTCTTGTGGCGCAGAGTGGTAAGGCAGCAGGAATGCAGTCTGAAGCTCTGCCCATGAGGCTGGGAGTTCGATCCCAGCAGCCGGCTCAAGGTTGACTCAGCCTTCCATCCTTCCGAGGTCGGTAAAATGAGTACCCAGTTTGCTGGGGGGTAAACGGTAATGACTGGGGAAGGCACTGGCAAACCACCCCGTATTGAGTCTGCCATGAAAACGCTAGAGGGCGTAACCCCAAGGGTCAGACATGACTCTGTGCTTGCACAGGGGATACCTTTACCTTTAATCTTACTCAGTCATGCATAGTTTCAGAAAGCTGGTATTTAATGCCTTCTGTCTTAATTCACTAAATCCTTTGGATGCTAATTGGGGGGGGGGGAATATCCTGAATGTGAAACTGAACATCTTACAAGCTATGACCACACACATATAAGAATGATAATTTCTCGGAAACAACAGGGGACTCCACCAAATGTTTCAGCATCTCAAAGAGGCAGCTAAAGGTAGAAAAAGATCGCCAGGAAGTACAAATAGGATTGACAGTTCTGGGTTGGGAAATACCTGGAGATGTTGGGGGTGGAGACATGAGTGGGTGAGATTTGGGGCATGGGTGGAACACAGTGGATTATAATGGTATGCAGTCCACCCTCTAAAGCAGCCATTGTCTCCCAGGGAACTAATCTCTTTAGTCTGGAGATGAGCTGCAATTCCAGGGGATTCCCAGGGCCCATCTGGAGGCTGGCATCCTTAAGTACAAAACAACTGTGTAATTAACCCATCACCTAGTGAAAAGACAATTCTGGAATACATGGCTTGAAACGCAGGGTAAGAAGTTGTACTCAAACAGTGTACTCAAACAAGACACAGCTCACTTATTTACCTGACCCAGTTCCATTTGGTATAGTTTACTTGCAGGAAACAATCTTGGCATTAAAAAAACAATCAGCATCAGCAATCATAATACAGCCCACTTGGGCACATAATATGAAAATATATACATTTTGAACACCAAAGCTGAAGCGTTTACTTCACTAAAACATATCCACAAATTGCAGAGACGTCCATGGCTAATGTTACAGAGAAACGGAACATCAAGTTCCACAACTCTGCTAGATTTATGCCATGCTGACAGTGAATTCACTGAAGCACCACACCCAAACATCAGAGCTGAGCGTGGCTGTGGATCAGGCAACCCCTACCTGCCACCACATTTCATGCTAAATCCCCATTCCCTGCCCATCAAGTCTCTCAAACTTCTACCCACCTCCACAGCGCTGTGGTGACAACTCATGCCCACCAGGGTAGGAAATGAACCACCACAGTGATATCAGAAAATGCCGCACTCTCAATAAGCCAGCCTTACCAAATAAAAAATATTACAGCCTTCACAGAGCTCAGGCAGGTTGAAGTATGAAATTGTGGTATCTCTCTCTGAAGGCATGGTTAAAGAGTTCTCATTTTACCAACCTACTCCATTTTGAACAAAGCATGAACCCAAGGAGAAAAAAAGCCGTCTAAGAGAGTATATCGGGAATTTTTACCGAAGAGCTTTTTGCCAGTAATGGCCAGGCTCCCAGAATACTATAAATACCTTCACCACCCTTCCATGGTAAACAGCAGACCACGAACACTCCATTTATATTCACACAACTGAAGTCCTGGCCGGTATGGCTTTTTTTATATACTGTTATTTCCAGACAAAGTTGCAATCCCTGAACTTGAGCCGTTTAAGTAATAAATAAATAATAAACACATGGGAGTTGTACTAACGGCCAGTTGAAAAGACTAAATGTGATACATTTACAGTAGGAGACTCTTAAACCTCTGTGAGAAAGGCAAGACGTAAACCAAGCAAATAAACTTAATACATCCTAAGGAGCAGCCTCACATCCAGCAAAAAACAACGCATGAGGACTCATTTCCTTGTAGAATCATAGAGTTGGAAGGGACCTCATGGGTCATCGAGTCCAACCCCCTACACTATTGCGGTTGAAATGGCTGCATATCTGAAAAACTAAACGGCATGTAAACTTGCACACTTTACGTTGTGCTTAGAGGGTCTCTCTTTCATCACGAGTCTATCTTTATCTATCTAAATGTCTGTTGAACACACATACTGTAAGACTAACATGTGCACCAACTAAGTTCCAGCAGGCCCCAGAAAATGCTTCTGTGCAGACAGGTGTAGCCTCCGATGAGGCTTGTGCACTTCAGCCATCAAAGTGGCTGTTGGAGCTCGAAGCCGGTGCTGCCCCTCACCCCCCACTCCATGGTGATGGCCGCTTCAGGCTCAAACGGCCACTTCAGCAGCCGAAGCGCACAGGCCTACCTCCACTCTCCCATTATGGTTTGCTCTCCCCACAACACATGCTCACAATTTTGACATGAGGCCGTGTTCTCTATTTCTAGTCATATTCTTCCAGAAAGTGTATTGGAACCATTAGTAGTTTAAAAAACAAAGATCTAGAATAGTGGTCCCTAATGCCGCGACCCTTTAATACAGTTCCTCATGTTGCGGTGACCCCCAACCATAAAACTATGCAACTGAAACCGTGAAGATCCATTGTTCATGATTGTGTATAAATTGGTTTTCTATTTTTCCGGGGTTTCTCAGTTCAGTTCTGCCTCTTGTCCCCCCATGCCCATCTCGTTCTTTTCCGCTGCTCTAGACAGACGAATGCTTCATCTCGATCAACCCCACAAGGCTGGTGGGTGGATGGTACAGCCCCCCCCCCGGCCAAGCTGCTTGCCCTGCCGTGACCCCTGGGAAAGGGTCATTCAACCTCCAAAGGTGTCCCGACCCCCAGGCTGAGAACCACTGATCTAGAAGAAGGCACTTGCCTAATCTCATCACACTGAGGACAGCAGAATGAAACCTTACCCTTTCTCATGTGCCTCCCTGGGTCATATTTTTGCTTCACTAAAATGCTTCCAAATCATTTGCTTTTCTTCAAAGGGAAGGTATTTTCACCCCTCAATCATCCCCACATGTTTTCCAGTGCTACAATATTGTTTTAGAGGGAGGGTGAACAGAATTGTACCCAGCATCCTACTGCGGCCACACTCTAGATCTGTGTGATTCTGAAATCAGCCGTATGACATCATTCCTACCACAGAACGTACCCTTCTCACCCCTGATGCATGGCCAACTCCACACTTCCTTCAAGCCATCCACCACTTTCCAGCAGCAGTTTACATATATGTCAATGGGGTTTAAGATGGGGATTTCTTTTTTGCCCCAATACGCATCACTTCACACGTACAGTATAACCTACTTGACATATTGTTAACTGTTCGCCCCAATTGGGAGAGATTCTTTTGGAGCTCTTCACCATCTACCTTGGAATATCTTGAATACTTTGGCATCGTCTGCAAATTTGATCATTCTACTGCTCCATGCCCATGACTCCGGATTATTTATGAACAATGTAGACAGCACCAGAACTAATGTGGTTCCCTATGGAGCCCCACTCTTACGCCCCTCCACTGTGAAAACCGTCCATTCCCCCTTATTAGCCAGTGTGGCGTATTGGCTGTCGGCCTGGGATCTGGGAGAGCCAGGTTCAAATCCCCACTCTGCCATGGATGCTGGCTGGGTGACCTTGGGCCAGTCACACGTCCTCAGCTTGACCTCCAGCTCAAGTTATGGGGATAAAGCAAAAGAGAGAGAAACAATGGGACTACTTTGGGATCCCAAATGCACAGAAAAGAAGCAGGGCACAGATTTAAGTAAATAAATAAAATATTACCATTTCCTGTCATTTAACTAGCAGAAAAATACTGCACTCTTATCCCAGGACTGAAATGTTTACTCAGAAATCTTTCAGACTTTTGAAAGTCCAAGTATACAATGCCTACCAAATCCCGTATACCAAACTGTACATTAGCCCTCTCAAAAACCTCCAGGTTAGTGAGACAAGACTTCTCTTTACAGAAGCCATGCAGCTGCTTCTCAGTACAGCTTGTTCTTCTTTGTGTTTAATCACTCTCTCTTTAAAAAGAGTTTCCACCAATTTACCCTTAATTGACATTACACTGACTGGCCAGCAACATCCCAGATGTCCTCTGGATCTCATTTTCAAAATTAGCATTACACTTGCTACCTTTCAATTCTCTAAAATAGGGGTGGCTAAACTGTGGCCTCTAGATGTCCATGGACTACAATTCCCATGAACCCTGCAAGCAGATGTTGTCAGGAGCCCATGGACATCTGGAGAGCCACAATAGCCACCCCTGCAGAATGCCAATTTTAGCGACCTAGTATGTTTGTTAGGACAACAGCCATGTCACATTTGAGTTCCTAAAGATGTTCTAGAGAGAATACTGTGTTTTTAACTAATGACCTTGCCCTAGAGTTGGAGCTGTTTGACCAGCCTCTACCTGTCAGTGTTTGCATAGCCATGAAGCATTCAGTCTAATATATGTTTTCACTGCCTTCCCCTTGGATTTCTGTTGGATTATTTGCTGCTTGGGCAAATGGATCCATGCTGGACTTGCACAGGTAGGTAACTTTAGCACCTGCATGACCTTCTCACTATACCCTGTTGGCCTCTTATCTCCCTCTGCTTTAGTGCAATACGTATGACAGTGAGTGTGCGCACACTTGTAACGTGTGATTATTCCTATGGGCATGTGGAGTTATTGCTGAGTGCTTCATCATTTGACTGTTGATATTTGTGAATTTTCCAGCTCAGCTGCTTGTAAAGTTCGGCTTGTCTCTGTTTTCACTTTGCGGATTCTCAGTATTCC
This sequence comes from Paroedura picta, assembly GCF_049243985.1. Classification (NCBI taxonomy): domain Eukaryota; kingdom Metazoa; phylum Chordata; class Lepidosauria; order Squamata; family Gekkonidae; genus Paroedura; species Paroedura picta. The sequence continues at coordinate 38,033,412 of NC_135379.1, forward strand.
TACCAAATTTATAGAGGAGTTTTGTTGCTTTTCTGAGATATCCTTTGCCACCCAGGTGGGGAGCTACTTTTAAGATAGCTATAAAACCTAAGGCAGCCTTTAATTTATTTAACCTAGAAGTGAGGCGGCAGGAGGAACATTTTTATCCTTGTGCCCAAATAGGAGATCGGGCTGCTTCGCACTGCAGCATAGAGCATGCATGCATCTCCTTGATAAGCACAGTACAAAAAATGCAATTAGACTGGTGACCCGGCCACCACCTCGGGTCAGGGGAAGTTGGAATCTTTGCCCAGGAGCACATCAAAAGCTCTGCAATATGCAGGACCTTCCTTTTTTCATTTCTGAAAAGCAGCTCCACATCCAGTTCTCTCTGCACAACAGGAGCCACACCCACCACAAAAGGAAAGAGGACTTACTTGATAGAGGACTTTCTTGTATGAGGAGAGACCGGAGTGAGGAAAGAGATTTCTATCTTGAAAAGAACACTTCACCCACTTTTCTCAACAGGGCAGATAGGACAGACTTTCAGCAGGCCAATCATAATTCATTTATACTCAAAACCCCAAAATATATTCTCCCTTGAACGTCACACACAAGGCTGCCCCACCCACCATAAGGTGACCTCGGTTGTTATTTTGAACCACAAGGACTTATCTGGAGCCAAGTTATCTGTATTTTTAGAGCTGTAAGAACTCCAGAAGTTTTTTTTTTATGATTTAACGTGCCAACAAGGCAACAGCGGATCTTTCTTACCTCTCTGACCTCATGGAGATGGCCAGGACGCTGCGCCTTGGCTTTTCGGGCTGCCGCAGGAGATTTGTGATGTGTGATTGTGACAACCGGCTGTCCACTCTGATTCAGGCTTTTCTGGGAACCAGGAAATGTGGAGTTGGCTGCTCCGTGAGGAAACAAAGACAAGCCTTTCATTCGTGAAGATGAAGAGCTCTAGAATAAATCAGAGGTTAGCAGCTGTTACATCAACTGTATGAGAAACTAAGATGTCAAATCAAGGATGAAACTTTTGTCATCTCGACTGTGAAAGCACTGCAGTTTCCATCCGCAGAAAGTTCAATGAAATTTTCTCCCTGCTTTCCCCACCTAAATCTGAATATCAGCCAGATGATCAAGATCCACAGGCAACAAAGAAATGAAGTTTAATTGCCCAGGAAAATCAGGCCAGAGAGCATCAGGCCAGAGAAGATCCTCTTTCTCACCAGTTACGTGCAGCACCAAGTTTAAGCAAGCAGAAACAAAGACAGAAGGCCACTGTCAGCATATGCTGAGGTGAAGCAGCTTCCAGGCCCAGGACTCCTGGCAGGACCAAGAGTCACTGATCTCTGCCCAGATGCTTGCCCTGCCGCCTGCCTGCCTGCCCTTTCCCCCATCAGCTTGTCATGCCATCAACCATTCTCCTTGCCACAGGTGCTACCCGGCATCTCAAGAAAGGCATACAGGTGATTCAAAGTGGTCATAACAGCAGCAACAGCATTGGTCACATGCTGCCCAGAGCCTTCTGAGAAAGGTCCTGTGGGCAAAGAAAGGACACAGGAAGGTGGGTAGGGAGGTGCCCATGGGAGAGCTGGTGATGGCCCAAGAAAGGAATGAGGACCCAGACCCACTTTGCCAAAGGCCCTCCAAAACTGCACAGGGGGAGCCAACTTCAATCCACACATGAAACAGTAACAGCTTCCTTTCTTTTCCATGTAGAAGATGCTCTATGTCAGAAACCTTCCATCAACAATTTCAGTTCCTAAGCAATCTTCAAAAGGCAGCCAATGTGAACAAGGAAACTCTTAAAGTTCTGTCTAGGAGGCGGCCTTCTCGGTCATGGCACCAAAGCTCCGGAACTCATTCCCCAGGAAGATCTGGTTGTCCCCTTCTGTTACCATCTTCCATCAGTGGGTGGAGTTTTTTGTTTGTTTTGTTCCCATTTGTAATGCCTTCAGTGGGTCCTCCTTCCAAACCAATGTTTTAATGGGGTATGTTGGAGAGAGGGGTTTATCTTAATGGTTTTATAATGTATTTTTATGCCAATAAATGGTTACTGACTGACTGAACGTATTTTATCATGCATCTTTTAAATTGTCAGCCACCTTGGCAGCCCTTGTAAGGGCAGAAAGGCAGGAGAGCAATTTTGTGAATAAATTAAAAAATAAGTAAATAGCAATCCTATTTGGCTTAACAAGCTCATATCAAACACGAGGGAAGGACAGAGCCTCCAGGGGCAGAAACCCAGACTGCTTATTATTCGTGAGCACTTAAAAATACGTGGCACTGCACAGACCCACAAGACAGCCAATTTACTGGGCAGAACCGAAAAACAGCTAATGAGATTTCTGCACAGTCACTTCGTTCTTTTATTGTTTTTCAAGTCCTTATTCCATTAAGAAAAATGAAATGGTATTGTGCCATTTTCGTATAATCATTTAGGAGATGAATGTTCAACTATTCCAGATAATCCTTTTGTATTCAGAAAATCATCACTGAATTAACATTTTTTCCCCTTAAAGTTCAGGCCAGCCTGACATTCTGCTCATTTTATGCAGAGCCTTCACCTTACACAGCTTCTCGCAAAGGTCGGGTTTATTTTTCCTGTTCTCCGTAAGAAATGAGAGGAATACATTTTCTTCCTCGTTCTTTTGAAAAGGTGAACTGTACCAATTTTTAAAGCAAGAAGCTTATGCGACTGATATTTTAAAAAACATATACTTCTGTCGTGTCTTTACCAATATCATTTTGAAAAACTGTGAGGCTGATTATTCCATTTTTATTTAATGGCATACTTTGTCGGTCTGCATAAATCACACTAAATTCATCCATCCTCATACGAAGTAGCAAAAGCTTTGATCTCTTGAAAAACATGACAAAGGGGAACTAGGCCACAATTTAGGACCGCCAACTATAGGTGGGGAAATACTTGTAGATTTGGGAGTGGAATCTGGAAGGGCTGTGTTTGGAGAGTAGAAAGGAGGCACAAGACCTCAGCAGGATATAATGCTATACACCCCACCCTATAAAGCAGCCATTTTCTCCAGGGGAACTAATCTCTGTAAGGCTTGAAAATTGTACACTTTGCTTGTTAGTTACTAGAATCATTTAGGAAGACATATCCTTCAAATGGAATGAAGGTCTTACTCTGCTTTATGACTTTTCTTTGGACTGTTGAGAGTATATAACCCAAGCAAGAAATGTGTTCTCTCTGATAACCATCTTCAAGTATTTAAAAGGGTGCCATATAGAGGATGGAGCAGAGTTGTTCTTCTCTTGCCCCAGAGGGATGGAATTAATTAAAAAAAAAATTCCATCTAAACATCAGGAAGAAGTTCCTGACAGAGCAGTTTCTCAGTGGAACAGGCTTCCTCGGGAGGTGGTGGGTTCTCTTATTTCCAATTTTTAAACAGAGGCTAGATAGCGATAGGGTTCTGAGTGTCCTGCATAGTGCAGGGGGTTGGACTAGATGACCCATGATGTACCTTTCCAACTCTATGATTCTATGATTCTCTCATTTAGTCTGGGTATTGTTCACTCCTACAAACAATACATCATGTCTAAACACCCAATGACTGGCATTCAGTCTGTTTATTTCAACCCCTACCACAATTCAATAACATAATGTGTGTGTGTGTGTGTGTGTGTGTGTGTGTGTGTGTGTGTGTCTGTGTGTGTGTGTGTGTGTCTGTGTGTGTCTGTGTGTGTCTGTGTGTGTCTGTGTGTGTCTGTGTGTGTCTGTGTGTGTCTGTGTGTGTCTGTGTGTGTCTGTGTGTGTCTGTGTGTGTCTGTGTAGGGGAGAGAGAATTTGCAAACATTTGTCATGCAAGCGCTTCTGGTTTCTCCTCTGCCCAGAAACTGGCACTGTCGTTCTATTTCCCAGAAATATATATTTGTTTATTTTAAGCAGAGCACTTCATATCCGGAAGATCAGTAATTTAGTTATTGAACAGTTCATGTTACAGGTTTTGTAGCTAATCCTCTTGTCCGGCAGAAAATGCCCAGACTGTACAGTCAATAATGAGGAAGCTGTTTTAACGAAGGAGGAGATTTTATGCATTATACTTTGGATTTTATTTTTTGCTTGTTTAGTCTCCCATGAGCTAGAATGCAAGCTTTCTTGTATTGTAACTTACTCCAATTCCATGATGGGACAGATTTTAAAATCATTTTTTCAGGATATTTTTATTCCGCGATATTTCTAATTCAATGAAATTGCGTTCCAAGTCTGAGTTCCACACCTGTGGAACTCAGATATGGTTTATAACCAAACCAATCCTATGCGTTTTGAGACTGGGGAGATTTCTTCAGATGTCCTTAAAGGCACAGCCACTCCTGAAATGTATCTACTGTCAGGACCCACTAGAGTCAGGTACAAATCCAGAGCTGGGTTGTGGTTTGCTGAGCAACTGTCTCAAGGATAGAGTCTCAGAGCAAGAGAGGGTTTCTTTTCACCCAGTTTTCCTACAACATTCTACCAAGTACCTATTTCCACCTGCCAGGGAGCTGGTCTGACTGCTCCTGGGCACGCCTTTTAAATGCTTCCCCTGTCTTCTCTCCCCAACCCAGTCCTTGGGAGTGAGAGGCCCCTGGGCCAAAGGGTGCTTTTGCCTTGGATTAGTGAGCTCACTGGCTCATTCCCCTAAACTGCTCTGGTTGCTCCACCCAACTGTCTCTAAAAAAAGTCCATGCTGCCTGCTGTCCGTGCCCCCTGGGTCTGAGTGTGAGGGCATCATCTAATAGAAATCCATGTGGGTTGGGTCCTGCTGTTAAAAGTAAGCTAGACTCCTTCAGGCTGGCAGACTCCCAAGTAGACTCCGACAAGGCCACATTCTGCTACAACCTGGCAGACAACTCCCCCCAGCTTTGGGTTCGCTGGCTCCGTGCACCATTGGTGGGGCTTGCAGTCCTCTGATGTAAGGGTGGGGCCAGATATCTCCATTTCCCAGCTATGAATACTGCTGCCAGCCCCAATCCTATTCCGCCATTCCATCAACTGTTCTGCATCATTTTTTTAAAAAACAGAACACAATCTGCCTAATAGCTTATTTGGGGGACAACCCAACAGCCAAATACAGTGTACAAGCTTTAGAACTCTCCAGAATTACACAGACTGCAGGTTTTAATATTTTATTTTATTAAGGTTTGGGGATCTAGTGGGATGGCCAACATGAGAGGGGTAGATTTTCAGAAGTGGGGGTTAGGGTTATGTGCTTTGGCTGCTGAACCCTAGTAGGGGTGGTGGCAAGCTACCAGAGGCACCTTTTTGCCCCCAGCTGCTTACCAGGGCTGCATGCCAAAGAGGGGTAGCCCTGGGGAGAAATCTTTCTTTTACAGGGTGGCAGCACCCCTCCTTTACTGCCACACACACACAGGTACTCCCCCTTATTTCTTGGGGTCCACTGAAGCCCCCTGTGTGGCAGCACTGGACCAAGAGACAATGACACTGGCACCCAACACCCACCACCTCCTCCCATGTGCGCTCCCATATCCGAAAAGGAAGGGGCAATGCATTTCCATGCAATGGGCACTAGAATAATAAGCAGGAGTTCCTAGCTTTTGTAGCGGTCACTTAGCTGCTCAACCAGCCTTGAACAAAGCTCCCAAACATATTTCTAATAAGGACACAGCTGAGACAACCTCATCTGCAGTCACTCCAAACCGTACTTGTCTCCTGCTAAGTCAGCTCTCACTTTACCTGCTACTGAGTCATGAAAACCCTGCACATTTTGCCTTGATCTTTTTTTTTTTAACACCAAATAGTATATATGAAGACTGTCCTGCTGGTTACAGAAGTATGAGGATAATAGAAAAGCTCTAGAATTTCAGGGGAAGGAGGCACAGTATTTACTGGTTCAGCATTCCTAGCAACAGCTTTTACTTATCCCAAATGAAATGCAGGAATGCCGTCTCCTGTACTGTGATCACTTACCTTTGAGTTGCCTTCTGTGTGATACTTGGCACAGGATCGGAGCTGAGTTACCCAATACTGTCTCTCCCTTGCATCACCAGCTAGAAAACAAACCAGCAACAATATTCTGTAATTTCGGTCATCTTAGTCTGACTTGCTTGCAGCTTTCTGAAAACCTAAACATCCTTTTATATTCAATTCAGTTTAGAAACTTACAAACAAAACTGAAGGCTCAGTTCCAAGCACGGATACATTAAACTTTCATTTATCCGGTTAGTTTGCAGAACGAGTCCCTCTCGCAAAATATTGAGTTTTGAGGCTTGGCTTTGGCCATATGAATTTCATACGTGACAAGAATCAGCATGAGGAGTGGAATTGGTAGCTGTGTCGGCCTGCAGTAGCACAACACAATTTGAGTCCAATGGCACCTTTAAGACCAACAAAGATTTATTCAAGGTGGGAGCAAAAGCTCACGCCTTGAATAAATCTTTGTTGGTCTTAAGGATGCCAATGGACTCAAATTGTGTTGCTCTAGGTGAAATGTTTAAGATGCCCACCATACTTCTCAAAGGCAGATAAACTAAAACGTGCAGAAACCCCGAACTTCCATAATGCAGGTCAACTGAACATCTATCCCCATTTTTCCTTGTACTGCACACTTTATTCCCGTCCCACCCATCGGTCTTTACGTGGCAGGCGAGTTAGATCAGCTTTTCCAGCTGATGTAGCTAGAACTGCATTTTAGTAATTGCCTAAGATGACACAGCAATGGCTGCCTAGAGAATCAGAAATAATTCCGTGAAAGCAGATCAGGTTGGCTGCTTGGAAGACACTCTGATTTCAAGTCTGCAATACTGAAATGGGCTTGCTGATCGTTGGCATTTTGTTAACTGACATTTATACGCAAATTTGATGGATGCTGGCACACCTGCAAAGACCTTACGTTCCGTTTTTTTGCTCTCCTGCAAACTAAACAAATTCAATTAATGCAATGTGTGCTGGGAGGGACATTTCCCCACTATGTGAGAGCAAACGGACAATCCCCGCTTGCAAAACCAAGCCGCAGGGTTCCAGAAAGCCTCCGTCGCTCTGTTCTGATGACTGCATAAGCTGAGGCTGACTTAAATTAATAGACCTTCTCAGCGGGTAATCTTTTCAGTCTTGAGCACCTTAATTTTAAGCTCAGGGCATTAATTCTGAACTAAAAAGGAATTAATCTAATAACGGCATACCACTTCAGCGAAACATTAAACCAGCGTAACATTTCCAGTAAAGCGTCTCATCATAATCCATCACGCAACAATGACCAAACATTTAATTGGAAAGGAGGCACTTTTATTTCAAAGTTCTTTTGAAAAAAATCTTGATTTTTCTTCATTTTATGATGTTATTCTTCATATATAACGATGTTCTAAGGGGAAGAGTTATTTTGTTCTTCCCCACATACATACAAAATCAGTTTTCTACAAAAATGTTTGCCAGCGGGCAATGAGTTTGTTTTATTCGATCCAGTACATTCCCCAGTAGTGAGGCTAATTATACATATTTAATTCCACCAACCTCAATGCTGGGTTATTTCTTCCTGCCCAAGCAGCAGAAGATTTCTCTGGCTCTGGAGTAGGGCTGTCAGCTGACACTGGCATCCCAGCAGGATAATTCGGGGGGGGGGGTGTCAGAGACCATCAATTCATTACAGCACTGACGTATGATGTCACTTCCAATGTGAAACCAGAAGTGACGTCATCATGTCAGGATAGCTCTCTATGACTCACCGAAAACTTCATGGCTAAACCAGCCACCCCCTCCCTTTCCTCCATGCCCCTGGCTGAGCAGCAGCTGGGAAGTGTGGTTCAAGGCCGGGAGGTCTTCTGCTGCAGCAGGCTCTTGAGGAACAGGTATCAAGAGGGAGAACCTCAACAAACAAGCAGTTTGCAGAGTCTGGGATTGGACTGGGCAGAATATGCAATTCCTGCACAGAGTGGAAAGAGAGTCTAAAGACCCAAAGGTTATTGAGTAGCAGTTAGACCTCCACTTCTTCCCTGGCAACAAAATCCTATACGCTTAGACAGACACAAGTTCTGGGTGTAAGGCTGCAGCCTAAGATACAGTCCTATGTACACAATGGGAGTAAGCCCCACTAGGCATATGGCTGAGGCCACAGCGGTACCTGGTGTTGCCATCTGAGGATCTCTAGGTTAAGGCCAGCTAGGTTCCTCGCTCCCAGGTAGAGAGAGCCTGACCCATGCTGAACAGGGGAGGGGTTGATTTTTTTATTGTCCGCCATCCTGTTATACTATGTTACTATTTTATTTTATTGTGTTTTAATGGGTATTTTAGGGGATTTTATTGTATTTTACTGGTTTTGTAAACCGCAGTGAAACATTTGAGAGCAGCGGTATATAAATATAAAAATTTCAAAAAAATAATTAATTAATTAACAAGGCCATCCTCAAGTAAAAATGTACAGAGCTGCACTGCAAATTTCCCTTAAGGACAAATGTTTTATAGCATCAGATAATCTTCCACTGGGCTTATTTATTTTAATTTGATAATTTTTAACTTTTAGCGAGCATGGTGCTGTAACTCGTGGGTTTGCCGAGGCCATTCCAGATGTTTTGTGAGATCTGTATTTTTGGTCCCCACATGGCTTTCTGCCACACTGTTCCTTGCCCATTATTTGACTCTTGCTGTTGAGCTACCTACCAAAGGATTTCTTTTTAAAACAGAAATCAAAACTGCTGCTGATTTCTTACTAAAATGCTTTTCTAAATCCTGCCACGTCAGTTCTGAAGGAACCGGACAAAGCAGCCAACCACAGAGTTTTGTTGTACTATTAACAACCACTGATACAATCAGAAAGGACAGAAAAACAAAGACATTGAACAGCTCAATTTTCCCTCTCTCTTATGTCAGCAAGGGCAAAGAAGAAAAGACGCTTACATCCCAGATGAGTCACAGTGAGTGACTCTCAACTTCATCAATCCACCCCAAGCTATAGAGTTGGAGAAGGGCCCAGCCCAGCCCTGAATCATGGAGATACCAGCAGCAAGTCCCTTTTCAGCTCATGGCATAGAATGCTATTTGTTTTTAAATAAAGCCATTGCAGATGCAAACCAAATTGTCTCGCTCTGGCCCATCTACTTCTACCTGCAAAACTTTCACACCATAATTTTTCCTATTCTGCACAGTCTGATGTTATCCAACGTCTCCTGCAGTTAAGCAAAACATAGCTGAAGTTTGGAAGTTGCAAGAATGGCAAGATTCAAAGGCAAACTTGAAAACACCAGCAACAGGCTACTGTACCTCTCAGCTTATACATTTCTCCATTAGCAGAGTATACTACCAACATGTTGGGAGCTTCATCACTGAGAGAAACTACAGCCCCGGCTAAGGACAGCACCCCTCGCGGCTTCTGGTTCCTACTTTGTTCGTTCACAAAATATTGCAGAATTCCAGTGTCATAATCTAGCATGAAGTACCTGTAACAAAGGAGAAACAAACAATAGCAGTGCAATTCATTTTATCTATACAGAATCCGGGGGAGATATCACATTAATATGAAAATAACATGACATTAGCCTAGATATACATAAAGAGATTAAGCCTAGCATATATTTACTTATTTATTCTTTGATTTCTATCCCCCAACCCCTTTCCCAGCATTGCCAGTTTGGGACAGCTTCCAACACAGCATAAAAGAATAAGGATAAATTATAAATGTGTTTTTAAATTTAATTTTTAATTTTAAAAACATAAAACGGTCAAACATACATCTCTACTGTGGTAGCCAAGTTCCAATGTCTCTGGAGCAGCATGCCCTGCTGCAGGGATACCAGCCTCCATCTGGGACCTGGACTTCTCCCAAAACAGAAGATCTCCAGACTAAGCTTCTTCCAGAGGAACTGATCTATGGAACAGATTCAGGGGGGTGGCTGGGGTGGCCGGGAGCAGCAAAACAAAGCAGGAGTCCAGTGGCACCCTTAAAACCAATAAAGTTTTGTTCCAGGTATAAGCTTTTGGTATCTGAAGATGTGTGCTTGCACACAAGAGCTTACACCAGGGGTAGTCAAACTGCAGCCCTCCAGATGTCCATGGACTACAATTCCCAGGAGCCCCTGCCAGCATTCGCTGGCAGGGGCTCCTGGGAATTGTAGTCCATGGACATCTGGAGGGCCGCAGTTTGACTACCCCTGGCTTACACCTTGAATCAAACTTGGTTGGCCTCCCCTGGACTCAGACTTTGTTCCAACCTCTGGAATGGCAGCTTTAGAGGACAGAATGTGTAGCATCATGTTTCTGATGAGCTTCTTCTCTAAACTCCACCGTCCTCGGGCACCACCCGCAAACCTCAAGGAATTTCCCAAGCCAGAACTGGCAACTCTGTCCTATTGATATTAAAAGGCGGGTGGGCTCAAACCAAAAAAGCATTTGTATCATACTGAAGCCATGCCTTCGCTGACGGCTTAATCAGCACCCAGAGTTCAATGTGGACACCACTGTATTTGGTGGAGGACAGGTCCTCCCTCCTACCACGTTTCCAAATCATCTGGTGGATGGGATCACCCAAGGCAGGGGGTAGTCAAACTGCGGCCCTCCAGATGTCCATGGACTACAATTCCCAGGAGCTGGCAGGGGCTCATGGGAATTGTAGTCCATGGACATCTGGAGGGCCGCAGTTTAACTACCCCTGACCCAAGGTATATACCAATTCTATAAACTTAGGCAGACTGTGAGTGGGTGGGCAGGAAGGGTTGTGTCAGTGCTTGGCTCTTGTGGCCCTTTTCTTATATGCCCAGGAAAATGCTGATTGCCACTGTGGGGTCAGGAGACAAATTTCCTCCAAGTCAGACTGGCCAGGGATTCTGGTTTTCTTGAGGGGGACATCATCTGGGCATGAAATTGGGGTCACTGTGGATGGGCAGGTAGTTGTGAGTTTCCTGCATCGGGTGGGGGCTAGATGACCCTGGAGGGTTCCTTCCAACTCCATGATTCTGTGTATGCAAACAGCAATGATCTTTCTTTTACAGGGTAAAAACTATCGCAAAAAAAACTATCGCAGGGTAAAAACTATCGCAAAAATTTCAAGGAGGCGACATGCGGACAGATGCCAGAAACCAAATGTAAGAAATTCATAATTAATTAGCAAACATAACTGGCAAATAAAATCGATTCAGCCTTTTCCCTGTCAATTAAAACATTCAGCAGAAGCCTAATGAAAATTGCCAATAAAATAAACGAGCTTATTCATTAGGAATGGAAGTTCCTTCTAAAGAGTACTTGAGCTAGAATACATTCCTCAGTGTTTGAAAAACTAGATGACTAGGACATTTATCCGCATCTGTTAGATTGTTTTTTTAATGCTCCTTTCTCATCACTCATGATTATATTTGGTTGAAAACAGGTGCCACTGATTCTAAGGGGTCTTTTAAACGTGCAGGTAGCATTGCAGCCTTGCAGTTGGACATCGCACGGTTCACCCCCACTTATTATAGCAAAGCACTGATGGTCCAGGCTGGTCCATTCTCATCAGATCTCAAAAACTTCGCAGGGTTGACCCTGGCCACTCTTTGGTTGGGAAACCTCCAAGGAATTACCAGGCTTATGATGCTGAGACACGCAATGGCAAGCCACCTTCTAACACCTCTTGCTTTGAAAACCCTGTGGGGGTCACCACAAATCATTTGTGATTCGAAGGCAAAGAAAAAAAAATAGAAGGCTGAAGAAAAGGACTTCAAGATAGCAAACTACTCTGTGGCTGATTATTTTCCTAAGCTTCATAAAACATGCTCGGAAATGAAAACACCACGGAGGAATTTGAGCCCTCTGCAAAGTCATAATGAAATTACGTTATTATCGCTAAAATAATCCATAAAACCTGTTACTGATATGGTATATTAGCCTCTTATCCAAAACGGCATCAGTATACTAGAGCGGGGGCAGTCAAACTGCGGCCAGCGCATGCTGGCAGGGGCTCATGGGAATTGTAGTCCATGGACATCTGGAGGGCCACAGTTTGACTACCCCTGTAGCAGATACTAGAGATCATAATTTCGATTGGGATCCATCAGCAGCAACCAAGCTTGGATTCAGTCTGTTCTTCTGTCGTTTGCAAACTTGAGATGCCACGGATTCACATGCCAAACAGGACTTGGCTCCACAGACAGTGCCCCAAAGCTTCCCCATTCCGGCCCCTGTCCCTGTGGTGACCAATACCTAGACTGCTAGTTTCCAGCAGTCAATGAGGTTTTAATACCTCCTGGTCTCTTGTAACCTCGCCATTAATTCCAAATGGAATGTGAGCGTCCAATTGTTCACATTTATATTTTTAAACCTATCACACAGCTCAGCTACTCAACAAGCCATTCTAAAATGCCAAGGTACCAAAACACACTTTTAATATTAAAAGAAGTTGCCAGAGTACAAGGCATGTCAACTTCCACATAAATTCCTAGGTTGGGGAAGGAATTTATAACACACTTGTTTCCAAGAACGTACACATTGCCGTCAATGGCTCTTTGGTCCATTTACAGTGTAAACACTACCACAGTCACAGTCAAATTGTGAAATCCCAAGAATTTACTCTGTAGAAGTCATTAACTTTAAGACAAACAAGTGAACACACAGATGTTGACAGGGGCAGATAGCAGGGGGAGAGAGAAGGTCCTTGTTTATTGTATGTGTGCTAAAGCTGTAGTACACTTGTCCTATCAGCTAATACGAGCTTACACTTAGCAGATGGAAGACAGCTCTCTGAACATTTGGGGGTGGGGGACTTAGGGTTGCCAGCTCCAGTTGGAAACTACCTTACTCAAAATACTACCATGGAGCATTAGCTCACTCCAGGCAGGAAGCTGATACCTGTCGTCCCATTGATTCTTTAAATAAAGGCATAGTGCTGACAGCCATGACGGATGTCCAGCAGGCTGCATGCCAGGGGCTCCACAGGCATTAACAGGGAGGGAGGAAAAGCACAGTGGTTGCCACTGGGGGATTCCTGCACAATACCCAGAGACTCCTGTGTTATTTTCCCCAGGTCGACTAGCATGAACCTTACTGAAGCTGTCGATATTTGTCCCACCACTTTCAGATGTAGCAGCAGACACACCCCAAGCCTAAATCCTATCCCCACTCCCTCATAAACTCAAAGAAGAGCCAGCTTGGTGTACTGGTTAGAAGCATGGACTTCTAATCTGTCAAGCCGGGTTTGATTCTGAGCTCCTCCTCCACATGCAGCCAGCTGGGTGACCTTGGGCTCGCCACAGCATTGATAAAACTGTTCTAACTGGGCAGCGATATCAGGGCTCTCTCAGCCTCACCCACCTCACAGGGTGCCTGTTGTGGGGAGAGGAAAGGGAAGGTGACTGTAGACCACTTTGAGACTCCTTTGGGTAGAGAAAAAGCAGCATATAAGAACCAACTCTCTTCTTCTTCAAAGATGCAGGAAGACTGTGGGGAGGAGTCCGTTTTAGTATTCAGTAATGCTTTGGCCCAACAGCCCCATAAGAGGAGCTAGCAGTATCTGATCCATGGTACAGCTAGTCATGAATCCTATGCTGCTCAGTGGACAAAGAGATGCCCCAGAGACTGGCAAGGAAGGCAGGGCCACCCCCCGTGGTTGTCCCCTCCCCAGCCCTGGTATTCAGAGGCATATTACTACTGAGCACTGAAGTGCCATCTACCCATCACACTTCACCTGTATTGACAATTCTGTAGTCTACATTGTTTTTTATCCAACCACTGCTTCACATTTTGACTTAATGATGTTTGCCTAGAGTGCATGTCCTCATTACTCAGCTCTTAACCCACAAATGGCAGCCGCTGGTACAAAGATAAGCACACATTTAGACCTCTGTTGAGCACTGTTGAAGGCAACATTAAGGCTTGGGCCCCTTCATAGCTTGCAGTTCAAGAAAATAGCCCCAAAGACATTTTCTAGCTCCATTATATTGCTATATAAGTACCAGACAATGCTGGAAGGCTCACGTTTTACAAACAATTCTAGAGGTTTTCTATGAATAGACACAGATATTTTAAGGATAGATTATTAAAAATAGGTAATTTGTTTTTAAATTCTTAGTGATGTGGCAATGTAGCTTCCAGCAAGCATGGGAAGTGATGTCATCATGCTGTGATGTCAGAGTAATCCTCTTGTACCTGAGCAAAAACTCTATGGTAAAAATGGCATCTAGCAATGGGTTTTTGCCCAGATACTAGAGCATCAACCAGACATTGCTAACATGATGATGTCACTTCCTGTGCTTGCCAGAAGTGACATTGCTGGCCACTTTACCTAGATCTTCCTCTTTCTCCTAGTAAGCCAGCCTGGCAGCCAGCTGATTGGCAGCAAGGGGCAGGGCCTGGTGGCAAGGGACCTGCCAGCCCTACTTAGAAGCCATGTTTCAATACAACTTAACACTAATTTTTACAGCGTCCAGCACATAAACAAGATATTTCATTCTGATGAGACTGGGGACAGACTGGTGGGTGTGAACAGCCCTTTTCAAACTTTACAGTCATGCATACAGAGGTCCCACCAACTACATGTAAAGAAAACATACAATATTGCAATGTATATAGTCACTATGAATGGCGAAAATATGCATGTGTGTGTATGTGAGAGAGTACCAAGAAGTACATAAGCCTGTGACATAAGCATGTTCCTTAGTTTGTCTGAGAGGGAGAGAAATAAGTCTGCCTGTGCTTTCCGTGATATTGAAAGGAAAGCTATCTTAAATTTGTCTGACAAATCCTTCCTTCCAGAACTATCACTGATCCACAGAATTTATATAACTGTTTGGACGGCAATCCTTCACAAATACTCTGGCCAAGTATCATAGCGATGCCTGAGCCAATATACATAAACATTATAATAGCTTTGCATACTCTTCAGATGCTGCATATTTCAAATATGCCTTATACATTCTTATTAGATGTCAAGGATGCATAATATTTGGCGTGACAAGTATTTGAAGGGCATGCATTACTATGAGGAACAGATGTCCTTTCCCAGGACCATTCATACAGCTTCCTTCAATTATTATTGTTTGCATGAATGGAACCACTTAAATTAAGAGGAGGAGGGGGGAAATCTTCAGATTCACATGATTTCAACTGAAAGTCAGTGCATTCACAAATCATTAAAAATAAACCCAAGAGGAGGACAGTGGAAGAGAGAAAGAGAAAAGCACAAACGTAAGACACCAAGATGGACTAGGTATTCACCTGTAAAAAGCAAAACATAATTATTCTCTATTATGGCATAGGAAGTTCAGACCTGTACTGCAGACTCCCTGGCATCCCAAACCAACCATTGTATTCCTTGTCCCAAGAATGAGTTTTCAGGCTCACATGCTCCCTGGTACTTACACCAGCCTCTTTCAACCTTTCTACTGTTGAGAAACCCCTGAAACGTTCTTCAGGCTTTGAAAACCCCAGAAGTGATGCGACTGTGTAGAATATTGTTGAGAAGCATTCTGTTAGGTGAGAGGAATTCAACATATCAGTACACCACAGTTGGTACAATATCCCCCAGCCATCCAAGCTACTGGTCGTGACCCAAGCTCTAAACAGCTTGTGCCAAACATACCTGAGACAGCCATACACACACAAACAGTTCCTTCAAGAACAATCAACTGTGCCCTTTTAACAAACATATCTAATCGCTAAATCAGGCCAGTGTCCATAAAGACTTGCATCTGAGAGACCTGATTTCAGATTCCACCTCTGCCAAAGACTCTCTGTGTAACCTGGAGAAAGTCAATCTCCACCAACTGAGGTCCCCCATCTTTTAAATAAAAGCGGAAAGTTCCCTCCGTTCCTATACCATCCTGTCTTCTCTTCCACCACCACCTGCACCAAACATCTAGTCTGATATGTCTAGTCTAGTCATGCTGTTGTGCGGTAGGATACTTGAGCCCATGAGAAGGAATTACTTTTGCTTTAGGAATGTTTCTGTAGACCAGGGGTAGTCAACCTGTGGTCCTCCAGATGTATATACAATTCATGGGAATTGTAGTCCATGAACATCTGGAGGACCACAGGTTGACTACCCCTGCTGTAGACGACACAGCTATCCGCAATACCCCCCCCCCCTCACGCTATACCTTCCAACAACTTAGTAATCCCTGGCCTCAAATAAATCCTTCTCCACCCCACCAGTAGTAGTAGGGGTGGGAGTGGGGTTTTTCTTTTCCGCTAAGTTGGGGGTATTTTTATGTCTTTTAATGGGTTTTTTAACGGGGTTTTATGACACTGTGACCCGCCACAAGGGAGTGGCAGGAAATAAATTGAATAATAAATTGAATAATAATAATGATAATGATAAAATCCACCTGGCCTCGACCAGAGCCAAGGCCTTTCCCTCGGTGGCCCCAATGAGATCAAAGCCCTATCAGAACTCAGTTTCATGGGGCCTGCAAAACAGGGCTCTTCTGCCAGGCTTTTGGATAAGACCAGCGACAAGGACCTCAAATCCAACTTAACCGCCAGGAAACTGCAACACCAACAACCAAATCCCCCCCCCCTTTTGTTAGGTCACTCTTTGTGATCTATTATATGCTTATAACAGTTATCCTATATACTCGTGTATAAGCTTAGTTTTTCAGCACCTTTTTTCCACACTGAAAAAGCCCTCCTTGGCTTATATGCAGGTATATATGGTAATTGACATAAAGACTGCTCCAGTCGTTGCAGTGCCTTTTGCAAATGTGTACTGCAAGCTGAGCTTGCTCTGGCAGCTTGTAGAACATCAACCGTTTGACTGAGGGACTCTGAACTTTTTTTCCCTTTTGCCTTCACTTCTTCCTCTTCTTAATCACTTCTTCCAAACTATTCTTTTGATTTCTGTGGGTGGGGTGGGTTTTGGGGGTGCTTTGGGATTTACTGTTTCTTTCTCCTAGTGTCTCTTCTTTTATCTGAGAGGCAGCATTGTTTGCCTTTTCTTCTTGGGGTTGTGTTTTTTTTTAAGTTGATTTTTATAGTTCTTTATTTCAGTGTTTTGTTCTGGGGGGACACTGCAGTTGTAGTTAAGACTTGTCCATTCTACCAGTTTGGTAGCTGTTGTACTTGTTGTAGTAGGTTGCCAACTTCGGCTACTGTTGTTCTGCTCTGGTTTGCTGGCCTGGGGGGCACTGTTTGGTTCTCCTACCAGAGCTGTTCTCACAGAGCAGTTCTGTTAGAGCTCTCTCAGGGTGTCATGGAAAAATATGATATGCATATTAATTTCAGTGCTCCTGAGCCACCACAGTTGTGCACTGAAGTCCTGCAGGTGCTCTCCTCCCCCCCAGACCTTCAGTCTCCCCTTAAGCAACATCCTGTACAATATATGAACCAACATATTTACGCGTATGCATTAAATGCAGGTATTTTAAGTATTGCAGCTGAACTACTTTGGCTGGTCTCTAAAAACAAACAAATTAACTCACAGTAAACAAGTCCAGTGTATTTACATCCATCTATGCCCAGAACGCATTTGCTTAAATGCTGCTCTGGTTTACTTCCAGAACTTGCCAAACCACCAACAGGAACGGACAGCAGAGCTATGGAGCAGCCACTCTGAGCCCACTTTTTAATGTACTCAAGACCTTCAGCTCACCAAGATCAGCATGACATAAATGAGGGGCAAAGACATGTTCTAAAAAGGTACATAAGACTGTAGCATCTTGAACTGAGCATTAAGTTGATGAGCATCCAATGTGTCAACTGTTGGGAATCGGGCTGTGTTCTGCACCAAACACAGCCTTCAAATTATCAAGGGGTTAGCCTCCAAACCAGATTTGGTTTTATGACATGGATAGGGGAGATGCTTGTTCATGATGTTACAAACACTAGCCAATTGGTGGCCATGAATCCAGCGCCATAAAGCCAGGGTAGCTAAGACACAACGACAAAACATTGCTGGAAAACAAGATTTCTCTGCCACAGACATACCAGCTGCGGAGATAGATATTTGGACCTCATCAAAAGGTCGGGGGGGGGGGGGAGCCTGCAGGTCTATTGTGCACCAAAACAATCATCTGGAAAGTCCCTTGTTTGATTCACAGCCAACTGTTTTGGTGCTCAGACACCCAACTAGGATCAGTCCTGAGCTAGCTGACTGACAGTTTTGCAGGAAATGATCTGTGACCCCTCCCATACTATTCCAATGTCATAGCCTCATTTAGTCGTAAATGCTCATAGCTTCCAACTGCAAAATTAAAGGCCCAGGCCAACTCAAAGCCATATCACAAATGATGCCAGTCCTTAACTCTCAGTGTTAATTGCACAGTTAAACACATAGAATTGACCACATTACAGGCCTGGCCCCAATTCGCCACTGCGTTCCCACGTTTCATTGCTTAATAAAGTCTACCTGGTAAAGTATGATTGTGTTGGAACAAGTTGAAACAGAAAAAAGTCTGTTCAGCATCTACAGTGGAGCTGAATGCACTGAAAGCTCTACGATGACCCTAATTTAAGAACAACACTGTCCCCCTACTTCTATTACAGCAGTCTGAGAAACAGCCCTTAAGACATTACGTTCTGCTTGTTTGGCAAGTTGGATGACTGTTTGCAAGGGATCCAGGCATTAAAACACCCTTATTAAGCTCCACCTTTTCCTGCAAGGTCTTTGGCTTAAGCCTTTAATCCTCATTCTCCACTGTAACCAAGTTACACCTCTGGCCTCTGTGACTTTTGCCTTTATGTTCCTTCTACTGTTTTCTACCTTAGACTGGGAACTCGCAGGAGCCAAGGACATCATTCTTTGGTCTATGTAAACTCTGTGAACCAATGCAAATTTGCATTAAATAAACCACCAGGGAATTCAGGATCTCATATGGTATAAACCGGCATCATTGTCAGGTTATCTCTCTTCATCAACACTCTAAAGGGGGACTGGGAAGGAGAAAGAAAAAAAGATATCAACTGTGGTGCCTGTAGAACTGCTGAGGACCAAGACAGGATCGTAGCTTACAATGTAATTGACCAATGTGCGGCTAAGATCTCCTCTGCAGGATCCAGTCAGTTTACACTGAAATTGACGAACTTGCCAGGAAGATCTATTGTGTGCTTTCTGTATATAAATTGGGTTTTATTGGCCGGGGGGGGAGGGGGGTTGGTTGGTTGGTTGGTTCAATTCTCAGATTTGCTTGTTCCATGCTGTGGTCTTAATAAAGAGCTCAAATCAGTCCTGGTGTCCATGTCCACCCACAGATGTAACATCAGCCTTAAGTTCCAGAATGCTTGTTTCAGTTTACTTATTCATATTCCCCCTTTCACACTCTCATGCTGCTGACTAAGGTAGGGAGCATCTCTTTAGCCTCATAGATTCAGGTGGGTTCAGTTCTTTGCCCTGATGAAACAATGACCTTTTTTTTTTTTTTGCCTTGAGCAGGGCTAGTCAAACTGCGGCCCTCCAGATATCCATGGACTACAATTCCCATAAGCCAGCAAATGCTGGCAGGGGCTCATGGGGATTGTAGTCCATGGACATCTGGAGGACCACAGGTTGACTACCCCTGCTCTAAGGCAGCCTCTCAACTTTTTTTACCGTTGAAAAACCCTTGGGACATTTTTGGGCTTTGAGAAACCCCAGAAGTGGCACACAATCATGCAGAAAATGGTTGGGAAGCATAGCTATGTACATTCCTACCTGGGGCTCCTCCCCTTCCCACCCCATCCAGGCCCATCATTGGCCATTCTGGGAGGGGGGGACATGGGTCAACATGACCATGTATAGTCATATCATTTGATAAATGTTTAGCAAATTTTAAAAATATATAAAAATTAATTAACTCCCACCCATTACCCAGGTTTTCACGAGAAAGCCTGATGCACACAAAAGCACCATACTGCTGCCAACATCATCCATGCAGGAGCAAACTACTTCTGTATAGTACTCCCACCAGTACTCAAGAGACACAAATTTCTCCAGTCCAGGAGCAGCAGTCGGCCACTTATTTCAACAGCTATTGAAAGAAGAGCAAATCCAGCTGCTCTTAGAATGCCCTAGACATGGCTTTGTTTTCTGCCAACAATTCTCCCCCACTTAAAGGTAAAGGTATCCCCTGTGCAAGCACTGGGTCATGTCTGACCCTTGGGGTGACACCCTCCAGCGTTTTCATGGCAGACTCAATACGGGGTGGTTTGCCAGTGCCTTCCCCAGTCATTACCATTTACCCCCCAGCAAGCTGGGTACTCATTTTACCAACCTCGGAAGGATGGAAGGCTGAGTCAACCTTGAGCCGGCTGCTGGGATCGAACTCCCAGCCTCATGGGCAGAGAACAAGGCTAATCCACTTTGTGGAAGCCATACATTCTCACCACCAATTTGGCACAGCCCTTTACATGTTCACAAAAGCTACAAGCCTACCCCCAAACTTTTTTTTTGTTACGTCTTTGATACAGACAAGCATTTTAAAACCAGTGGCAGGTGGTAGAGTGCTCAGCTCTTAGAGGAGGCTAAAAATCCAAGCAGAGGTTGCACTTTACGAAAAACAAATAGAGATTCTTGCATAGCAGTTTGCCTAGATCTGATCTATGCAGGACTACAAGTAAAACCTGGCCCAGAACTCCTCCAGATTATAGAATTATAATAAAACAGGGAATAGACTTCTAAATATTACACCACCATCTATTATTGTGGCAAGTCCAGCTTTTGTGGCTCATTTTCCTTTGTCTGCCAATGCCTAAGAGATCAAGCTTGGTTGCTGCTGGGACCCCCTGATACCTGAAAATGAAGGGGCAATGCATTTCCATGCAGTGGGCACAGGAATAGGAAGCAGGAGTTCCTAGCTTCTTGTAGCTCCAGATGGCACACCTGGATAGACTCTGAGGCATGGAATGGGAGGGCTCTCTCCCCCTCTGGAGCTCTCAGAAGTCCACCCCAGGTTCAGTTCTCAGGCCACTAAGAAGTAATTACGGAGAAAGGAGGAAGGAAAGAAAGGACAGCCATGCTTTCATCCTCTGGAAAGAGCCGCGGCTAGGGCATCATGTGCATCTCCCACTGGAACAAGTGCAGGGAGCTCTCAGGAGTCCGCATCACGTGGTCAGGCTCTTGCCTGGTGATCCAAGCTAAATGGACCCCAGTGCCAGGCATGCCCATAAGCACTTAAGTGCTATCTAGAGGAAGTTACTTGGATTATACTTCCCACTCTAAATGGAGTGATGCTTGCCCAGAAAGACTCTGGAGCATCCAAGAACCTTGTTCAATCCTATCCTGTTCAAAAGAAGTTTTTTAAAAACTGGGGAACTGCATCCTCCTTCACCTCCCACTCTCTCAGCAGGCTCACCACCGGCCGGCTAGCCCAGTCGCTGCTGCCTGCATGCTTCCCTCCTCCTATGGTGGTTCCCCCACTTGCCTCAAGTGGTGAAGTGGCTGCCCTTGCGAGGCAGGAATTCAGGACATCTTGATAACATACAAGAGGCATTCCCCCCTCCCACAGATAAACTCTCTTTCCAGGGAATGAAGCCATAAATTCCTCACATTTCAAGCTGAGTGGAGATGGTTTCTCTGTGGAGACAAATGGCCACCTGCCAGGATGAAGCACCTTCAGAGGCTAAGAGAGGATGGGGCAATGGTTTCGATTCCTTTTCCCCAGCCCTTCCTCCTCCCACACCACCTGCGGCAGAACAGCTGCCTATGCTTGTTGTGTGCCCCTCCCAAGGTTTGCAGAAATACCTTTACATGGCCCCTGTCCATGGATTTAAGTATCCACAGATGGGGCCATGTTGACTATTAGTTCTATTTCTAACAGCAAAGGATACTTACAAGTGCGCTTAGTCCAAGTTGTTTCCACGCTTGGATTCATTTAATCTTACTACACTGCTCCATGCATGCATAACTTCAAGGCTGGACTACTACAATGTGTCCTACGTTAGAGTGCCCTTGAAGACAAACACTCCAACTGATATGAAGTAATGAATCTTGTCCAGCGACTGAAGCATATAGATGTGATCTAAGTTTCCGGGCACAGTTGAATCCTGCACACTAAATCTGATCACCTCAAAATTATTACCCGCTGCCCTGTGCTAAGCTTCCTTGAGGGTGGTGTCCTCCTTGCAGGAGAAGCTTTCCAGAAGAGAGCAGGAGGGCACCTGCCTTCACTGCTCTTCAGGATGCACTGCAAAGCAGTGTTGTTCAAGAGGGCCTTTGGAGAAGGCTGACATCTCTGCCACATCCTCTGTTAGGCTGCTCAGTTGTTGCTTTGCTGTCTTTTTCATCAGTGTTTGCTCCATGCCTATTTGAGTTTCCTGCGGATGGTGAGCCACTCTGAGCCTCTTCATATGGAGGAAAAAGCAGGACGCAAATGCTTTAATAAAGTCAGGGAGCACTAGATGTCCTGCTGAACTGATTAAATGAATGTGGCATTTCAGATTCTCCGTCAAGAGCGGTTTTCTTGTTAGCTAAAGGCAAAATCAGGGTTGGTTCAGCATTTCAGATTTAGCGAACTTAGGGGAGGACACTTCTTGTTTCTAAAAATAAATAGCAATCCCGCTTTTATCAGTAATGGTGTACTTACAATATTAATTTTTGAGTAAGTAGGATTCCAAGATAAGATCAACCATTTTACTAAGTTACAGACAGAATGTAAAATGGCAATTCCAGGATGTCAAACTGAACCCATACTGCTCTAAAAGGGATTCGGAGAGGTTTCCCCCTGTGAATTAGGGCAGAATTTGAACCTAAAATCATTTGGTTGCTGAAACTTTGTGGTCAGTTCCAGTTCACTGGGGGGGGGGGCTGTCCCCAGAGATTTGGGGTTAAAGTACAGGATCTGCTCAATCCCCTGCTTGATTCTAAATTCAAGATCTATCTTTGGGATGACCTAGTAAAATCTCCATCAGCTTCTAACATTAACTCCTCCACAAAATCTCACCAGTTCTAGGGAATGCATTTACATCAAACTATGTACAGTAACCATGTAAGGCTGCTTACTACAGTAGGGGGAAAATCCAGAAGATTTGGGGGTGGAGGTCAGCATGGTATAATGCCGTGAAGTCCACATTCCAAGACATCCATTTTCTCCGGAGGACCTGACCCCTGGAGATCAACTGAAATTCTAGGAAGTCTCCATGCCCCACCTGGAGGATGGCAGCCCTTTAGCACGGAGGTCATCTGGATACATGGACAGTATAAGCTGCCGCTGATCTACATGCACATTCAGTTTCTCCCTAGTTCAGTTTCTCACTGATTGAGCTATCAGAAACACACATCAGAACATCAGTAGCTCCCTCACTCACAACACAGCCCAATGCTGAGTTTCTCCAGTCAGTTGAAATCAATAGGCTCAGTCTGGAGCAACTGTGCAAAGGAGGGCACTGAACCTTAGACCAACTTGCATTAAACAAAGCAGAACAAAATTTGAGTCCAGTAGCAGAGAGACAGCTTGGTGTAGTGGTTAGGAGCATGGACTTCTAATCTGGCAAGCCAAGTTTGATTCCCCGCTCCTCCCCCACATGCAACCAACTAAGTGACTTTGGGCTATTCTGACTGGGCAGGAATATCAGGGCTCTCTCAGCCTCACCTCCCTCACAGGGTGTCTGTTGTGGGGAGAGGAAAGGGAAGGCGAATGTAAGCCACTTTGAGACTCCTTTGGGTAGAGAAAAGTGGAATATAAAAACCAACTCTTCTTCTTCACCTTTAAGACCAAAGAAGTTCACTCTGAGTATCAGCATTCCTGTGCATGCACACTTCTTCAGATACATGCATGCACATACCCAAAACTAAACTTTGTTGGTCTTAAAGGTGCCACAGGACTCAAACATGGTTCTATTGCTTGAGACCAACATGGCCACCCAACTGAATCTATCTTGTATGAAATAGTTAAGTCATACCTTTCAAAAGTCTTTTGTTATCTAAGCAGAAGAATAATTTCATTAAGACACAAGACAAATGCATATGCTGAAACTTCTGCTTACTTGGCAGGCAAAATCAATACAGAAAGAGAGAGAAATGACGGATACCATCTCAATTCTATCAGCACGGGGGAAAAAAGGTTCAATAATAAGTAAATAGTTCATCTTCAAAAACGAAATGCACCATTTGGGATCTCTTGCTTCCGCACTATTATTAAGAGCAAGTTGGATATCAGTTTAATAAAACCAACAGACAATTGATGCAACTCACAAATAAATGGCATGAGTCACTCCACGGGCATCACAATTACCTTCCTGTTCTGCTGTTGTTCTTACAAAGAAAATGACAGGGGGGAGGATATGGGGGGGAGAGGGAGAGATCACCAGTGATTTTGGTGGCCAACCTCCAGATGGTCGCTAGGGATCCCCTGGATTGACAATTGATCTCCAAGTAATAGAGGTCAATTAACCTGAAGAAAATGGCCACTTTGAAAGGTAGATTCTATGGCTTTGTACCCCACTGAAGTCCCTCCCACTTAGGCTCCACCCCCCCCCAAATCTCAACGTGGAGCTGGCAACCCTACCAACAAGTAAGGCTCCCCATGGTGCAGTTTAATGTTAGGGGAGGGGAGACCCCAGTCTGGAAAGTGCTGCTTTACATTAGGGCTCCAAAATCAATGTATCAAGGGGCTTCAACCACTTAATATCCTACAATTGCTCTATGACATTTCAATAGTAGCGTGTCAAGTGAGGTATGAATGCACGTGCTGTTTAGGGGAAAGGCCAAACCTTGGCTGTGCACTCTGCCAAATTCACTAGAGCGGTCATATACAACTAATGCTAATTTCCTTGCTCTGTGAACTCCGTGAATTCAGTTTAGCAGCACATAACGTTACCTGTTCCATCATCTGGCAACTGCTTGTACCATTTGTATCTTTAAAGAGGTAGCAATTTAACAGAAACTCATTCGCTTAGCAAGATCTAAAACCCTGAACAGGGGGATTTATCGCATCAGGAGCTTTGACAAACATATAAACTCTCCAATCCCTTTCACAAGCAAGCATCTGTATTATATTATATCTGATCTGTGAAAAAGGAGCTTACTTCAAACAACACAAAACCTTAAAAATTAACAAATGGCACACATCTCACAGGGGTATAAAGGTTTTTTCCAAAGTGTACATGACTGGGGTTCATATAAAAAGACTACCTTGACCTAGGACAAGAAGCATAGGCATAGATACCTTATTGCCAGCTTCTTTCCCAGAAAGATAAACAGAAAGCATGCATACCAGCAGAGTGAAACATGTAGATAATTTGAATATAAAATCTGGTCAGAAAAAAAAATTGGCACAGCCTCTGCATGGTAAAGTTACTTCTTTGATGACCTCTATTAGCATTTAGATTGAAAATACCTAGTCATCCCCTTGTATTTGCATTTATACACACACACACAATCAAAACAGACCCTTGCTAAATGCTAAGAAAATTAGCAGCCACGGTAAAAAAAAAATTCTCACAGCTTAGTGACCAGTGAAAAGCAGGTGGGCAGCTCTGACAAACAAGAAATAAACAGTGTCTTTTCTGCATCTGCATACAGTTCTGCATAACTGAATTTATTGATTCATAAGTGGTCCAGTGTCAGTATAAATAGCATAGTGGTCAGGAGTATAGAAGACATCAACTTATTACAAAAGGCAGAAGCGCCAGATGATTTGATGGCAAAATGGAAGGTGAAATGATGCAACGGAAGCATGTTTGGGATTTTTACAAATCCAGCTACTCTTAGTCACTAATGAGATCTAATGTTGTAGCCTCCCAGCAAAGGGAGTCGTAGAGTGTTGGTAGGAATTTCACCAGAAATATCAGGGCAGTGTGCTAGGGCAGGGAGATGAAGAAACACATCCCATGTTAATTTTTAACCCAAAGGGATTGAAATATGAGGGCAAGTGTCACAATGATGTTCAACAGAACTCTGGTCTGCCCATGCTGAGAATTCTGTGCAAATTCTGACCACCTCGTATCAAAAGCAACGACTGGGAACACATGGAAACATGTCTACCTTGAAGTCCAATAAATTATACCTGCTATTTGCAAGTACTCCTGTCTAAAATGAAAACTTTTCTTCATCAGGCTGCCTGCAAAACACCAATCCTGACCACCAATCCTTGAACAGGAAGAGAACACCTGCTTAGATCAGCAACTAGTTGTTTTGGTGGTAAACCTGCCCCTCTCCACCCCGATGTTGCCAAATCAGTCATCAGACAGGTGTGGCAGATGCAATAGGCACAGGGACTTTACTGACCGGCCTGGCTGAAGCCACAGTCTTGGGCATGGTTTCAAAAGGCAGCTGTTGGCAATCGAACACTTCAATTTGAGACCAGTAGCACCTTAAGACAGGGGTAGTCAACCTGTGGTCCTCCAGATGTCCATGGACTACAATTCCCATGAGCCCCTGCCAGCATATGCTGGCAGGGGCTCATGGGAATTGTAGTCCATGGACATCTGGAGGACCACAGGTTGACTACCCCTGCTTTAAGAGAACATCAGGAGTTTGGGCTCTCAAAATCTTATACCTGAAAATCTTGTTGGTCTCAATTGAGCCTGAATCTGCTGCAGTTCCCCAAACAGCTCTGTGGCAAAGGCAGGGGCAGTTTCTACCCATGTGCGAAGAGAAACGCTTACTGGAATAAACAACTCCGCCAGTGATTCAAATTGGCTGCTAAAAAAGAAATACTTGGCATCTTTTACCAGATTATCTTTAGAAAAACAGAACTTCAGCACTAATATGCCAAAGGGGGGGGAGCAATCAGCACTACATCCGCCCACAGACTGCTGAAAAACATGGCACATCCGTCTCTTCGCCAGTGGCAGCGTCCACCTGCAGTTCCGACAAAGTCAGAGTGACTTTGTGGACACGCTTTGCTCATACTGTAAATAACAGTAATGGCTGGAACTGCACTGAGCAAAATAAATGATGCTATCAAACCACAGACCAGACCAGGATGGCCCCAGCTAGCCGATTCTCACCAGATCTCATGGTAATAAGTACAACAACAATATTTATTGGTATATGTAATGATTACAAAATGTATAGTAAAACAAATCATGGTACAATCCATCAGATCTTAAATTCCCAGAGCCTAATAGCCATTTGCAAAAATTTACCCACCTTGTGAACTATATCAGGATCCTAATTAGAGAAGAAAAACATTATTTTATGGTTATCAGGAAAAAATTCCATTTGGCTGGGAGTGCATTCAGGACACTAGCCCGAAAAGCATCATATATAGGGCACCATAGGAAGAAATGCTGTATAGTTTCTATATGGCCTTGTTTACATGGGCAGTGTCTGCATGTATATGGAATTCACACTCATGCTTGCTAGTTTTGATATAGGAATTATTTTGATGGAAGACTACCACGGAAGCCCATGTTTGCTCTTGGCCTGGGAAATCCTATGGGGTTCAGTGCATCAGCTGCGACTTGGTAGCATTCCCCACTACCAGCAAATCCCAAAGCTCTAAATGTAACTCGAGTTCTCAGTTCCCACCTCCCACCCTGTTTGACTGCACAAGTATTAAACAGGGAAAGATACTAGGTTTACAGAACTGTGAAATACGCATTTATTTTGGTCAACAACCCGTACAAAACACAAAACAGTAAAACACGATATAAGACTGGTTAAAAGTTCCCAAACACATGAATTATTTTGGAACCTCTAACCAATCCTATATAGGGCTTTACTGTTTTGTATTTTGTGCTGGTCACTGACCGAAATAAATGTATTTGATCTAAAATACACAGCCCAGATTGATTAACAGGAAGTCTACAGGGGGAAATACGTATCAGAGGAAAAAAACACAATTGCATAAGACATTTACAACAGACTACTCTCATTCATAGATAAAGATGTTCCTTAAATAATCCAACTCTTATCTTCTGCCAAAACATTTCACTCCTTTTAAAAACAAACCTTACCAATATCTGATAGTATTCTGTTTGGGGAAATCAGGTTCAAATGGTTTGTCAACAAAGCATCTGGCAGCTGTTTACATCAAGTGACACTGATCATTCCCAGGGCCTGGTGCTTTTGACAGTATCATCCCACAGGAGGAGGATAATGGGATACGGGAAGCGAAGAAGGGAATCTCCGCCACCAAACCCAGGCACAGACACGCACCAACAGTGTGAACCAGAATTGGCTACTGCTTCCCGGCTGTGCCAGCAAAACAAACTGTCACTGATTATAGTCCAACCAGAAAGCTTTATTGATCAAGGGGGAAATAAAATCCCGCTTCCCTTGCACGGTCATCCCAAATGCAAAAACAGCAAAGTAAACATGTGTCCCTTTAGAAAAGGAGCATTGTCTCAACTCAGAACTACCCCACGGAGTTCTTGCTCATCACGGTGGACTGCAATCTCTACTATAAAATCAGAGTCCAGTGGCCCCTTTAAGACCAACAAAGATTTATTCAAGGCATGAGCTTTCGAGTGCAAGCACTCTTCATCAGACTAAGAACTCCCTACATGACAGTCGGATGCAATCTCTACTGTTCATGCCCTTCAGGGGTGAGAGAAGTCCACTTTCCTCAAGAGCTTTTTAAAAGTGTACAAAGGCCATGAGTACCTCGCTTGAGTACGGAAATTAAACAGGCGTCCGGCCACATCTTCAAGAGTCACAAAATGTATTCCAGCCTAACCTTTCTTGAGTCACAAACTCACTTCATGGGAGGCAAGATGTAAGCATGCGCTTCATCTGTCCGAGGACTTCAAACGGCCCTTGCAGAGAACATCTATTACAGTGGCAGTCCGGAAAAGCCGACCCATCCTGGCCGGCAGCCCTGGCTGAGCTGCTCACATGGACCACAGCCACCCACCAGATTGAACTACCAGCACACCCTGGGGACCCTGCAGAAGTGGAGCCCAGCACATGGCCACACGGTGCATGTATCAGCCAACTCACTGAAACCTGGACCTCATTCACCCACAGCAGGCAACTTCCCTGGTCCCATATCCCCCCCACGGCCGGCCGACATTCCTGGGAACGGATCTCAAATCCCTGCGCCTCCCAGAGACGCCTGGACGGATTCCGGATGGCTTCACACCCCTTTCTGGAAGGAGCCCTTCTTGGGAACTGACCACGGCTGTGAACGGGACTGAAAGGCAGAAACGTCCCCCCGGGTTGGGAATTGGGGTGCTGCTGGATGAGACCCCCAGGAAAGGGGGGCAGGAGGGCACCCGGGGCGCCAAGGGAGGGTCAAAGGGGGTCCTCGGAGGCGCAAAGTGGGGGAGCGGAGGGGGGGCAGGAGGCTGAGGGCTCCGGGCTGCCCCCCGCCACCAGAGGGGACCCGGCCAAGCGTCCCCAGCCCAAGCGGCGCCTTCCTCACCTGCTCTGCCAGCCCTGCAGGAGGTTGGTGTATTTGCTGAGGGTGCCCTCGAGCACCGGCGCCTCCGCCTTCCTGCCGGGCGTCAGCGCCCCTCCGCCGCCCGCGCCGGGGCTGGCCGCCACCGAGCCGGGGCTGCTGCCGCTCCCGCCGCCCTCCGGCCTTCCCGCCGCCGCCGCGGCTGCATGTCGGCCCGAGGGCGCCCGGCCGGCCGAGGAGCAAGGCGACGAGCCCGCCGACGTGGGCCGGCTGCTGCTGCGGCTGCTGCTGTTGCTGCCGCCGCCCGGGGCCGCCGCGCCTTCGGGGCCGCCCTGCGCCGCCGCTGCCTTCTCCATGGAGCCGGCTGGAGCCGCTCCGGCCTCGGCCGCAGGGAGTCGCCGCCGGCCGGCCGGCCAATGCCGGACTCATACGCGGGGAAGGCGAAGGGACGGCCGGGCGAGGGACCCGCCGCCGCCTCCTCCTTCTCCTCCTCTTGCTGCTGCTGCTGCGGGCGGGCGCGGAGGCGGCGCTTTGTGGCCGGACGGCGAGAGATCCGCCCCGTCCCCGGCGAGCCTCCCCCGAGCCCGGCCTCTCCCGCCAGGCGCAGCTGCGAGTCTCCGCCTCGCCGCTCCGGAGAGCCGCGACTCCCACCCGGCGCAGCGAGCAGGCAGCCCGGGCCGCGGCTCTCCCCCAGCCGCGCCAGCAGCAGCTGCTGACCCGCCTCCCGACGCCATTGGCGCGCGGAATCTCACGCCAGGCGGGCAGGCGGCCTGGCCCCGGCCCCACGGAGCCCTGCGCTTTTTCGGGCGAGGAGCAGGGATTGCCCCCCCCCCAGCTGTGGGTATCTTGGCTATGGGGGGGGGGAGCAGCCTTTGGCCTGAAGCAGCAGGACGAGGTGGGAGTCCAGGGGCACCTTGGAGACCGACGGTTTTAGTCCGGCCATCAGCCGCTTTCGGGGGCACGCCCACCTCGCTGGGAAGGACGCTTAGGTGAGCTCTGAGGACCTGTCCTCGTCCCGGGCATACTTCCCCCCTGAAATTATGTGCAAGAAAGAGAGAAGCTTTTCACCAGCTGGAGAAGTCCCAAAGCGGCTCACAAACACTTTTATCTTCCTCTCCCCACAGCAGATACCCTGTGAGGTAGGTGGGGCTGAGAGAGCTCTGAAAGAACTGCTCTATGAGAACAGCCTCAAGAGAACCGTGACTGGCCTAAGGTCATCCCTGCCGGCTGCAGGTGGAGGACTGGGATTCTCCAGACTGGAGTCTGCTGTTCTTAACCA
Source organism: Paroedura picta (assembly GCF_049243985.1). NCBI lineage: Eukaryota > Metazoa > Chordata > Lepidosauria > Squamata > Gekkonidae > Paroedura > Paroedura picta. The sequence continues at coordinate 38,063,791 of NC_135379.1, forward strand.
CCACACCCCACTGGTTCCAGAATCCCCATGCTGGAATGGGTCATGAACACCTGGTGAGCCTTCTTAACTGGACTGGCATGAGAATCCAGCTGAGAATGACTGCTCTAATGCCTCTCACAAAAACTGTGTGCAGCCCCCAAATGTGCAAGTTTACTGGAGAGTCAGCCCATTAAATCCAAGGGACTGCAGGCGGGGAGCCATGCTGGTCTGAAGCAGCAAACCATGAGCCCAGTGGTACCTTTAAGCCAACCAAGTTTTATTCAAGGTTTAAGGCAGTGGTTCTCATCCTGGAGGTCGGGACCCCTTTGGGGTTGAATGACCCTTTCAAAGGGCTTGCAGCACGGCAAGCAGCTTGGCGGGGGGCACCATCTACACAACAGCCTTGTGGGGTAGATCGAGATAAAGCATTCGTCTGTCTGGAGCAGTGGTAAAGAACGAGATCGGTATGGTGGGGCAAGAGGCAGAACTGAACTGAGAAACTCCAGGAAAAAAAACAATTTATATACAATCCTGAACAATGGATCTTCCCACCATTGGTCAGTTTCAGTTTAATGTCTGTGGAAGAACCCTTGCATAATGTTATGGTTGGGGGTCTCCACAACATGTGGAACTGTATTAAAGGGTCGAGGCATTAGGAAGGTTGAGAACCACTGGTTTAAACTGTCATGTGCATGCATGCTTCTTTGTATACAAGAAGTGTGCAGATAAAAAGTGTGCATGCACATGAAAACTTATATATCTTGAATAAAACTTGGTTGGTCTTAAAAGAACCACTGGATTCAAACATTGAAGCCCAAGGCAATCTGCAGGAGGCAAACAATGCAAGATTGTAGCCCAGATGATGATTGCTTTCAGCTACTGGGTATGTTTTGAACTGTTTGTCCCCCGCCGTATATAAATTCAATACAGTTTATGAGCATCTTTTCAAACAGTGTATTTCGACCCTTCCAGAGCCAGCAATCTCCTGAAGTGCAAACACAGGAAGTCATGGGACAGGAAGAAGGTGGACAGAGTTATGAGTCTGTCGGAGACCCTGGGCAGCAGATTAAAAGAGCTAGAGGCAGGAAACAGAAGCTGTGCCAGTGGCACATGTACCATAGTGAAGAACTTGTCATGGGTCACAGGCCATGGAGGCATCCTGCCCTTCAGGACAGACTGCTCAGACAAAAGAGCAGTGTCACCTGATGGAAGGCTGAAGCTCTTCTGTCCCCCCCCCCAAAAAAAAAACAGCTTTGTTGGGCAGCCCCCCAGCCAGTTCAGAGAATCAAGGACAGGCCGGTAGCAGCATCCATCACCACACCAAAGCCAGGAAAAGTGCCTGCCTGCCTCCCTCAGCTGGACCTTTTTTGGCCAGACCCATCCGTGATCTCCCCCTGCTGGCCACGGCAATGCCTGATGGACGTGTCGGATGTCCAACAAGGAGAAGGCCAGGCAGGCAGCAACTGTGACACCCCCCACTTTGTTGCACCCGTGGGACACCCATGCCTGGACGGCTTCATTGCTCCCCCCCCCCCCGGCAGCCAGGCAAGAGATGTCCAGAGGTGGTTCACCATCACCTGCCCTGCATCACCACCCTGGTATTCTACGGAGATCGTCCTTCCAGCAGCTAGCCAGGGCCTCCCTAGCTTCTGAGATCTGACAGGATCAGGCTTACCTGGGATATACTGGTCAGGCCTCTCGTTTCACGTGGGTGGCAAGAAGCAGGGATCAACAGGCTCAGGTTGGAAGTCAGGAAGTCAGGACAGTTTTCAAATTAAGTGTAGATAATCATTCCTGGCAAAAGCTCTAACCGGACAAATTAATATAAGGAATAAATGCAGAAAAAACAGTAAGGCGCTTTGCCTGATCCAAAAAGGGCAGGTTCCTCCACTTGTCCTGTGGAAACCCTTGGGCCAGTCTCCCCCTCTTAGCCTAACCTACCTCACAAGGTTGTTGTGAGGATAGAATAAGGCAGGCGGAAGGAAGGAAGGAAGGAAGGAAGGAAGGAAGGAAGGAAGGAAGGAAGGAAGGAAGGAAGGAAGGAAGGAAGGAAGGAAGGAAGGAAGGAAGGAAGGAAGGAAGGAAGGACCTAACTCAGAGAAAGGTGCATAGTGCAAATATAAGCACCAATAGATATAAATGGAGTATAACTAACAAAGCTTGTGTTAGGAATATGTGCTCAAGCCTCTGTAGGTTAAAACATGTTATAAAATTAAATATTAATTTATTAAAATTAAAAACTCAAGGCTTAAAATATAACCTCGTTAAAATCCAAGTGTGCATTCATGCTAATGCCACCACTGACCAGCCACGTTTCGGTATCGCTGCCTTTATCAATGGTCAGGCATAAATAAAGCAGCCTACATAAAATACAGGAACAGATACATTAAATATACAATTGGCTCCTTTACATCTGGAACCATTCGTGGCACTTAATATTTTGTAAGAGCCACTGTGGGAAGAGCAGTGTCTGGGCTGCAACGGGCTTTCATTCTAGTACAGTGATATAACATGTTAACTATGTAGGACACTAGGGACCTTAATCAATTCTATGGACCAGAAGACCAGATAAAATTCTTTGAGGCTTCTTATATTTCTAAAGCAGGCCCTGGTCCAGATGAGCACTTCCAGTGTCCAGTGAGTGTACTAGAGCAGGGGTAATCAACCTGTGGTCCTCCAGATATTCATGGACTACAATTCCCATGAGCCACTGCCAGCAAATGCTGGCAGGGGCTCATGGGAACTGTAGTCCATGAACATCTGGAGGACCACAGGTTGACTACCCCTGTCCTAGAGGAGCCAGCCTTTCTCCAAAGTATGCTGATGTGAAGTATATAGTAAAGTATACTTTATTGTAGTAGACCTTAAATCCTGTTGTAAACCGTGTGGTAATGCATGCGCAGTGTTGGGAGGCATTTGTGACAGGCATGAGCATCATCACCATGGCCCCGTCTGTCTCAGCGTTCACTAGAACATGTGTTGAGCAAGCCCATCACTTTTTGACGCTCCTATTTAGAAAGAGGAACTCAAACAATTTTCATGGTTGCATCATCAGATGGTCCCATAACCCGTGCGATGGCTGAGCTGAGGGTTATCTTTACAAGACCGCTCTTTTTTTTAGATAACTTAACCCCAAATAATGACCTTGATTGGCTCCATGCTTGGACCAACAAGCATCAATACGAATCGATTGTAGAACCATCAGGAGGGCCAGCTGAGCCACCCATCTGGGTTAAATGCTGCCTCCAGCATTCTTGTGAAAAGGGGCAAAGCACAAGAAGTAACACCGTCACGCTTGGTTTAAAAGAAATGCACGTTCTCCTGTGTGGCTTGCAGAGGAGGGCATGAAGAACTGTTACTTGTGCTGCCATAATGGACTCTCTGGCAGCATTACTTATCAGTGTTTCTGCTTGCAGTGCCTTTTTAGCTATGTTGCACGGCACTTAAACACTTTAATGGATTGATCTATAAGCATATTAATTGAAGCAGGGGTAAAAGCCTGACCCTGATAAAGGGAACAGAGCTTGCTTCCGATGCCAACCTCAGTTGAGTCGGGGTTCCACTTTTGTGTTGGTTCTAAGACTCATGTGTGAACTGACTATGAAAGCACAAATAGACAGCAGCACAGAGGAAAGGAAATGCTAAGCTCTTCACAGCTTTTATGATGTGCTTGCAACAGAAATGTGAATTATTGTTTCATGATGCAAATAAATGTGGCAGAACACTTGCTGGGATCAAGGTGTGGCTCAGGTAGATCATCAGCTCTGTATGTCAAAGGTCCCAGGTTCAATCCCCATCTTCACAGCTTTTATGATGTGCTTGCAACAGAAATGTGAATTATTGTTTCATGATGCAAATAAACGTGGTAGAATGCTTGCTAGGATCAAGGTATGGCTCAGGTAGATCATTGGCTCTATTCGTTCCAGTTTCAATCCTCATCATCTCCATATAAAAAGTTTCAGATGTGAAAGGCTATGGCCTGAGACTTGAGCTGCCATTCTAAGTTGGACTTGGATAGATCAAGAATCTGATTCAGCCTCACGCATGTCTGCAGTCCAAGATTCAGTCATTCCCTGCCAAACCCAGTTAAAGAGCCACAGCTTCAAGCGTGGCATTTTTAAGAAGAAACCTATCCTCATCTTTGTCAATGCAATCACCATCTTTGTTCAACAGGGCTACATGGATTCCAGATGAGCTGATTTTGAGGTACATGATTTTGCAACACAGTCCAACACAGCATTATGCTCTTAGAAGCCCAATGCATTTAGAAGAGGGCAACATCTTAAAACAGCACTGTCAGGATTACAGTGATGTTGTGTCTGTCAGCTGTTAATCTTAATGAGAGGGTGCAGAGGAGAGCGATGAGGATGATCTGGGAACCAAACCCTATGAAGACTTGGGAATGTTCAACCTGGGGAAGAAGAGGTTGGGAGGGAACATGTTCACACTCTTTAAGTATCTGAAAGGTTGTCACTTGGAGGAGGGCAGGGAGTGGTTCCTGTGGGCAGCAGGAGATAGGATCCACGGTATGTGTAGAATGGCACTGGCTAGATATCAGGAACAGAGTAGTTCAACAGTAGAACTGCCTGCCTAAGGAGGTGTGGTGAGCTCCCCCTCACTGGCAGTCTTCAAGTAACGGCTGGACAGATACTTATCCTGCATTGAGGATAGGGTTGAACTTGCATTGAGCAGAGGCTTGGACTAGTTGGCCTGTTTGGCCCCTTCCAACTCTGGTTCTATGATATCAGCTCTGCAGGTTGGCCATTTGTTTAACATTCTAATGTGCAAAGTGGTTTTCTGCTCACATGGGTATCTTCACTACATTGTTAATATTGTTAAGCACATTGTATTTCCCCTTTCCTCCAAGGAGTCAGGGCATGTATTTCATTCTCAACCTGACAAGAGCCCTGTGAGGGAGGTAAGGCTGAGAGAGCCATGACTGGTGTAGTCGCCCCAGAGAGCTCCCATGGCAGATTGGGAATTTGCACCTGGATCTCCCAGGTTCCTCTGACCCTTGCTGGCTTGTAAGAAGTAGACCAATATTATTCCTAATTTAAAACTGAGGCTGAGAGAGAGAATTTTAAGTAAGCTGTATTGCCTGAAATGGGAAGTGAGTACAGATTATCTGGCTACAAGCCTAGCACTCTTCTCTGGACAAACCAGTATCTGGAAACTGGGCAAACAGAGCATGAAATGACAATATCCAGTAAAAATGTCACAAATTGTTAGGATCAAAGATGACAGCTTGTCAAGATTAGGGTAAGGTGTGAGACTTGACTTATCCTGTATTTTCCTGCAGTGCCTATCCCTCTTCATTGTTTAAGAATATGTAGGCTCTGTGGTTCAGCACTGTGATTCATTTTTTTATATTTAGAAACTTCTCACCTCTTAAATATGACATTCATATACTAGAAGCTATCCAAAATGTAAACCAACACAGCATGGAGAAATATTTTGTGCAAAAGCTTTAAAAAGGGACAAAAACACGAACACTGAGCTCAAAAAACCCCCCCAAAGGGTTGATTGGTGTGTATGATGTATCGGTTATTATTAAATTGCAGAGAAAATAGTGCCAGAATGTGGGTTTGCATCCAGTCGCCCAGCTGTCCATGTCTAAGATTTTAGATTCAAACATAATGATGCGCACTTCAATTGAATGCCTGTTGAGATGAGGGGAGATACTAAATTCAATGCAAACTAGAAGAGAAGTGGCTGCTGTAGATGACAACATCTGTGCTCACAAATTTTCTCCCCTGCCTTCCTGCCCTCACAAGCCAGCTAATAAATTAAAACATTCACGACAAAATAAAATTTTGAAAACCATTAAGATCAACTTCCCCATAAAAATACACAACATTAAAACTATTAAAAACAGAGCTAAAATCATAAAAACAACAATTTATGTACATGATGGGGGAAACGATTAAAAACAGAGCTAAAATCATAAAAACAACAATTTATGTACATGATGGGGGAAACTATTAAAAACAGAGCTAAAATCATAAAAACAACAATTAATGTACATGATGGGGAGGGGTCAAATCAAGATATCACCTTGCATGTGTGTATAATTCAGACTTCCTGGGAGACCCCCATTCTAGCAGCTGTAGAATAGACAGAAGCACATAAAGGTGGCTGGCTGCCATGGTCTGTCTAGGTCAGCCTTTTCTACTCTGACTGGCAGAGGCTTTGACTTGGGTCAAAGTCTTTCACATCACTGCTTACTAACAGCTCATGTTAACTCAAATGGCTGGAGACTGAACCTGAGGCCCTGCTGAGTAACACGCCAGAACCTTTGACATCCCGTTTGCTGCATCTTTCTGCTGGAAATAATTGTCAGCCTCCAGGGATGTGTCCATAGCCCTGTTCACAAGTTACAGTGTGTGCATGTACAATCCGTGTACGGCATCCCCTTAATTTTGCTTTTAATGTCCACTGATTCATGTTACATTCAATGGACATACAGCTGAACATGTGATGGAAACCAGCAGATCAATATGATGGAAACCAGCAGATCAGCCCCATTTTAAAAGCCCTGTGGAACCAATTGACTTCCGCACCCGACACTCAGCATGTCCTCCCGTGGAACACAGACAGCTTAGCACAACAAGAAATCTTTACAGGAAGCAAAGACATTCCATCACTAATATAAACTAAGTCCCATCCCAAGTGACATCATCAGCACAATCACTTTTTTAGACTGGAGGCTACACCCTGGAGGACATTTAAAAAAAGAAAACTTTCTTCTGCCTTCGAACATGTCTGACTGTCTTTTTCTAAACCATTCAAATAAATACAAATAAATAGATAAATAAATAATTGCAGAATTAGACTTCCTAACCCGAAGTATGAGCTTTGTCTATATAGTTTGCATGTATGTGACATCCCTAGGCTTCCTGCAATGCAAGTATGAGCTCCTGCATTACAAAATAACTAAATGCTGGAAGAAAATTGATTGGAAACATATGGTTGGCAAAGACATTGATTTGTATGTAGTGCCGTGAAATGTTTCCTTTGGGTGGAGTTGTCTGCTGTGCTCTTGCTTGTGTTGTTTTTCAAAAGTATGAGTCAGATATGATTTTATGGGGAAAACTGAAAGCAGGAGACAAGTGTGTGGCCCAGGATGATTTTTTAAAAGCATTATCCCCTTTATCCTGCAGATAGTATCCTGAAAAATCCCCCTTTAGTTACCATGACTGTGAATATGCCAAAGGGTTTGAAGGGGGGAAAGAGCATTATTAATTTACAGGTCATGTTCATCATAAGTAAGTAAAAGCTTTGAACTTGAAAATAGCTTTTCAACGTATCTCTGATGCCAGTGTAAGTACACATATAAACTTGAGATATATTTTTCTGGTAGGATTCTTAGTCACTGGTTTTCCATTCATTTCCCTAGAGCCCTACTCTCAGATAACAGCCCCAACTAGCAAATAAAACTGTCTGTAGCTTATAGCAACCCTGTTGGGCAGTGGTTCTCATCTTACCTGATGGCACGACCCCCTTTGGGTCGCCGAGACCGCTGCTGTGGCCTTGGAAACCCAAAGGGGGTCATAGGTTTGGCGCTACAGTGCTCTGGCCATCACGGATGCCCGAGGTGCCAGTGCTGCAGAAGGGAGGGGCACCAGCAGAGCTGGCACCCCTCCCCTCTGCAGTGCTGGCCGCCTCGGGTTTCCATGATCGCCAGCACACTGGAGCGTGCAACACTTGTGCCATTAGGAAGGCAGCGGTGGCAGGAGCAGCAGTGACCCCTGGGGAAAGGACTTATCGACCCCCCCTAGGGGTCACGGCCCCCAGGTTGAGAACCACTGCTGTAGGGTTTTCAAGGCAAGAGATGTTCAAAGGTGGTTAGGGCCAAGAGAAAGTTGCCCTGAGCTGTTCATGGAGAAATATTTGTCTGGTGAACATCTCCTTCCAAGTCACCATGTGTCTACGTGGAATGCTTTTCTTCCAGTTGAGCATCCCAAATATAATTAAAAGCATCATGACTCTAATGGAGGGCTACGGGGACATTAAGCTGAGTGGGGATGAAGTAGGAATAGACTCCCTCAAGAAGACAAGGAGGAAGATAGGATGAAGAATGTAGAGCATCTGTAGTTTGCCGCCTTTTCCTCCAGCATAAACCCAACATTTATGTTAATTACTTGTGAGAAATCATCAGAAGAACTACTGGCACAACGCTATTTTTTCTGATGTGCGGAAATGTCCACTGTATCCACTGAAGTGCTGACAGAGCTGATGGGGTTGGACTTTGCTTCCCCCTCATCCTCAATAGCCCTCTAGGGCAGGGGTAGTCAAACTGTGGCCCTCCAGATGTCCATGGACTACAGTTCCCATGAGCCCCTGCCACCATTTGCTGTCCATGGACATCTGGAGGGCCGCAGTTTGACTACCCCTGTTCTAGGGTAATGGCCCTTGGGGAAAATTCCCTGTGAGTTAACCAGACCTCCTTTGCCTCAGCTTTTTGCAGCTGCTCTCTTTGATTTCAGAGGGGGGCAAAAGTTCCTCCTCCTGCTCAGGTTCAAAAGAGGACAATATAAACTGCTGGTGGGTCCCACAACAGAGTCTGCTAGATGTTTCCCATGCCTGTCAGCCATCTGCTTAATTTCCATTGCTCTCCAAATGACTGTAGAAAGGTAAACAACGGCCCTTCAAACAGGCCTCAGTCTATCAGTGCCGTTGGAGCTCAGGGTTTATGGAGAAAATTCTAGGCATAATAAAAATAGTGAGGGGGGAGGGGAGGGAAGCAGTTTTTTAAAGGTTTATTTAGGAGACGCAGCGTGGTGCAGAGCAATAGACTCTAACCTGGAGAACTGGTTTGATTCCCAACTCCTCCACATGCAGCCAACTGGGTGACCTTTGGCTAGTCTCTGTTCTCCTACAGCTGTTCTCCTGGAGCAGTTTTCTTAGAGCTCTCTCAGCTCCACCTACCCCACAGGATGTCTGTTGTGGGGAGAGGGAGAGGAAGAGAAAGGTGTCTAGAAGCTGCTTTGGGAGTCCTTCAAGTAGTAAAAAGCAGGGCATAAAAGAACAGCTCTTCTTTTCTTATTTGCAGTGGCCAAAGATGTAGGGCCCTGGTGTACTCTAAATAAGCATTGATTTCAACAGGCGAGGATTAAACATGCACTTAAATTCTCGCATTGAAATCAGTGCGTACATCCCTGCTAAGGTTAGACACTTGTAAATCACGGTGATTGAAATGAGAGGGGTTTATACATGTCATTAACCCTTCCATCCAAAGAAATGGAACTAAAAATCTTTGTCTGGCTCCCATCCCTACAAATTACAAGTTTAATACATCAGGACGGCTTACGGCAGGAAGGCACATTACTGAGAAGTCAATAGAACAAACTGTATACATGATAGAGACAAATTAACGGATGATTCTGGCATTACACGGCCAGATTTCAACCTGCCACACCTAAAGGTCTTCTAACAATCAAATGAAAGATGCCTAATGTAAATATCATGTATGACATGGCCTGTCTCCCCTTCCACAATGCTTGTTTGACTGGCCTCTATTGCAGTTGCATCCCCCCCCCCTCCTTTGAGAAGCTCACATCAGTATAAGGGGTGGCCAAACTGGCTCTACAGAGGTCCGTGGACTACAATTCCCATGAGCTCCTGGGTGAGAAAGCCTGGCCTGAGTAAACATGATGTTTTCTCAGGGGACAGCCTCAGGAAGGGTGGACAGGTGTGTTCTGAAGTTCAGTGCCTCCCAAGCATGCACAGGCTCAGTCTGGATTGGGACCATGGCACCCACAGAGAGGTAGCTTAGCTTTTGTGCCATCTTCCCAGCCTGAAAAGTGCTTGCTTGTTTCAAGTGGGTAGCCATGTTTGTTTGTTTGTTTGTTCTTTGCCATCAAATCATGGCTGACTGATGGTGGTCCCAGAGAGTTTTCAAGGCAAGAGGCATCCAGAAGTAGTTTTCCACTGAATGCCTCTACATCACTACCCTGGTACTTCTTGGAATTCTCCCATCCAAATTCTAACCAGGCTAGCTTAGCTTCCAAGGTCTGACAAGGTCAAGCTAGGCTGAGCTATCTGGACCAGGCTGGAAAAAGTGCTGGTGGGCGCTATTTGCCCCATTGTGGAAACAACATGTCGCTCATCAGTAAACATTCAACCCCCAAGAAGGCACATGGCATCCTGCAGGGCTGTGGGGGGAGTCCTAAGCTCCTTTTCTTCATAGGCTGCAGTCTCAACCTGTGTGCAACTGGGACGCACCAGTTTCTAAACATGCTTCATCACCTTCCCCGGAAACATCCCTGGGTCATAACATGTGGCTAGGCTTCAACTTAAAGAGGGGTTCAGCATATAACAAACCACTAATAAAAGGAACCCTAAAACAGGAAGCTATAAAGATGAAGGGGAATCACCTCCTGCACTCCTGCTCCATTAAACTCCTCCGTGTGTGTTCTGGAAGAGACAGGGATGAAAATGTTCTGCTAAAGGAGCTTAATCAGGTTAGCCACTGCAGAGAGAACAAAGAGGTATAATTAAGATGATTTCATGATAGCTCACGTTGATCCTGAAAGCAGATAAGTGCAATCTCTCCATGGTGTTGTAGTGCAGGGGCTGCACACTTGGCAAGCATGAGATCCTGCTGTGAAACTCTTAGAAGTTGGATTCAAGTGGGCAGACATTTTGGTCTGAAGCAGCACAACAAAACAAAATCCGAGTCCAGTGGCCCCTTTAAGACCAACAAAGATTTATTCAAGGCGTGAGCTTTCGAGTGCAAGCACTCTTCCTCAGACTATGAACTGACCATCATGACAGTGGGAATATATAAGCAAAAGTTAATCCTGTTACATTAGCAAACTGTGTCACAGCATCCAAATACAGCCATATGATAATTCTTTGCTAAACCAGCCAATCAGACACCTTGAATACAGTTGTAGGTCACAAAAACATAGAAGTTGGTTATTGCTTTTCTAGATGGTGACAATCCAGTCTGTTTGCTCTAAAACAACAACGGCACTGCATACCCCTGGTAGCATTCTCAGTTCTGCTTCTCTACCCAAGAAGTGTGTATTACCAACTTACAGCCTAAAACAGAAAGTGTTGCAACTTGGCACCCTATCTTGCTGCTGGGGCACTTGAGACGAGCACATGCTGTCCTTAGTGTAGCAACCTAGTGTAGCAACCGCTGGAAGTACGCCAAAGAAACATGAGCAGGGAACACCCACCATTGTACTCCGTGAAGTCGGGAGTACCACGGGCACCTGGTTGTACTGTCAACACTGTGGTCCATGGGCAAAACTGCTTTTGCAACAAGAGAACTCCTAAGTTTCTGTTGGCCTCTGACCAAGCTGCCTCTGCTCTCCTCAGACAGCTGCTGCTTCCCTGCTTCTAATGTACGTTTGACAAGCAGTATTCGGCAGATTCAACATACGCTCCTGAATGCGGACATCACAGACAATGAGAAATGTGGTTGCTAATGTTTAATTTGTTTTTTTACTGCATTTCTACCCTGCCTGTTATCTGAATGAGGACCCAGTGGCTTGCAGTTTCGTCCTCTTGTCTATTCTATCCTCAAAACAACTTTGTGCAAGGTAAGTTAGGCCGAGAGTCGGTGACTGGCCCCAGGTCAACCCACAACCTTCCTTGGGAGAACGGGAACTCAAATCTGGGCCTCACAGATCCTAGACTGATACTCTGATACTCTGATCCACTGCACCATGCTGGCCCTCACCATAGTTGAGCTGTGGCTACTCTGTCAGTAGACAAGAGAAGGTAGTTTTCAAGCTGGCGATGGCAAAAACTTTATTCAAACAATATAAACTGTTATAAGCAGAACGAGTTCCTAGGTACAACGGCCTCGTTTTCGTTTTTACTTCAGCAGTGAACTTATCAATACAGTGTAGTATTTCTTTAAATTGGCTTTTTCAAGGATACTAACAAAGGTAGTCTACAAAGTATGAGTTAGGATCATTTTTTTTTAAAGCAGAAACAGCCTGAAGGTTAGCAGAGCTAAACAATACCCCCTCCCTTCTTTCTCTTGCTGTTCTGTTGCCTTTAGCTTTTTCTGTTTTCCCCTAGCCCAGGGGTGGTCAAACTGTGGCCCTCCAGATGTCCATGGACTACAATTCCCATTGCTTTGGATATGAGCCACCTCTCAGAAGTGCTGCATTGTGGGCATGCTGGCAACAGAGAGAGGGACAAATCTGAAAAGCAGCCCAGTTGCAACTCTGTTAACAAATCTCTACCGAAGGAATGCATTCATATTGCTTGGCAAATGGGAAAGCTCGTTTTACACAAGACCCTACCCTCTGGCCTACGTTCAGTCATGTTTATTCAGCCTCTCATTCTCAAACTTTTTGGCCCTTTCCTCAGGCAGCTTATGACTAGGGTTGTTGGGTTCCCCCACCCCCAGGCACTGGTGGAAGATGGGGGGGTAGGATTATCTGGTCAGGGTTGGAAAACTCCTGAAGGTTTGGAGGCTTCAGTGGGGAACAATGCCCTAGAGCAGGGGTGGTCAACCTGTGGTCTTCCAGATGTTCATGGACTACAATTCCCATAAGCCCCTGCCAGCAAACCCTGGCAGGGGCTCAAGGGAATTGTAGTCCATGAACATCTGGAGGACCACAGGTTGACTACCCCTGCCCTAGAGTCCCCTCCGCAGCATCCATTTTCTCCAAAGATCACTGTAGGCTGAACATGAGCTGTAATTACTGGGGATTCTCAGGTCCCACCTAGAAGCTGGCATCCCTACCTATGACAGAACCTAGAACAATGTAAAGGTGTGAAATAGCACCAAGAAGAGCGAAAGAACCAAAAAGCACACCTAGGCACAATTTAAAATGTCAAACAGATATGCAGGATGCATATCTACAACCATCAGTTTCAGTTTCCAAAAAAAACCCCTTTTAAAAAATGCCATCTTTCCCAGCTGGGGCAACCCTGATAAGCCAAGGGCAAAGCCCACGTCAGGCTATTTCAAAGTTCTTGTGCAGCTATCTGACGTACTGTCTCAGCTTTAGTAATCTGTCCAGTTTGGACAGTGGAAACATCGAGAAAAGCGCCTTCAGAGAGGATCTAGGCATGCAGTATTTTTTTTAATTTTTACACCATTACTTAAACAATGTTCCACAGATAATTCATAATAAAATGTCACATGCCATATCTGTATCTCATTACTGTGTGATAAAACCTGAAAGAAAAGGCACATTAAAATTTCCTTTGACGTTTAAAACTAGCAAAACAGTGTTTGCTGAAGGGGATATACTTTCATAGCTACGTTATAGACAGTTGGAAGTCTCATGTATAACAATGTCCTATAATTCTACAGAGCAAAAATTATTATCTATACCAATGACAGTTATAAGTTATGACCAACCTATACCAATGACAGTTAATTTTGGCCAAACATCAACTCAGAGTCCGAAATAGCCACTCACCCACCCCGCTTTCCCATGAACATGCTGGCAGGGGTTCATGGTAATTATAGTCACAGTTTGGCCATCCCTGGCCTAGACCCTGACCTTTTACCTATTTTATCCTATAAAGGTTCTGGACCGGGCTCATGTCCATTGGCATCTGGAGAGCCACAGTTTGGCCACCCTTGGTCTAGACTTTTGAAGAGAGTTCATCAGTTCCCTCCCCAGTCATAATTCTCTCACACCTCTGTTCAGAATACATTCTACATTCCAAAAAGAAAAACAAATCATTAAACTCTTCCCGGAGAGATAATGTGGCACTAGCCCTTGACTAAGATAATATTGCTCAGGGAACAGAGATTGAAAGAACAGATCCGCAGTGGGGGGACCTGGGCAGGAACACAACACTTCTGCAATTTGGCAAGCCAACACAGGCTCATCATCATCAGATGCGTAAAATTCCTTAACTGTCTTGCTCAAGAGAGAAACCTGCTGTTGAATTTAGCCTGTAGAGTTCTGGGAAACGGAGAATAGACCGGGCTGTTAGAGCATAATTTCTCCCTTGTTTGCTGAGCAGAGTTGCTTTGTGAGCATGAAGGTTACAGCTAAGCAGAAACTTCCGGGGGGGGGGAGGGTTCTATCCACTCTATTTGTCATTCATTTGAATGTCAAGTTAGATTTGCTAATGTAAACAAATGATGTTCTAATGCCGGCTTGTTATTTCCCGAACATCTGCTCAATCTTGACGTGGGACTTAACAATAGCTTACCTTTTCCATTCTGAAAGAAAAGGTAAAGGGTGCTGGGTTATTTAATACAATTTAGAATAAAATCCCAGAAGAGTTTGAGTCGTTAAAAGATTATATAGGCTCATGTAATGTCATTTGCTGTGTTAATTACTACAGTGCCAGTTATCAACCCCAATGAAACGTAATGCACATGAGAATGCTGGTGATTAAATTGCTTGCAATGAATTTTTGAAGACTTTAAGCATAGATTTTGTATCTGACTTTACCACCCTGATGTCAAGCTCTTCTGAATTATGAAATCCAAAGCAGGAATTCTAAGCACACTGTAGACTTGGGAGCTCATTGATACAGATCAAATTAAATCAGGGACCATTGATGGTTCCCTTATATGCCAGATAAGTAGGGGTTGACTAGAAACTGTTCTCCATTTCTCTGTGGTTCTCATTGTTTAATGAGACAAGCCGTAGTCAACAAGATTTTTAGAACAATAAAGTCCAGTAAATTGTCCAGTAGAACAATAAAATCAGAGTCCAGTCAATATAAAGCAAAAATTAATTCTTTTCATTTCTGTCTTCAGGGATTGTCTGTCAGTTTTATTTCTGTTAACGACAGAAATTTTTTTTTGTTAACGACAACTGAATTCGAGGGGATTGATTGGCTGTTTTGGCAAAGAATTATCCTATGGCTGTATTTGGATGTGTGACACAGTTTACTAATTTGACAGAATTAATTTTTGTTTTATATTGCCACTGTCATGATGGAAGTTCATAGTCTGAGGAAGAGTGCTTGCACTCGAAAACTCACGCCTTGAATAAATCTTTGTTGGTCTTAAAGGTGCTACTGGACTCTGATTTTATTGTGGTACTTCAGACCAACACTGCTACCTATTTGAATTTAAGATTTTTAGGAGAGGGACAAACAGTGCAGTCCAGAGCAGTTTCCCCTTTTAAGTCCATTGAGATCCATCAAACTTTATGATGGCTCTGAGAGCATGCTACCATCCCAAAAAATAACTGAGGTCATCGCAGGTAGGTATAGTACAGGGGTAGCCCCCAACCCACACCATAACACTTCAGCTTATAACTGAATGATCGGAACTCAGCCCCAAAGCAGAAAAATAAAGCACTGCTTATGGTGATAGCAACAGAAATAAAACTTGTCCTCCCCTTTTTGCACTGAAGGCCCATTAGAAGAGGCTGACAGTGATCTGTATGAGAGTTCTCCACTGGGCCATTTTCCCAGTTACAATGACCTTGTGGAACTCTTTGCCCTGAGGTGGGGAGTGTGGGCAAACATACAGTTCCTGTATCCTGTATCCATGGCAATCCAGTGCAAGTAAAATCCATGACTCAGAAGGGTGTAACAGTTTAGTCCTGCACTGTCAGTCTCCATTGACTGAGAGGCTACAGTGGGTTACAATGTGTCTCTCTGCATGTAGCAGTAGAAGAAAAAGAGCTGGTTTTTATACCCTGCTTTTCAGTGCCTGAAGGAGTCTCAAAGTGGCTTACAATCGCCTTCCCTTCCTCTCCCCGCAACAGACAGTCTGTGAGGTTGGTAAGGCTGAGAGAGCTCTGACAAGACTGCTCTGTGAGAACAGCACTATCAGGGCTGTGACAAGCCCAAGGTCACCCAGCTGGCTGCACGTGGAGGAGCGAGGAATCAAAACTGGCTCACCAGATTAGATGCCGCCGCTCTTAACCACTACACCAAGCTGGCTGTGTAGTACACTAGTTCCCCACACTATAAGGGGCTGTCTTTCCCCACATCAGCAGGTGGGAGGAATTGAATGAGCATATGTTACTGTAACTCACTTCTTTATCAATTTAACTTTCCCGTCATGTGCTTCAGATGCTCTGATTCAGATGCAACTATTTACTTTCTAATGTATTTACTTCATGTACATCCCACCTTCCTCCACGAGGGGGATACAACAAGGCTTGCCATATTCTCCCCCGTCTTCTGCTCTGCCCACAATAACAACAACCCTATGAAGTGAGTCAGACTCACAAGATCGCCTAGTAAGTTTCCATGGCAGAATGGAGATTCAGACCTGGTTCTACCTGGATCCAGCATTTGAAACACTACTAGGCCACGCTGGTGTGTATGGGGATGAATTGTTTGTGTCAGTGTAGCCATATCAGCAGCTTTCAGCAGACAAATTTATCTCTACAGCCTATTACAAAAGGCTGCCTCAAGTGAGTATGTAGAATCCTAATGACAGGAAAAGGGATTGTTCCCAGGCCACCTCTATCCCTGTGTGACTCAGCTTGGTGTGGTGGTTCAGAACAGAAGCCTCTAATCTGGAGAGCCAGGTTTGATTATCCTCTCTACCACATGCAGTCAGTTGGGTGACCTTGGCTAGTCACAATCCTATTAGACCAGGTTTGATTCCCCTCTCCTCCACATGCAGTCAGCTGGGTGACCTTGACTAGTCACAGTCCTATTAGACCAGGTTTGATTTCCCTCTCCTCCACATGCAGATAGCTGGGTGACCTTGGCTAGTCACAGTCCTATTAGAACTGTACTCACACAGCAGTTCTGTCAGACTTCTCTCAGCCTTATCAACCTCACAGGGTGTCTATTGTGGGGAGAGGAAAGGAAGGCGATTGTAAGCCACTAAGACTCCTTCAGGCATTGAAAAGCAGGGAAGAGGAAGGGAAGGTGATTATAAGCTGCTTTTACGTTCCTTCCAGCAATGAAAAGCAGGACATAAAAAACAGCTCTTCTTCTTCAATGTTTCCTCTCTGCACATTTTTTTTGTCATAACAATTTTGAGCACAAGCTGCTGCTGGTGTAAGAGAATTGAAGTGGTGTTGCTACACACTGCTGCAGTTTTTTGGGGAAAGGCTCATGTCATC
Source organism: Paroedura picta (assembly GCF_049243985.1). Lineage (NCBI taxonomy): Eukaryota > Metazoa > Chordata > Lepidosauria > Squamata > Gekkonidae > Paroedura > Paroedura picta. The sequence goes on from NC_135379.1 coordinate 38,080,752, forward strand.
ATCTTCATGTCTCAAGTTCCGTTACTCTGGTTAGTAAAAATATAGATTAAGTAACCAGCAGTCAAAAGATAAGGCTTTTTAGTTTTCTCAATGCAGAAGTTTATAAGATCAGTTCGGACGGATATGGCTTCAAACCTGAATTCTTTTTTTTTTTAAGTCTGAAACACAGCACTGTATTTCAACGAAAGAAGCTTCTATCTCATCTGTCGACACGCTGCATTAAGCCTTCAATGATCCATGGGCCACATCATTCATGTACTTTTATGCCTTTTCTAAAAACGTGCCAACAGCATATTCTTCTCGGAAAGATATTATATTTCTGATCTGAAGTGACATGTTGAAAAAATTCTATGTCTGTCTCTTATAAATGTATAAACTTAAGGTATGACACAGACTCCAAGTTCACAGGCTCATATAACACAGTATCCTAATTGGTAAAGCACTATTTGTCCATGTGACAGATGGGTTCCAAGTGCTGCAATAACAGCAACAGTTAGTGAAGGGTTAAAAAGCCTCAGAGGTCTAGTTCTGATTGGCCAGCAACAGCTGAAAGGGGATTAATATAGGAGCTGGGTACTGAAAAGTGGGTAAGTCTGATTTGATTCTGATTTGGATGCTTGTTCAGAGGGCAATCTGGATAACTAGGGTAGATATTTGGCACTGGGAATATGAGCAGTGAGGTGTTAGCTCCCAGTTTGAGCCAAATTTGATGGAGAATTCTTCTAACGAGAAAAGGAGGATCCCTGTCCAGTTATAAAGTGGAAATTAGGAGTGTGATTTTCTCAAACTAATGTGTAAGAGTGTGTGTGTGTGTGCGTGTGCGTGAGAGAGACAGAGAGAAGATGCTTCAGACTCCTCAGTAGGCAGTGGAATACTGGTGCTTCTAGAAGGAAAAGTAGTGGTGCTAAGAAAGTGTGCCCACTTTCTGGAAGCTAGGGGAGTTCGGAGAAACTCAATAGAGGAAAAAAAAGAAGAAGGAAAAACAGTTTTTAGACAAACACAGTAAGACAGTGGTTCTTAACCTGGGGGTCAGGACCCTTTCAGAGTGGTCGTGGCAGGGCAAGCAGCTTGGCCAGGGAGGCACCATGTACACAACAGCCTTGCAGGGTAGATCAAGATAGAGCGTTTGTCAGTCTGGAGCAGTGGGAAAGATGAGCATGGTGGGACATGAGGCAGAACTGAACTGAGAAACCCCAGGAAAAAAACAATTTATATACAATCATCTTCATACCATTGGTCAGTTTCAGTTTAATTTCTGTGAAAGAACGCTTGCATAATTTTATGGTTGGGGGTCACCACAACAGGAGGAACTGTATTAAAGGGTCGCGGCATTAGGAAAGTTGAGAAACATCGCAGTAAGGAAACCTGTCAGTTTAAATGAATTCTCAACCACAAAAAATAAGCCTATGAACACCTCAAATGCATGTAACTAAGAACTTCTAACTAAATAATATATATTTTATACGTAAACGCTTGATTCCTCATCTCAACTACCCTTTTCCTGACACATGTTATTTGTTCCTGTTTAAAAATCTCACTGCCTTTCTGAAAACGGGTTCCATGAAAAGGGTCTTGCGGAGGTCCTTTACCTTTCCCCGCAGTGCGTGGCGCCGCTGAATCGCTGCCCTGCCACGGAATCCCTGTCCCAACAGCGTTTCATCCACCCTCCAGTTTAGGAAAAAAATGATGCATTCCCTGAACAAGAGCATTTCTTCCTCCCAGCAGCATTTTCTCACTCAAAAGGGAGCGGCAAAGCCAGGCCCCTTCTTGGCACAGACCTTCCCCTCTCCGCACACTCTACAAACAGGTGCTGTGGTCTGTTTCAGACGGCTGCAAAGTCCTTTGTCGGCGAGAGGACTACAGTTCCCAGCAAGCCCCGGGTGAGCGAGGGGGCGGTCCCGGGCCGTTTGCAGAGGCGGTGCCGTCTGGCCTGGGGCTGGGGCTGTGGTGCATGGCTGGCCGAGGGCTGTTTGCAGCTGCTGCCCGAGCGGCGACCTGTCTCTGGGCACGCTAGGCGGGGCGGGCGAGCGGGCGGCGTTGCAATGGCTCTGGCGTCGTCGCCCCTCAAAGTCTGCATCGTGGGCTCCGGGAACTGGTGAGTCGCGGGCGAGGGAGCCGCGGGGTCCCCAGGAGGGTCCGACCCCCCCCCCTGCAGCCCTGGCTGTCATTTCTGTTCCGGGGGACCGCCAGAGAATCCGCCCCAGCCGAGAGAGACTCGGGAACGCACAAAACGACCCAACGCGGTCCCCGCTTCTTCCTTTGCTTCCACCCTGCAACAGGGACCATTTCCATTTTTGCATGCAAACAGGTTTGTCCTTGGAGGGCCAGGCCTTTTAGGGCACCGGCCTGTTTCGGTTTGGGTTGTCAAAAAATTAAGATTATGATTCTAGGTTTGGCTGCATTGCTAGAGGAGACGGAAGTATGGTGCAGATGGGTTCCCCAGTCCGCAAGGTGTCAATAGTACAAAATGGAGAATGGTCCAACAAGTGCTCGTCTGGCGTGATGAGCGTGCCCGATCCCCCTTTTTTTGCAGGGTGGTCACAGAGGGATGCCAGCCTCCAGGTAGGGGGCTGAGGATCTGCTGCAATTACAGTTGAGCTCTGGGGCACTGTAGCCCACTGAGGTCCTTGTCCTCCCAAGGCTCCACCCGAAAGTCTCCAGGAGTTTCCCACTCTGAAAGTGGCAGCTCTGCTGATGCTCACTACTCTGAGTTCGTTTGTGCAGGAAGTGTGTCAGATGACTGGATTCTTGCATGTACACCAAAGCCCATCTTCCTTTGACTTGGGTGTAGGATACAGGCATGTGCATTGTATGACTTATACAAAAACAGAAAATGGCACAAAATCCAGTTGCAAATAAGTAGAGTCACCCCCCCCCCCAAATACTTGTGTTCTTTTCAAAAACCGTTTCCGTTTTTTTATGGGGTGGTTTTATGGGGTCACCCTTTTTTTATAGTAACGTATATAGTAACATACTTCCTCCTTTTGAAAGAGGTCTCCTTGCTGAGTTTGGGAGCTTCCCCCCAAAAAGTCTGGTCTGATAGTACCACTGGATGCCTCTCAGCGCAGATATCCGGTAGTATCCTAGTGAGGCCCCCGTGGCAGGTTTGCATGGCTAGCGGTCCAGTTTAAATCAGACTTTGGGCCAGTGCAAATTCACACAAGGCAGAGTGTTTTCTTCCATTGCTGGAAACATGTTTAGATTAGTCCTCTGCTGAAGGATGAAAAGAGGCCAAGAAGCGAAGGAAATAGGCTGGCGAGGCAACAATCGCATGACACAAATACCTTCTTTGTTGCAGTAACCAATGTCAAAGCGAGGCATAAACTACTTATTTTCGAGGATGAGACCTTCATCAGTGGCTGTAATGTATGAGTAAAGTATCCAACCCATGGCTTCAGTTATTGGTCAATTTCAATTTGTGGCTTCTACCTTAAATTAAAGAATTTTCAAGGATGAAAAGAGGGCTGAATGAGAGGCTGCTCAATCCTGGATGGGTTGATTTTGAGGGATGGGATTTCCAGACGGTTGCCCAACCCCCCCCCCCCACACACACACAGTTCTTCAGGGTGCCTCTTATTTATATTTTATATCTGTTAATGATTATGATGATATGGAAGCAAAAAAAAAATCACCCAAGATCTAGCATGTGAGACTTGGTTCCACTCACTTGTTCAGTTCTACACCTAGCTTTGGTCATCATACTTTTCAGGAGGAAGTCTGACCCTTTTGTGCTCGGTTCTTTTTCCTCCTGTTTCTTTCTTTCTTTTCCAAAGCATTTCTGTTCATGCCCTGGAGTAAGATACTTTTACTTTGGCTTTTCTGGTATATTGGGTGATAGACACTGGTTATTCAAATGGCCAGGTGTTGTCCACCAGTTATTGTTGCATGTGTGACCTGTCAGTGTATAGTTACATGATCCTGTGCACACACAGATTTTCTTCTGGCTGCAAGCTGACAAATGTACGTGGTCCAATCATGCAAAAGCAGGATTTTATTTTGCAACCTCTTGTTGCAAGGCTGGAGGCAAACTGTCTGTCTGGGCTGGGGAATGGGGAAATGAGATGAGGCGGCCTGTTGGTTTGCAATTTGGGTTAGAGGTTAATTGCATTGCCTAGAAGAAGTGATTGTAAACTCTTCTTTTTGTTGTTGCTAGAAATGCAGCCCTTTGGTCCACATGGATATCTTGCTGACTCTGCAAACTTCAGAACAACAGCTGAGCTCTGATTGTGGCGACTCCCTTTTTGTTTGTAAGGGGCCTAACTGACAGGTGTCTCGAGACAGCATATTGCTAGAGGCTTTGAAAGCAATCAAATAAGGATTAAACAAATGTTGGTCGACATGGTAACCATATTAATCTTATTATTAGTATTATTATATTTATTTTCCGCCCTATCTTGTGAGTCTCGGGGTGGATTGCAATAGGATAAAAACATACACAATCATATACAAAATAGAAATTAAAGCAAATACATTAAATCATAAGCATTAAAACAGAATAAAGCTGATTGCCCGATCTTCTATCATGGGAAAGGGAGGGGGGAATCATAAAGTTGGCCATTTCAGATGGTCGGTGGGTTCTTACAGGGAGGCCAGGAAATCCTATGTGTTTTAGGGCCCTCAGCCTGGCAGAATAGCTCTGTCTTAAAAGCCTTTCAGAACTGTCTAGGTCCACCCAGGGTGCTGATCTGGGCTGACAGAGCCTTCCACCAGTCCAGGGGCAAGGCTGAAATGACCCTGGATCTAGTTGAGGCCAATCTGGTCTCTTTTGGGGCTGGGGATCCTGAGCAGATTCTGCAGGCTAGATTTCAGTGCTCTCTGGAAGACATAGTGTGAAAGGTGATCCCATAGGTACGATGGTCCCAGACTCTTTAGGGCTTTGAAAGTAAGAACTAAAACCTTGAACCTGATGCAGTTTTCACAGCTGGGCAGGGAGAGGTTGTATGTGGGTCCTCCATTAGGCCCAATGGCATAGAATGGCATAGAATGGCATAGATTTCACATGCTCGCTTTATTAGGGACAAACTAAAGTTTATGGATTTTTGTGTGATCTCTTCATTGGCAACGTTTTTCCTCTGGGCTGGAAATTAAGAAAATATTTGGGGTGGGATTAATTTCTAAGTAGAATGGAGATATCTGTCAAAATGGTAACATGGAAAATTATCTGTACAAAAGATCTGAAGTCACTCAGTGGCAGGTCTGGATAAAAAAAAATGAAATGAGGGTCTGTATGAAAACTCAGGTTTTTGATGTGGGTTCGTACTCTTTATATAACCATTCATTTGGGTATAAAGATGCCCTATTTGTTTTTGCTTGTTACTTGGATATTCTGTCATCACAACTAGGAGCAAGGGCTGGGCCAGTGAACCCTTGTTTACATACGATCTCAGATGAAATGCTGGGAGGTGCATGAATGCAGCTCCCGGCGGTTGGTTGCTTAAAAGCAAACAGATGTGTGAGAGGTCGATTCCAATCAGGGCTGTTGTTGGAATGGGAAGGGGAATCAAGGATATGAAAATGATCTTGGTAACTGTGTTATACCTTGATGCCTGTGTGACATCTTGTCTTTTTTACAATCAAGATCAGAAATTCCCAACCAGCTGTCTGTGAACCCCTGGGGGGTCTGTGGAAGCTCTGAAGGGGGTCCGCGGGAGCTCTGAAGTGGCATAATATTAGGGGGGGTCTAGGCTGAGATTGCCATTTATAGAACTCTGAGCATCTTTTCTGGTTTGTCACTTATAGGACGTATTAGAATCATGGCTCATCTAAAGAGAAAGCTCATGCATAAAAATGGGGGAATCAGAAGAGGTGAGGACAGAGAAGAATTGCAAAGCATGATGGGAAACTCCTGTGAGGGAAAAATGACTTCTGAGATGTTCAAGGTAGACTCAGCCACTTGGATGAAGCTAAATCTATGCATTCCAGAAAAGATCAAGAGCCTAGTAGTACCTTAAAGACTAACAAAATTTGTGACAGTGTATGAGCTTTTATGACTGTGGGCAGTGACTCATGAAAGCTCATACTTTACCTCAAATTTTGTTAGTCCTTAAGGTACTATTGAACTGCTACAGCGAGGCTAACATGGCTACTATTATCACTTATCTGTAAGCATTCTGTCACAGGGGTCAAAACCTCTAGTAAGGATCTAGACTGCAAAAGCGATTAAGGTGCAAAACAGAGTTACAATGCATTTTTGTAAATCTAAAATGCTGGCTGGTTGGCCTCAGAACAGGAAGAGAAGTTCTGTGATAGGCAGTCACGTAAGATGGGTAGTGCTGATGGGTTTCCAAAGCCCCATAGTTCCCCTGGAATAAGAGAAAACCGAGATGAGTTTCTGGGTACCCAAAATGCCTTCCGTACCAGTAACAGAAACTGGAATATAAAATCCTGACTTGTCTCTGTTTCCTGGTCCAGATTTAGAATTGAGCTGGATAGTAGAACAGGACACGGTCTTCTATAAGGAGCTTGTGAACAGTAGTGATCAGTAGCTTGGCAAGAATATATTCTTGGGGTACCCTGTTTGACCAGGCTGTAGAGACCCGTGGGGGGGGGCTGTGTGTGTGCGTGTGTGTGTGGGGGGGGATAAGCACTAATTTTGGATCATAACCAAGAAGAGTAGATTACAGGGCAAGGGCAGAGCTGCATAAACATGCCTGCCACCTTCCTCTGCCACAGAAGTCGCACCATTGTCAGATTCATCCGAACAAATGGTTTTGATGAATGAGTTTGTTATTTAAATGGTTCTTCTGTGACCACTGTTTTTGCAGCCGATAATACTGAGCACAACTTTGAAATGGTATCCTCAGTTTGGTGATACAGAAGACACTTCCTTGTGTCTAAGGCTTCTGTGTCTAATTTTATTACTGCCCACATGATGATGTCCAGGCTGTAGTCATGGAAGTGGGATATGTGTGACAAGGATAACTTAGAAGAAACAAAAGTCTATTTATACCTTGCTGCTGGGCCTCATGGATTTGACATTATGCATTTTGCCCTTATTTGGCTTCATTTTGTGTGTGTGTGTTCTTAAAAAATGACAAGTACACATTGGAAAAAAGAAAAGTGTTTTGGCTAACAATGAAAAGGTTCAGGTGGAGTAATATTTATCATGTTTAGAGCATATCCCCATTGTTGGAAAATCCTTTGGCACTCTTGGCTGTTTCTTTGCTACTTTTCAATTACTTGTAGAAGTTTAACCTTCTCCTCAAAGGTACCGACCTCACGATTTGACACAACAAGTCCCTGCTGTGTAATTTACCTTTGTAATGAGACTCCCTCAGGCTCAGCATTTTGCATTCTAATCCAAATTGTAGGAAAAGCTTCCTAGCAGGAATTTAACGCCCGGCCTCATCCTGTTTTCTGTGTTTAAATAACCTCTAAGCGATGTCTAGAATACTGATGCCACAACTGACATTCTTCTAAGTGTGGGTTTGCGGAAGGTTAAACAGGGAGGGGGGGCTGAAACTGAGCTTTTGGGCAGTTTAGATGGACTGGCATTCTTGACACACGCCTAACCCCGGTTCAGTTTCACAATGTGAGAGGAGATGGAAGAGCACCGATTGAATTATGAAATAGTTGCTGTCAGTCCTTGCAGTTGCCTTTCTAGCACTGAGTTTCAAATGAGAAATCGTTTCAATGAATTTTAGGAATAACTAGCAGCGTTTCTTTCCCCCAGGAGTCAGAATAGTGGGAATTGATCGTCTTCATTTTTAAAGCGGTAAACCTGCAGCTGTAGAATGCTATCCATAGGAGATGCTCTTCTGCTGGTCCCATAGAAGTACCATTGTTTATGTGTTGATATATATCCTGGGCTGGGTTCTCTCTTTAATGACTTGTTTTGTTTCCATTGGCATGGCACAGTTTATTACATAAGACTGGTTCCGACATAAATACAAGTTCCAACAGTTGTTGGATTCCAGCTTAGAATTCAAGGGCAGCTTCTCATAACTTTACAGTAATATTTTTTATTGTTCTATCAGAGATCAACCCAATGTAGTGAAAAATAGAGTATTTCATAAGTATTAAAGAAGAGTTTACAAGAGTTCTGTTATTACATGTTAACAGGCATAAAACTTTGAGGAAAAGCAAAATTAGACATGTATGTTTAGTTTTTAGTTTAGTTTAGTTTTGATTTATATACCGCCACTCGTGGCAATTGCCGTCCTGTGGCAGTTTCCAATATAAAACAGTAAAAGAGCACAATAAATCCCATAATTCCCCAATAAAAATTACCAAACAATAAAGAGAACAATAAATGGCAGCATAAACTGCAAAAAGAATCTCACAGTCCCAGCTCTAAAATTCCAGCCTGGGCATCTAGACATAACCTAGATAATATAAGCCTGAGAGTTGATCTCACTGCATAACCAGGGGAGGACCCACAGCTGACAACCCTGGTCATCTGCCTGGCCTCAACCGTCTCGCAGGCCCTGTGGAACCTAGGCAGTTCCGTCAGGGCCCTTAGCTTAGATTTGGGTCTACAACCTTTTTGAGCCGGTGGGCAGCTTTGGAATCCCAACATTATGTGGTATCCTCATTACAGAGACATGGCAGGCAGAGGTAGTTAAAATCTTTCTGAATTCCAGATATTGTTTAAAACACTCTCACAGCGTCAAATCCAAAGGGAAACCAAAAAACAGAGTTCTAGAGAAAAGGCCGAGGTCAGAGACGAGAGAAACAATCAGGAATACAGGTTGCAAAGTCAGGAACTAACCTACATGTTGCTTCTACACAACCACTCTGTTGTTCACTGCTTTTATACATCAAGCTAAACATCAGCCCTCCTCCTGCAAACACTCATCCGTATTGCTAATGTGGTGCCGGTGCTCTGCTGCCAGTCTGGCACTGCACCTTCTGTTTTGCAGCTCCCTCCTATTCTTCCCTCCTATTCTTCCTTCTACATTGTTCCTGAGGCTCTGGTGACAGGAGAGGTAAACTGGCTGGCAGATGGCTCTCTGTTGCCAACTCAGGGCTATGGGGCTGAGGGGCCATTGCACTGGGACCTGGCTGTGGATTCATACCTGGCCCCTCAGAGATTGCTTCCTCCTACAGTGTCTCTGTTGCTGGCTGTGGACTTGGATTTGGGGGCAGGTCTGCTGGCTGCCTCTTCCTCAGAAGAGTCACTTGGCTCTGCGGGAACTGCCTGGTCCATGACACATGGTTGGCACAGCCGAACAATGACTGCCACAAAATGGCTGCCATGAGAGGTGGAGCCAGCCAAAGAACAGTTGTTGCAGCTGACCTTCAGTCATACAGTAAAGATCTTTGCGCTGCCAAAGCAACATTCTGAAAAAACTACATAGTCAATCAAGTCTTCAAAACCTACTTCCACCTACTTTCTAAAAATACCACTTTGGGGAACCCATGGCTTAGATTTAACAAAGTGTTTCTGGGGATGGAAGGATTTCTACTTAGTGAGTGTATCTTTCTTGCCTTCTGCTCTTGCTGCAGTCCAAAAAGCCCAGGAGAAGCATTTTGAGGGGAAGAATTTTGGCTTCAGTAGGAAGCAGAAGGCAATAAAATCATAGTCCTCGAGCAGGTCCTTCTGCCCACATAAAGGCTCTGCTGGGTCCATGCCTAAGTATAAACCTTGCAAGACATTGCAAAGGAGCTGGCAATAACACTAAGCAAATTCAGATTTAGTTCTGATAGGCAGATGATTAATGGGCTTATTCTCCCCATGAATAGTGACTTCCTTTTCCAGGTATATTGTATGTGTGTGTGTGTTTTTGTGTGTTTCCCATAATCAGTCAGTCCATTTTATTTTTATAACTCACCCTTCTGGCTCAGGGCAGGTAACCATGGGCTTTAAAAAGAGTCAATACAAATAGTCATATAACACATGAATCGAATGCAATGTTATATTTAGGTTTTAAAGGTGTTTTAAAAGCCCCTTTCTCTTTGATTAAAATCTTCTGAGGGGGCTAGATAAGGTTGGGATGGATTTCTTAATTCCTGGCTTGAACCATAGGCCTGGCAGATCAGCTCTGTCTTACAGGCTTTCCAGAACTGTTTAAAGTTTCGGAAGGCCCTGATCTCACCCAGAAGAGCATCCTACCAGATTGGAACTTCTTATTTGTTAACTAAACCATTTAGGAGAATATTTTTGTGTGTTACTAGCTTGCATGTATCCTGCCGCTGGCCTTCTTTCTCAAGTAAGCAGTGAAAATACGATGTCTTTTCTTCCATGATTTGCCTGTTAGCAATTTGATGCTAGCATGAAAGAGAAAACGTCTGTGTGTGCGTGCAGGCAGGCAGGCGGGAAAGAGTTATTTCCATTCTTTCAAAGCGTTTCTGCACTTTTTCATAAAAGCTGTTTATTGTTTTTTTGCAAACATCCTGAAATGGCAAATCCTCTGACAACGCTTGTTCGTTTATTACATTTCTTGCTGAGACTCAAGGTGAATTACAGCAAACTAGACAATAAAACAGTATAATAGCTACCACAAATTACACTTCAAGGCAGGATTAAAAGCCATGGCACTCAATGTAAAAATGACAACATAATACGTTCGTCATATAAACAGCAGTAAAATAAATTAAATGATTGCAGAGTTGGTAAGCAGTGATGCAGCGAAGCTTGATTTATCAGATTTAACGCTAGGAGTGTCTTTCCCGCAATAAAAAAATATAACTAAGGGTAAGCTTTTTGAATTGGTTGACATTTAATTACTGAAATTCCAACTGAGCCAAAAAAAATTAAATGAAGCTATTTATGCACCTCTGTCCACGTGGCCCACCTGAATTAAAACTGCATTCTGATAGTCCACATGATTGACAGTGCAGGTCGTATGCATGGCCATCTTTTGCATTTCACTGATAGCTTCCACTTGAAAATGTTGCAGTGCCAACTAAACCTCTGCCTGGTATATGGAAATTTCCTACCTGAGAATTAAGTGATAATTCTTTTCCCTCTTTATTACAGGGGATCTGCTGTAGCCAAAATAATAGGCAATAATGTAAAAGCAGTAAAGAAATTTGCTTCCACCGTAAAAATGTGGGTGTTTGAAGAACACATTAATGGAAGAAAACTCACCGATATCATAAATACTGATCATGAGAATGTGAAGTATCTTCCTGGATACAAGCTACCAGAAAATGTGGTGAGTCTTGGAACAGACAGGTTTGGCCAAATGTGTTACATGTGCTTGAATTAGTCTGTGAGGGACCTTCTGGGCATGGAAGTGGAGCAACTGCTTCCTCTAATCCACGTTTTGCACTCCAAGAGAGGAGAAGCCCTCACCTGCTGCAAGCCATCTTCAGTAGTTGCCTCTGACAAGTTGTACAGCTGTACGGCAGTTCCAGTGATGACTGCAAAAAACGGTTTGTATTTTACCAGCCACAAAATGCGGAGTCTGAATGATTGGCAGCAGAAGATTGCAACGTAGAAAAGGAGGGTGGGAGATTATATGTGCAAGTATGCACAAATGGCAATTGGTGGCTTAAGTAGGACAGTATGAAGGCTTAATCTATTGAGTCAAATTGAAGTGTGTGTGTGTGTATGTGGGGGGGACCTTAGCACCTGGTGGAAATTTCCAAGCCTGTAATTGCTTGAGGGTTTCAATGCACTCCTTCAGTCAAGGGGGCATTTCCTATATCAGGAGTGACCAATAGATCTGACTGGATTCTTAGCAGACTTTAGGATTGCTGTCACTGCCACTAAAATACCTTGCAGTGCTGTCCTAGGCAGAGTTACTCCGGTCAAAGGCCATTCAAGTCAAGAGTTTAGACTGTGACAGTGCAATCTTGTGCAGAATCACCAGGTATTCTTTTTCACAAATTATGTGTTTTATAAAATGTAAATATTTTCTGACTTTCCTAGTTAACCCGATTAAAAGCAACAAGATTCTCCTACTTAGTGATATTATTTTACTAGATTAAATTAGATAGAAGAAAATTTGGGATATTGATCTATCTTTCTATTTTGCTAATTTTTGCTATTGCAATCAGGTTTTGAGTTGTATAAAGTAAGTACTGTGCACATCCAGGTTCTTTTTTCCAGCCCTTGCAGGAGCCAGCAAAAAGATACCTTTGAAACTTTTGGCCTGGTACTTGCTTTGGCTTGTCACCTGCTTGGAAATCTTTTGCTTTTTTTGACAATGACAGTAATTATAATTTCTATTGAATGGGGAGAATAAACACTTATTTTATTTAGAATGAATGTATGAGAACTATCATAGTTCTTTCTTAGAAAAAAAAGAAAAATCCTTGTTTCACCTCTCTTGTCTCACTTTCTCCCTCCCTCCACCCCTGTTGTTTCTTTGGTACAGGTTGCCATCCCAAACTTGAAAGAAGCCGTTAAAGATGCTGATATGTTGGTTTTTGTCATTCCTCACCAGTTCATTCATAAAATCTGCGATGAGGTGACAGGGCATGTAGCCAAGAAAGCTATCGGCATAACTCTCATTAAGGTATATAAGAAACGGTGTCCATTGTCTTTGAGCATATAAAGGAATTCTCTGAAACAGTTCAGTGGGGGGGAAAGGGGTCGTGAAAAATATTCATCTTGTGTTTCCCTATCTGGAGGTTTTAATTAAAGAAAGAAGTTACATGTTGTCTTGGCTTCTTTTCCTTTGCTTGTGCGTGGCAGCAGAAGACTGTTCTCTTTGTTTATTTGGTGTGTATCTTCTCAATAACTTATAGCATCATCAGTGCAGCTCCAGTCTCAGTTCTGTCCTTGCACTGATGCTGTTTGTCACAGTGGTAGGCCTACAACTTTGGGAACCTTGAACAGCTCTGAACCTTGGATAGCTTTCAAGGGTAGGGAAAACAGATGTAAAAATAACTTCCAAGAACTTTTGGCTGAGATCCCAGGCATTGTGATCAGTGCTGTGCGTGTGCATGGGATTTTTTTCGGCTCCCCTTTACACAGGGCCCCCCTGTGCTTTCAAAGCCTTCGCAAATGTCAGGAGTGATTTTTTTTCCTTTTTGGCCCTGGCCCCAGCCTGGTAGGATGAATTGTCATTGGAGATCAGGACCCTGACGAAGCTATCGCAGTTCCACAGGGCCTGGAAGATGGCAGTCTTCCGCCAGGCTTATGTTTGGTGGTTTAACACCTCGTCTCATTCCTCTGCTGGCAAATATTACCAACCCTGCAGGCCAGATGGAGGATGACTGAGGGAGGGGCGGGGGTCTTTGTTAGTTGCTGATAACTATTATTTTAGTATTTTATGCTGTTTTAACTGTTTTATTGATTGCTTTATCCTAATGTGAACCATCCCGAGCCTGTACGTGGAGAGGGATGGTATACAAGTTTGGCAAATAATAATAATAATCTTCTAGAAGAGCTCCCTTGAGATGTGTGAGTTTCCACAGAAAGAGAAAATTGGTACAACACCCTTCTTAGCTATTCTGTGAATGAACAGAAGTGCTTCATACATCACGCTGATTTAAAAACCCATGTTAATTGCCGTAATGTATAAATGCAAGTTTCAGCCTCTTAGCCAAAATAAGAAATACTAAAAAAAACCCACCTTACTCCCTTCATTTGAATTATACCTTTTTTATTTTTTATTTTTTTCTTTCTTTCTTTCTTTCTTTCTTTCTTTCTTTCTTTCTTTCTTTCTTTCTTTCTTTCTTTCTTTCTTTCTTTCTTTCTTTCTTTCTTTCTTTCTTTCTTTCTTTCTTTCTTTCTTTCTTTCTTTCTTTCTTTCTTTCTTTCTTGCATTTTGTGATGGCACATACTATGGAATCAGGTATGCCCGGGAATACTGATGCTCTGTTTGTTTTATGCCATGTGGCAATGTTTTCCTTACCATCTTGTTGGAGGCAGATACAGTCAGGAGGCGTCAAATGCTTTGGTTTGATTCAGTGGTTTAGATCCAGCCAGCTTTTCCCCTTCAGTCTTGCCCAGTTCTGCAGTCCCTGTCCCACATGGCATTTGTACATATGTACATACAAATATATATATTCCCACACACACATGCAGATCATTTCATTTATCCCTTGCCATCTCTCAGATGGGATCCAAAGTAGCTGACAACATTCTCCTCGCCTTGATTTTACATGAAGTTCCCACAATCCCCAGCATAGTATTTTTGACTGGCCAACGTGAACTCCTTTTTCCATGTTCACTGGCAGAAAATCTGTTTGGATCCAACTGGATCCAAATATTTAATTTGGGCCAGGCTTATAAAAAGGGTATATGTCAAGAGCAAAACTCATGGCAGTAACCTGGTTCACAAGTAAAGCTGGGACATAGTAGTCCCTATGGAAAGGATATTTGAGTCTGATGCAAATAATACATAGACCATTGTAAATTCCACCCAGTTGTCCTTCACGTTGTGACTACTGACCTTTTGCCATTTCCTTCAAATGTTTACCGCAGGGAATAGATGAAGGACCAGAAGGACTCAGACTCATTTCTGACATAATCCGTGAGAAAATGGGAATAGACATCAGTGTGCTGATGGGGGCCAACATCGCCAACGAGGTCGCAGCGGAGAAGTTCTGCGAAACCACAATAGGTAATCTTGATGACTAATTGATACCTTGAATAAAAATGTCCCCGCTGTTGAGTGATCATGAAGCAGTTCTCCATTCTTTCATATTTTGATTGCTGAACTTCTTTCTCTTTCAAAGATAGAAACAGGAAAATATTGTGGTAAGAAAGAGGGGTAGAAAAACAGCTGGGCACATTTGTGTATTGATTGATTATTATTTTTATTACTATTTTTATTTTATTTCTTAGATTTTTATATCGCCCTCCCATATGGCTCAGCGCAGCTTACATAAAACATTGTAGGGGTAATACATAGAACAGTCTAAGCATATAACACAGTCATAAAATAACATATCAACAATAATTCAACAGTGGCTTTGATTAACAATAATATAATAAGAACGACAACTTAGACATGCTTCTTTGGGGCCAGGGATCACCAGCCAGTTGGCAGTGGCAGAGCGCAGTACTCTTTTGGGGGTTTAGGCAGAGAGACGGTCTCTCAGGTACACTGGGCCCAGACTGCGTATGGCCTTGAAGGTAAGAACCAAAACCTTAAGCCTGAACCAGTTGTAGTCTCCAGATCAAGGATAAGGGTAGGCCTGCATAAAGCGAGTTGCAGAAGTTTTCTAGAGACGTTCATCCTAGTCCCAAAGACAATTTTCCAGCTTCCCTAGAACACCCATGAAGGTCAAGTTGGCACTGTACCATGGTACACTATAATCACTCGAAATAATTAATTTTTTTGTCCCATTGAAGGGGATCCTCTAAACAGAAGACCACATTTGCATATCCATTAGAATACACAGTTTTGTTCCATTGATTTCCCACTGGTTGCACGCATAATTTTCTTCACACAGAGCAAGAGTCGACCACATTAGGGAGGGAGGCCTAGATTAGCACTGTCTGTGTGGCCCTATCGTTAGTGATCCTTAATGTGCCCCAGCTAATCCCGCTCACTAAGGGCGGTGAGACTTTTGATAGTGTGTTAGCCTCTGGTGTAGTGTGGATAGCTCAAGGAGAATTAAGTGGAAATCACAGTTCAGTTGTGAGCTTGTTGGATGACCTTGTGTCCCATCAGATTGCCCTGTAAGGATCAGTGGGATGATCCCACCATAAATTCATTGTAAGAAAGGCAGGATCTGAATATGACACTGCATACTGAAATAAACGAGAGCCAGTGTGGTGTAGTAGCTAATATCTGGACATCTGGGTTTGAACCCCCCTTTGTGCCATGGAAACCCAAGGTCACCTTGGGTTAGTCACACTCTCTTAGACTAACCTACCTTGCTGGGTTGTTGTGAGGATAGAATGGAGGAGAGGAGAACAATGCAAGTCACTTTGGATCCCCATTGAGGAGAAAGGTGGGGGATAAATGAATTAAAGAATAAATAAGATTCAAATTATACATTGGGATAGAAGGAAAGAGCTTCTCTTGATAATTTCTGCTTTGTTTAAGAATGTCTCCTCAAATAACATTTGTTTCCTCCCCTCCAAAAAGGCTGTAAAATTTTGGAGAATGGCCTCCTCTTCAAAGAACTCCTTCAGACTCCAAACTTCCGAATTACTGTGGTGGATGATGCAGATACAGTTGAGATTTGTGGTGCACTTAAGGTAAGATGAGTTGGGGGCAGGGGAAAAAGGATACCTGAACTCTCTCCCCCCAGAGCCATCATGGTGTAGGAGAACCAGGTTTGATTCCCCCCTCCTCCTCATGCAGCCAGCTGGGTGACCTTGGGGCAATCACAGTTCTCTCAGAGCTCTCTTAGCCTCACCTACCTCACAGGTTAGGGAAGGGAAGGGTAGGTGATTGTAAACTGCTTTGAGTCTCCTTCAGGTAGTAAAAGCAGAGTACCCCCCAAAAAACAAACAAAAAATAAACAGCTCTTTTTTAAAAATTAGATATCAGTATGTTGTGAGAATTCAGTGCCAGGCTCAATTCTGAGGCAAGGAGGCGACACAAGGGGAAGGCCTCGGTCCCAACCAGGCCAACTCCTGGGATGCTGTATGAAACAGGATGCTGCATTAGATGTATAGGACTTTAGTGATATTGTAAATGCTGTAACCTTGAACAACGTGCTGGTGCTCAAGCAAAGGTAAAGGAGTGTTGTCAGATGTCTCCTTACCTGCTTTCATGTGCCTGCTTTTTCCCTTGGCCACTACTGAGTGTAGCTCTTCTCTGTACGACTGAAAAGGAAGGCAATGCCAAGCACTGCTCCTGCCCACCTGCTGGCCGTTTTAGAAGTTGCCAGAGGAGCACGAAGGTGCTGGAAAGTGCTATCAAGTCACCACCTCCCTAGGACAACCTCGTAGGGCTTTCTAGGCAAGAGTTAGGTTTCCATTGTCTGCCTGGACTTCCTTGGTGGTCTCTCATCCAAATGCTGACCAGAGCTGATCCTGCTTAGCTTCCAAGATCTAATGAGATCAAGATATCCAAGGCAGGGCAGAGCGATGATAGCCTCATGTGATTTGTCTGTTTAACAATAAGGAGTCAAGGCAAGTCCTAATTTGTAGGGGGTGACGTGTAGATAGCCATGTTGGCTCTTGGAGAATCCAGAAAAAGACACCAAATCATGCCATAGCTTTAATACCAACCCATAGAATATTGCGCAAGATTTCAGTTTCTGCAGAGTTCTTCATCAGTCAGATGGATTGAAATAGAAGGGAAGAAAGACGCTTTTCCTGGTCCATGTCTTAAGACTTGGTCAATGCTAGCCCTTGGTGCTGGATGCTGGCAGGTGTTCATTTGCAGCACTTGCATTCTGGGAAGGAGCATATAGTGGAAGATCCTCTCATTTAAAAAATCCAGCAAGGACCAAATGTCTGATTTATAATTTATAGAAACATGTTTTTAGCTTTGTGCTGCATGAGTCAAAAGCCCAGCACTGATGCTAAAAGAAGAGCAAGGATGGCTACCAAGAAATGCCAGCCCCTGAGCTGAGTATCCAACAGTATAAGATAATATAATTATCCACTGCAAAGTCAATCTTTATCTTTTAAAAAAGAAAAATATTGCATTTATATTTCCTTCCCCCACTTATGTCCCATCTAAATAGATTCCAATAAGGATTACTGGTAGACAAACAAATGACAACTAAGAGGGGATGTGGTAGAAGATGATAGTTATGAATGGTGTGGAGAAAATGGATTGAGCAGGGTTCTGCCCCATTCTTATACAGTCCTAGGATTTCAGAGTCATTCAAGACAGTCCATGCAGGACCTCCAAAAGTAAGCCTCCTTTTGTGCAGTGCAGAAATGACTAGTGAGATTTATCATTTACCTTTTTCCTTGAGGCTCAAGGAGAATTACAGAGCTATCAACCAGAGAATGCTGAGATGTGCTATGCAGTCCTAAGCAGAATGGTGTCCTTTTAAGCCCGTTGATTTTAATGGGCTTAGAAGAAGGCAACACTGCTTAGGACTGCACTGACAGGAATGGCCATTGGTTTAGGCAGCTTTGAAGAGAGATTACTGCACAGTTTCTGGGAAGATCTGTCTATTATTGGCTATTAGCCAGCACAATTAAATAACTATCTTCCGGGGGGGGGGTATGCCACTGAGTACCATTTTCTGGGTGTCAACAGGACCCTGCTTGCAGGATTGACCACCATGGGAAATGCACTGCTGGACTAGGTGCACCTCAGTTTCTTCCAGCAGGACTCGAAGCCAACCCATGTATCACAGAGGGAATTCTAAGGAGAGAATTATTGGCATTTTTCTACCAGTAAAAATAATTTTAGCTGCAGAAGTGACACTTTTAGGACTACATACATAATGCAGTTTTCCTGTATCCCAGCTTCAGTGGCTATTATAGAATGAACATCTGGTGTTGAGAGGCTCACATTTCTGCAAACCCACTGCAGATGATGTCTTTTTGTTGTATCTGCCAGATGGGTCCGTGGAGATATGCAAGCACTGTGGGAGGCGGATGGCCCTGAAAGTGAAATCTTTGCTTTAAATAGCAGATGCACAAAACAGTCATCATCTGTTCAAGGGGGCTATAGGGACAGGGCTAGGAACAGAGGCCGGTCAGCAAGAATTTCCTCTCTGTACTGGCTGCCTGAAAGCTTCCCCTCACTAGGGGCAAGTCTAGTGAAAAGCAGATGAAATGCTTTCCAACAGGAATACCTTCCTGTCGGAAGCACCGGGCTTCAGATACCTGAAGCAATTGCTAGTAGCCTTGTGTGAACTCCTCTTTCACTGTTCATAGTGAGATCCAGAAGGGGACTGAAATCCAAGAGCAAGGAAAGCGTATCAGATCCTGCGGAGCCAACAGGAGGCACTGATTGGCTCACTCATTGCCTTTTCCCTCTAGCTGGCAGCTGGTGAGATGACCCCAATTGGAGTTTTCACTATGAAGGGTCCAAGCTAATTCTGGCCTCAGCTTGTGTGGTTGTCACCGACCTCCTGGGAAATGGCCCTGTAAGTTTAAAGAAGGATTCTGCCTCCTGTGCTCATCGAATGGCTAGACGATATACTGGCCTCCTGTTGCACTCGGGTCTAAGTCCTACAATTGGAAAGGACAAAGTGAAAGTTGTGCCTAATTCCTAGGGGGAGTGAGACTCCGGTTCTGAGGATACAGTTTCCCCTCCTCTTCTTCCAACCCTCTGAGCTTCAGAAGGGCTTCTCCCCTATGCTACGACAATGTAATTTTTGCAGGGAACTGCTTGGCCAACACGTTGCTACGTCATGGCCAAAGCATACATACTTCTGATGCTGCGAACATTCCACAACATGTGTACAGTCACATCCAGCAGTGGAGTGTTGATGAAAGGTTATGGATGATGGATGTTTGGGTGCTCAGCATACATTTTTCTTTAGGCCTGAGAGGGAGGTCTCCAGTATGCCCTCTCTGGTCTTGCCCTCCCTCTCCAACCACGACTATCCATGGAGAGACATATGGGAGTCATGGTGCCTCACAGCTCTTCACATGCAGGCATCTCCACGGAAAGAAGGGACTGCGGTCACGAAGGCTGAATTTCTTCATCTCCCCTCTCCTGCTGCAGTCAAAAATGTGCTCCTGACAATAGGGGCCCCACAGGAACAGAAGGAGGTGGGCAGAATCTACCAAAATGGCCTCCCTTCCATTCGTGGAAATTTTCTCCTCGATCCAGTCCAGTATTTATTCTGCCTTTTCCATGTTGCCAAGAATTGTTCATTAGCTGATTTCAGAGTTGCTTGGGAGGAGCCAGGAGCACTACTACTTTCAAGAATGCCATTCGTCCTTAAGGATGCCTTTCTAACACATCTCCTCTGCAACTCCGTTTTGAGCTCCCCCTGCATAGATCTGTTGTTCACTGTGACCTGTTGGCAGGGTTGTGTATCCCAGAATTGTTGCTGATCCTTGATATTCCTGCCAATAGTTTAGTAGCATTCTATATTTCTCCAGCTCTTTCTCTGAAGGGGAGGAGCTTCATTTTTGTGGTTCCATGTCCTAGGAGAGAGGGAACCCAAGAGAAACCTCATTATTTATGTAGGCGGTCGGCTCAGCTTGGCAAGATGCACGTTGGCAATCTATTCTGAACTGTTATCTGCTCTGGCAAAGTTCTCTGCAGCTCACTGAATCGGAACTCAACCTTGTAATTTATTGCCACTCTAGATATTGTATGTAGCTTGAGAGGAGAAACAAGTTTGTACATTGATAGATATCTTATAGTAGTCACCATTTGAGCCATATGACACTGCTTTATACAGAGTCAAACCACGGGCTTGTTAAGATGAATTTTGTGTAATGTAGTGGCTCTCCACAAGTTCAGGTGAAGGATTTTTACTCTAATACCGAGCTCCCTCTTAACTAAAGATCTTGCAAATTGGCATACAGTCATATGCAAAGTTAATCCAATTACTCCAAAGGCGACTGTAAGCCACTTTGAGACTCTTTCAGGTAGAGAAAAGTGGCATATAAGAACCAACTCTTCCAGGCTCTCTCAGCCTCACCCACCCCACAGGGTGTCTGTTGTGGGGAGAGGAAAGGGAAGGCAAATGTAAGCCACTTTGAGACTCCTTCAGGTAGAGAAAAGCAGCATATGGGAACCAACTCTTCTTCTTCTTCTTCTGGTTAATAAATATAATAATAATACTAATAATACTAATAATAAATATCAGGATTTGTTTACTTAAGGCATGACAGATTTCCTCCCTAAGAGTCACCAGGAGTCAGGAGCAGAGGGGGAGTGTGTGATCTTTATCGCAAATGCCCACATATAGTGAACATATAAAAAGAACGTGTCCAATGGATTCCAGTTCCCTACCT
This sequence comes from Paroedura picta, assembly GCF_049243985.1. Taxonomy (NCBI): domain Eukaryota; kingdom Metazoa; phylum Chordata; class Lepidosauria; order Squamata; family Gekkonidae; genus Paroedura; species Paroedura picta. Next base: position 38,101,441 of record NC_135379.1, read on the forward strand.
CCACATATACAGATTCTCTCTGCTTTTGGAATCTTTTTATAGTGCCCCTCAAGCAATGCAGATGGTAAAGCAGAGCATCTTGCAAGAGTGAATGCCCCCCTGGGCATTTACTCCCTAGAAAGCACAGATCCCTAGATCCCTAGAAAGCACAGAGAAGCACTGCCGGTTTCTGAATATATCTGTTTCCTGGGAGGGGGCCATGAACTCGGACAAGCATGACCATGGGATCCCACTTCCATTTTTGCGGGGCTTGTGCAAGGTCGGGGGAGACAGTTGCCCCTCTGTGACTCACAGACGGAAATAGGCACAAGTAAGCTTGGCAGGTTTAACTGAGGCTCCGGAGTCTCAGCATCGTTTCTCCCCCTTCCTTTGTCCACTAGAACATCGTGGCAGTGGGAGCTGGCTTCTGCGATGGCCTTCGCTGTGGCGACAATACCAAAGCTGCTGTCATTAGACTTGGGCTGATGGAAATGATCGCCTTTGCAAAAATCTTCTGCCAGGGGCAGGTGTCGACCGCCACGTTCCTGGAGAGCTGTGGGGTTGCAGATCTTATCACCACGTGTTACGGCGGACGCAACCGGAGAGTGGCCGAAGCATTCGTGAAAACGGGAAAGGTGCAGTATCTGAGGCTTGCATTTCTGCTTGGTGGGGCCCGGTGGCCTGAGAGGAAGTGTAGAGCAGTAGTTCCCAGCTTGGGGGAGTGGGGACCCGGCAGGGGAAGGCGGGGCTGCCGAGCTGTTACAAGAAGTCTGCAAATCAATAGGTGTATGAAGCACTCTCGTTTTTATCTTTCGGAATTACACACTTTCTCAAGTAAATGGATACTGCTTTAGGGTGCTTAGGGCTGATCCTGCGTTGAGCAGGGGGTTGGACTAGATGGCCTGTATGGCCCCTTCCAACTCTATGATTCTGTGATTCTATACTAATAGTACAACTACAATCATCAGGGGGCCCCGTTAAAGTTTTTGACATTAATCTACAATCTACACTCTAGAGTGAGTCTTATTTGTGTGGGATGATCTTGTGACTGGTGGAAATATAGAATAATGCTGCCTTTCTCAACTTTTTTAAACATTGAGAAAACCTTGAAATATTTTTCAGGTGCCAGGAAACCCCAGAAGTGGTGCAATTGTACAGAATAAGGTTGGGAAGAATAGCTGTGGACACGCCCACCTGGGACCCCTGCCCTCCCCACCCCCTCCAGGCCTACCATTGGCCATTTTGGGCGGAGGGGGCCGATATGGTCATATCACCCAATAAATGTTTAACAAACTTAAAATATTTATTAAAAATTAATTAACTCCGAACCATTCAGGAAACCCTTTCTGGGCTGTAAAGAAACCCCATAGTTTCATGAAACTCTAGCTGAGAAAGCCTGGATTAATGCAATCTGCTGTAGAAGAGGAGGGGAAGTGCCTAATTTTGCTGGGCATTTTTATTATCTTGATACAATTTCAGCGTAAGTCCCATAAGTTGGTCTAAGGCTGTGAATTCGAAGCAAGTCCACACTGTTTGGCACATCCACACAATTATACCTTTCTAAGTCTATTGAAGCCTTAGAAGGGGGCAGCTCTAAGTAGACTGCAATAGCTCTGAGTGTCTGCAGCTCATATCACTTGTGCCTTCCTGCAGTAGCCTTTGCTGCCAGTCCAAATAACCACTGGAGACTCAGTAGCTTACCCACTTCAGCATCCCTCTTTGAGCACAAGAACGTCTTGGCTAGGAGCACAGGAGATGACCTTGGAAAGGTGAACGTGGAGTCTAGAAGGCTGCATTGTGGAATCTCCCTTAGAATAGGAAAACAGAGTTGGGGAGGACTATGGGAAGGATGGGGAGGACTCTGAATGCCTGTGTCCAGGGGTGGGAAAGATGCCTGAGGAAGAGAGGAACAAAACTTTTGTGTCCATTGGCACCTTTAAGACCACCCGAGTTTTATCAAGACTTGGTTGTTCTTAAAGGTGCCGTCGGATTCAAACTTTGTTCTGCTGCTTCAGACCAACATGGGGACTCACCTGAATCTATCTGACAAGGAGAGGGTCTGTGCATGGCCCTCGCACATGAAAGCCACAGACGGCATCTGCGTGGGCAGTGTTCAGTGGTAACAAGTGGTGGAGCTGTCTTGGCCATGTCCTGCTTGCGAAGCTTCCTGGGGGCCTCTCTGGATGGTCACTGGATTGCAGACTAAGTGTGAGCTGCAGGGTATTTAGGCTGATTTCAGTAAGGCAGGCCTTTATGGGCTTCACATGTAGATCACAAGTCAATTAAGAGTCTTTGAAAAAGAAAAAAAAAGGGGGGGGGGAAACAACAGTCAAATTCCTGCCTGACCTCCATGGTCCAGAATGCTCATTGGTGGGAATGAAGCACTAAAGAGTTTGTATTTCACACACAAAAAAAAGATTTCTGAATCTTTATAGACTGTTTTGAGGTCTTCTGAAGCCAGCCGGAGTCTGAAGACTTTGACTTTGATGTGGGCCTTTCATAGGCCCTTTATGCATGGCGCCAGATTCCGTGCGCTGGCGTCATGCCATTGCGGCGGGGCACAATGCCCGGCCATTTCCCGTGAACGCACGGGAGCGGGACATGCTGGGTTGCCCTGGCATAGCGCACGCGCTTTACGCTGGGGCCAGAAGGCCCGACTGAGGTAAGTGCAGCGGCGCGGGTGGGGAGGGGCCAGGGGGTCGCCTTAAAATCTCCAAGAATTTCCTAAACCTGAGGTGGCAACAAAGGTGGGGAGACGGCCATCTGCTCTAGACTTCCCTGCTAGCTAAGGAAATAATGTGCCATGTCAGGGACCTGGGCTGATGCTGTGCTATCGTCTGCCCAACTGTTTTTTCTGAATATATTTTTAGGACGTTCTATCTGAAGTTCTTCTAAATGGGTAGAAAAGCCACCATATTGTTTTTAAACCGAGCATCTACATTTGTTTGTTTGTTTATTTATTTATTTAAAATTATTTAGTCAATTGAAGAGCTGGAGCAAGAAATGCTGAACGGGCAAAAGCTCCAAGGACCACAGACGTCTGCAGAGGTGTATCGCATCCTTCAACAGAAAAGACTGGTGGAGAAGTAAGTAAGAAAATATGAGTTGTGCTGAATTTGCTGCTTCTATCTTTTTGTAGCTACTGGGGGACAGAGGAGGGGTTACTGTCCGCCATGAACTGTACCCTGAGCTGAAACCATGTATCAAGGGACTGAGATCAACAAGACAGAGGCTTGGGCTCAGAGAATTATCCAAATCATGGCCTGGTTTGGGGGACTGGAAATAAGTTGTGGGTTCATGTTCAACCAGGGCTGGCTTATGGCCAGATGTCTACTTAGAGGGATGTGTTGGAGGAGGGGGCAGCACTTGTGTCCCCATGGCCCCCTGCCTCCTTGGCATGGATAGTTGCAAAGTGGGAGCCTCTTGTTATTGCTTCTCAAGTCCAGTGACCCCTTATTGGGGTGTACGTTGGGGGTGGGGGCGAGCATGCATCTTCCTCTGGTGTCAATCCTGGACCTGAATAGCTGCAACAAAGACAGGAAGAAGATCCCTCCCTCCTCCGTCTGTGCTGCCACCTCTCTTGCCCTGTGTGTCGCAGGGGCAGCACAGACAGCAGCCCCACCTGTACCATATTGATGAGGCGTTGATTATGATCACTGATGGTGTACTTACCATCCATAAGAACAAAGTGTGAGTCCAGTGGCGTCTTTAAGACCCATGAAGTTTTTTTTTCAGTATAAGCTATCTGAAAATGTGTGCATGCACCTGAAAGCTCATACCTTGAATAAAAGTTTGTTGGTCTCAAAGATGCCACTGGATTCAAACTTTGTTCTGCTGTTTCAGATCAACATGGGTACTCATCTGAATCTATTATTGTCCATAAGTTTCCCTAGAGCAGGCTTTCTCTACTGGGGTTTCATGAAACCCTGGGATTTCTTGAAGGCCATGGAATGGTTTCCTGAACAGGTGGGAGTTAATAAATTTTTTATAATTTTTTTAAAATGTGTTAAACTTTCGTCAAGTGATATGACCAAATATGGTCATGGTGACCCCCCAAATGGCCAATGAGGGGCCCAAAGGGGATGGGGAGAGGCCCCAGGTAGGTGTGTACGCAGATATGCTTCCCAACCGTATTCCCCACAATCACACTATTTCTGGGATTTCTTGAAGCCTGAAGAATGTTTCAGGGGTTTCTCAGTGGTGAGAATGTTGAGGAAGACTGCCCAGAGGAGCAAACAGAGGCTCCCTTGGGTTGTTCCATATCTGGTCAAAAGAACATTGGAGAGGGATAAACACACAGACGGATAGGAGGTCCTTGTTCCACATGGCGTGGTCCTTAGACGTTGCCTTTCTGTGTTTTCTTCTTTTAGGTTTCCACTTTTTGCTGCTGTCTATCAAATCTGCTATGAAGGGAGGCCTGTCCAAGAGATCATCTCCTGTCTTCAGAGTCATCCAGAGCATATATAAAGCGTGCTTTCTTTCCATTGTCACAACTCCTGCCTTTCCTCTTCATGAGCAAGTCTGAAAAGATGTAATTAAGCCTCACAAGAAGCTACTCCATTAAGTAATCAGGGCAGCACTTGAATGTCTCTAGATTTCTGTGCTTGTCATAAAATAGCACAGCTCCTCAATTTGTTATTTTTAAAAAGAACTGGCTGAAGTTCAAGAGGTTTTCAGACATATAATGTAGCACTTGCACTCCTGTTCTAAGCTCAGTAGGACATGGGGAGGTCAGATCTCCCAACATACATTTTGAAAGCAGCCCATTTTCTTCTCCGTCACAGTGTCCATAAGGGAGGAGAAGGTTAAATCTTTATCCTTTCGTGTTATTTTTGAACTGCCGTTAGCAGCATCAGAAAAAAAGACACTTGTTTGTGTCAGATTTCCCTTTTGTTTCTCTAGCGGGGCAGATAACCACTTAGGGGGCAGAGTTCTACTCTCCGTCCCCCCTCAACTCACACGCACAAAGCCCCAATCCAAGTTGGGTGCCCTCTATTTATTCTGCAACCTGCAGTCCAATCCTCAGCAGAATTGTACCCCCCCCCCCATTGACTTCAGAGGCCTTAAAAGGGATTCACTCTGCTCAGGGCTGCACTATCAGTCATGGCTTTTTCACATTTCGTCCTGTTGCTTCCTAAGTTCATGTGTCTTTCACAGTGGAAAAAGCTTGACTGGTTTTTGTCTGTCGCATTCTGAAGCTTCCTTGACGTGAGGGGCCTAGAATTAAATATAGCCTGAAAATGCCTTTTGCTTTGGGGGGGTCATTTGCTGAAATGCACTTAAGTTCTACAGGACACATTTGACTCCTAATTAGGTTTGCAGATCACTTGACAGGATCACACAAGCATTTTGGCAGGGAATCAGTTTGATGGCACTTACTTGGTGAGGGGGGCACTTGAGCTTAACAGATTTTAAAGATTCTTAGAAATAGAAAATTCAAATATGTGTTTAAGTGGATGTTAATTTCTTTATCTGGATATTCTGCAGATAGAAATTTCCTTCCTTCCTTCCTTCCTTCCTTCCTTCCTTCCTTCCTTCCTTCCTTCCCCTGTACGATGTAAGAGTAAATATTAGCACAGCCTTGGTGCATGGCAGCACAGACACAACCCAGTATGATTTTGGACTCAAGTCTGTATGTACATATTGACTCTTATCAGATTTAGTTTGATGATGCTCAGATGATGCTCAGATGCTCTGATATTGCACCAGTAAATGGCAAGAGGGTAGCTTGCTGCTCCCTAGCTTAACCCACCTTTCCAAAGCACTACCAAGAGGTGATGGCGTGTGATTTTTGTTTTGGTTGTTGCCACAAATCTATTTTTGCTGTGGTTTTTTTTACCCCCAAAAGGTCATCTCCATCTCCTTTTTGCTTCCTTTGCTGAACCCTGGCATTCTGTTGGTCCTTTCTAATTGAGGTTACGCCTTCAGCTCCTCCTCCCAAGCCCTTTCTGCAAAGTAGATCCCTAAATGTTGTAGGTCTTTCTGCCAGTCGTAGAGACTCTGTTCCTTTGTTGTGTTTCTGGGAGATCCAGCATTCCGAATATTCACATCACCATGCTAATCCACCAGCTATAGGAGCTGCACTCCCAAAAATGGGCCGGGAATTCCCTTGAGCGCATAATTGTATCATTCCTTTATTTCAGTGCCTGTTTATTATGCTGCATTAACTTGAGTGCTCTAAGTTTTTTGAAATCCCTTGTTCCATTCCCCCATTGCTTTCAAATATGAGAACTTTCCAGAAGCTGATCATAATCGAAACGGCCTTGGCTCCTTGATGTCTTAAATGAGTGAAAGACTGAGGTGACCTAGTCATGGATTGGTGAAAATGGAACCTCGCTGCATCACCTTTTTATGTGAGGTGAAAGACACCTACACCCTTCTGGAAAGCTTTATTTGTAGAGAGTCAAATGCATTAATTTACATTCCGGGAAGTAATGCTGCTGTACCAAGTACCAGAAGTTAATTCCATGCTAGGAAAGGAACTCTGGTTGTCTTTTGTACCCACTCTGGAGGAATTTAGCTTGGTTTTTATACTCTGTTGCTGACATTTCAGAATGAAACTCCTCCCGACTCATGCAGCCCAAAAGTGAGTTTTATTGGCAGCTGATCCTGCTTAAAGTCAATGCAAAGTGTCCTGAATAGGTTTGTTATGGTCTACAGCTTTCCTGATCCAGGAATGAGCGTCCCGAATTCATTTCTCAGCTCGGGCAAACTGGGGAATGTAGGATGCTTCCCATACACGATACACTAAAAGGAGATGGAAACATGGAGATCTTGTGTGTGGTAGTCATGTTGCATGCATTGGCTGTTTACGTGTCTTGCTTCCCCCTCCCCAACCATTCATGTATAGGGAAAAATAACATGAAGGAGACCTTAGAAGTGGAAGTTTGTGTAGATGGGCAGTTTGCTTCATCATTGCAATAGCATTTGAAAAACTCCAAATAAATTACCATGCTCTGCACGATTGAAGAATGTGAACACGCAACAATTTGCCTTATTCTCTGAATTTCTCCATTATATTAACTAATTAATATGTACAGGATTAGTCTGCCTCAGCTGTGGTGTGGCAGTGGAAAAATTAAAGGATTGAAGGGGACATCTGAGACTATACATCAGGCAGCTTGAGAATGGGAAGTACACACTCCTCTTTGCGATATAAATCTATGTGAAGCATTTGTCTATCTTTTGATATTGGACCATCTAGTTCAGGGGTAGTCAAATTGTGGCCCTCCGGATGTCCATGGACTACAATTCCCATGAGCCTCTGCCAGCATGTGCAGGGGATCATGGTAATTGTAGTCCATGGACATCTGGAGGGCCACAGTTTGACTACCCCTGATCTAGTTTAATGGTGGCTTTGTCTTTTATCCGTAACCTACAGTATGTATTAACCATCTGTGTTTTGTATAATATGTAAAGGGCTATATAAGGTGAATGTGATGAATTAACCGTACTGTTGAGCTACTTACTCCACTTAATAAAATGAAGACTTGGGGTTTTTTTTTTCCTATGAAGCCATTCGGCAATGAAACCCGATGTAAGATTTAATGGTATATTTCATCGGACCCTGCTCATTTTATTTTTTCAATAAAAGCTAAGATTCTGTGATTATCCTGTGTCTGTCCCTGGAGATAATTTTAGCCTGCTGCTCACTTGAAAGATTCCTACAGCGGAAACTACGCTTTTCATTGGCTGCTTTCTATGATACATTATTTTGCAGCCATCTCTGAGAACAAAAGTTCGAAGATGGCTCATTTTCTCTTAGCACTTCTTAGTTGGAATAACCCAGCTGGAAATACTGTGCCTCCTCCAAAATGTATCAAAATATACTTCTAACTGATCAAAAATAGCCAAGTGATATGGTATGTGAGGGTTTTCTTTGCTGAAGAAGAAAACTCACTTTCTATGTAAACTTTTTAGGCTGGATCCAAAAACTCATGTTCTGTCCACAGAAGGCCCTTCTGCCCGCCAGAAAGAATTCTCCTGCCTCTCCTCTGCCAATTCAGCCCATGCAATGAAGTAGGGAGCCAACAGTAGAAGGGAAAAATCAGCAACTATTTCCCCCACCATCACCACGCACTGCTGGCAGAAAACAATCTTTGCATTTCATTTACGATCTTCAGGCCATCAGAATGTAGATCCCTTGAAAATCTGCAAACAAATTTGTAACAGGTTGTATTGAATAATTGTGACAGACTAAGGCAGTGGTTCTCAACCTTCCTAATGCCGCGAACCTTTAATACAGTTGCTCATTTTGTGGTGACCCCTAACCATAAAATTATGTAAGTGTTCTTTCATAGAAATTAAACTAAAACTGACCAATGGTGTGAAGATCCATTGCTCATGATTGTATATAATTGTTTTTTCCCCCAGGGTTTCTCAGTTCAGTTCTGCCTCTTGCCCCACCATGCTGATCTCGCTCTTTTTTGCTGCTCCAGACAGACAAATGCTGTATCTCAATTTCCCCCCCACAAGGCTGTTGTGTGGATGCCCCCCCCCCGGCCAAGCTGTTTGCCCTGCTGCAACCCCCATGAAATGGTCGTTTGACCCCCAAAGAGGTTCCGACCACCAGGTTGAGAACCATTTAACTAAGGGAACATTCTGGATACAAAGGTTGTGCCTTATTCCTTGGGTACTCTACAGTGCGTATACAGTGTTATGAGATACAATTCCATTTTATGGGCAAAGGCAGTTCCAAAAATGGGTGCCACATTAACTTGTCAATGAGCCAGTCCTTATTAAACAGCTCCATGCTTGCGTTAGAACGGGGGTGGGCAAACTGTGGGCCTCCAGATGTCCATGGACTACAATTCCCATGAGCCCCTGCCAGCAAATTGGAATTGTAGTCCATGGACATCTGGAGGACCACAGTTTGTCCACCCCTGCATTAGAACATCCAGTGTTTCCTCAAAGCATGTAAGCAGCTGCTCATTAACACAGGAAGCCCCATTCAGCAGCACCCCGGAGCCACGCTGAGTCTTGTACTGGCTGTTGCCCTTTTTAAGATTACAGCAGATACACTCTGCTCAGGGTGTGAATTGCTCCATTCAGTAGGGCGGTGGAAATTAGAGGGAACATTGCTGGTATCAAACATGCAAGTCAGAGCAGTGGAACAGAACAGAACATTTACTGCTGTCACTTACCCGTGGTTATGCAAACTATCTTCCTGGAGGTCGCATATATGGCTAGAAATGACCCAAAGGACTACATTCCCTGTTGGTTCACTATAACTCTTCCCCATCTGGTTACAGAAATATAGTATTCAGCGACAGGAGAGTAAATCATTTATATTGAGCAAAATGTAAAGGGGGTAGAATATGTAGCTGAGAGTAATGGAAAAACCAAGTTTGTTACAGAAATGGTTAGGTTAGATTGTACTAAGTTTTAGAAAGCTCTCTAGAAGTGAAGTAGGAATTAAGTCAATAAGCTCTCTGACTTTCAGGAAATACTAAAGCAAAGGCCCAATTGGCAAATTTCCCTTTTTTTCAAATATAAAAGCCAGCCAAACTTTGGGTCTTGATTCCACTAGAGGTCACTGCAAATCATGTTTCACAACCAGTAGCGATGACTATGGTATTTTTCCTGCAACAACGTTCTGTATGTGGAAGGAGAACTACTATTTATCCCTTGTTCTTCAGGGTTCAAAAGAAAGCATTTATTACTTCTATCCAAGTTGTTCCTTGGGGAAAGGCAACTCTTCCATTGGGAGGCAAATATTTTCTTGCCTGCAGAAAGCCGCCTATCAATTTTTTACCAGCAGTAATGCACTTCTGACATGGACTGTGGGGCCAAGGCTAGCAAGAAACCAGAATGCCAACTCTGTCCCTGTGTTCATTCCGACAACACCAGCCATACCATCTCAGGTTCATTCCCTTGTTTATCTTCCAATGTTACATATGCCATTAAGTGTCAGTAATGCCTTTCCAATTACACCAGGTCAGTCGCTACACAAAAGAATAAATGGGCCTAAATCTAACATAAAAGTCACAGCACTCAAAAATCTGTGGGATAACACTGTAATCTTTCAAGACATTCCATTGAACTGGGAGTGACAGTTCTAAAATACAGAATCTTCAAGGGGAGATTACAATGTGAGGATCCTGCACTTGAGTTCATTCACAAATTCTTTGAAGCACCCCTCCTACTTTCAGATTCAACTCAAGGATCTCCATTCCTACTTGTTTCTGATTAAAGGAGCTTTGACTCTCAGGCATTCATGCCCCGGAAATCTTGTTTCTCTCCAGGATGCTACTGGAGTAAAATCTAGCTCTTTCTTATAAACCAAATCCCAAGCAGGCAGCCAACAATGACTGGAGAATGCTGCCTGAATTCCCAAAATCTCCTAATCTATAGCATGACTATCACATGACCATCTGCAAAAGTGTACAACAACTGTTGTAATCAAATGACTGGATTCATATGGGGGCTGTGCTGCTTGTTTCTTCAAATCGCTGGGGCAACTGGATATGTTATATTAGCCAGACCCCCTCCTCACTCTTGAGGGGCAGTTTAGAAGAAGAGCTGGTTTTTATGCCCCACTTTTCAATGCCCGAAGGAGTCTCAAAGTGGCTTTCAATTGCCTTCCCTTCCACAACAGACACCCTGTGAGGGAGGTGAGGCTGAGAGAGCCCTGGTATTACTGAAAAAGAAGAACTGGTTCTTGTATGCCACTTTCCTCTACCCGAAGAAGTCTCAAAGTGGCTTACAGTCACCTTCCCTCTCCTCTCCTCACAACAGAAATCCTATGAGGGAGGTGAGGCTGAGAGAGCCCTGATATTACTGAAGAAGAAGAAGAGTTGGTACTTATATGCTACTTCCTCTACCCGAAGGAGTCTCAAAATGGCTTACATTCGCCTTCCCTTTCCTCTCCCCACAACAGAAAGCCTGTGAAGCAGGCAAGGCTGAGGGAGCTCTGAGAGAGACTGCTTTGTGAGACTAGCTTCAAACAGGGCTGTGATGAACCCAAGGTCACCCAGCTGGCTGCATGTGGAGGAGCGGGGAATCAAACCCGACTCACCAGCTTAGAAGCTGCTGCTCTTAAGCACCATGTTAGGTCTCTTAATAAGCCAAAACATAAACACCCTTCCACTACCTTTCCTAATATTAATCTGCAATGTGCTGTCTGGTGGAAATGGACTTTGGAATAGAGGGCAACTGCATCTATCTGCTAAAGGAAAAGTCTGCTCTCAAGCAGCCACCCTGGATACTGGGCAGATATGATGCTTCCAGGCCTTCCCTGGACCCTCCACCAAAAAAGAAGCTGGGATGCATATCCTTGGGCCAATAGGACCTCCAGCAAGATGTAACCAATCTTGTCAATGCCCAGTCCCTCCTTCCCTGTCATACCCATAAAACTCAATTACCGATCACTGAAAGCATGCTCCACCCTAGTTATTTCCTGTCTCGTAATCTAGGGGTCCTCAAGACACATTTATGTCTCTGGTTTTATCCTGGCAGAACTATCACAGACATTGTTTGGGTTCCTGGGAAACTTCCAAAGTTCCACCCAGGGCTTTGGCATTACTCCAGACAGACCCATCACCTGCCTTTCAGTTTCTTTGTCAAACACAGAAATCACGTCAAGAATATTTTTCTAGAGGCTACTGTGCCCAGCCTTCTCTCAAGGTTACAGTTTTCCTATTTAAGCCGAACACCCATCTCTGGCTGTGTTCTCTGGGATTCTCTGCACACCCCCACTGCATGTGGGCTTGCCTTCATGTTCACTGTGTGTATGTTCCTTGGATACAGAGTAGAGTAGAGTAGAGTAGAGTAGAGTAGAGTAGAGTAGAGTAGAGTAGAGTAGAGTAGAATAGAATAGAATAGAATAGAATAGAATAGAATAGAATAGAATAGAATAGAATAGAATAGAATAGAATAGAATAGAATGATAAAGTTGGAAGGGGCCATACAGACCATATAGTCCAACCCCCTACTCAACGCAGGATCAGCCTAAAGCAGTGGTTCTCAATTTTCCTAATGTCGTGACCCTTTAATAGCGTTGCTCATGTTGTGGTGACCCCCAATCATAAAATTATGCAGGTGTTCTTTCACAGAAATTAAATGGGAACTGACCAATGGCGTGAAGATCCATTGTTCATGGTTGTATATACATTGGGTTTCTCTGGGGTTTCTCAGTTCAGTTCTGCCTCTTGTCTCACCAAACTGTGCTGCCACCTGGAGCACCTGGCAGGAGACTGCGCTGCGCTGGAGGCACTGCTGGAGCACCTGGCGGCTGAGCACAGGCGCCTGCAGGAGGTGGGACAACAGTGGAAGTGCTCCCCACCTCCGGCCAAGTTGCTTGCCCTGTCGTGACCCCCATGAAAGGGTCATTCAATCCCCCAAAGGGATCCTGACCCCCAGATTAGAAGTCTATGCTCCTAACCACTACACCAAGCTGCCTCTGAATACCAGTACCTGGATATATCTGTAGTTTCCATCACACTTCTAGATGTACAAATATTTAATGAAAAAGGAGAATTACTCAACACACACACACAAACAAAAGGTAAGTGTGCACTGTAATGGATTGTATGGGCATTCTCTGTAACGTCTGATCAGGGAAGCCCAGGCAAGCATTGACTTTTGATCACACCGTTTCGAGTTTCCCTCCCCTTATCTATGTTTCTGAGATTACCACAAGCTTGCTATCCACTCACTTTAATAATCCCCCCCCCCCCGCTAGGTGCTGTTTAGACATTTAAGAGTTCTTGGAATTAGGGCTGCTGGGCTCTTGGCTTTCTCCACCTGGAAAAGGCTACGTCATAATAAAGGCCAGAAGGTTCTTTCGCGAACAAAACCCAGCTGTCAGATAAGAGCACGTCCAACCTTTCCATGGTTTCTTTGTCAAATGCTTAGAACACAAACAAGTGAAATGGTGAGCAATGAATCTGCAAATCCACTGTGAGTCACGCACTGGCTGTGCAATGTGACAGAGTCCCACAGATTCTGCTGCCTGAAAAACAAAACACATGAATTGGGCTTAAGCAAAAGGCCTCAGAATGAGTTCATAATTATGAGCAGTAGGGGATGAATGATCCGTGATTGCCAGGAACAAGTCACATGTTCCATTCCCATTGCCAGGGTCAGGACAGGAGAATACAGAATAGGCTGACACAAGGCTGAACTCTAGCACTCAGTGTGCTGCTATAGCCATGCTGCTATAGCTACCAGAAGGGTGGGGGAGAGGCGTTTCAACACTTGAAACTGACCTCCTGGACCTGCCTCTAGTGTCGCTGTACTTCACCGGGATTTTGCAAGGAATAATTGAGTCTGTTGCATGCAAGTATTTCAGTATTTCAGAATGTTCCACATATAGGCCACATTAACAACCGGACATAGTCCCGTGCATAATCCTTATCTTTGGCTGAGCCTTTAGCAATCTAAACATCTCAGATATTCTCCAGCCACTCAGGTGACTTGGCCACTGCTCCAGGGAAGAATAATGAAAGCCAGGTTTCAAGAGAGATGATTGTGAATACTAATAGTAATACTGCTGCATACTACTTTTTTTTTTGTATGATCTGTTTTTGATCAAAGGTTCAAAGGAATGTGAACTAGATAACCTTTTACCAAGGCAAAAAGCTGGAAAAGTCATGCCGTCAATTGTTATTATTATAAAGAAGCATGTTTTGATTTCTGCATTGATTACAGCAGGGTGCTAATTACACATATTACTACTTGCATCGCAGCCGTGCAGCAGCGTAAGACTAGTGAAGATTGAGCGGCATTTCATTTGTTGGGAGGATTAAATTCCAGCTTTCCACCCGTTTTCTCAACCGTTAGTTAAGGTAGTGTTTTCCTTCAGAAAGGCATGCCAAATATTTATTGCCTATTGGTACCACTGAAGCAGAGCCTCTTGTGGTGCAGAGCAGTTAGGCAGCAGACATGCAGTCTGAAAGCTCTGCCCATGAGGCTGGGAGTTCGATCGCAGCATCCGGCTCAAGGTTGACTCAGCCTTCCATCCTTCCGAGGTCGGTAAAATGAGGACCCAGCTTACTGGGGGGTAATGACTGTGGAAGGCACTGGCAAACCACCCCGTATTGAGTCTGCCATGAAAACACTAGAGGGCGTCACCCCAAGGGTCAGACATGACTCGGTGCTTGCACAGGGGATACCTTTACCTTTACCACTGAAGCCCTGTTGCAAAGAGTGCTGGTGTTGTAGTTTTTAAAATTCAGCATCAAAACGGGGAGGGGGGGAATATTAAATCCATCAGGATACATACATCTTTGAATGCATATATATAGATCTATTATTTTAGCAAAGATGTATGCGCATGGGGCAGGAGTTTGTTCCTTTTTCCTATTTAACTCATATTATTTTCCCAGTCTTCCACATTAACAGAGGGGCACTGGGAGCACTACCAAAAATATACTGTAGTTCTGGAGAACTACAGCAGTACTAATAACAACTACCATGGTGTGCTCCTGTGTTGCAACCAATTCATGGCAGCCAAAGGACCAGGGGATTTTCAAGGCAAGAGTTGAGCAGAAGTTGTTGTGCCATTGCCTACCTCTGCATAGCAACACCAGCTAGAGCCAGCTTGATGTAGTGGTTAGGAGTGCAGAGCCAGGTTTGAATGTGCGCTCCCCCATATGCAACCAGCTGGGTGACCTTGGCCTCACCATAGCACTGAGAAAACTGCTCTGACTGAGCAGGAATATCAGGGCTCTCTCAGCCTCATCTACCTCACAGGGTGTCTGTTCTGGGGAGAGGAAAGGGAAGGTGACTGTAAGCTGCTTTGAGCCTCCTTCGGGTAGAGAAAAACCAACTCTTCTTCTTCTTCTTCGGAGTCTCTCATCCAGATCCTAACGTGGCTGACCCTGACTTAGCATCCAGGTTCTGACAACTTCAGGCTAGTCAAGGCTACGAAAGGACACACACAGAACAGAAATGGTCACCTCACTTTGTCCTATAGGGACTAAAACACAGATATCACACAATAATTGCATTAGGTAGCAATAATATTTCCTCATTAAAAAAAAAAACGTTAGGAATAAACTGTATGCTAAAGTGTTATGAAAAGACAGGAGCCCTGGAACATAAGAAACTCAAATGCTACAACAACCTCTCAAGTAAAGCGAAATTGCAAAATCTTGACTGTACTATAAAGGACTCTTGTTTGTGTTCATGGCATAAGAAAAAATGTTGTTACCAAAGTCACTTAGGCGTGGAACAGAGCTGGCAGATTCTCTCTTAAAGTGCTAGTATCTAAGACTCGGTGGGACATTCCTTTCCCATGGATCCAGAAACCAAGGGTTTCCTTTTCCAAGAGTTTATAAGGCCATGCTACCTACATAGTGGAATGAAGTCAGTTGACTCAGCTTCTCATATATTCATCTGGTGTAAAGGGGACTGGCAATGATTTCTCCAAGGGAGATTTTCAGGCATTGTTGAGGGCAGTTGTAATAGACTCTTGTGCCATAGCCGGAGCTGCTTTGGGATAGAAGGTACTCCCAAAATATTAAAACAGGTACATCACGTTCAGAGCTATCAAAATGTGTGCTAGTGTATACTCTGTATGTGTGTGTGGGGGGGGGGGAGAGGTCTCATTTGTCACTTGATATTTCTTAATGTGTAAAGAATGAGGAACTGCTGTCATCACCTAGCCCAAGAGCAAACAATCTTGCGAACAGAAATGTTGAGTTGTGGGGGCCTGCTGGGAAAAGGGGGCAGGGAAAAATCCATGCAGAGTATCCAGAATATAAACCCAGCAGGCCAGACAGTTATTTAATTAAATTCAGCTGTATAAACTGTGATAGCTAGTGCTTGTTTGTTATCTCAGCACCTTCTCAGACAAAAACGTAGAGCCTTCCTACCTACTGGGCAATTTAATTTTAAAAAAATCATTTTACTTTTGTTTCTAATGTTCATAGAGACATTCAGGCACCCATCCAAATCATCTGAAATATGCTGCAGGGGTGACCAAACTGTGGCTTTCCAGATGTCCATGGCTCCCATGAGCCCCTGCCAGCATATAAAAAGAGGCTAGTCCTATGACATTAAAGAAGTACTTTTATCTGCTGTTCCTTCGGTCTGTCAGAAGATATATTTTAAAAAAGAAAGTGCAGAAGCTCGTCACAATTTAACTTTTAGGATTTTTTTGTAGATGTATATAATTACTCAGTGTGTGTATATAATTATTAAATATCCATATATAGCTGAGTAGCCCTTTTTAAGGTGTTCTCCAGCAGGCTTTTGATCTCCAAGTGTGACTGAGTTTAATGGGGCTGGTATTGTTACCATTGCTTATTCCATTTGAAGTTTCATTTCTTTCTGTTTCTGAGAACTAATTTGAGTGGAAGAACAGGTCGCAATTCCTGAAATAAATAGAGGATACTTGGAACCTGTACCAAAAAGAGGGGGGAATAAATTAGCAGTGATTTATCCTATGTTTTCTGTGTAAATACTAAAGAGAGAAAAGAGTGGGGGGGGGGAACCTGGGGCAAACTCTAATGAATCTTAGCATTTCTGTCGCTACAGCTCGGATCTCAAACAACCCATCAAAAGTCACATGTGCTTTTGACATGGGGATTTATTTTGGCAATGCAATAGTACTTCTCTTTTTATATTAGCACAGTTGCTAAGAGCCTTTATGCAATGTTGATTTGGTCTAAAAAGCTCATCTTACACAGTTGGAGCCATTATTCTTAGTGATGGTAGTCCAAATGGATAACTATTTGCATAGAAATGGATTACTGACCACCCCACCCCACTCTAGTCCCATTCATCAACCCTCTGTGTAGCCCTATTGTTCAAATGTCAATCAGTAGTACAGATGTTTAACAGAAAAACATGGACAGGAGGAAGGAATGTCTAATAAATTATAAAGTTGCAAATAGCCCATTTGATCCAAAGGCAAATTCCCCAAAGAAAGATATTTCATTAGGACCAACCGACGTAGTCAAAAACATAGAATCATTGAATCATAGACCAATAGAGTTGGAAGGGGCCTCCTGGGTCATTTAGTCCAGCCCCCTGCACTATGCAGGACACTCACATCCCTATTGCTCATCTACTGTAACCTGCCACCCCTTTGTGGGAGAAGAGGGATTGCAGTGTAGAATAGTGTCCAAGATACATGGAAACAAACTCAAGAGTCACTTCTGGGTTTCAACAATATTTATTTTCTGAGTACGGTATCAGTTTGTTCTGTGCTTATCTTAAGGTTGAGAGTAAGGAGGAAAAAAAGATACCCATGCTTCTCTTAATTGCCCTGACTGGCTCAGAAGGCATATTTCCTAGTAAATGCAACTGTTTGCAAACTTTTAAAAATTATCCATGTATTCATCTGAATTACTCCATTGAGATTTTAAAGACCAATAGACTCTGAATACATGCATTAGTATCAAAAGTGAGCACCTGGTATGTCTTCTCGGGTGGTGTTTGTGGGAATTAGTTGCAGGGAAATACTGTATAATGACTCTTCGCAGTGGGGGGGGGGGGGAGGCTCGTACTGCTTTCAATATGGAAATGTCAGATCCAAGCATGCCCTTCTGTGCTACCTTAATAAGTGGCCTTTTACAATGTAAATGTTTCTGTGCAATTACTGAAAAGGCAGAGAAAACAGATGACATCCATGCAAGTATTTGTTGCTTTTTAGACCAAATCAACATTTGTTGGTATTTATGCTGACATGATTATGCATCATCCCCACAGAAATAACATAAAAATCTTTAAAAGGTCTAAAACCAGCTTCATGATACTGCAAGGATAGCTATTTTCTCCATATATTTTGGTTCCAGCAAGTTTTCCTCAGAAGGGGATTCCAAAGTGTTGCTTTTACCACTGAAAAAAGTCTGTTTACAAAATCTGCTGAAATGGTCCCCATGTGGTCGAGGAGGATCTCCACAAATTGGTGAGTAAGCAACTATGTGGCAAATGAAGTTTAATCTTGATAAAGCGTAAGAATGATGTAAAAAGTCCCATCTTCAAATATAGGCTAATGGGGTCAGAATTTGCTGCGACTGAGAGAGGAGAAGATCTTGGGGTCATTGTGCATAGCTCAAAGAAAATGTCAGCCCAGTGGGCTGCAGTGGTGAAAAAGCAAACTCTTTGTCCGGGATTGTTTGTTTGTTTACATTTTTATGCCACCCTTCCCGAGGCCCACAACATATCCAGACAATCAACTATTGTCATTTAAATATTAAAATCCAGATTTACGTTTTAAACTCAGGGTGTTCATTGCCTTCTCTCCAGTGGGAAGAAGGGGGGGGCATAAAGTACTGCAATGTTTTGGAGGATGGTTTACAGATGCTATTGCCTATGTATGGGAGGTCAGTTTGTTAGTGCTATTCTGTTATTCCTATTCTGTAGGTAAGGCCTGAATGAATTGAAAACTTAAATATTAGTGTTTAGGGGGATTGCCAATCTGTCTGCATAACTGTTATGCCTGCTTGGCTACTGATTTTATATTATTATGTACTTCCTATGTGCAATTCTGCCATACAATAAATAAATAGATGATAGAAAGAAGATAGAAAGAAGACAGATGATGGCTGGCTGGCTGGCTGGCTGTATGTAGGGGTAGTCAACCTGTGGCCCTCCAGATATCCATGGACTACAATTCCCATTTGCTGGCAGGGGCTCATGGGAATTGTAGTCCATGAACATCTGGAGGACCACAGGTTGACTACCCCTGGGTGGGTGGGTGGATGGGTGGATGGATGGATGGATGGATAAATAAGAGACTGAAAATAAAAAGGCCAATGTTATAATGCCTCTGTATAGATCTTTGGTGTGGCCTCATTTGGAATACTGTGAAGAGTTCTTGAAAATGACACTGCAGCACTGGATAAACTATACAAGATGGCAACCAAGATGGTTAGATGGTTGGAGTACCTTCCCAATGAGTAAAGGCTGAATACTCTGGGACTTTTCAGGTTTTTTAAAAAAAGATTACTAATGGAGGATATGACAGGTGTAGACAGAGTGGACAAAGAGAACTTGTTCTGCCTCTCCCAAAATACTTGAACTCAAGGGCTTCCAATGAAGCTGATGGGAAGTAGATTCAGGGTGGACAAAAGAGAATACTTCTTTATACAATGAGTGACTAAAATGTGGAATTCACTACCAGAGGAAGTAGTGATGGCCACATGCATAGACAGCATTAAAGGGTATTAGACAGATTAATGGAGGATAGGCCTCTCATTGGCTACTAGTCATGGTGACTAAAGGGAATTTTCACATTCAGAGGCTGTAAACTCCTGAATACCAGTGCCAGGATGCAAAATCAGGGTAAGGTCTTGGCCTGGACACTCTGATCTTGGATCTCCAGAAGAACCAGTTGGCCACTGTGAGAGACAGGTTGCTGTACTAGATGGATCACTGATCTGATCCATCAGGGGTCTTCTTATGTCCTTATTTACTTGTTCCCACTTTGCCTTTTGGGAGGCCTTCAAATTTTGTTAGTATGAGCATCTTATTGTCTAGACACTTCTGAAATGGAATGAATGGGATGATATACTGTCAGTGCATTTCTGTACAAAGCTATTCTGATCTAAACCCATATAACTCAATTTCAGACTGGACTAACTGCCCCGCCCTCTGAGTGCATGCAGATATATGTATGTGCATTAATATGAAGGCGTGCACTCAGTACACAACTTTTCCTCCCACGGATCTCAAATACTGGAGCACATTTTGATATCCTTATAGGGCAAGTATGCTTTTACAGCCTTTGACCAAAGAATTTTCATCCTCACCTGCATTATTGAACAGTAGAGGACAGGACCCAAGGTCAACCATAAATTGTCCGTGAGCTGCCTTAAACCAGCTCCAAAGTCCTGAAGGTTATTTGAAAACTCAACCTGTTTGTTGTACTGAAATCACTGGAGGGGGCAGATCTCAACCTCTTTGGCCTCAGAGAATTTATCCATAAACAAATGCACTTTTCTGTTGTGGGAATTTTTTTTCCCCCTACAACTGCCAAACCAGAATTGAGTCAGTGGGTAATAAACACATTGCATGTTCACACAAGAGCAAGCTTTTAGAAAACTGCATGATTTGGTTTTCATTTCCAGTGTTTGGTGGTAACACATTGTTTGGGTTTCTCCATTGCAAATGGTGCTAGATAGATACACAAGCATGTTTCTCTATCTGTGCACACAGGTGAATAGTCAAATAATGTTAGAACTTCTGTATAAAGGCACACCTACACATAACTCCGCAGGAATCAGTTCTTTTATGTCTCATAATGGCATTCACCCCATAACTGTTGTACCATATCACCTGGCCACAAATAGACTGATAGCAATATTTGTACAAACCTCGAAACAAGCCTTGAAATCTACGGCAGCCAACCATGGCTCTTTGCAACAGAAGCTAACACAGTTCTCATTGGCATATCACAATGATGCTCATGTCACCACTGGTCAGTCCCCAGTCATGTTGTTTATGTTGGAGTAGGCAATGTCTGGTGTACAAACTTACGAAGAGAAGACCCTGAAGGGGACAGCAAGAGGGCTGTTAGACAGGTCAGAGAGTTCAGGATCTTTTAGCCTTTTAAGTGTGCTTTCTTGTCTGTCCTTAGACTGATACTCTCAGGGCAATATCCTCCTTCACGGAAGCTTCTCTTTCTCGTCTACTTTAGGTAGCCATGTAGGAAGACGCTATCCTATCTCTCTCTGCACTATCACAGTATGTCCTTCCATAAATAAACCTTTTTACCTTTTTAATCCTAACTACAGCGTGTGCATATCCTTTCACTTATTTACCCTGCTAACAGTTTATAGGGAGGCATCTCTGCCCATATCTGGATTTGTTGGAGCCTGACTTACATATGCATGTCGAGAAGCATAAATTTGGTCCCCCATCTGCCGGGTTTATTTCCTCTGGCAATGAGTCTTTCGGCACACTTTGACGGGAGTTGCCTGTTGACTGTTGGGGAGCATTTTTCTGGATCGTAGCTCCTATACTCTACACTAGCATGTGAAGGTTCAGATAGATGAACATTGTGCTGCATTGGAAATTGGGGCATGCTCTTATAATTTCAGTGTGTGGTGACGTAGTTTCAGGTAAATATAGGTTAAGCATTCACTTGAGTTCTAGTTATCCCGCTGCTCTTTTCCTTGAAAGGTTCATTATGAAAAATATGGTAAGTGGGCCCCTTCTTTCATTCTGACTGCACAGCAATAAAAGGGTGATTGTTCAAGCTGCAGTATTCAATTATTTTGTCTCTGATGCTATCTGCATGTAAGAAAATATAGGCTTGCTCAGTGAGTCTCTCAACAATTTTCTGTTTTGCTCTTCAGAGTAACAAGATGCAGAACAGGTGGGGGGGAAGACTCTTGGAAGACTGCAGCCCTCTTTAAGATACAACAGGCTAAGTAGTAAAAGAAAAAAAACTGTTTTAGATGTGTGGCTGCTAAGTGAGCTTTGGTGATGTGCTACATTGGCTGGAATTTTTTTTTTTTGCCAGGATCTGTCTGCTGTAAGAAACCTGCAAATTAAGCGTGCCAGATGGCTACCCAGGGGCACCATTTTAAAAACTGCAAGAGGGACTAGTCATCTAATTCTAGCTGAATTTCAGTCAGTGGGACTCCAATGCAGCATGGCAGTCAGGTAGGAAACATTTCCTGGTGGGATAATTGCCTTGATCTAT
The DNA here is from genome assembly GCF_049243985.1 of Paroedura picta. Lineage (NCBI taxonomy): Eukaryota > Metazoa > Chordata > Lepidosauria > Squamata > Gekkonidae > Paroedura > Paroedura picta. Next base: position 38,123,021 of record NC_135379.1, read on the forward strand.
TTAGGAAAGCTACATTAACCCTTGCCAGTTTGTGCCAAATTTCCTGCTGGGAGTATACAAAGAACTGCTCTTCTATTCTGAAAGCAATTTATTTCTGTTGTCTAAAAGTGACAAGTGCTTAGCACTCAGTACACAAAGCACTGTGGGAAACAAATTACTTCTCCAATAAAATTCCTGATGGGTGGGGGCTTCAAGGAAGGGCTGGCCAATGGAATTATCATCCATCACTTATGAACCACACAAGTGGACCCCAGTCCCCGATCTTATGTACTGAGTGTACCATTGTTTCTTCAAGTGCCTGCCTTGCATAGTGAGTGACAGCAGTAGGAATAAGTAATCCAAAGATTTCTATCACTTTATAAGCATTATGCAGTCTTTTGTTTGCCTGTGGAGGAGGGGTCAGAACAGCGCCTGTCAGCCCCGGTCCCTTAATATGTTCCATGTCCACACATTGGGCAACATGTCTAAGGTGGTCTGTGTTTAAAACACAGGATACAATAAATACAAATCATATAATTTACACCTGTTTTGTTGTCTACAGATTACATTATCTCAGCCTATATATTCTTGGGAGAGGTTACATTTTTATACTGTGCCACCTGGCAGGTCCTCCATTCAGGTACAAAGTTTAAAGTGTGGAGGTCTGTCACGCTGCACAACTGCACAATGATGCTGGTGCTAATGCTCCATCTCCACTCCCATGAGAATATCTGTAGGGATATTATATGAGGGAGATAACACAGAGGGCATCTCCTCACATCAAAAAAATAGTGTTATGCCAGCATAATGGCGTAGCATTGAATATTATCGAGCCTCCAGCAATTCCTCACCTCCTTGCTGTCTCACTTCCATCTGCCGCCTTTTTGCACTTCTTATATTTCACATGTCCTGCTGGAAATGGCAGAAGAGAGCAACTCACTTTACACGTGACTCTCCTCTGCCTATCAATCCTGGCAACCCATCCCTTTTCTCAATGTTTTAAAGGGCCCGCAATGCCCGCATAGTACTTTTTTATTGCCACCCCTTAAGGAATCATGAGTCTTGATACTTAAAAAATAATATCACGTTCCTGATTTTTTTTGGGGGGGGGGGACTTTAGAGAGGCATGCTTTGTGTGACAACTTTGGGGAAAAATAATTTTTTGCTTTTCCTGCATGCTTGTACACCTATTCATTGCTCCAGGCAGTTTGCTTTAAAAAAGCAAAAATCCCTTCCCTGGGAAAAGGGAGAGGGAGGAGGGTGCAAGGGCAGGACATTGGAGGCGGAGATAGCATTTCTTTGCCTCCACACATTTCTTTTGTTGGTGACCTGCTGATTGCTCTCCTCTAGCTGGTGCTTTTTAGGTTGGGGAATCCACTTTATGCGATTCCCCAACTAGCGCTCTAAACTGGAGGATGTAGCCAGCCATTTGCTGCCTGGACGCTGGATGTTGGCAATGTCAGGTGGAGCAGCTGGAATATAATAACTACCTAAGGTTAGGATTTCACTACATTTAATGGATACAGAAAGGCCTAGAGTCTCTCCTTATTCAGAAAAAAGTACACAACGTAACTATTCCTTGGGCCACAGGCAAAGCATCAGCACGCAGACAAGGACCATTTCTACAGTTGTTATTTGCCAGTGCATTCTTGCCGCATTGTCCTCTGGATGCTGACTCTGAATTTGCACCAGGCATTCAACAGTTGTGATTTTCTCTGGTGCCCTCCAGGAATCTGTTTGCGGCTTGCATTTTACACTTCCGTCGGGAGAGTGGGCATTCCTAGTTCCTGCCTCGCCTCCCATCTGAGCATGCTCAATAACGCAATGGCATCCTAATGCAATAAAAACAGGAACATGCCCCCTTTCACCCTCACTTGTTCTTGTGTCTTGCTCTAATCGCCATCCTCCCTCTCCCTCCCTCCCGCTCCACTTTTCTATGTGCTTTGTGGTTCATTCCCCCCCCCCCAACTTCTCAGAAGTAATGCAAATTCAAAGACAGCTTGGGGAAAACGGTGCCTGCTTGCACCTTTAAGTGTGCCACTTTAGTCAAGCGTTCTGTGCTGTCAATTGCCTCCCCCCCCTTCCTTCATGATATAGTGCACGTTATTTTAAAAAGTACACCCTCAGTTATTACAGGAGGACACTCCTGCATTGTAACACAGCTTTTTTTTTTTACTTGAAGAAAGCCAGGGGAGGTTGCTGGATGAAATTAACAACATTCCTAGTCTCCCTGCATGAAACTGACCAAGGCGCTTTTTCCCTGCATGAAATTGACAGTGTTCTGTTGAATATTCAATCTTGCTGGATAGGGAGACAGAGAGGCGGTGTGTTTTTAGTGCTTGTGCTACTGTGGAACTGGGTTGTAACACAATCATATTCAAAATTCTAAAAATATAGCAGGGAGGAGAAGAGGGTGGACAGAGACACAGCACTGGTTTGATCTCAAACACCATCATTATGAGGTGGGAAACAGTATAGAAAGACAATGCGACTTTTGAGCTTCCACTTTAGGTTACTGTGGATTCACAACACGCACTGCAAACAGGGAGTGCATTTGGAGCTGTGCCTGAACTGTGAGCTTTTAGTGTGAAAGTAATTAAATTCTACGGAGATTTATGAGCACTGCCACAATTTTTTTAGTAACTGCGGAAATGGTGAAGGCGAGTGCATATTCAACCTCAGGCTCTGCAAAAGAGCCTTGCAATGCTGATGTGTGGCTGGCATGAGAGAGCTGTTTTGTTTTTACTCTGCTTTTCTCTACCCAAAGGAGTCCCAAAGCAGTTTACAATCACCTTCCCTTCCTCTCCCCACAACAGACACCCTGTGAGGTGGAGGAGGCTGAGAGAGCTGTGAGAGAACAGCGACCCCTAGCTCATGGTCACCCAGTTGCCTAGATTTGGAGGAGACCCTGTTCTTATCTCTCTTAAGCACTACACCATGCTGTAGAGGAGAAGGAAGCCCCTCCAAGGGCCTATCAGCTCTTGAATTTCTTGGGGAAGTGACTGATGAGCAGCTTTCCCAGAGGCCCCCTGGAAGCCAGGAGCAAGCCAGGCAGTCTCTGAGCCACTGACAGCACCACAGAAGCTGCATCCCCTGGGCCCGGGCCACAGCAGTGACAAGGATAAGTGTAGGCTCACCCGGAAGCTGGCAGCGCATGTACCATTTTAATCTCCCAGTGGAACCAGTCCCTTATCCTGGCCTGGAAAGAAGGCAACAGCTGGACTGAAATTAACACGCCCCTCCACAAACACACCCACCCAGCCAGCATCTTGCAAGCACGTGACCTAAGCCAGGAGCTTTGCACGTGTCCTGCCGGGCTACACTTTTGTGTACGAAAACCCTGCCAAGGCCTGCGCCGTGTGCGCGCACCTGGAGCGGTGGTGGGTGACCCTGCAGAGCCCTGCGCTCTCAAGCCCTTCCGAAAAGGGGGCGACCCCGCGGGCCACTCCGGCCGCCTGCCTTCCCCGCGCCCTGGAAACAACAACAATGCCATGCGAGGGGGTGGTGGTGGCGGCGGCCCGCCTTCCTCCCGCCCTCCGCCCCCTCCGGCCTTAGCTCTGCCCCCCGGAGCCCAGCGGCCGAGGCTCCTCGCGGGCGGCGCCACACGCCAAGCCGCCTCTGCCTCGCCGTCTCCTCGCCGCTGGCCGCTCCGGGGCCGCCCCGCGCGCAACGTGCCTCCCGCCAGCCTAAGCCAGCCGCGGCGAGCACGCGTCTCCGGACTGCGGGAGCGCTGACGGGCGGACGGGGACGCGCGCGGCGGTGGCCCCCGGGCAGAAGATGGACCCCCGCGCGCCCCACCACCTGCAGCTGCAGCAGCAGCCCCTGCCGCCGGCCCAGCTCCAGCTGCAGCGCCCGCACACCGTCACCACCACCACCAGCAGCAGCAGCAACAACAGCGGCGGCGGGGGCAGCTCCTTCACGGGCCACTTCTCGCCCGCCTCCAGCGCCCTCGCCTACGACCGCGACTTCCTGAGGACTGTGCCCGGGATCCTCATGGTGCTGGAGATCGTAAGTGCGCCCTCGGGAAGGGGAGGCGGGTTGAGCACCGCGGGCGCCCGCAAGACGAGCCCAACTCCTCCCGGCGTGCGCTCCGGACCGGGAAGAGGGGGGCTCGAGCCATCGGGGCAAGCGCCTCCCCGTGGTGGATGGGGGCGGAGGGCAGAGCAGCGCCCTGGGATTCTTTTCTTAACACTGGTTCTTCCTACCCCTTTTATTCTATTGATTTATGTCACGCCTTTTGCGTGGTCTATAGCGGAAGCTGTGACTGCAGCATTAGACCGTCTGCCTTGTCTAGGCCAGACCTCTGATGCTTTTTTTCAAGGCCGGACTCCTGCTGTGATATGATTTTTCACTGAAAAGGAAAAGATCCTAAACTGTCCCACGTTGAACTAATGCTAGGGCATTCGCGGGGGAGGGGAGGGCAGGGGAGGGGCATATAAGCCAATGAGACTTTCATGTGCTTCTTTCCAAACTGGAGTTTTTGTGCCACTTGTAGTGATTACAAGAGGGTCCTGTTTAAAGGTGTTGCTGGGAGACCCCAGTTTGAATCCCTGCTCTGGCATGGAAGCTCACTTGGGTGACTTTGGGCCCTTTGCCCTCTTAGCCAAATCTACCTCGCAAGGTTGTTGTTGTGAGGATAAAGTAGAGGAAGGGGGAACAGCATTGGAAACCATTTTGGCTCTCCATTGAGGAGAAAAACAGTAAATAGCTAAATAAATAATAGTATAAAGTTTGAATCCAGGGGCCCTTTTGCCATGAACAAAGTTTAATTCTGGGTATAGGTTTTTGTGTGCACGCACAAAAGCTTATATCCAGAATTAAACGTGGTTGATTGCAAAGGGGCTTCTGGACTCCAACTTTGATCTGTTGCTTCAGATGAACACGGCTACACATCTGAATTGAAATAATAAGGTCATTTTGGCAAATGCATGGTGCGGGTCACTTTAGATGTAGTAAAGGAAGGACCGTCGGTATGCGCCCAGTGTCACTTCTTTCCTTCATATTGCCTCATATGTGTCAAGAAATGCAGGCCCTGCATCATCAAATAGGAGTGTGCAACATTTGTAGGGAAATGCCCCGTGTGACGAGCCAGGAGGATCCTTTCCCCCTGGGTGGCAACACGAATAAGTATCAACAAAGGTGTGTGGTAACTCTGTTATGGAGCAGCCCTGAGTCAAGGGGAAAATATAGGAAGAAAGTGCATCGAAGATTGCACCATCGATAAAGCGGAAGGCTATCTCTGAATGTTCTCCTGTGTGCATTTGGGTCACACAGGTGTGATCCAGTTTCTTGACCCTGTTTCAGCCCTAGATAGCCTCTCCCGCCCCTTCAGAAGAAGGTTTCTTTCTCCTTTTCTCATCCTGGGATTTGTTCCGGGTTTGCCTGCTGCTGAGCTTAGTCTCCCCCAATTTGTTGTGAATCCATTCAAGACGTCTTGGGCCACAGAGATTTGACACAAAGAATGTGCTCTGGAGACTGACCCCTGGGCTCCTGTTTTCAAGCCGCTGGAATGCAAGCCTTTGGGAAGGACCTGGGGCTTGTCCTCCGCCAAAGGGCTAAAGTAGTTGCTGGCCTGGTATGAACAATGGGTCCCTGGTGGTACTACCTGAGTGCAGGTGTCAAGTGAACCCTGAGTAACCGAAGCAGAGTGTGCCTCGGCATGGTCACGTCATACTGCTATCTTCGATAAACATCTGTGGAACTGTGGCGAGAATCTCATTTCCTTACGCCTTTGGTGGCAAAGAGGGAGAAAGCTGCTCTGGAATGCAGTTATCAGGCCCAGGAATCCACTCCCAGAATGTCTGCTCTGGGACCGCTGGGAGGAAAGAAGAAAGAAGAGGGAGACATCGGAGTCATCCATAAGGCTGTGGAGTAAAATGCGGTGAGAGTCCCTGTTCTCCCCCCGGCTTAGCCCATCTGACGGGATTGTTGTGGGAGTGAGCTGTGCAGACCCATGGGACAGTGTAAATAGTTATTTCAGCTGTGCTGCCACACAAATGGTGGGCACACATCCTTTCTCGCTGCTGCTAGAATAATTCCATTTGATTTAAGTGGGTAGCCGTGTTGATCTGAAGTAGCAAAGCAGAACAAAATCAGAGTCCAGTGGCCCCTTTAAGACCAACAAAGATTTATTCAAGGTGTGAGCTTTCGAGTGCAAGCACTCTTCATCAGTCTATGAACTGATCATCATGACAGTGGGAATATATAAGCCACTGTATATGATAATGATATAATATAATACAATATAATATAATATAAAAACCCACTGTATATAATATTATATATGTGTGTGTGTGTGTGTGCTACTGGACTCTGATTCCATTTGAGTTTGCATCCAAGGGTGAAATCTGTGTGAAGGGCATGCCATGGGACGGCTGCCAACATGTTTCTCTCATGCACGAAGAAGTCACACCTGGTTGTAGCTTCCTAGCATACACATGTTGCATGTGAATTCAGTGTAACAAAAGGAGGGGAGGAGGGGAAAAGGTCTTGTTGGGCTGAAGGGCCGCAGAACAGTTTCCTAGGTCAGGCTAATAAACTAATAATGATTTGCAGAGTGATTGAAATAAAGCCTATGGGATTTTATTGGTTTTAATAGAAAGTGGGTTGTAATACACAGTATGTGCAATGTAGCGCCTTTCTATCACTGCATTTGAGGTTCAATAAAATCAGAGTCCAATGGCACTCTTCTGACGAAGAATGCTTGCACTCGAAATAAATCTTTGTTGGTCTTAAAGCTGCTACTGGACTCTGATTTTATTGTGCTACTTTAGACTAACACGGCTACCCACTTGAATCTCTGCATTTGAGGTTGTAAACGGATTACGGATCTTTAAAGATTAAATTTCAAGATGAATTGCCTTATCTATTTACTGATTACTTCACACTTATTTATTTACACATTGAAAGTGCCTTTTTAAGGGTTCTGGAAAAAACAGGGTAGTTCCTTTTAGCTGTGTAAGGTAACTAGCACAAATTGTTGCACACCAAGAGAGGAATTCTAAATAGGCCTATTCTGTAGGGTTTACTCCAGGAGGGCATTCTTAGTCTTGCGCTGGAAATGTCTTCAGTGCGTTGCAGGCGCATCAGTACTGCGGCACGTCTGGTATCAAAGAGGCATGCATGCTGACTCCAACTAAGCATTACTGGCTTAAGCAACCCAAGTCTCTAACTATTTTGATGACAGACGAAGATTTATTCAAGGTGTGAGCTTTCGAGTGCTTGCACTCGAAAGCTCACACCTTGAATAAATCTTTGTCGGTCTTAAAGGTGCTACTGGACTCTGGTTTTATTGTGCTACTTCAGACCAACATGGCTATCCATTTGAATCTATTTTGATGACAGCCACTATAATTTCTCCCCCTGTAGAAGGCTGTGTACTAGTTTTGGATTGAAACGGAGAGGAAACACCATCTTTAAGCACCTTCATCACCAAATCTGTGCGAAGAGTACTCAGTTACCCATGCTCCAAAAGTGGGGCATTTGTGAGCCCCATCAATTAAATAGCAGACCTAATCGGATGCTCAATTGAAGTTTTGATTACATCAAATCAATTAAACCTCATTATCATCATTTTAGTAGTCTTTAATTGTTCACCACAAGAATTTCCGATGCATGCTGATCTAATTTATCCTTACACCAGGTCTGTAAGACAAACCCTAATCCTGTGTGGTTTTATTTCATATGCCAATAATTGTTTTGAAAGGCTGAAGTAGGGTGTCATTTCAGATAGCTGCAGTGAATGTTGAACGTTGGCCCGGTTTTAGTCTGTCAAAGCAGCCAGTTAAGAGGAGCAATGGCTGCTCAAAATCCCATTTTTTGCAATAAGGACAATGGAGGGTGAAAAACAATGGAGGGTTTAAAGTGTTGGGGAATGTGGCTTTGGCTCACATTTGATAAATTCCAAGGCATTTGTTTTTAAGGACGATCATGTATGTTCTACCACATGCTGAATGTATGTCTTCTCACAAAGTGTATCTAGAGAAAAACCTTTATCATCTTTGTAATTCCAGGTCAGTATAAAGATCCATTCACTGAGATACACCTGTATCAGGAATGCTTGCATTTCCTGAGCCTTTGTTGAACCAGTTTTATTTATTTAGTCATTTAAAATGCTAATAAACCTGCCCAGCATCCCAGGACCCAGTTATTTACACATTCAGGAGTAAGCTCAAGCGAATACAACAGCAATCCAATGGCACCTTAAAGAACAACACATTTATTTGCGCATAAACCTTGGTGAGTCAAAGCTCACTTCATCAGAAGCAGAGGAGTATAACTCCATCAAGATCAATCAATATATACGCCAGAAAAGGAGGGGGGAGATTTGTTTGTTTTTAATATACATGTCTGACATTTCAGTAAATAAGTTTTTTTAAAAATTCAGTGACTTTAAAATTTGCAACTAATGGTCCACTAGTTGGTATTCATGTCAAAAGACAGACATACTTTCCCTGTGATCCAGGTGATCTCTAGAATATATCTGCTCCAAATAATTACTCAGGGTACTTTTGTTTTGCTTTCCAATACAAATAAAATGCTAAGTGGTTAATGATTAGGTGAGCTAAAACATTTTGTTCCACTTCTGTATGAAATTGTTTGGCTCCACCTTATGTGTATTGTTCTGCTTGATTTGTGGTTTTGATGGTGATGTAATGGCCATTTGTTTCAATTGTGACAATGGGGGAAAGTGCCATCAAGTTGCACACTTTGAACTGCCTTGTGAGGCGGTTGGCCATTTCCGGTGTTTGTGCCACAACCCTGGACTTTTTGGTGCTCTCTAATACTAACCACATTGAGTCTCTTGTGGCGCAGAGTGGTAAGGCAGCAGACATGCAGTCTGAAGCTCTTCCCATGAGGCTGGGAGTTCAGTCCCAGCAGCTGGCTCAAGGTTGACTCAGCCTTCTATCCTTCCGAGGTCGGTAAACTGAGTACCCAGCTTGCTGGGGGGTAAACGGTAATGACTGGGGAAGGCACTGGCAAACCACCCCGTATTGAGTCTGCCATGAAAACACTGGAAGGGCATCACCCCAAGGGTCAGACATGACCCGGTGCTTGCACAGGGGATACCTTTACCTTTTTAATACTAACCAGGACCAACCCTGCTTAGCTCCTTAGCTAACTGAGGAGATCAGGCTAGCTTGGGTAGTCCAGGTTAGGGCATTTTGATTGTTCATACCTGGATGCTTTGACAGTGTACACCTACTGTGCTTTTTCAGTAGAGATAAACAGGGGACTTAATTTACTTTTCCTGTTGCTTCCAGACAAGTTAGGGAATGATGTGTAGGATCATGAAAGAAATTTGGGGATAGTTTCAGAAGGAAGAGAAGAATTTTGTTATAAAGGGTGAAGTGTTAAGTATCAGAATCGCACAGAACTGGAAGAGACCACAAAGGGCCGTCCAGTCCAGTCCGTTTGAAGCAAAGACTGTAGTCAGCAAGGGGTCAAAGTCTTCCTGTTGTTAATTTCCAAACTGAGTATTTGCCTGCATGTCATCACATTGTAAATTACACAGAGCTAATCGTTTTCAAGTCTTTGCAGTACCCATAGGGTTGTGTTTGCCAAATACGGAGAATATTCTGAGATCTACATAAATAAATATTTAGGCAACAACCTTTAGGAGACTTGTTTGTTTTGCCATCACAGCTGATTTATGGTGCCCGGTGGGATTTTCAAGGCAAGAGACATTCTACTGAGAAGTAAATCCTATTTAAGTCCATGGGGTTTACTCCCAAGAAAGGCCTAGATCTGGCGGAGAATAAGCCAAGATGGGAGTCACACCCACCTTGTTTACATTAATTGCCAAACAATAGCAGCTTTAGCCCCGGCCCTGGGATTTTGATGGCCTTTTGGCACAAGACGTTGCTATTGTGCTAGCATTTCTTCTAGCAAAGATCTGAGCCACCTATTAGCATCTTCAGAGGTTGAGTATATTCTTTATTCCAATACGTCTTCCTTCTTCCTGCTACAAGACTCCCCTGCATTTCCTAACTTGGAAATGTTTCCAGGACATGGGAGTTCCCTCCTTGTCACTTTCCATCAATTAAGGAACACTTTGCTGAGCTCACCTCAATTCTCCTCTTCTTTCCCAAGTCCAGTGGAAGGAATCCTTTGGTATTCTAATCAATCCTCCAGCCTGATAAAGGGAGCCAGAATCTGAATACATCTGATTTTGTGTTTTCTGTGTTCTTCCTCCTTGCTCCTTTACTGAGAGTCAGCTTCAGGTGTTAGCTGTATTGGTCTGAAGCACTAGAACAAAGCTTTTGACTTCAGTGGGCACCTTTAAGACCAACACAATTTGATTCTGGGTATGCACACACATTTCCATCTGGTATGGCAGGCACCCCTAGACTCTCCCCTGAGGTGCTGGCTGGAGGGGGGCTGGAGTGGGAGGGGTGGCAGTGGGGTGTTTGTTTGCCACTGGGTTATTAGTTATTGGTTATTTGGGTTTTTTTAAACTTTTATATGGGAATTTCTGTGTTCTTACGGTTGTAAACAGCCGCGAGACGGCTTTTCTGATAGCGGCAGGAAATAAAATATAAATAATAAATAAATCAATAATATAAATGTTGAAATAGGATTGGAGGGAAACTCCTCCACGTGCAGCCAGCTGGGTGACCTTGGGCTAGTCACCATTCTCTTAGAGCTGTTCTCGCAGAGTAGTTCTGCCTGGGTTCTCTCAGAATAGTGTTTGTAACCTGTTAGAGCTGTTCTACTCAAAGTAGCGCTTTCATCACAACAGGACTTTCTCTGCTGAAAGAGAAACTTCCATTGGAAGACGAACCTCCAGCATCAGGGGCAGGCTACCTGTGCTGGGGGGAAATGCTGCTGTTAGTGGAATGGGTCCAAATAATTCAACTGCATATATTGCTTTGAAAAGTAGTTGCAGTTCAGGAAATAAGGACTTCCCTGGTTTCACAGGGGTGGGGGGTGGCTATGTTAATGTTGCCTTTTTTTTAGTAGATGGCAGTACGGTGCTCAAAAAGCGGCACATATCCATTTGAAGGGGTCCACTAAACATCCCCCCCATTATAGTTCACTAATACGTAAAGCTGGTGAATGGTTTTTCACTTGGCATCAGCCACATGAAAGCTGGAAATGTACAGGTAAAACTTTTCCCATTAGTAGCGTCTCTGAGCCTGGAATAGCTTCAATTATTGATTTCTGCCTGTTTATACAGGTAACAATTCTTGATAATTCCTGTTTTGACTTTGCTGCAATATTGTGCTGTGGTACGCTTTCAAGCTGTCACAGATCGCTTTGCCAAATGTCCGAGTTGCTAAGGATGGCGTCATCCAAGTGTTTACTTTCCTCAATAGGAGAGGGCTTCCGATAGGATATGCTTGAAGAGACTGTATATTATTAGTAAGCCAGGCATCTAAAGGCAAGGGAAGTCCTGCTTTTCAGCTGTGTTGTTATTCCAGAAAAACCTAACGGAGCCTGACAAAATTCTTACCCAATATTACATTGTGGTTTTGCTGTTTTGTTTCCAGTGCCAAATGCTTGAAGATGATTCTTTAGGGTGGTCAAAGGAAAGAGAAATGGATGGCTTACTAATACACAGGGTTTTTGCATATTTTTCCTCTGTAAAGGCTGTGAATTTTTGGCAGTTGCACAAAAGGCAGGACTGTACAGGTGAAATGTTTCCCATCGCTGGATCTCTGTATTCATTCAAATGGGTAGCCGTGCTTGGTCTGAAGTAGCATGGTAAAATCAGAGTCCAGTAGCACCTTTAAGACCAAACAAAGATTTATTCAAGGCATGAGCTTTCGAGTGCAAGCACTTGAAAGCTCACACCTTGAATAAATCTTTGTTGGTCTTAAAGGTGCTACTGGACTCTGATTTTATTGTGTTTCTCTGTATCCAGTAAAAAGGTAAAGGTATCCCCTGTGTAAGCACTGAGTCATGTCTGACTCTTGAGGTGACGCCCTCTAGCGTTATCTTGCCAGACTCAATACGGGGTGGTTTGCCAGTGCCTTCCCTAGTCATTACCGTTTACCCCCCAGCAAGCTGGGTACTCATTTTACCGACCTCGGAAGGATGTAAGGCTGAGTCAACCTTGAGCCAGCTGCTCCAGTAAAGCCTTTAAAAAAAAAGGAAAAGATCTTATTTTTCCTTTTGAAGAAAAGTTGGTACATGGTGATATTTTCATGGAAGTCTTTGAAGACTCTGCTACTCCTGGTTTTGGTCGGAGGGAAACTTCAGGAATGATGGGAGAAGTATTTTGGAATGTCCTCTGTATGAAAGCAGAATCACTGGGCACAGAAGACCCAGTAGCTCAACTTTTCCATCAAACAAGTCATGATTGACTGGTTGTGTTTTTCCATCACTCTTCTTTCATGGAGAAAGTGCAAAGTACGTGGCTCACTGTTTTGCATTTCTCTCTCACAACACTCGTATGAAATGGGCCAGTCTGTCTCAGCCTGGCCTAAGGTCGCTCCAAGGACTGGAGTACAGGTAGACCACTGTTCAAGTAGACCTGTTAAAGCATTGGTGGTATAGCAATCATGATAGTTTTGGGCCAGCCTTTCTCAACTCTTTTACCATTGAGAACCCCCTGAAACATTCTTCAGGCTTCAAGAACCCCCAGAAGTGGTGCAATCATGCAGAATATGGCTGGGAAGCATAGCTGTGGACATGCCTACCTGGGGCTCCTCCCCTTCCCACCGTCATCATTGGTTACTTTGGGAGGGAGGGCAGGTCAATGTGACATATTTATTTTATTTATTTTATTTATTTTATTTATTTTATTTATTTTATTTATTTTATTTATTTTATTTATTTTATTTATTTTATTTATTTTATTTATTTTATTTATTTTATTTATTTTATTTATATACCGTCCTCCCCAAAGGCTCAGGGCGGTTCACATAAAACAGAAACAGTACAGATAACTTAGATTAACAATAATGAATGAAGTGAAACAACAAGCAACATGGAACAATAGAAAAATACGGAAAACATTCCTACTGATAGCCCAGTGGGTGGGGCAGAATTATGGTGGGTGCCATAGGAGGGAGGCCCAGGAGGAGGGCCCCTGGGAAGGGGTGGTTCAGGTCGACCTCAACCACATGCCTGGTGGAGGAACTCCCTTTTGGAGGCCCTGTGGAACTCTTCCATCAGGGCCCTGATCTCTTCTGGGAGCTCGTTCCACCAGGTGGGGGCCAGGATGGAGAAAGCTCTGGCCCAGGTTGAGGCCAAGCGAGCTTCCCTGGGGCCATGTATAGGTCATGTCACCAAATAAATGTTTAACAAATGTAAAAATATATACACAAATAGATATACAAACTTAACTAACTCCCACCTATTCGAGAAACCCTTCCAGGGTTGTCAGGGCTTCATGAAACCCTGGTTGAGAAAGTCTGTTTTAGACATTGTTGGTGTGGCAAGAGTGTATGATTGATCAGAGCAGCCTTTTCTAAAAGAGGTGTTTATTCTGGTACAGAGCAGAAATTCTTAATGTGACCTTCAGTGTTTTGTGATACACCTGCAGCCCAAATTGCAAAGAACTGTTGTGTTCCTAAACCAATGAAACTTCATTAAGGTGCAAGGCAAGATGTCCTTTGCCTTCTCCTTGGTCACTACATGCGTACAGAATCTAGCCATTATGATCAGGCCAGATAAACATTTCACTGTGCGTAGGCTGCAAACAGCAGTGGTGAAATCACAAAATATATGTGTGATTATGTTATCTTTAAATCCTCAAAGATGCCAGCATATCACCTCTGGCATTTCATGAATCTTCTCCGTCAGTTTGGGAATGTTTCCAGTCATACATTAACTAAGCCAAATCAGTTGATGGGGAACACAATTAAATAGGCGGGTCATACCCACAAAGGGCATCAATTATGTCAGTATCCATTTGCCTAGTGATGTTTATAAAATCCCAGCTCTTTTCTGTGCAAAAGTCACCCCACTAAAAACCTCCCACTCATTAGCTATAGGGAAGAAGCAGGGGTCTACTTGTAATCCCTAGACCCTCGCTCTGCCAGGCAGTTGAGCCACAAAATTGCTAACTGATTGACAGGTTTGCACATGGCTGCTTGGGGTATGCATACCTTTGGATTGGGGTCATGGTGTATCCCCACCTTTAAAGGTCACGAAACTATAAGCATGATGTCAGTTAATATCTGTCATGGGTGCTAGAGGAACTGACTGCATTGGGAAGTTCACACCGAAACCAAATGTCTCGAATTCAACTGGAGATCTTCCTACCCAAGCACATCTGGGACTATAGCATTAGTAATACTGGTCTTTTGGCTGCGTATGTTACTTATTTTTAAGATCTGATACACTAAATAAGTTAAAAAAATTATATACACAAGAATTGCTCTACGAATGTTAACTGTATTTTTTCATTTTTATTCTTGCATAGTCTTTCGTGAATTAGAGGTAATTTCTGTTTATATGAATTTCACACTCATCTCAATCTTCCATGTTTAGATTATGTGTGTGCTGTGTGTGATACATGCACACAGACAGAGAGTTCTTTTAAACTCTGCTTCCTGTAAAACCTACAGTTTCCTGGGCACCTTTCTTGAGAAAAGATACTTCACTGTGATTGATTTTATTTGTATGGGGATTTAAGGGGGGGGGTGAGGGCTGGAGTTGAGGGATTCAGAAATCATGAAAGGGAAACCATGGAATGTGCCCTGAGCACAAAGAAAACAAGGAAGGGATTGACAAGGAGATGATAAACAGTTCACGCTTTTAGATTGATCGAAGAACTTTCGGGGGTTGGAAAGAACACAGCTTGGTGCATACATAATGTGCAGGAGAAATTTTCATCTTCAGGCAGTCTTTCTGTGATGGATTTTTTGCTTTGCTTTTGATTTGACATCCACAGCTAAGCAAGGAAATGCATCATGATTTTTCATTTGGCTCCTCTTTACAGATCAGGTAGTCACGTGTGTGTTCGCTTATACCCTCCTTGAGGATCGGCACCTGAAAACCATTAATTGTAACTTTGAGCTGACATGGTAGCCTAATCTGTGGACAGTTGGCATTCGTTCATTGTTTGTTCGTTTTATGAAACCACTAGCTTCAAAGCCCGTTCCTAAGAACGGGCCTTGAAAGGGTCCCCTCCCATGGCCCCCAGCCAGGCAGCTTAAGGTGGCTTTGGGCCGCAGCGTGCAGTGGGGTGGGCGGGGACTGGCCAGCTCGTTAGCAGGCCCTGCTTAGCAGGCCAAGAGGCCCTCATTAGCAGGCCCTCCACCACGACCCTTTGCTGAGGGCCCTCTTCCCTTACCTCCTGCTGGCTCCAGGCACTGAGGCGCATCTGAGAGCAAAGAGGCTAGAGTCCAGGGATGGAGGGCAGGAGCTGCAGGGGCAGGGCCAATTAGAGTGCAGACAGCCAGCTTTGGTGTCTGTACCCTGATTGGCCCTATTCCAACTTGGACAGCCGCACACATTCCACCCCCTAGGCTGTTTCACAAATATATAGAGGAACCATGGATAGGGATGGAGCCTTAGAAATTTTCAGCAGAAAAATAAAACTCTAGAACTGGTTATGTCCCACATCCTTGCAATGAAGGGGAAATAAATAATAAATCTTTCTGGACTATATGCGCAAAAACAGCACAGCAGTTCTGCATTATTCCCCCTGCACTCACCATTTTAAGCATGTTTGCTAGCATGCTAAAGAATTCAGGGCCCCACTAGGCATTATGTAGTATGCGTTGTCAGTACTGACCTGGTTCTCCCTAATAAAATAATGAAGTCATGCTTGATGTGACATATTAAATGTTTCTCTGCCCCGCTCCAGATTATTAGCCAATACTTGCAAGGTATGGGGAAATTCTGTTAGTAGGAAGATAATACAGGGAGCAGCATGTCTCCTTTATTGCCGGATCCATCTGTTTTCAAGTAGGCATCAGCAGCTAATTGGGTAAGTGCTCCAGGATGCTATTTCTTGTAGCCAGCTTCTGGGAAACAGTGAGCAGACAAAGGGCTAGTAGACACGACCAGGCACCATACTCTGGAACAAGCCAAGATGTTAGCTCTGTCCCCATTCAGGCGACACTGTTACAGGATCATCAGCCATTCCATCTTGGGTTCATCCGCTTGCTCATCCTCCTATGTGATATACATCATCATGTGTGAGCACTGCCATTCTGCTATTTGCATTGAACAAACAAGTCAGTGTGTACGCAAAAGAATAAGTGGGAACAAATGGGACCCAAAAAAGGCAATATTCAGAAACCCATGGTCTTCTAGGACACTGTTGACATATATCCAAAGGAGATTCTAGCATGAAAGTGTTGAAGTACACCTTACACAATTTGATAGACTCTCATGAGGATTTAATTGTGGTTAATTTAACTGTGGTTTGATTGTCTCTCACGAGGATTTAACAATGGCTCCTTGGCTGCTGTAAGTATTAATTAGCAGTGATAATCAATTACTGCTATTGCGAATGGAGTCCAGTGGCACCTTTAAGACCAACAAAGATTTATTCAAGGTGTGAGCTTTCGAGTGCATGCACGCCTTGAATAAATCTTTGTGGGTTTTAAAGGTGCTATTGGATTAAATTTTTGTTGTGCTACTTCAAACCAGCATGGCTACCCACTTGAATCTGATATTGGGAATGAACTCTGTACTTTCCTTGGTTATGTTTGAATCCTAGATAATCACAATTCACCTATACACTTCCTGCCTCTCATGGGCCACTGATGCTGATGCTTACAATATTTGATGCTGATGCTTACAACCAAGTAGCAGCCTTGTGGCCCCAGCAATGCCATCTGAAACAGAATTACACCCTGATATTATTTGTATGTTCATGTAGCACAAATGTTTTGCTTGAATAGATACTGGAGTTGGACTTAGCATAAGAGCTCGGTACAAAGGCTTCTTCCAGGGTTTGGCTCCTCCTTGGATGATCTAAAGTTGCTGATGAGTTGGAAGAGGCTTTAATTGAATAAAGAGAGGCCTTCCACCCAATGTGAGAATGAGGAATCACTGATAAGACTGTAGATCAGGGTAGATCAGGGAGCATTCGCTGGCAGGGGCTCATGGGAATTGTAGTCCATGGACATCTGGAGGGCCGCACTTTGACTACCCCTGCTGTAGATCCTTGCTTACATGGAAAAACTTTAGCTTAGGTGTCTAGCCCAGTGCTGCTATTTTTTCAATTAGAACTGTCCAGAATGCATGATAGGAGTCCCACACATTTTTTCTTCTTTTCCAGAATATTCTCAAGGATATGTTTGGGCATTCTTTGTAGCCACAAAGTATGATAAGATCTAAATGAATATCTGCAAAAATATTGTTTCTTAATTTGCATATATCGCAGCTGTATTTTAAGTTGTATTCCATTAAGCACCTGTGAAATACATAGCCTCAATTAATTCTATTCCAATTACTCAGTCTTTTTTTATTTGTGTATAAACAATAATCTTCAACGTTTCTGTTTCCCTAAATAGATTGCCGTAACAGATTAACATAAGACAGATCAAGGGATATCGAGATTCTTTCCCCAATTGTTAAAATCAGATATGTATTACAGCACAAATTCACTGGTTCCCTATCTACTATAATTGTCCAGTCAGTCAATTTGTGAGTGTCCTGCACAGTGCAGGGGGTTGGACTAGATGACCCATGAGGTCCCTTCCAACTCTATTATTCTACGATTCCATGAATTTAAAGTAGCATTCAAAGCCCTTAACGAGTGTTTTGGAGATTCTTTCTCAGAATCTGGTCATCCTCAGACGTGACCAGACATACTGTGCTTAAACCGGTTGTCTTTTCTCCCAACAGAGCAGGGCTTTGGGGGCAAATATTTGCAGAGAACGGTAATCTCTTAAAAGGTGATGGGTGTACTTTGGAAATGTCATTATTAGGACCGATTGAAGCTCGTGTCATCCCACCCAAGTGATAGTTGAAGCTGAATCCGTCAAGTGAGTTGCATATTGGTGTTTTCATTTCCTTTACAAGATTGTGAGGAAAAAAGCAATTGTCTCAGAATTTATGTGACTGTAAGTTAACTTTCATTTCAACAGCTGAAGCCAGGAGAGCTGCTAAAAAAGGTATAATAATAGGGCCAGGCTTCAGAATGTTTGCATAGCTTTTTGCCTCATTCCAGGAGAAGAATAAACTGAATACATTAAACAAAATAATGAAAAATGCAGAATAAATCACACACAGATAATTTCTTGAAGCACAGTGAAAACCAAGCATGTTTAAAGCCCACTGATTTCAGGGAAAGCAGCTAACTGGATGGAGATTTCATTCCCTTAAGATGTATTGTCCCTAAATGGGGGGGGGGGGGAGACAGGACGGACAGATGTGACAAGGTTGGTTTTCTTTGAAAGTATTGTTTATTTATTTATATTTATATACCGCCCTCCCCTGAGGCTCAGGGCAGTTTACATAAAACATAGAAATGGTACATGGAACTTAGTTTACATAACAACTTTTATACGACTGTAATAATATTAACATTAAACTGTAACACAGGTGCAAAATATAACAATGCGAACAGGTTAGGGTGCACATGGTTATCCTGTGTACAGTGCATAAGCCGAATTATTTAATTGGTGTTAATCTAGAATAACTATGTGCAGAATCACCCAAACAGATAAATATCCAGAGATTGTTATGGAGGATTATTTGTACAGTTTAAAAAAATCAGCCATAAAATTACAGTCAGTGAAGCTGAACCGTCGATTCCTCCAATAATAACTAGACTGAATCCAAAGGAAATCTGGAGGCTGAATATAATTAGGGGCATGTCAGAGAACTACTCCATTACACAAGAGCGTAAGCCTAGACGATACTCTCTAATTTTGCTTCTGAAAAAACTGTCTCAAGTCGGAGTGGAGCAATCAGTGAAGCAAGCCCAGGAAAACGGGCAATTCAATCCCTAGGACCCCATTATGGTTGCCTAATGATTAAGAATTGTGAAAAATAAACGTATATTTTGAATTTTTGTGATTGAGGACCTAATTATATACAGCCTCCAGATTTCCTTTGGATTCGGTCTAGATAAAATTACTGTCTGCAAAATGTAGTGCTGTGGCAAGGAAAGCTGTCAGATAACCGAAATGGGTAATGCATGGGATATCAGTAATTTTTTTTTGGTAGCCCGATATATTTGTAAGTATTATCAGTTTAATTGCTAATACTTACAAGTATATCTGGCTACAGAAAAACAATAACCCCAAATCAATGTCTGAGAGTTCACCTTGTACCCTTAGGCAAACCTCCAGGCAAAAACTGGGCCACATCTGATGGGAACAAATCCGCAGGGATGATGCACATGTTCCCAATGCCTTCAGATTCCCTGCTGGGCAGGAGATAAACTAATTCCAGAGGGGGGGGGGGGACAAAACAGTCTGGTGGCACCTTAAAAAGTAAGCAGGAGCTTTCTTGAGTGTACTTCCTCAGATGCATGGACCGTACCTCATAAGAGAGATGCTCATCAAAATTACAGGCAACAGAAAGGTGGAGCTGGGAGGAAGTTACAAAGAGAGGCCAATTAAAACAACAACCAGTCAAAGGCATTCCAGTGGGTCAGGAGCCCTTCCAGCTGCAGAGAGATGGGTAGAGTAGGATAAACATAACGTCAGATGTCATCAAGCAAGGTGGGGTGTGAGATGCTGATAAGCAGAACTAGGTAACATCCATAAGGGGTGAGGCATGCTATTATCACCTGTAGGGAAGGAGGAAATGCCAAAGAGAAACTGATTGGAGTGTCCTGGATGGATGGTTACCTTAGGACGTCATGACAGTGACTGAAAGAGCATTTGTGCCCTTTTCATGAAGTCCATGAGACTTCTATACCCCAGTTCTCCTGTTCATTGTATTTTATAGTTGGGGAGAGGAATGGACTCCAGTAGTACCTTCAAGAATCAGTCATTGACAGAAACATATAGCGAAAACTTTCCTATAGACTCGCCAAGGGTCGGACACGACTGAACGGATAACATCATCATCAGGACCTTCAAATGCCAACCAAAGTTTCCTGCATATAAACTTTTTATTTGTTTATTTCATCCAAGAGTTGGAAGGGACCACCATGGGCCTCTAGTCCAACCCCCTGCCAATACAGGAACCATAGCTATAATATCTTTCCTGAGCAGGTATCCGGTCAATACTTAAAAACCTTCAGTGATGAAGAATCTTCCTCCTCATGAAGGAGACTGTTCCAGTGTCAAACATACCTCACGGTCAGGAAGTTCTTCCTCAGATTTAGATAAAACTTCCCTTGCTGTACTTTGTCTCCACTAGTCCAAGGCCTGTCATCTAACATGACTAACTATCTAAAGTTCATCATCCTCAGACATAAAATGGAGAAAGGAAAATGAGGTAAGCCATTGGACCCCACTGGCGAGAAAAGTGAGGGATAAGTCAGGTTAAAAAAACCCAACAAATAAAAGTAAAGGCATTCTTGGAAAGGTGTAAGTGGATTATAAGGAGAAAAGGGGGCGTACGTGGGTGTGTTTTTGTAGTATCCAGGAAACCAGGCAGATCCCCACCCCCACAATTGCTATGAGGCTGTGCAGTGCATCAAGCAGTGGGAAAATCGGAGCAACCACAACTGGGGTGACAGTGAGTGAAAGAAAACTGAGAATGCTCTGCCTTAGAGCCAGATCTCCATATGAAGTGGGTGTCCTGGGCATACTGCCTCCAGGCTAAGATCCTTGCTTCTGCTGCTGAAGTGGAATAAGGATAACAAAACTTCGGGAAAAGCACGGAGGCTGGTCTCGGGGCAGCATCATGGACTATGCCTAACAATATCAGTCTTGACAGAGTGGCTTTTAAGTGCCCAAATTAGGTTTGTAGCCCTGGTAGTCAATAGCATTGATTTTAAAGGCTCTCATTTGTTTTCCTTTCCTGCTAGATGAACTTCCTAACTTGGCACTGGAAAGTTGCAGTGCTTTAATCCTCCCTTGCACAAAGGCCTGCTGGAGTGCTTACAAAGCATTACAACATAAACACATTATTAATGTATGGTGTTTTGCCTTGTTAGAGCTGAAGTTGGCTCAGGCTGTTATTGTCATTAGCAACTTGCCTGCTTCACTTGCATTTGAGCTTGCAGGAGGGATGGAACATGGGAGGAGAAGGTATAGCCATAGTTTTTCATACTCCATGGCTAGGGTTGCCTGCTCTAGGTTCGGAAATCCTTGGAGATTTGGGGGAGAGCCTGAGGAGGTAAGGACCCTTAGCAGGTTGTAATGCTGCATATAGACCGTTTACGCACTGGAGGTTTCATGCTGGGCTGCAGGCTGGAGTTTTCGTCATGGCAGGTCTTCCTGCACCCACACGGGGGAGCATTTGGCCTGGTGCACCTCATTCCCCCCCCCCTGATTTGTGCTCATGCACAGGAGCTGGGGCAGTGAAGTTCCCAGTGCATAAACGGTCATACTCCACCCTCCAAAGTAGCCATGTTCTCCTGGGGAACTGATCCCTGTAGTTTGGAGATCATTTGTAATTCCGGGAGATCTCCAGGCACATCTTGAAGGTTGGTACTCCTGTCTGTGGCTCAGTCTTACACTGGGAGTCCATGATCCAGAGTCCTGCACTGATACAGAGTTGCACAAAGGGATTATTGGCAGGCAAGTTCAGTGCAGTCACTTTCTTTTGACATTAGGAGGAAGACCTTTTGCATGCAGGGACCGGGTTCTCTGTATTGTAACTTCCATTTGATGCCCTGACCTGGGTAGCCCAGGCTAGCCTGATCTTGTCAGATCTTGGAAGCTAAGCAGGGTTGGCCCTGGCTAGCATTCGGGAGGGAGACCTCAAAAGGACGCCAGTGTTGTGACATGGAGGTGAACAGTAGCAAACCGCCTCTGACCATCTCTTGTCTTGTGAACCCCACGGGCCACCATAGGTCAGATGTGAAGTGACAGCCATTTCCACTATCAACATTTGTAGAAACCCCCATGGATTGATTGTTGACATTTCCTGCTGTATTTGCTTATATGAATGGATACTATTTCAAGAAGGCAGCCCAGGTGATCTCTTGAGGCCGGTCCAGCCAAGTCAAATATGCGTCAGATTCGTGGGCCTTGATTGCTGTTCTCCTCCTGACAATTTGGAGACGGTTGTGCTTCGGCTTTGTTCTTGACAAGGCTGGATCATGGCTACAAGAGATGCTTATTTTGAGTCTTCTTGTGCTGCAAACTGTCCAGATTTACACGTCTAGGTATCCTTTTGTTTCATATCATATCATATACAAGAGAAGGCTCAGGTATTATGATAAAACTATGAATGGTTTCACAGAAGGCATATATTTTAAATGTTCTTGGTGTTTAGCTGGCATGTGTAAGTTGTTTTCATTTTTTGTTGTGAATATTAAGCTTTATTAGAATAGCAGTGATTTAAAATGTTTCTTTTTTAAAGTAAGCATTTGTAAATATTTTCCTGTGTTAGAAAACAGGTTTCGCAGAACAATACTGGTGCTGGCTATATATAGGAGCTTTTATGTGGTCTAACAGGAAGATGGAGATTTAAAAACAACAAAGACGATGGGTGCTATTAATGAAGCAGATGCATTCTGCATTGTTCTTCTGCAGCAGCTAGGAACTGTTTAAACAATCCAGGCTGTGTAAATAGAGCCTTGGTCAGAAGTCGTTAAACGTTTGCTGTCAAGAATTCCTTTAAGTGCTGTTCAGGTGTAGTGCAGGTTGAATAGAGAAGACTTTGTTGGAAATAAATTATGGAATATACCATTTTGAAAGAATGACACGGTCCGCCGTAATTGCCCTTTTGGGAATGGTTTGCTAAAAGGTTTGCATTGTTTGAAAAGTGTAAAGCTGCTGAATTATACTGCTGCCTTCAGGCATTTGCTTTAACCACAGGTCAGTTTAAAAAAGGCACAAATCCAGCTAGGGTTGTGGGGTCCTCCCTAGACCCCAGTGTGTGTGGGAGGGGGGAATGGAGGGTAGAGTTGCCAGATACAGGTTGGGAAACCCCTGGAGATTTTGGGGATGGAGCCCGGGGAACGCAGGGGCCTCAGTGGGGTACAATGACAAGGGGCCATGCTCCAAATGATCTATTTCTCTCCAGTGAACTGATCTCTGGTAGTCTGGAGATGGAGCTGTAAATCCGGGATCCCCAAATCCAATTTATGCCAATTTTGTGTGTGTGTCTGGTTCCCTTCCCTTCCCTTCCCTTCCCTCCTTGTATGAAGCACGATGAAGGGTTGGTGGTTTCAGACTAATGCTGACTGTGATATACAAATACAAATCAGGATCCTAAGTCAAGACCAAGTTTGATTTAAGAGTCCTGGCTTGCGGAAGGAAAACTTAATCCTAGTTAAGCTGTGCCCTTGCATATACAAACGTCATGAGTAACTGGAATTGTTCTTAAAGTACCTTCCTTCAATTGCCTTCAGTGCAAGGAGGAAGGGGGAAGAGCCAGCTACACCTGCAAGTACACAAACTGTTGTACACATGGCTTGGGGTTGAAGAAATTGGCTTGGGGTTGAAGAAATGAACATTCATCCTGTTTTTTTTTCCAGAAGGAATAATCTGTGAAATGTTACATAGCAAGTCCACACTTTAGATTTCATTTAGTATAGTTTTATTACATACTACATTTTGTTTCTTTGTAACATATTAAATGTCCAAAATTACCACTGTACCACACCACACTGGCACTGGCTTTTCAATTCTTGAATAATCTTTCTTCAGAAATTTGTTTTCAGCGAGCAGAGGCCTTTGTAAATTTTGTTCATAAGGATGCGTGTTAATTTATTATTTATTTATTTATTTATATACCACCCTTCAATACAGCTCTGGGTGGTTTAATTCCCATAGACAAGACTATGTTTTATGTGCTTTGGGATGAAGTCATTTGCACTTCATGCGCTTGCAATGTAATCAGCTTGGCTGAATTTGGGTTCATTCACAACTTTAGAACTATGAACCCCCGATCTCCCAGGGCTGAATAGGGACGTAGGGTTCTTATTATATCACAGATGCTAATTTTCAGTCTCTAAGCAAGTTGAGCTTATTGCATTTTGCCTTATACCTTTGTGTCTTTGATTCCTTTATTTGCAAACCCCCTCTCAACTTTTGACTTGGAGGCAAAAGCCTGAGGACCTCCATTCCTGCTTCTATCTGATGAAAGGACCTGTGACTGGAAATCTTGTTGGTCTTTAAGGTGCTGCTGGGCTCGGACCTTGAACTTGTCACATACAAGACACATTGTGTGAATGAGACCCACCCACACACACCCTTTGTATATTTAAACCACATGTTTATCCCATGCTTTCCTCTCCTACTGAAAAAAATTAAGGAAGCCTACATTGTTCTCCTACCCACATTTTATTTTCATTACAACACTCTTTAGCATGGAAGAGAAAGACAAAGAGTGGCCAAGGTCAGTAACAAGCTTCTTAGCAGAAGGGAGAATTTGAACCTGCATCTCCCCAGTCCTTGCCTAAAACTGTAACCAGGACACCATAGACTAGGGGTAGTCAAACTGTGGCCCTCCAGATGTCCATGGACTACCATTCCCATGAGCCCCTGCCAGCAAATGCCAGCATTTGCTGGCAGGGGCTCATGGGAATGGTAGTCCATGGACATCTGGAGGGCCGCAGTGTGACTACCCCTGCCATAGACCCCGCTGTGGCTCCCTCTTGCTTTCATTAAGTGCTGCCTGTTATTTACTGCCGTGAGTACAATCAAAGCAGGTCATTAGTAAGAATCCCTACATTGCCTTTTGAGAAATGTCCGTAGCACTTGAAATACCTTACCGTCAATGTACAGGATAGTTTAACAGATGCAGAACGTAATTTGGGGGCCATTAAATAAACAACAACAAAAAAGCGTTGGAACAATTCCTGTGTGGAAGGTCAAGCGTAAATTTCCATTAGGCGTTCTGTAGGCCAATAGATTAAGAATAAATATGGTCTGTCTGGCTGGAGGAAGAGATTAATTCAAATGCCAGAGGAAAGGGAGCCTTTTAGAATCAACGCTGCCTCCTGTTTCAGCCACCTCATATTTTCCCTTTAAAGCGTTTGTAAAAGATGACCTCCTGACTTCCAAGTCAAAAGGGACGGGGGAACTGTAGGGCCTGCTCTAAAAGAACCCTGCAGAATTGGAGACCCACATGGCAAAGTCTGGGCATGAAAGAGAAGATAAATAATGGGAAGTTAAGAAAAGGAAATGGGATTTTGAGCTTCCCAGGAGTTTGGGCTCCTTCAGCTTGCCGAGCCCTTGAATGACAGTGGCATGAGACGCTTCCTTCCTTCCCCCGCAGGACTCCTCTGAGTTTTTGCATTTGATCCCTTTCTTTCAGATTCCCAAAGGTGCTGTCTACCAAATACTGTGTTCTCATATTTATTTATGGTTCACACGGCAGTTGTGTCCTTTCAAATACCTGCTCTGTTTTCTAGCAACACAAGAATGGACGAAGAGGCCAGCTGGATCAGAGAAGTCTCCTGTCTCATACAACCAGTGACTAATGTAGAGGGCCAACAACAGGTCATAGAGGCCAAGACCTTCCCCTTCCTGACACTGATATTCATTACTCTGGGGCTGACTGCCTCTGAACATGGAGATTTCCTTTAGCCATCATGGCTGGTAGCCATTGATAGACCTTTCCCCAATGAGTCCTCCGGATCTGATTTTAAAGCTGTGCCTGCAGCAGTCACTTTATCCTCGGCTAGAGAACCTCACATTTTAATCAATTTCCTGTAAAGAAGTATTTCATAGAATCATAGAGCTGGAAGGGGCTATAAAGGCTGTCTAGTCCAACCCCTTGCTCAGTGCAGGTTCAGCTTAAAGCATCCTTGATAAGTATCTGTCCAGCCACTGCTTGAGCACTGCCAGTGAAGGGGAACTCACCTCCTCCTTAGGTAGCTGATTCCACTGCTGAACTACTCTGACAGTGAAAAACATTTTTCCTGATAATATCTAGCCAGTACCGTTCTTCTGGTAGTTTAAACCCATAACTGCAGGTCCTATTCTCTGCTGCCAAACAGGAACCTTTACCTGCCCTCCTCCAAGTGACAACCTTTCAGATACTTCAAGAGAGCAATCATGCCCCCACTCAACCTCCTCTTCTCCAAGCCAAACATTTCCAAATTTCTCAGCCTTTCCTCATAGGGCTTGGTCCCCAGGCCCTGGATCATTCTCGTCGCTCTCCTCTGAACCGTCTCAATTTTGTCCAAGTCCTTCTTGAAGTGAGGCCTCCAAAACTGCACACAGTAATCCAGGTGGGGTCTGACCAATGTATCCAGCAGGACTAGGACATCTTGTGAATTTGATGTGATACCTGTGTTGATACAGAGACTGCGTTTGCCTTTACTGTCTGCTTACAGTCCACAAATACCCCAAGATCTCATTCTCACACACTGCTACCCAGAAGTGCATCTTTTCCTTTTGTCCATTGTGAATATACTGCCCATCAATTTTAGTGGATGCTCTAATATTTTGGGAGAAAAAACTCATTTTGTCCACTGTCTCTGCCCTGTGCACAGTATTATAAAACTGCCATGTTCCCCCTTAGTCATCTCCTTTTTAAACTGAGACTCTTCAGCCTTTCCAAGGACAGGTGTTCCAACCCCCTGATTACCTTGATTCCCCTCCTCTATACTTTTTCCTGCTCTGCAGTGTCCTTTGAAGGTATTGTGACAAGACCTGTGCACGGTATTCCAAATGATGCTTCCCTGTAGACCGACCCATTTCCTCCTTGCTGGTAAAACCAGCAAGCATGAGTATTTACTTCCTTCCATAATTTATACCCCACCTATTTCCCCAGCGTGGACTCAAAGTATCTTTCATTTTTATCCTCACAATAACCGTGTGAGGTAGAGTAGGGTAAGAGCATGTGAATGTGCCAAAGTCCCCCAGTGAGCTTTCATGACAGAGTAGGGATTTGTACCTGGATTTCACTGATCCTATTCCAATAATCTTAACTGCTGTACCACACTGGCTATTGTTTCTTGACTAGCTGTGCAGCAGCCGCAGTGCTGTATTAAATAAATTCAATTTGATTTCTTGACTACCATAGCAAGAAGCTGCACTGTTTCTGGAAGCCCCCTAAGAACCTATTGCTTGTAACAAAGAGGGACAATAATATTGTGAGGCAGCCTTACGTAATCATGGTAGTCAGCATTTGCAGCATATAAAATGGCATGAGAAAGATGACTAATAATGAATAGATTGTTCTAGTGCGTGTTCCCAATGTAACTAGGGTCTGATGAGTTTTCTTAGCTGGGCTGGCCTGTGATTATTTCATCAAAGTCCAAGAGACATTGAAGCGCTCTTGAAATACACCATTTTGTTTTGCCTCCATAGATTTGGTATAAGCCAAACGCTGTTCTGACCTTTTAAACTCTAATAAAAAAATTTTTTTTGAAGTCTGCCAGGCTCAATAAAATACAGCATTCAGTTTCCCCGAAGCAGCCGAAAATATCAAGACACTGTTTAATCCATTGTATCTCAAAGCGGTGGGGAAAATAAATACAAATGTGCTTCGAAGTACACAAGGTACCCAGGAAAGCATTAACTGAGCTTGGGGGCGGAGGGGGGGGGGTAGGTCTTTCACAGTGATGGGGGTGAGACGGCACAAGCTGAACTTTATAGAACCTGCTTGGAAAGTGAACCAAATGGACATACTGCAGAAAAGATTTTTTAAAATTAAAAAATGGATTTAAATTGTTGATGGAAGGAAAGTATTGAAAGTGGTACAGAGTAGTAATCCTATGAAAAGAACTTCAGCAAGTGATTATGGTAATAGCCCAAGGTTATCTTAAGTAATAAATAATGAAGATTATCATGCATGCACATGTACCATGGCAAAATTGTCATAGAGAAGATAAAATAAGAACAATGTGGAGGCGAGGCTATGCCAGAGAGAGGACAGAGAAGAAGGGAGGGTCCTTTGTTTAGCCTAGCTTCCTGTTTGCAAACAGTGTTTTTGCTAATCGCATCACAAGATAACCATATATTTGTACCTGGAACAAAGGAAAGGTGGTCTTTCACAGTAGATACCCTTGTCGTGATTACAGTGAGTGCTGCACAGTGTTTCCTTGCCGTTGTGAATGAGTAGCTAAGAGATGTGATCCACGTGGAATATGTGCATCTTGAAATGTTAGATGATGGAACTGGGGCGTTTTTTTTTTTTTTTTTAATATAGGTCTGACTAAGTCTTCAACTATAGGCAAGCTGCATCCAATGCAATTTGAAACCTGCTCTGCTGCAGAGGAGGGAATGTTTCTGGTGGAGCCATGGTGACCTCTAGTGGCCAAAGAGGCTAATTTGTATATTCTGCACCTGTAAAAATATCAACTCATAGATTTTAAAAAAGATTAATATTTGTGTTGATTGCTAGTGACCAATTTAAGCAAATAATCACACATGCTTGCAATGATGGAATTTTATGATTATATAAAATATAAAACGCCGTATGTGTGTGTGTGGCACACAAAATGGAAGAGGAAACAGAATGGATGTTTGGAACATTATTTCTTTTCTTATAGAGAGCCACTCAGAGCTAAGAAAAGACAATGTATATCGGATTGATTGACTGAGCCGTCTCGTGGCAGCTAACAACAAATGAAACATAGGAAACATTAAAACTTCAACCCCTAGACCCACAGCCTACCCCACATCTGCCAGATACCCAGGGCTGATGTTACAGATAGGAGACACCAGAGGAGTATTTAGAGTATTCTTACATATAAAGCTACATATTTTGCAAGGGTTAGCTTTTTGAAAAAAAATGTAGATAGTTAAACCTTAGGATCCACACTGAGTGTGGATATTTGTAGCTTCCAAGACTGTTTGCTTTGTAAGTTATTGTCCATTCCTAGTAAATCAGCTGAAGAATCCTTCCTGCCTGTTACTGATCAGTAGCTTTAGCAGGGAATAGTACCTAAGCAATACCAGAACCAAGTACTTTGACATTTTTACAAACTCATAGAAATACCACCTACTAGACCTATACTAGATGGGATGAAATCGTGAATGTGCTGAAACCAAAACTGATTCCTCCACATTTTGATAGTTAGTGTAACTCTGCTTAAGAGTGCATTGTGGGTCACTTAAATACTGGACATCTTAAATGGATCACAAATATGGAATGCCATGGGCTTAGATGTTGTTGTTAGGTGCAAAGTCGTGTCCGACCCATCTTGACCCCATGGACAATGATCCTCCAGGCCTTCCTGTCCTCTACCATTCCCCGGAGTCCATTTAAGTTCGCACCGACTGCTTCAGTGACTCCATCCAGCTACCTCATTCTCTGTCGTCCCCTTCTTCTTTTGCCCTCAATCGCTCCCAGCATTAGGCTCTTCTCCAGGGAGTCCTTCCTTCTCATGAGGTGGCCAAAGCTTAGATAGCACAAATCAAAATAGTAACTTGGAGGTTAGGACTGCAGTCCATACAGGAGTAGGCCACTGAAACAGGCCTCTGGCAAGTGCCTCCCAATCATTCCAGCCCTGTTGTTTGCATATATTTAACTGCAGTAATTTTCTGCCTCAATATCCTTGCCTGGGAAAGGGGCGCAGTAGCTCATTGGTAGGGTGTCTGCTTTGTATGCAAAAGGTCCCAGGTTCAAGCCCTGGCATTTTTCCAGTTAAATGGACCAGAAAGTCAGTGATATAGAAGTATTCACCCTGGAGAGCCAACTGCTCTTGTACTGACCTTGATGGACAAATGGTCTGATTCCATATAAGGCAGCATCACAGGAGAATGGCTGCTAGGATTGGTGGCATCTTCCATGGGAGCAAGAATGACGGCTCTGGTCCTACCATGATATAATTTGAAGAAAAAAACCCTGAAGACACTTGACATGTGTTGGGTTTGTACGTCTGCTGCTTTTAGTCTGAATAACTGTTTCTTCATTTATTTCTGCAGGTGCTAGGCTTGCTGGTATGGACCCTGATTGCCGGAACAGAATATTTCCTGTATCCTGTCTTTGGCTGGGTGATGTTTGTGGCTGTATTTTATTGGGTCCTGACCCTCTTCTTTTTAATCGTCTACATGACAATGACCTACACCAGGATTCCACAAGTGCCTTGGACCACCGTGGTGCGTATCCCTACTTTCCATTTGTGTTAGTGATTTGTTTTGATTGCTCTGATGTGTGTCTGTGTTGTGTTATCTTTCACATCTTCGTATTATGAAGACAGGCACTTCATCAACAAGGGCTTTGTTCATATAGAAAACATAGCCAATATGAATCGCAGGGTTCTGGCTCAGCTGACAGCAGACGGAGCTGTTCTTATTTGCTGCAATTAAACTAGTATATCGTCGTCATAATGGAGGCAAATCCAGTCCTCTCACCAAGCTCTCTTTTGTCAATTGTTTCCTCATTCATCTCAATAGAGGGGGCATTATCATGGGATCACAAGGTCAAGTAATCCTCCCTACTTTGCATCCCAGCCATTTCCTTAAAAGATCCAAGATAGCACAGAGTTTTAGGGCTCTTCCTGCACATCGGAGGTGTCTCAACTGCCTCCTCCTGTGGCAATGCTTAGCGCTCATCTGCATCCTCCTCTAAGTCTTTGGCCTCTTGGCCTGATGAGGAGGAGTCTGTACTTTAAAGAAAGAAGAAGAGCTCATTCTTATATGCCTCTTTTCTCTATCTGAAGAATTCTCAAAAGCGGCTTACAATCGCCTTCCCTTTCCTCTCCCCAGAACAGACACCCTGTGAGGGAGGTGAGGCTGAGAGAGCCTTGATATTACTGCTCGGTCAGACCAGCTTTCTCAGTGCTGTGGCGGGCCGAAGCTCACCCAGCTGGTTGCTTGTGGGGGAGCGCAGAATTGAACCCAGATCACCAGATTAGAACTCCCTACCCCTAACTATTACACCAAGCTGGCTCTCTGCCATGACCTGCAGGATCCAACCTCAATAAGTGACTTTAATGCCTTCAGTTTTCAAGAATGCACTTTTACTGTGTTGAGATTATCCCGCTCCTTTTCATGAGGAAAAAAAAAGCAATGCCTTTCGTTGTCTCATGTGCTTCTTGTTATGAGTGTGTGAAGTACGTAGTGTAACAGCAGCATAAGAATTACTTGTAAAAGACCATCCAGCCCAACCTGCGAGGCAATGGCTGCGCTGTCTAATGTTTAATAGATCCACCGGTGGGAAGACACCATTTTGCTGACCAGCTCAAGGAAGGGTCATAACTGCAGACTGCTGCTAGAGCCATTTTCTCGCAATGAAGCTACTCCTGAGGAAGTGGGCAATGTTCTTTGAGAATCTGTCCAGGCATTATTCAGAACCTGACAAACAAACAGCCTTATATACTGAATCAGACCATCAGTCCATGAGGGTCAGTATTGTCTACTGAGACCGACAACATCTTTCCAGGGTCTCAAGCACAGGTCTTTCACATCACCTTCTACTTGATCTTTTAAACTGGAGATGTCAGGGATTGAACTTGGGACCTTCTGCCTGGCAAGCAGACACTCTACCACTGAGCCACGGTCCCTTCCCACAGCAAGTCTGCCTTTCACGGCAAGGAAGAAGACATTAAATTGGAACATGGTGGAGCCAATCAGTGGTTCAACATAATGTGAAGCAAACCACCAGCTGTTGTTGGGGCCAGATCCGAGGGTAAAGTTAAATGTGAAAAGCATACAATGGGTTTTCTGCCAAGAGAAGCATGCCCATTATGGCAGACTGTGGACATAGCAGGAGGTCCTCATATTGTACTGTCCACATGACTTCCACTTATAAGAGGTGCCTATGAAATGATATGTATAAAACTACCTATCCTGTTTTTCTTTGCCCATGTTTAGGGTCTGTGTTTTAATGGGAGTGCCTTTATTTTGTACCTCATTGCTGCCATTGTAGAATCTTCTGCGGTCACCAAAGATTTGGACAGTCACAACTACAACAGTTGGGCAGCTTCATCGGTAAGTTAACCTTTAACAGTCACCTGCATCCTAACTCTCTGTCCTGCAAAGTCTGAATAATTTTTCCAGCCTAAGGAGCCCTTTTCCTCCAGCAGAAGAGCCACTTAAGTTAGAGGCAGGCTGGAGGAGGGCTTCTGACTTTGGTGATGGGGATTGGTGAGATACAGGCCACGGCATGTGGGTGAGAGGGTGCACAGGTTTTCTGTATGCCTGTTAATATAAAAATATGATCTGGAACATAAAGTAACATTATTAGGAATAGCTACACAAAGAGGGCGATGTAACATGAGTCAACCACACAAAGAATGTAATAATAAGCATCAGTGGAATTCCGTCATCGGTCTTGATGCATGCAGCCAGTTCATGTGGTGACAGTGGTGAACTTGACAGAGCTGCATTTTTCTACACAAGTATGTAGATCTTCAGTTCACATCTAATTCCTGTGTAATGCCCATGACAAACAGCATGGCAGAGTATCAGGTATGGATCTGGGAGACCCTGTTTCAGATACTCAGTGTGCACTGGAAAATTAGTGGACCAGTTTGTGCCAGTCACTCTCTTTCATAAGGTGACCAGATTTTAACATTGGAAAGGCGGACACCACTGACTGGGGGGGAGGGGGTTCTTGATTAAAATTTGGTTATATGGAGCAACAAAAATTTTCATAGAATGCATAGAACGCAAAAATAGTATTGTAATATATATGTATATGTATATGTATAATTTCAACATTACAATTTGCCAGGTGCCCCCAGATGTCCGTCCAAAAGTGGGACATTCTGGTCACCTTACTCTTTCAGTCTTATGTGCTTCAAAGGGCAGTAGTGAAGATAAAGTTCATGGGAAAGGGAATAATGCTTTGTGTCCCCATTGGGGAGGAAATGTCTACTACTTACTTTCCCCCACTTGCCTAAGAAGAAGAGTTGGTTCTTATATGCCGCTTTTCTCTACTCGAAGGAGTCTCAAAGGGGCTTATGTTCACCTTCCCTTTCCTCTCCCCACAACAGACACCCTGTGAGGTGGGTGAGGCTGAGAGAGCCCTGATATCACTGCTTAGTCAGAACAGTTTTATCAGTGCTGTGGTGAGCCCAAGGTCACCCAGCTGGCTTCATGTGGAGGAGCGTGGAATCAAACCTGGCTTGACAAATCAGAAGTCGGTGCTCCTAACCACTATGCCAAGCTGGCTCTTAGATAGAGCGCCCTCTATCTCCATCCCCTCTAGAACGGTTTCTTTGGGGTGGGCTGTAGTTAGCTGTTGTTTTTACCGCCACATCTTTGTACTGTGTTTTATTGTGTATAGGGGTTTTTATTGTGGTTTTTAGCATTGTAACTCACCTCAAGCCCTTGGGGAGAGGCGAGTAATAAATTTAATTAATAATAATAATAATTTGTCAGCAGAATTCAGATAATGGAAGGGGAGCATTCCATTGGACAAGAGTAGTGTCAGTTGTCATGATTTAGGAATGCAATGTTTGCGTAAATATAGCATGCAGAAATATTTCATGGAGTTGTTGAATGTAGTATCTCAGTATGACTTACACTTGTTGAATACAAAGAATCCTGTTAAATGATTCTTGATGCTTTCTAACAGTTTTGGGGTTTGTTTTCCCTCCGTACAGTTCTTTGCCTTCGCTGTAACATTCTGCTACGCTGGGAATACCTATTTTAGTTTTATATCTTGGAGATCACGGACCTTGCAATAGATGTTCTCTCGAAATAAAAAGAAGAATCGGTAGATGTACTGTGTGTCAAGGAGATCTATACTGTGTCACTGAGGTTTGTGTTGTTTTTAAAACAGCGTCTGTGTAGAGTAATGCTGCACATTCAGAAGTGAACCCCAATGCCTTCATTCAAACCAGGATTGGGCCAATAGGAACATACTGTGGGTTTCCTCTTCTCTCTCCATTGGGCATACTAATGCCTTCGTCCTCTACTTGGTTCACAACAATCTTAACTTGCTATAACGTCCAAATCAGCAAACTAACCAGAGTTTGCCTCTAAATGACAATCCTATCACAATCTGAAGCAGAGTTCTAATTCTAGTTAGGAAGCAAACCATGGGGTTAAATCCAAACAGCTTTTTCACTCACTTTAGCCCTCCCCATTCTACACCCCCATCCCACTTGGCTTTTGCACATGGAAGTCCTAGGAGTCTCAGAATTCCCATTTTGGGTAGTTTTAAAAAGACACTTTGTTTTTCACCAGCAGAAAAAGTTGGTTGACTCCTACCCATGGCTTGCTACAACCGCAGTATGGCTGATTTGAATGTCATGGCAAACAGTTCCTTTTCTCTGCAGGGGTGCATAAGGTAGCCATATATTCTGAAGGATGGAGCCAACAACATGTTTGTAACATGCATGTTAGTTTGGCTGTGATATGATTTCAGCTTGCATTTCATGGACTGTGTTTTTTATAAGCATAACTGAAACAGGGCTGTATTTTTTAAAAGCTGTTTTGTAGCAGGGAAGCAACCCTCTCCTTTGTATGAGGAAGTATTATGTGCGGAAGATTTTATACTATGCGTGACGGACACTTGTTTCCTTAAGCAGTATGTATTCTGTTGTAACTGGACTGTCAATCCAGCGTGTGTTTTTTTTCTTATTTTATACATGTAATTGTTAAAACTTCTATATTAAGTGCTACAGTCTCAGAAACCGTGAGATACAGGCAGGAATAATTTATAATATTTTTATATGTACTAGAATACTTTCTGTATTCAGGAAAATGTTCCTACTTTAGAACCAATGAACACAGTGTTAAAGATTTAGGGCTGGATCCAGAGTAAATTGGTAATTTTCACCCATGCCCTCTTCTCACTGCAAACCCCGTTCCCCAGGAACATCAGTTTGTGGAAACTAAAGGCCTGCAGTGGGAAAGAAGAGCCAGGAAAAGGTATTCTGCTGATGAAAAATTTAAGCTGGATCTAGCCCCTACAAAACCTTGGTGAGGTTCTTTTCGGAGCATTCAACTGTATCATAGGACTCTGGGTGGTTGACTGGTGAAAGATTTTCAAATGTTGTCAAATACCAATCAAGTATTAAAGCTTTGACTGTTAGAATGGCAAACAGACCAATATCAAACACAAATTAGTTGATTCTGCTTTGCTAGGCTTGCCCCCAAAAGCTGCAGGGCTTTTCCCTTAGGAAAAAGACAACAGTGAGATTTAACCTTTAAAGGTAAACTGCGGTCTACACAGAAGTATTCTTGGATTCATAGACTGTTCAGCTGCGATCAGTACAATAGACAGCCAACTAACCAGTTGTAATTGGTCAGCTGACCAGGATGCCCGCTGTAGTGCTTAAGTTAACAGATAGGATTGAGCCTCTACTACATCCAAATGACCTTCCCAGTTCTGCCAAAATCCAAGCTGCTTCAGCTGATGCAGTGGGAAATCTCAGTTTAAATGAGAAGTCAAAGTTGAAAACGTAATAGTTATGATATGGTGATGTGTTATGTCTTTTAAATTAAAAAACATGTAAATGTGACACACCAACAACTGGCTCACTTAAGAGTACTGGCCACATGAACTAGGAGTTGAAAAAACAAAAAAGCAGCAACTTGAATCCCCCCCTAGAATTTCCATGGGTTGAAGAATAGGGCCGTTTTTGCTTTCTCCCCTCCCCGCAAGGAATAACTTTGGGGGAATCTGAAGCCTCCCACAGGGGTGAACAATAGGTAAAAATCACCCCTCTAGTGTCCAGGGAACTTCTAGGCAAGATACCAGCCCTTGGTTGATGTGTATAACCAGATGTGTCCATTTTATGATCTACATTTGTTAAGACTAGCAAGCCTAACTTCTAAAAAGTGATTTCCACCTTAAATGTTGGGGTATTTATTTATTGTAAGGCATGTGTAATGTAGCCTGGAGATCTGAGGATGGCGTGGCAGCCAGGCAAGGGATGTTCAGAGGTGGTTCGCCATTCCCTGCCTCTGCGTCACGACTTCTAGTGTTCCTTGGAGGAACTCCATCCAAATCCTTGGTTTGGCCCTGCTTAGCTTCTGAGATCTGACAGGATAGGGCTTGCCTTGTCACGGCAAAGAGCGTGGTAATGTCCGCTGGACACTTGGTGGAGAACTGGATTTGTGTTTTCTGTAAGCTGTTCTCTGTACATGAAAATTAAAAAATAAATTCTGAATGCATTATTCTGTTCTTATTTGGCTTGGTAATCAGTGATGTGGTTTCCATAAATGTGGATTTACTGTGACTCCTTGAAGTATAGAGTGCCCGTACACATCCAGAAGTTCCAAGGGGCTGGAGGGAAAAGGAAACTGGTTATCAAGACACGCATCCAAAGGGTACGTATCACAGTTCTAGGAGTACCATCCCTGTGGAAAGCATGCTTTAGGATGCTTTGGGCTGATCCTGCATTGAGCAGGGGGTTGGACTAGATGGCCTGTATGGCTCCTTCCAACTCTATGATTCTGTGATCATACACTGAATTGAAAAGGGCCCACGCAAAACAATTACACAAAGTATACCAGAAGGTAGCTTTAGGTGGGTAGCTGCATTGGTATACAGTAGAAGCACCTTAAAAGATCAACAAGGTCTTCAAGGTATAAGCCAGGGGTAGTCAACCTGTGGCCCTCCAGATGTCCATGGACTACAATCCCCATGAGCCCCTGCCAGCGTTTGCTGGCAGGGGCTCATTGGAATTGTATTCCATGGACATCTGGAGGGCTGCAGTTTGACTACCCCTGATATAAGCTTTTACAGAGTCCACGCTCCCTTTGACAGAACGAGTTAGCGTTTATGTTGCTACTGGACTTGAATCTCGCTCTGTGTACCATAAATCTATACCTGTTAGCACAGCAAGATCTCTAGCGGCCCAATTGTAAGGTCTTGTGACATGGGTGTCTTGCTGACATAGCCTCAGAATACTAAATGTGCTCTTCTAGCAGAACCCCCCCCCCACACAGAAATTGTATTCCTCTAGGGAGCACAGCACTAGAATCCATCTGCCAATCATTGGTAGCACATTAGTGATATCCTTCCAGTTACACATGTGTGGAAAAAGCCAATGCTTTTTTGGTGCTGGCATCACCATGCTCCATGACTCAACCACACATTTAGTTATTGTATGGTGTGTGTGGTGTAACCAGGATATCTGAGGATCATCTGGCAGCCAAGCAAGGGATGTCCCATCCAGTGGCTGTTTGCCAATTCTTGGCTCTGCATTGTGACTCCTAGCGTTCCTTGGAAGAACTACCACCCAAATGCTTGGAGGTCTCCCATCCAAATATCAGCCAGGGTCAGCCCTCCTTAGCTTCTGGGGTCTAATGGGCTTTGGCCTGGCTGGGCTATTCAGGGCAGGGCTAGACAGCATGGAAGGAACAACTATATGAAGGACGGTGGTACATCTCATAGGCTCCAGCTACAGGCTTTAATCTTCGCCTGTAAACACTTAACATTTGACAGATGGTCACTCAAGTAAAGACAGAATGATGCATTTCATGACTTAAGAGCTCCTCTCCGGGACGGACACACACACATGATGTCTTCCAGGCATGAACTCCTGTCTCAATGTGGCAATGTTGCCCCAGGTGGGGACCGACCCTTTTGCAAGGCAAGGGCAACAGAGACAGTGGGATAAACTTGAGATGACCCACTTTCACATCTACAGAAGCCATCTGGTCATCCCACCAGTAGATCACTAGGAACAAGCAATGATGCAGGACAGGATTCCCAACTTGACTTTCACCTGGGATCTTCAGTTATACATGGTGACAGCTGCAACCTAAGCAACGTTTTTGTAAAAACTGCACACCCAATCAAATCTCCAAAGGGTAACTGGCCTGACCAGCCCTGGCTGCTTTCTAAAAACACTTGGCAAGCCCCAGAAGATTGGTCAGTGGGAAATGTGTCAGCGGGCACCGTGTTGCCCATGGAAAGAGCAGTCTGGGGCTTTCTCTTGTTCACTTGGAGGCAAAGGTGGAAAATAAGGTCAAATGTTTTGGTCACCAACAAACTGATCAATAGCAAAATGAGGAGGGAGGGAGGGCTAGAACCCAGCATCCCATGCCCAGGGGAGCATTCTTCCAGACAGAAACGGCATCAGGAAGCATTCGGAATCCTCCACTGGCTTCACTGACAGAGCAGTAAGGCCAGAAAGCAGGGGTGGTCAAATGGTGGCTCTCCAGATGTCCATGGACTACAATTACCATGAGCCCCTGCCAGCACTGCAGTCCTGGTTATATGAGATTTGCATGTCAAGACATAACGGAAGGAGGTCCTCCACATGGGAGGTTTTGCACCCTTCTGCCCATTGCTGGGGGTCTGGGCATCACAAGCCAGTCTGCTTCCCTTTGAGCCATTCTAGTCCTTCCCTGTCAGGGCCTCCTGTCTCTGCCCCCCCCCCCATCCAAGCCAGCTGTCAGTCATCCCATCAGCCCTTGTTCTCCAGTCCTACTCCCAGTCCTCTGGGCTGTGAGGTTTGTCACAGCATTGACAGGGAGGTCTGAGGTGCTCTGCAGGTTGGAGAACATCTTAACTTTATACCAGCACAGTCCCATAGTAACCAGGTGCATCCCTGGTGGGGTGTACTAAAAGGAATGGCAAGAATGCCCATTGGAAACCTTGGGAAATGCGGGAAGTCCCCACCCCCATTGGCATTCTTGGCATTCCTTTTAGCGTCATTCCCTGGCTTCTAGGCCTCATCCAGAGAGAAAGAGAGAAGTGCAAATCAAGCCATGCATTTACTGAATAGCGAGAGTGGCTGAGTTTTGAAAGCAACCTCAGATGAGTGGGGTTGCGGTGTCCTTTTAGCCAAACGCGTGTGCCTTTGAAAGCTCAACAGGCAGAGCTTTCCCTGTCACTGCGCGCCCCGCCACAGGCATCGGGCTTTGCTAACCAAACAGCGGCCCCCTAAGTCATTTGCAGGACGCGCAGGAGCCCCGCAGATGTCCGGGTAAGGGGGAGTGGGCACGCGCAGGCTTGTGCCCGTATCCCAGCGCAACCCCCAAGAGTTGCCCTGCTTAGGATGGCACCGTGACGTCGCGCCTCGGCGAAAGGCAAATCGACAGGCTGGACCGCGACGGCCGAGCGACACCGTTTCCCAGCGCAAGGAGGCTGTTCTTCGCGCAGGGCAGCACCCGCACTTGCGAGACTGACTTCCGAGTCCAGGAGCGGCGGCTGCGGCGGCACGGGCCCTTGCGCGGGAGGGCAGTCCCTTCCACGGGTTCGAACCCGGGCGGGGGTTTTCCGTGCAGCCTCGGCGGAAGGTCCCGGGAAGAGGCGACTCGGCAAAGTTGCGCAGGCTAGCGGAGGGGAGGGCAGAATGGCCCCCGTGCGGCGGAGGAAGGGCGGGCTGCGCCCAACAAGCCCCGGGGCCACGCCGCCTCCAGCCCAGCGGGCTCTGGCCGGCCTCTCGCGCGGGGTCCTGCTTTGCCCTCCCTCGGCCCCCGCCCCATCTGCTCCCCATTGGGCCGCCGGGCCGGGCCTTTCCCCTCCTTCCAGCTGTGGCGGCCCCGCCCTGTCCCGCCCCCGGAGCCCGAAGCAGCTGCGGCCGCGGCGGCGCTGGGGAAGGGGGAGCGAGGGAGGCAGGCAGGCGGGCGGGCAGGGGCCGGGGCCGGCGGGCGCCCTCCTGGCGGCGACATGTCTCGCGGGGCGTCGCGGGTGATCCGCACCGACGTCAGCAGCGCGGCCGCCTCGACCGCTCCCTCCGCTCCGGACTCCGGCCGCCTGGACCGAGCCTACGCGAGCTCCTGCGCGGCCATCCTGAAGGTGGCCCAGATGGTAAGGGCCGGCCTGGCCGCTCAGAAACGGCGCGGGAAATGCAGGGGGGCAAGTGGGGGCCCACCTGTGGCAGGCGCCTTCCAGAAAAGCCATCACTGCAGAATATTTCCGCCATTCACTTGAAAGGGTGAGGGTGGCTCTGGGCATGTGCAGAGTGCCTCTGCCTTGTCCCTGGGCGTCTGCAGGGTGCTTTCCCCTTATCCCCGTCCACCCCAAGCCGGTTTGGAACTCTTCTGAAGAAAGTGAACTAAAACCCGGGACCAGCCCTGGCCCCCGGACTCCCCTGTCTCGAAATTAGCTCTTTTTGCTCTGGCTAAGGTTCGGGTCTGCTTTGTATCTTTTGACTTTCTTCCATGGAAGCTTTTGTGTTAGAATTTCTCTTGCTTATATCCCATCCTTCCACCAAAGAGCTCAGGGCAGCCCCCGGGCGGCTTATCTCACTTTATACTTTGAACTACTTCCTGAAGGACAGATACCGAGTGTGTGATGCCTCCCATGTATCACAGGGCAAGTAAAGGCTCAACCTAGGTCTAGATATAACATGTAGCCTGCAACAGGACACTGGCTTCCATTTTTGAGAGGCAAGGCCACCTTGAGTGTAGGTAGGTGACAGTTTGACACACATCTCCGTGCATGTTAAACACAAATGCGTTTATTATGGCAGAAGCCTCTGGGAACAGTTAGCCTTCAAAGGACCAGGAAACTTTGGATTGTTTTGGACGCAGCAAACTAAGGTGGCTACCCGCCTGGAATCTGACTTGAAAACACCAGATTGTGCCCTGCAAAGTTCCACATGGCCAAAGTACCCCCCCACACACACACACACACACTGCACTGCTTGAAAATACAACTACCAGGATGAAGCAGCAATTACCTTTTTTTAAATGCCCCCCAGGTCCTCTAGTGCAGGAGTATCAACCTGTGGTCCACCCAATGCCCATGGACTACATTTCCCATGAGCCCCTGCCAGCATTTGCTGGCAGGGGCTCATGGGAATTGTAGTCCATGAACATCTGGAGGGCCACAGGTTGACTACCCCTACCCTAGTGTGTGTGTGTGGGGGGGGCAGGCAGAGGAAGCAGTCATGTGGAAACTTGTGTGGATGCTTTCATTTGAACCAATCCAACTTGTCCTGCTTTCTGCCCCAAAGTTGTGCTACCTGAAACTCCATCGGCAGCTGTCTTAGGAGCATCGTGATATGGACATGCTCACATGCAGAGAAGAGTGCAGGCTCCTCAACTATAATCTCTCTTTCCCTTTCTTCTTCCTCTCCTGCTCGCTATGGCAAAGCAGCTCATGAGGAGATGGCAGACATGGTGAGAGGATGGCCATAATTACTGATTTATGCCAAGGGGAGCAAACAGAATTTAATTTTTTTTTCTTTTATGGCGCCTGCAACAAGGAACTGTGAAAACATTCTGGTCAGGAAGTTGCTATCAGCGGCTCTCTTCTTCTTAAGCCTTTAGCAGTAATGGGACACTAGAAAGTGATTTGTTGGCTCTTGGACAAGTTTGTAAAAGAAAAAGGAGAGGAGAGCTGTCTCCCTTGGCCTTTTCAGACATCAGACTGTTGCATTTTCATTTTTTTTAAAGTGTACCTTTAAAATTAATCAGGGCCAAAGTAGATGTTATTAGATCAGCTGTGTTTGTTCCCACAGCTATGTCTGTTTATACACAAAGCAGTTGTTGTTTGTGTGTGACCCACTCACATGTAAGGTGAGAGATTAATTTCATTTTAACATCAAAAGGGGGAGCACATAATTTTTAGATTGGGCACAAATCATGAAAGCAGCCAAAGCAGGCCACCTGTGGCAAGATCGGTTTCTGCATAAAGGATGCAAAACAAAATGGCTTTGCAAATTAATGAAAAGAAGAGGGGAAAACCCTGTCGGTTCTGATATTTAACCTAATTATAAGTTCAGTAGCCAAAAACAACCCCCCCCCCCACTGCTGTCGTGATGGGAATCGTCTGGGTGGAAACAGGAAGTTTC
Organism: Paroedura picta; assembly: GCF_049243985.1. Lineage (NCBI taxonomy): Eukaryota > Metazoa > Chordata > Lepidosauria > Squamata > Gekkonidae > Paroedura > Paroedura picta. Next base: position 38,164,542 of record NC_135379.1, read on the forward strand.
AGAAGTGTGTTTCCTGTATAGAAGCAGGTTGGGAAGGGGGGGGGAGTACCGCCAGTGAGCTCTAACTTGTAAAAGAATAACAAAGAACAAACTAAAGCAACTGTTGCACATAGTAACCCAGATGTTGAGAGATTTAATACCCTGGTCTGCTTGAAGACATCGTGACCCGCTTGTTTCCTCTTTTACCGAATCTCTCACCTTGCAAATTCATGTAGCTCTGTCGGTTGATGAAGGCTCGAATTCAGCTTTCTCTGGGAAAGACAAGTTTTCCAGATTTCTTTCCAACTGTGGTTTCTTCCAACACGTTGATTTTTGCTGTGTAAGAAAATCCTTTCTGACAATTTTTGTCCTGGAAAAATCATTTAAATTTTCCTTTTAAAAAAACACTTCACAATCTAGAACCCTGTAGACTTAAGAGAGGGTGGATTCAGAGCCGATACTCACTAAAATGAACATTGAAGCTTTTTTTTTATAGATTTGGGACAGTCATCTGTGTCCTGGAACTGTTTATTGAATCAGTATCATACTGACCTGAGTTTTTTTTTTTTTTTACTGGTGAGCAGCCGCAAAATTTCCCAGTGGCCTTTCAGCAAATAAATCTTTTAAAACGTTTTGCCTGTGGATGTAGAAATATGATTGAAGTACTGTGAGAGGTGCTTACCCTTTTATCCTTGGCTTGTTTTCCTAATCAGAATCCTGCTCTGCTTCCCTTGTGTTTGTGCATGAATCAACATGGAGACCTGTGTTCAAAAGCTGCTAACTTGATTTGACCATCTGCCAGTTCAATAGAGTGTGGCCTGCTTTCTGCGCTTTCTTTATTCGTTGCGCGTATGTACCTGCAATTTGTCATTCAGGTCAGCGCTTTGTTAACTGATAGCAAACAGAGGCTCCGATTCTTCTCCTGCCAAGCAGAAACCAAGAGGCTCAGTTTAATAGTCCCTGTCATTTCTCTCCCCTTCCTCTTCCCCATGCCAGGCATTTCACCGTCACACTGAGCATGTTACAGTGTGCCAGACCATTCACAGCAAGTGGAAACCTGCCTGTGCTTCATGGTAAACCTTCCGGCTGCCTAGGCCCCTCCGCCTAGGGGCAGCTTGACTTACTGTGAATGATATGACTAGACCAGGGCAGGCTTATGATTCCACCCATGCAGGGGTCCTCTACGTTCTCCATACTTGCATGCAGAAGGAACAAGCTTTGTGGCAAAAGAAAAAGAAACTCTCTGTGGCAACATAATTTGACTGGTGAATTATTAGTTTGCAGGAGCCATCTGATCTGAATTTTAAAAGGTTGTAATGATTTTCTCCACCTATCATTTTAAGGAAGGCATTAAGAGTTTCATAAACACAGATGATCTCCTGCCTGAAGTGCAGTTAGGAAAGGGAAGAGCCCTGCCCTCCGTGCACAAATGTTTTGAGAGAAGTCAGCTAGGCTAATGTACAACGTACTGCTTCGTAGAACTGTAAATGCAGAAGCAATAACTCCCATCTGTCATTCCTGAAGCTCTTAAAATGGAAAGTCCTTTTTGTTATCTCCTTTGACTAAGGAAAACTCTACCGTTGCTTATCTTTTCACTTAACTATGCTGTGAAAGAAAAATCCCATTATACAAAATTGGCTCTGTTGTCTCAGATAATTATATCTGCTCCACATAACTTACATCATTCTATTTTGGGGCTCTGAGCCCTGACATTTTTTCCTTTGGGAAACTATCCAAACAAATCATTCCCGGCTTTCAAACAAAACAAAAATAAATGAGTAAAAGAGTGTAGCTTTTTGGAAGGCACGAACAAATCCTTCATGTTTTTGGACAGTGTCTTGGGCGTGTGTGTGTGTGTATGTTTCTTGTTTCAAAAATCTTTGCCACGTTTTATATGTGTGTCTTAGAAGTAACATCGTGGCTGCTTAGCCGTCTGTAATAAGAGGGCAAAAAGTCCAGGCAGTGGGAAAACAATCATGACAAGGCAAGTTTGAACCATCTTATACGTGGTTCTTTAATCCCGTTGCTTCAAAACTCGGTACAATGAATGAACTGACCCAGGGTAAAACACTTCCTCAGCCTAGAATGCACACACCTTGAACCAAAGACCATGAGCGCCTCCTAGCACATAGCTTCCACTACTACTAATACTGCTGCTGCTAATGCTGTTGCTGCTGCTGCTGCTGCTGCTGCTGCTGCTACTACTACTACTGCTACTACTACTACTACTACTACTACTACTACTATTTGGATTTATTGCCCGCAACTCTCAGCAAAGCCAGCTTGTGGCAGATTACAAGATAAAATAAGTTAAAACTATCCCCTAAAACCCCATTAAAATACAACAATTAACAATACAATAATCAACAGGACAAATCCACAATGTTTATTATTCACTGTGACTGTCAGAGATTCAAAAGGCCAAGCCACAAATTGTTTTCAGGGCTCTTGAGCTGAACAGTCTGTGGCATGCCCTCAGTTTGAGGATCCTAGAAAATTCTTATGAACCTCTTCTCAGGGGTATATATAGGGTTACTAGCTGCAGGCTGGGTAACATGGATATTTTGGGAATGGAGCCAGAGGTGCAATGCCATAGAGCCCACCTTCCACAGTGGCCATTATCTTCAGGTGAACTGATCTCTGTCACCTGGAGATTGGCTGTAAGGCCAGAAAAACTCCAGCTACCACCTGGAGGTTGGCAGTCCCGGATATACACCATGGCTTTTTGGGTGGAAACGGAAGTCAGTTGGTCATAAAGCAACAGGGGAAAATGGTTAAATGATGGTTTCACTTGACAGTGTATAACTAAGGACTGCAATTTGCTTGTTGCATAGTGACAGTACCAACACCCCCCCCACCCCGAATTCACTTCTGCCTCTGCTGATGCACACCTAAAAATCTTTGGCACATGAATCTCACCCATGGCCTTAGGATGTGTGCTCCATAGTTCACTTTATAGATTGCCACTGGCCAGGAGTAAGGTCGGTCTGTCTGTGATTAGGGATGTCATGACTGTGATTCTTAGTGTCTATTTTTAAATAACAATTATTTGAATCAAGCACCCCCCACCCCCCATATTTTATACAAGGCGAAGTTGTTGTTACTTGACCTATGAAATAGTTGCCTGTATCCAGCTGCACAGTTCTGAAGACCTAAGGCCAGTGACGTTTGCCAGCGTGGTGTAGTGCAGGGGTAGTCAGCCTGTGGTCCTCCAGATGTTCATGGACTACAATTCCCATGAACCCCTGCCCTGCAAACACTGGCAGGGGCTCATGGGAATTGTAGTCCATGAACATCTGGTGGACCACAGGTTGACTACCCCTGATATAATGGTTTTCTAATTTGGAGAGCCGGGCTTAATTTCCCACTCTTCCACGTGCAGCCAGCTGGGTGTCTTTGAGCTAGTCACAATTTTGTTAGAGCTGTTCTTGCAGAGGAGTTCTCTCAGACTCCTCTCTGCTTCACCCACCTCAGGACAGGATGTCTGTTGTGGGGAGAGGAAGAGAGGGTGGTTGCAAACCGCTTTGAGACTCCTTCAGGTAGTAAAAGGCAGGGAACAAACAAACAGCTCTTCTTTTCAAAAAAAAAGAGAGGGGAATTATTTCCTTTTGCCCCTCCTGGTGGAGGTCACACTGAGCAGCTCTGTAATTTCCTTCCTGGGAGGGTCAACAATCCCACTTTATATAAAACTTTTTTTTTTAAAGTTTTATTACACTTGTGTTTGCTGTCTGTGGTTCTTTCCTTCCAGTTACTGCTGCTGACTGCGTTCATCTGCATAAGGAACTCAATATGGACAGATTACAGTGCGTTCAGTTACTTCGAAATTGTCACCATGTGTGATTTTGTTATGATTCTCGTCTTCTACCTTGTTTACCTTTTCCGAGTTTACCGATTGCTGACTTGCATCAACTGGCCGCTTGCGGTAAGCTCCTACTTGTAACAGAAGTAATTATGTTTTAACAACATAGCTACTCACAACAGAGCACCACAAAAATAATCTGTTGCAAATAAAAAAGCCATGAAATGTGACAATAGGAGTGTCATGTCAGTATGAAAAGCCCCAAAGTATACAATACTCAATCACACAGTAGCCCTGTCTGAATAGAAGCTGCTGTTAGTGCATTTGGAAGAAAAGCAATATTATTACCCAAAATGGAACAATTACTTTATATATTAATTTGGTTTGGGGCAAGGACGGTAGTTAGTTTCTCAGCAAAACAACAAATACTTATAAGGACTCAATAGATAATTATGGCATTAAAGCATTTATTCATTCATTCATTCATTCATTCATTCATTCATTCATTCATTCATTCATTCATTTATTCACTTATTTTTGGGTTTGTATAACTGCCGCTCCGAAAGCTGGCTCACGGTAGTTTACAATTTCAACATACAATCCATACAATAACAATAATACCCCCATTAAAATAACATTCTAAAACTCAAAACAATGTATGCCGATACACAATTAAAATTTATATCCCACATGAGCCCGGTGGGTGGACCAAAGACGGCCGATGGAAAATTGGGATGATGTCATAGAGGACCTATGGAGTCAGGCCAGTCTAGTACTGGCCCCGACCCTAAGGGGAGGGGGGAGCCCGATCTTAATCCCCGGGACCACCTCCCGGCCTCAGAGTTTCCAGAGGTCTTTCTACTGATGGTTTGGCTTATGCCAGAATACCTTTGTTAGTCTTTCAGGTGCTATTAATAAAAATAAATAGTCTAATGTTTGTCGGCCATACCCCACATGTGCTTTGTTCCAGTTTCTTCTATGACTTGAGGATTTTTGCAACAATGCCATTTCCTTCGACATCAGGTTGTCTTAGAACAGGCCTTCTCAACCAGGATTTCTTGACAGCACCAGAAGGGTTTCCCAAATGGGTGGGAATTCATTCATTTTTATGTCATTTTAAAATTTGTTAAACATTTATCGGGTAATATGACCATATATGGCCATGTTGACCCACCCCTCCCAATATGGCCAGTAATGTACTCGGCAGGGGTGGGAAGGAGAGGGACCCCAGGTGGGCATGTTCACAGCTCTGCTTCCCAACCATATTTTGCACAATCACACCACTTCTGGGATTCCTTGAAGCCCAAAGAATGTTTCAGGGGATTTTCAATGTTAACAAAGTTGAGAAAGGCTCTTTTAGGGGCTTTAATGTCAAGTACCATTGTGGTGTTCTCAAGACTGCGAAATTGCCCACAGAACTCATCAGGACTGAGGACTCCTGCCATGGAGTTTCCTCTTTGCTTCTGAAAGCCTTTTACCTCTTGGCCCTGTCCATGTGTTGCTATCCCATCCATTTATTCCTGTTCCTTGTTCTGGGCATTCGTTCCTTTCTCCACCCTGGAACCGGAGATAAATTAATTAGGGGATTCCTGGATGTTATCTTCCAGAGCAACCAGGTGGGCTCCTAATACTGTTCAATAGGGAGTGCAGAAGAGATACTAGAAAAAGACATGTTCATCTTCCATGGCCATCTTTGCTCTCACCATGTAGAGCCAGCCATACGAAGTGGATAATCCAACCATTGGTAGCTATTCTGGCTTGCAGGGGATCAGCATGAACAACACAGGAATCTGAAACCTGAGATGATCCCCCCTGAAATGGCTCCACTGCTTAGAAAATGTGCATAACAGTCCTGTTAGTTTCAGCCAAACAGCAGATCTCTCTCTCTGCCTTTCATTTCGGGAGATACAATCAAGGACAGAAAGAATGGATGGTGTACTTGCAGGTGCAAGGTTTCTTTTTCGGAATACTTTTAAACCATAAGAATTCACTGGCCAGCACTGAGCTGCATGAGATGCATCATAATGGAATGTTCCTTTGATAAGGTTTTCTTCAAAACTGGACTGTGCTTTTATTCTTTTTTTCTAGGAGTTTCTCCATTACCTAATAGGTACCACCCTACTTCTCATTGCCTGTTTTGTGGCAGCAGCAAAAAGCTACAACTTCGGAGGTCTTGTAGCTGGAGCGGTGAGTCTGTTTAACAACTCTTGAACAGCATAAAGAATCTACTGCCCGGATTTCTTTTGTGTGTTTGTCTGATGGAACGTGGTCTAAGGTCGCATGTAATATTTTCCATATAATTTGTTACGGATACACTTGCAAGAAGAAAGTGGAATCCAATAAGTGGGCCTCATCTCCTGTTGTTGTGTATGTTTGTGCAGGATATTGTGCAGAACTTTGACTTGGTTCATGGTTTGTTCCTTCAAAGGCACAAGGGGGTGTTTGTTTAAGGGCATTGCTGGTCAAGACACAAAATTTTGAACCATGCCTTATCCTGTGGTTGTCTTGATCCTCCAGCTGTGGAGCCATTTATTTCTTTGCATCTTTCGCTGTTACTTTTCTCCAAAGGCCTCTGCTATTTTGTTTTACCAGAAGTTAAATCTGGCAGCTTCATTATCCCAGATATGTCACACACCAATCTCAAAATCTCTTTCTTTGTGAAAAGGTGTTCATGGGACTGTTTTGCAGTGAATAATTTCCCTTCGGTATAAAACCACAGTCCTTTGCCCTTCCCCAGCTCCTTTTCCAATGATTAAGTCATTGTGATACAAGTGGACAAGAGCATGGCTGAAAAGGGAAGTTGGAGAATGTTGGAGAATAAATACCTCCTAAAGGACTCAAGCCAAAAGGTCTGTAAGGAACATGTTAACTACTGGTTGTAGCCATGGTCCCTCCTTTTTCTTACAGTCCAGGAAAACTATCAGCTCATTTTCAAAGTAGACTCTGCCATTATGGTCAGAGTCCACCCAAGTGAGCTGTAATATGCTGCTGTCCCATGTATTTTAAGAGTTTTGGACCATTGATCACCCTTCCTTTTTTCCGTAATAATTAAAAATTACATCAATAGACTGTAACAGCAGAATGAGCAATCCAAAGGCCCAGCATGGATCAATTTGATGGCCTGAAAGGAAGCTTGGATAGATAACTTTTAAATATTTGCTTAAGAGATGCTGTGGAAAAAAGCTTACACTAGAAAACCAGTTGGATTTTATAGAAGATTATCTAAAGCAGGTACATTATCCTGAATGTGTTGCTTTTTTTTAACAGACATTTGGCTTTTTAGCCACATTCCTGTGCATCTTAAGTATATGGCTGTCATACAAAGTTTCATGTGTGACTCAGTCAACAGGTAAGTGTCTAGTCAACTACGTTGCACCAGTTTAGCACTGTACACTACATATGCTGTCCCCATAGAACTTGAATTTAGCTAAACACAGAATGGCCAGTTGGAAGTCAGATTAATGGCATCATTATCCAGACCCCATAACATGTTGATCGTGAGCCATCAAGGTTTGGAATTCGTCAGGTGCATGTGGGGAATGCCATGTGTGCAGAAATGGTTTGACTTTCAACCAGCTTCATTGAACATTGGTGCTAATTCTCCTGCAAACTCAGCCAATAGATTCTGCATTGAAGGTCAGTTATCGAGGAAGTGCTTCTGCCCTTGGTGAAGCTGATTGGAAGATGCTGGCAGGGCCCTTTGGATGACATACCACCATGTCAAACCCAACAATAATCTGGGCAATGAGAAATATTCTCTTGGCTAAAAGAGACTGTAGATATTATACAATACTAGAATGCTATATAAAACAAGAGGGAAGTATATTAACCTTGCCAGTGGATGCCTGCTTGATTGGAAAAATTACCCAGGCTGCTTCAGGGATGCATAAGGATGCATCCCAGTATGCCCCCTCCCCCTTTCAGCCCATGGGATCATGAGCAAGCCAGGACCCAAGACAGAAAAGAATAAGGGGCAGACAGGGTAGGGGAAGTGAAAAATTGCAACAAAAAGTACCCTAAAAACAGTCCTTGTTAGGGGAAAAAATTAAAAATAGCAAGTTAGAATGAATGATGCAGCTCTGGCCTGAAAAATATATGTGGGATACGTACGCAGACGTCACCTTACTATTACAGCAGATGAGGAGAAAACTAGATACAGTGGTCTGTTATTTCCTGTTGAATTGCAGATGGCATGTTCTTGCAAATTTATCTCTGCTGCAAGAGATTCATACACAAAGCAGGTGCTTGAGAGATATTGTGTATAAGATGTTGGCTCTGTGACAGATGGATACACTGATTCCTTTCAGTTATCTATTCTACACTGGTGGTGGTGCACCAAGCTGCCACCAGGTGTTTCAGCTGGGGCAGATCTTCCTGGGTCCAGATGGGGAAGCATTTTCCCCATTGCCCCTGGTCCACCCCGGATTTGTGCCTCCATATGAGGCACCTAAGGCAGTGAGGTTCCACTAAACATCAGGGCAGCAGGGGCCTATTTTTTTTGTTTATTTGAAGAACATGTTATTGCATAGGAATGCAATACCGCATTTTTCAAACAATAAAACACCCCAGGTGGTTCCTCCATGCTGCACAGCACAGTGGAGTTGCCTGGGGCATTTTTTGTCCCAGCATACCATAGTCACAGCCATGGGTGGGAAGGAGCTGGGCCAGGACGGCCCAACTCTTCCCTTCCCAACAGCCCAGGCCCAGTATAGGCCCCGTCAGCACCCAAGGTAAAAAAGGGAGCATGGTATTATCCACTTTGCTGCAGGGCTTGGTGTTGACATCATGTGGAATTAGGAATTTGCCCTTCCACCGGACGAACGGTGGGTTGAGGCGAATTCTGATGCAGAAAAGGTCAGTGTATGCTGACACCTGACTGCCTGTACTGCCACCAAAATATGGCATCTGATTTTGCTTATACTACCGTCAACATATGGTTATGTATTTATGTCCTTAAATATATGCAAGAAGCTTTACAAAAACATAATACGTTTGCTCATTGGCAATCTTCAAGATTGCAGGAAAGACAAACATATTTTAAATATGCTTCTAACAATCATATCCAGATTCTAGTCAACGTGACACTTCTACAGGTGATCTTTAACAGCTTGGGCTGAGAATCTTCTGTGAAGCATTTTATGTCTCAACTTTTTTCACCACATCCTTTAGATTTTTTATCATGTTTAGGTTTTAGTATTTGCAACAGAAATTGTGATAAATGTTGGAGTTGCAACATTATATAGTTAGAATTGCACTTATCTGATGGGAAGACTCTCTAGTTCAATTTTGGTTGGTCTATCAGCCCATGTCCAGCCATCTGAGTGATACAGAAGATTCAATTGCCCATGAACCATTTACAGAACTTTCCTGCTAATGTCATGTTGATGATGCAAATCAGGTGCCTCCTTTTTTTGTCTTTTAAAAGATGCCGCTGTGTGAGGGTGCTGTCCCTGCCAGTCCAAGGAGGGGAGTTTTCCTGAAGCTCAAGAGATGGCTAATATGTGTGCCAAATGGATCAGTGCACCGATGGTCTTTAAGCCTCCCAAACATCAAGGGGATGGCTCACAGAATTCTGTCTTTTGAAACTCTGCTCAGGTTCTCAGCCTACAAGTGGGTCCAAAGAGGCCGTCTGTGGCCTTTTCCTAACAGCTGTTGCACAGTTTGTGAATAATCTGCCAAGGATCCTCAGGCCCACAAGTATGGAGTTGCTTTACTTGTGTATGTGCCTATGCACACACACACTCTTTGATTCCAAAATGACAATGTGCAAGGTTGCATTGTCTAGATTATCTGCCACTGTCATTGCTATGTGTATACTCTTCTATTTTTGCATCAACAGTATTCAAACCACCCGGGAAGCTCCGTTGAATGAGAGCTTGCATAAACTTTCAAGATGGAAAGTGTGTTGTTTCTTCCAGCCTCCAGTTATGGCTGGCAAATGCTACAGATCTACTCTGAATCAGCAACTGTAAACTTATCAATGGCTGTCTAGTGAGCCTATCTGTTGCCTTGGCCTTTTTCCTGGCTTTTGGTGCTTTTTGCCAGAAGAGGAGTTTAATTAATTGCAGCTTGAGTGTCTTACTGTGAATGAACCAGAGTTTGCTTTGTAGTCCTAATTTAAGTATTTGACTGAATTAAAACCACTTGAATTTTTATTTCCTGATACACTGGCCTCATTGCATGTATACCCTTCTTTTGCCAAGCCTATAACATCCCTTGGTGATCTGCCTCTCTTCTTTCTCTCACATGCCAAATTTTCCCTTCTGTCTTTTTTCTTGCTGATCAGCCCTTTATCTATTTTCTTCTCTCTTTTTTTTACTGTGGCTGTCCCACCCAGTTGCTTTATTACACACACACTCTTATATATTAATTTTGAGTACTGGTGAAATCACCTTTTTATATTCTTCTTTTGAAATGACACACAAGAGGCTTTTGAAATTTCAAAATAAAATAAAATGTTTTATTGGAAGTAAAATGGTCAGGTGGAATTTCTGCTATTCAAAATGGTCTTTAAAACTTTGAGGAGAGAGGCTTTCTTTTCAGTTTCTGCTTAAACACTCAAGCATAGGTTTCTGAGTTTCGTTATTTAAGATTTAGAAGGCATGAACATACAGCCAAGTTCCTAAAATCCTTCTTTATATACAAACCAAGGATCATTCCTCTTCTCTTAAAGCTGTTTTCCTTCTTAACTGGGCAGCGATCACTTCTCTTTTCTAAAAGCTGTTTCCCTTTTTTGGCTTGAATTATGATTCTCCTTGATCTATTCACTCTTTTAGCCTCCTTCCCAGACTACAGTAGATGCTTAACTGTCGCTTCTTCAGCTGTCAATTCCCAACTGTCATTCTTTAACTAACTTGCTCAACAGAATTCTGTTCAAACTGTCGATCAGAGGTTTTGCGACTCTGTTAGGCATTAATCTTGGATGGTTACATGTCCTTTTCATGGTTGTGCTCTCTGAGATTTCTGGGATAACTGCTTGGACCACTATGGAGAGTAGTTCATCCAGCCAATCTGCTTCTGCTTTGCCAATGAGTCATTTGGCAGTGGTGTCAAAAACAGTCACTCTTCTGGAAGTAGGTTCTTTTTCAGGGAAGTCCTTTGTTGTCAGGGCTCAAAACACAATTAATTTGTTCCTGGAAAGCGTGATTTCTCTCTGTTACTTCCCAAAGATTTCCCCCCACTGCACAGTGCTGTGTACTTTTAATACACTAGCCTGAACAGTGCCAATATAATTACTAGTTAACTACTTTGTTTCCTAGTGCAGTTGGTATGCACTCATTGCTTAATTCATTTGGGAGAAGCCAAGCATGAAAGGGAGCCTTCTCTTCCACTATCTCTCCTCCTCTGAAGGGGCTACGGTTTTAACACCTGGCATAAAAGAGGAGGGGAGCAATGTGCACAAAACTAGGATCTTCCTATACATCTCTGGAAAAATATCACAGAGAGCCAGAATATGGTAAAACAGAATCTGAGTTGGCCATAGAATACCCTTGCAGTAAATACCAGGCATACATGTAGCACCAGATATTACAGTATCCCTTGTTAGGGAAATATTCTGAAGTCCCATTCCCACAAGTGCAGCATGTAAACTCAAAAAAACAAAAGGAGGCTGTTAAATATCCTAAGTGGGTAGTCTCGAGAAATGGCAAATGTCTGGGCAGATCTACACTTGAGGATTATTCTACCACCAGCTGGCCTCTTATTCTGCACAGAGCCTGAAACTAGACCTACAATTAAGGCATAAGACTGCATGGCCATGTGCCCAAGGGGAAAGGAGGAAGATGCAGATGCCAATAAAATGTGCGCTTAAAGATAATGGCTCAGATTGTGTAGTCCTTAAATCAAAACTGAAGGGCAGATCAACAATAGCTCGTGTATAATGGCAATATTAAAAGGGATTGGGCTTCCTCTCATGAAAGGCCGCTTGGAGCATGAGGGTAGACTGCATCTGCTGTAACAAAAAGCTGGCATGTTGTTCTGATGAAATACACTTTAAAGGCTTAATAAGCTTTCCCCCCTAAAATGGTTTGGACTTTCATGGGATGTGATCTGGTGATGGTTGTTTCACGAGCTGTTATACAATGACCTTGCCCAGTTCCCTGAAACACTGAGAGGGCTACAATTGGGACTGATGTTCAGAAGAGCCACGTGTGGTTCCTGATTCACTGCGTATTCAGGGTGTTTTCTTTTTGCTCTAACAGCGACAATGGCAAAATAGCTAGACCCAGTTAATGGGACAGCTGATTAGCAGGTTAAGCTGCATCTTGTTTTTAAGGTTCTCTTTGCTTTTCATCTTCTAGCTAATGCTCATTTGGTTTGATGCTCTTTGGTTCCAAGAGCAAGACCACAAAGCTGCAGACTGCTACATGAGCGAAACAGGAACCATGGAATATCTTATTAGGACCAACCAGAAACAGTACACACACTTTTGAGTTTTCTATAACTGTTTATTTTTTTTTTAAATCCAGCCTGGTGAAGAATTCTGGAGAAACTAAAAGCTTACATGCTGTTTTCTGCAATTTATTATCGTTCCTAATCGTATATATTCCAGGGTTCCTGTTTTTGGTAGTCACAGGGCAATACTTTTGGTTCTGGCTAAGATGAACATTTCACCCTGGGTTTCTGAACCTTGTTTGGCCTGCAGGCAGTTCTGGAACTGTGAGAGGGTGGTGGACGGCTTCATCACCTGGTCGGCAGCTAACTGGCCCTGCTTTCCAGTTGATTGGCAGTGAGGTGAAGTGGGAGGAGTTTTTCTGTGCAGGGCCTGCAAGGAAAATGCCCCACCCACCTTTCAGAAGAAGCTCCAGTAGGCTCAGTGGCACCTCTGGGTGCCACACTGGAGATCATGATCTGTTTAAAACACAAGAGCCCTGCTGAACCAGACCAGTGATCCATCCTCCCTCACAGAGTCACCTTTTTGTTAACTGATTATCTGAGTAAATCGTTTTCACTGGAAATCCATACTATAGGCAATTATAGTATGGGAAGATATAGTAGAGCTGTATACCAATACTTACTAATAACCTAAAAGGTGGGTGGGTGGGGGGGCTGAGCCAGAAGAAAAAATACTGTCCCTAATTATTATATTAATGGTGACAGGTATCCTCCCCCTCTGCCTTGTGGAATGCTGCTTAGCAAGGAGTCTTTTGGGTATTACACATCTAGGAAAACAAGAGTCAGCCTCTAAAGTAAATGTTTTCTTCTGCAGAAATACAATCAGATCAGTGTTTATAGAGGGCTATAGTGAAGGCACTGGGTCAAGCCAGTCACTTAATTCTGGGTACCAAGAGTCTTCGGGGGATTGAGAAGTTGCACACCGCTCTCTTCTGCATCACATGGTGTGCAATGCCAGCATTGCTCTTGCCACTCATAAGAGATTGTCATAGCCTTAGTCAAGTTTCTGGAAGCCCCAGATCCAAATCCCAGCATGGTCATGAAGCTTACTAGGTGACCTTGGCCTAGCCATGGCATTGCTATGAGGGCAAAAGGAGGGAAGAATTATGTGCCCTGCTTTGATCTCCTGGTAGAAGGTCTGTGATAAATAAAATCCCAGGGAGGAGTGGGCAATGAGATTATTCAGGCCCAGATGCATCTTCCCAGAGAGCTCCTGTTTCACATATTAATTTAGTTGTGGAGCACTGGGGACATGAGTGTCAGAAACAGGAGTGTCTTTATACCCCACCCACAACACATTTCTAGAAGTGAAGCCGTCCTTTACAGCAGCTCTGACATCACACAAGAGCAACCACAATGTGGCATACATATTTCACAGAAATCAAGAGAAACAGGAAGCAACTCACTGCTGTAGGATTCAAATAGAAACAGACGCACCGCAAGCAATGTTTTGCTGGAATGTGTCTAACTATGGAAGAAAAAAATAAGTTGCACACACTTGTCACTATCGTTCATCAAGTATCTTTTCTGCAAGCACACACAAGCATTGCACGTGAGCATGGAAAGGTTGGAGAGGTTTTTACAGCTAAAAGCCTCCAGGGAGTGTTGTGCACTAGAGCAGGGGTAGTCAGCCTGTGGGTCCTCCAGATGTTCATGGACTACAATTCCCATGAGCCCCTGCCAGCATTTGCAAATGCTGGCAGGGGCTCATGGGAATTGTACTCCATGAACATCTGGAGGACCACAGATTGCACTAGAGCAGAAGCCTGTTCCCTTCATGGGACCACATGTTCCATGCAGCATCCCGACTCTCAATTCCTCAGTCCACCACCAACAGCCAGTCATCCCAGAAAGGGAATATATGGCAATTTTGAATACAAAAGTAGGCAATCACTGTGGGGGGCTAAACGCTTTAAAAATACCCTGGGCACCTTGGCCAAATGAAAAGGAAAAAGCTCAAGGAACAGCAAGAGCCTCTCACATGAGAAAAGCTGGTAGGTTGCCATGGTGGTCTTGTAGTTGGCAATCTGGAAACAACACAGAAGAATATCGTTTCTGCCCCAAAGCATCCAACTTTTGCCCCTGTCTGTGGGAGTGGATGAATAAGCCTGACACCCTTTAGGCTGCATTTTCTTCCATCATCAGAGATGAGTCGTTAAGTATTGGGAGGCTATACATGTAGGGACATTGTAAAGATAAAGGCAAGCACTGGGTCATGTCTGACCCTTGGGGTGACGCCCTCTAGCGTTTTCATGGCAGACTCAATACAGGGTGGTTTGCCATTCCCTTCCCCAGTTATTACCATTTACCCCCCAGCAAGCTGGGTACTCATTTTACTGACCTCGGAAGGATGGAAGGCTGAGTCAACCTTGAGCCCGCTGCTGGGATTGAACTCCCAATCTCATGGTCAGAGCTTCAGACAGCATGTTGGCTGCCTTACCACCCTGTGCCACAAGAGACTCTTGGAGACATTGAGCCTTCACTTAAATAAAACAGACATAGGTCAAGTTTGCTGGTTTGAGTCATCTTTGTCCCAACATGGGTACATTTTTTTAAAAAGGGGCATTCTGAGTCGTCCATAAAAACTCAGAAGCCAGAACAACCCTAGTGAACCAAGGAAGCAATTCCTCACCAATGTGAAAATTGGAGACTTCAAAAAGCCAACCTTCTCTTTCGGCGGCAAAAGAGAAACAGAGGATGGGTGCATAGCTGCGTGGGAACCTGTGGTCCTTGGGCAGCAACTTGCTTCTGGCTCCAGCATGCAGCACCCCCCTGGAGCCATTTAGCTGTAAAACAAATTCTCCAATAGCAGGCGTGCTCATGCACAGTTCCCATGTGGGACTGCTCAGAAGATTGATGATGAATCTGTATTTTGTATGCCTGACAGTTTTTCAAAGCAGAATTGTTTGAGAACTGATCCACATTTATTTAGATATATAATAACCAGAGATATAACCTGTCAACCTTCAGAAACAATCCTATTGTATTTTTGAGGAACTGCAAGAGCAATATATTTCTCTTCCTGAAGGAGTTTCAAAGTGGCTTACATTCACCTTCCCTTTCCTCTCCCCACAACAGACACCCTGTGAGGGAGGTGAGGCTGAGAGAGCCCTGATATTACTGCTCGTTCAATCCTGCCCCCAAACAAGAGATGTTGCCATTTCTATCTGCTACTGCCTCAAGCACAAATGACTTTTTGCTACCAGATTAACAATGAGTTGAAGAGAAAAATACCGCAAAGTGTTTTCTTTTATTAAAAATGTTATTACAAAAAGGTTAAGTAAATCCAAAGATACAATGAAAATTCATGCTAAAAAAGCCAGGCCAGAGTGTACAATGTGGACATCAGCTGTCATTAAACTGACACACAATAAACAGTTTATGGTGGGATTGGGATAGCTGAAGTTTCATGTTTCCAAAGATCTCAAAAGGCACATTCCTTTTATAAGAGCTGAAAATTATTAATTTTTTTTAAAGTACAAAGCATACACTTCAAAAAAACCTCTGCCTATTAAAAACCCTCAAGCTGTCTCCTCCCTTTTGAAATCTGGATGTTATTCAAACTATTCTGCCGTGTGGATAGAATTTACAAGACAATTACTCATCACATTTATCTGAGGGCTGCAGATGCCAAATTTTGAAAGGCCCTCAGTTGGGCCCAAAATTCTTGTCAATAGAATGGAACACCTCCCCCCCCTCCTCTCTCTCTCTCTCACACACACACAAACAAACAAACAAACACACTATGAATTTTTTTCTCTGGAACACAGTGAATCCTAGGGGATACAAAGATCCCAGGAGTCTTCAGGGGTTAATCTGCAAGAATCATGCCACTTCCCTTTAGTGGAAATTTACTGCTGAATCCAACCCCTCTTCTTGGCTCTGCAAGCCATCTGGCAATACATGCTTACTTCGAAACAAGCCCCGCCACCTTCATCATTGTCAGTGGAATTTCCATAGGTTATTGTTTTTGAATCTGTCACAAGTTGAATTAGACAAGCAAGAAACTAGCAAAGATATACATCTGAGAGGGGTATCCTTTTGAGAAAAATAGATGTTTTATAGATTAAACCAAGAATTAAAACCTATGCTGATAGCCTGGCCAATAAATAGCTCACTAAACCTTTCACTCGTTCACCTACGCACACATACCATGTTAATTATTTATAGCAAAATGACAGCTCCAACGAAGAAAAAGGCAACTTGCATCTAATTTTTAACACCTTCTCTGCCTAGGCACTTGGAAGTGATTAACTTCTCCTCAGATCATATTACACGCACACACACCCCTAAACTGTAAATGCACACATTTGTGTGCATTTTTGAAACAGTGGCCCTGAAAGAACTAGCCTCACCTGGGTTCTCAGGCCTGCACCAATCTCAGATCCGTGGGGGTGTGTGGCTATTCTTGTCTGGGAGGCTTCCTCCTTGTCTCTAACCTGGAAATTGCAGCTGGTGCAAAATGTGGCTGCCAGGGTCCTCACAGGAAAACCTTGGGGGGCCCATATCCAGCCAGGGCTGAGGCAGCTGCATTGGTAGCCGGATGCAGCCCGGATCAGGTTCAAAGTTTTGATTTTGACCTTTTAAGGCCCTTTGCGGTCTGGGACCCACATACCTGAAGGACCTGTTGTCCTATGTCTCCCGCAGCGCCTTACGTTCTGTGGGTACCAACGTGCTGGTTGGGCCCAGCTCCTGGGAAGTCTGCCTGGCCTCGACCAGGGCCAGAGCTTTTAAGGAAAGGATAGGTCACTGAGACACTGCTTCAGATTGAGAGATTAGTTACATTTCTGCATTCACAGCTGTAAAAGAAGGGCTGACTAAAATTAAAAAGGGGCACTGGAAAGATGAAGCACCAAGCAAGAAAAACCGGCAACCATTGCAGGTTTAAAAAGAAGCCCAAGTTGAGGTCATGAGCATTCTACTCTAAAAACAGGTGACTGGACATTATTTTTTTAAAAAAATATTTAAGAGCACCACTTTTACAGACTGTATGAAGGCTCAACTAACTTTAAAATGAGAATGATTTAGTAACCAGGCAGTACACATTTCATGTACAAAGGATCTAAATAATACATTTATTTTAATTTAAGTCATCTTTTTTTCTTGAATTTTAGTCACTCCATGGTAGTATGAAAACCTCCCAATTTCTGAAATGCTGAAAGCACTGATGTTTTTTTAAGCATGGGAACCATAACGTATGTGGGCATGCGCAACTTCAGTGAGAGGTTAGCAGCGCTAGTCCTTTTCGGCAAAGCAAAATTCCAGTCCAGTAGCACCTTAAAGACTGACAGCATTTGCCAGGGCATCAGCTTTCATGAGTCAAACCTCACTTTATCAGAGAGTGTAGCTCACAAAAGGAAACAACTGTCCCTTTCCAGGTGTTTACAAGCACTACTCAACTTCACATGGCCAATTCAACACCAATTGGGTGGGCCATGTCTGCTCCAGTTGTATCATCAGCTTTTTAAATTAGCTTTCATTTTCACCAGAGCTCAGCTCAGCAATGAGACGTGCACCAGAGTTCCTTGTGCTGCTGAGCCTTTGGGACACATCTTGGACTTTCCTTGCTCCTTCCTCCAGCGTTCTTCTGTCTGAAACACTGGAGGCAGACAGCCAAGGTGATGCTTCATTATACATTGGATGGCCAATGAAAGCTTATGCCAGAATAAGCTTGATTAAAGAGACATAGACCTCTCTGTTATATCTGTGAAGCTTTAGCATTGCTACCTCTATGGACTCTGAAAACAGAAGCTTCAGGCAAAGAACTAAAATTGCATGCTCAAGAACAATTACAATGAATTAAGGGCAATATTTTATTAGGACCTTTTTACCCCTACCTCTGGGTACTGTTTAATTATTACACAGTTTAATTATCACACAGTTTAAAACAATAAAAACACCATAGAAACATCCTTTACAACAATACAATATGGAGGGGGGGGAAGGTGACCTCTTGTTCAGCATATCTAATCCCCTCCCCCCTCCAACCAGAGGGCTAGTTTTATTCCAATGGGAGTGAGGCATCAAGAGGGGGTTGCGGTTCTCCCCCCTCGCCTCTGCTTTATCCTCCCAACAGCCCTGCAAGGAAAGTGAGGCTGAGAGATGGTGATGGCCACAACTTCACCCAGGAGGCTTCCATGGCAGAGTGGCTGTCCCAGATCCCCTATACCATTCTAGCGCTACCCACAATTTACGCGTGATAATTGCAGGCTCCCTTAGACGGTAGCAAGTTGCGAGAAAAGCTTCCTGATCTATCCAGCATGCTACAAATCATATCAGTTTCCCTTTCTAAGAGAGACATTACCACCATTTTTAATTTGTCTCTGTCCTTTGCAAAGTGCACAGAACTGTCCTGGCAAATGGATGGAAAGCTGCATCTAAGCCTCTTGCATTAGAGAGGAATCACACAAGATGGAGGAACGCTGCTTTGCCCTCCTAGCTGCCATTTGCATGTTTTCTTCCCCATCTGCAAAATACACCCTGAGATACCCACACTGGTCCTTTTTAGCAACTCTCAATATGGAGTTTGGCCTTCTGGCCCTGGGGCATCAATGCATACGTTGGGCTCAGCTGCTTCTGTTCCACCACTTGCTTTCTGACCCACCACTGAGCTAAGAAGTTTACATTATCATTGGCTAGTAAATCCACACTCCTGTTCTGAATGTTTAGCACAATCTCATTGTCTGCAACCCTTAACATCTCAGCCACAAACTTAGGAAATGGCACATCTAAGTACACAAACAAAAAGATATTACATGAATTTCAAACCCAGTATTTTGTAATTAAGATCTGAGATGAATTAGGAACACCTTTATATATACTCTCAACAGGTCTTTCTAATGTTAATAGCATCTCCCTTCTGTACTTTGTATCATCTTCTAAAACTTTTGACTGAGAACCAAAATCCAAGCCCCACTAAAAGAGAATTATGGTTTTGTAATCTGTTCTCTGCAGTCCCATTATTTTATTTTCAGATCCTAAAACTTTATAGCTTTCCCGGAATGCTGCACTTTTCAAATAGATTTCTACTTTTTACAGATATTTCACAAACAGAAAATCACTTACTTGTATTTCATTTGAATCTACTTCTCTTAATCAAAAAGCATGCATGCAATGGTAAGATGTACATAATTTGTTATTTTATAAAAGGGAAACAAGATTTCATAAACCACTGATTTCATAAGCCACTTCTACCCAGATATAAAAGTTCTTATTGCTCAAAATCGATGTCAACAAAAAATTTCGTTAATGATTGTAATAAGGAGAAGTGGCTGATAAAGATGGCCAAGTGAATTAGCTACCACAGTTTGAGTTGTGGTACACTGAATCCATCTCTGGTTATGTCACTCTACTTCCTAGTTTTTCCTATATGAAAGTGTACAAAAAAGGTTTAAACTTTCCCACGGCTTGCCTAGACTACAGAGATGCCCTATAATGAACCCCCATTTTAGTCACTATCCCATCCTTTCCTCATTATTGGATTCTGTTGTTGTTGTTATTCTGGAATTGCACTCATTTATCTTTTCCCCTACCCGTGCACCTATTCTCTACATCAGGGGTAGTCAAACTGCGGCCCTCCAGATGTCCATGGACTACAATTCCCAGGAGCCCCTGCTGGCAGGGGCTCCTGGGAATGGTAGTCCATGGACATCTGGAGGGCCGCAGTTTGCCTCCCCCCGCTCTACATTATCGTCAGGAGCTCTTTCATAATCATATCTCAAAATACGTACCCCACCCCATCATACCGCATCACATTTCTAAACTGTGTACCTGGACAAAGTTCAACGGGTGCAATTATGAACACTGTTTTTAAGGAACAGTGTTCCGTAAAAATCATCTGACAACTCCATGAAGATTGGGACGGTGAGATGCAAAACTGAAATGATATCTTAACGATCTGGACACAGCGTACAAGGGCAGAACTATTTCAGCTTCACTCAGGATCCAGGACAATAAAACAGCACGTTAGAGCTGATTATTCAGTGGCTGATTTTCTGCTGGATTCAGTGGCCTGCTTGTGTTCTCTTGCTGTATTTCTTTTTTAGGATGAAGATCCTCACGGAACATCATGAAAGCATCCACAATAAACGCTATGCTGGCAAAGTATCCAAACACCTGTTAAGCAAAAGAGGGGAGTAATCTAGTCATTAAAAAGCACACAAAGGACTGACTGTTAAGGTTGAGCTTCCCATTAACCCATGGCCAGTGCTTATGAGCAGTTAGAGGCTTTGGGGTTGCTGCCAATAAACATTGTAATATAGGGAATGGGGGGGGGGGGAGTCCAGCAAGGCCTGCAGCCAAAGCCATCCCCAGCTGGTATCTCTGACTTTGTTCCACATTACCCCAGGCACCACCAGCTGCCAAAAATAAGCAGCATGCCATTGGCATGTTGTGCAAATGCCACCTTGTGCTGGAAAACACTGGCTCTTTAATCAAAGCATCTTTTTTGCACAGATTGCTAGGACTGGATTCCAGAAACACTTGCTGCAGTGATGCATTTTGCTTGCCTGTTGACAACAGCTCCAACTGCACCAAGAATCTTATGTGCTCCAGCTCATTGAGCAACTGCATTTCTCAACTCATGTGCATGCTTCTCTTAAGACTCCCAAGCCTCAAATCCCCATCTCCCCAGATCACATAATAGACAGAAAAGGAATGTTTTTGCCCCTTTAAAATTTACATGGCCTGATCTCCGCATGGCTGAATTGAACGCAAATCAGTTCCGTGATTCAGCCAGTCTGATTCAGGCAATTTAACTACAGAAGAAGGTCGATTCAGACTGGACTAGTCTGAAAAGTGTCCAAAACATGTTTCGGGTACCTTTTGGAATATCTGAAATGAATTGCAGGTGCCTAAGTCATATCACTTAAGCGAATCAGGTACCAGCTTAACATCCTTCACTGGGCATTGGCTTCAGCTTATTCTACTAGCTCACGGAAGTGAGACATCATTCCCTGCCAAAGTCTGAGCTATTTCAGTCATGGCGGAATGGTCTGCTTGAGGAGAATAGGAGACTGCTGGCTCTAATGATGAGACAAAGTGGTCCTGTTTGAGAGGGCATTGCACAGATGTTTTTGGAACTGCCAAGTATACACAGTGAGGCCATGTACTTACAATGGCAGCAATTTCAACTGATGTCCTGTCACTGGTTGCAGAAAACACAATTGAAGCTAATAAGAACAAGGCCCCCATTATTGTAACGATCCAGAAATCCTTCAAATAATAAAAATAATGTACAGTTAGCATTAGAAATGTCATTTTAAAAATCTCTCGTTATTTCTGGCGGAAGAACTTCTTTTTTGTTGGTGAACTCATCTTACGAATGGAGAAAGTGAAGCTGAAAACAAAGACTTCAGCAGCGTTTGAAATTTAGTTTTCTCCGATCATATGCTGTCACAATAAGTTCTTTGCCACAGTGGCTTTCAAAGTAAACCCTCTTGGCTGTCACAAAGTGAAGTTAACAACATTATAGAACAAGTCACAAAACAGATAAGTTGCTCAATTACTGATCCTACCAAATGCCCTTCCAAAATCAAAGTCTTAACTGGGCATCTAAAACTTAGCCATTTATACTGTTGGCTTGGGTGCTTACCAAAAGACTTCTCTAGGCCCACCCAAGCCTAAGTAGATTAGGAGCCCCTCCTGCAGAGGCATACTAAGCCATGAAACTCAATCATCACCTCCTTGCTGCCTGGTCTATCACTGGTCTACACACTATAACTCTTTATACTGTTAACGATTAGGAACTAGGATGTCCAACTACAAAAAAACACTCCCTGCCCATGAAAAGAAGTCTTGAAAAATAAAACATTTCTCCTTGTCTGCTGGCAGGTTCTATGGCCCCCAAACTAACATTTCTTTCATACTTGAGCATGAAATGTTTTTAAAGTTGCCAAAAGCATATTTTGCATTAATCACCCTGCAGTTCCCATGAGGAATGGTCTTGAGTGGACACAGACAAGAACAGAACGGGACCTGCCATCCAAACAGCAGCCGTAAGACATGTACGAAGAACCTCTCCTTACCAACTGCCTGACTTGGTCCTTCCCTACTCTCTCGTAGAGTGATGTGCAGTACATGGCAAGGACTGGGATACACAAGAGGAAGGCACAACAGCTGACAAACTCAAAGAAGTAAAGTCCACCACAGCTGGTGCAAACCTCTAAGACTTCTTCAAGCACAAAGGCCAGGAAAGACAGCCCCTGCGGAGGAAGAAAAAGAAAGTCAGTTTAACAGCAGGCTGAATGACGATATCCCTGCAAAAAAAAAATGTATATATATAAGCGCATTCATGGAAGGTATTTTTATAAGGTAGTCTGTATTCATATAAACATGTCCAGGTATCTGGTTTGCAGTACAATCCTCATCTTCTCCAATCTCATTACGGTCTTAGAAATTTCCATTTCTCAGACGCATAACTTTGGCTAGGAGATCAGAATGTATCCAGATCCATCAAGAAACCTCAAGCCCGAAGCAGGATTTGAAGTTGGCGTCTTCTGAATGCATACACCCAGTGTCTTAACCATATTTTCTTGACTTGAAAGACACCACCTTCCCAAAGTGACAGTTAAGAAGCTGTAGTCCTCAAACGAGGGCCCCAGAACTCTTCTGCATTACGGTGGCTCCTACATTGCCCGCCTGCCAAACCGGTCTCCATCATAAAAAGACTTTCCTACACTGGAGAAAGAATTGATGGAAGGGAAACATTAAGAATGCAACCCATTGTTTTCCCCTTTTCATGGGATCCTGAAAAGGACACAGCATAGCCATTGGGAGGTAATAAGGCAGCGGTTCTCAACCGCTCTGACCCCAACTGCGGTGGCGGCATACACATACGTGTGCGTGCGCATTCACACAGGCACACAACAGTCAGGACAGTGTGGAGGTGGCCATTGCAATTGCTCTGCTGCCTCCAGCCCCCTGCCGCTGGCTGCCGCTGTTGCCTGCCACCCGCCACCACTACCTGCCGCTGCCTGTCACCACCGCTTGTGGCTGTTGCCCGCCGCCGCGGCAGCAAACAACCTGGAAACTGCACAGAAGGGGCCACATGACCACAAATGAGGTCGGGACCCTTAGGTTGAGAACCAGTGCAATAAGGGGATAAACAAGGATGTAGTAACACGGCCCCTCAAAAAAACTGCAAAAACAAGAGGAGAAAACTAGATACAGTAACTGTTACTTCCTGACAAATTACGCAAGGCATGTCCTGCTGCAGGAGATTCAAGCCACAAGCAATACCCTTCCCAAATGGACATCACTGCTTCGTTAGAGGAAGGTGCCTACAAATTCATTCCTGGGTCTAAAGCAAAAAAAAAAAAAATGGTTAGTACATAAGGCCCACTGATCTCCTGCTTCCTCAGCAGATCCCTAGCAGGCTGTTCCTCAGGGTCCACTCCCTCTTTCTCTGGTTGAGCATGCAAGGTCCAGGACTTGGGAGAACTCTGAGAAAAGGAGCCCTTACTCAGCACAGATTTACACAGATGTATCTCCACACATGTGCTGCTGCTATTGCTGAGCTGCATCAGATTTTCAGTATCCCCCACCCCCATCTTCTCTCAAAAGCCAGCTCCTCAAAGATTTTCCACTTAAGTTCATCCTTTGCTTTACTTTCAGTTTTTGTATTCTTTCTTCCTGTGTTAGGGCCTGTCTGTCGCTGCATAACAACAAAAGGGACCAACCATTGAGATTTTTCATGACCCGCCTGCTTCCAAACAACCCTGCTGGCTGTGACTAGATCAAATACTAGCATACGAATACGGGACGGCCACCAGCTTTGTATTATTACCATGAAAGGGATGCACAGGCTGTGGAAGCTCCAGTGTGCGTCAGATCTCACAGGTTTCAATGCGGTGTGCAAACTGGAATATGATATATGCCTCGAGCCCTTCAAACTGGCACCAAAATGAGCTTGTCCTGCATTTACTAGAGACAGAATGCCTGACGCTACTGCAGATCCAAAAAACCAGGGCATGCATGTATGCATGCATGCATTCATTCCTATATACCGCCACTCTTGACCCTGCCAGCTCGTGGTGGTTCACAGTGGAAGATAAAACATATCAAACCCATTACTGCCAATACAATCAATCAATCAATGGCGGCATAATGAACAACCTAACAGGCTTGCAGGATCTCAACTCTACTGCTCACAGTCATTGTTGCTACTCCAATAGATTACTCTGGCGATGTTAGCCTGGGCGGGGGCAGATTGCCAGAGGGCAGGGGGAACCCAAGATCTAATATCCCCGGTCCCTGCTGTGGCCTCAACCAAATGCCTGGAGGAAGAGCTCCGTCTAGCAGGCCCTGCAGAACCCAGAGAGATCCGTCAGAGCCCTCCTAGGAAATGCTCAGTAGCAACAGGTCATCATCATCATCTTCTTAGAACAGAAGCCTCTCATCTCTTGCGTGCTGAGATGACAAAAGACTTAAAATTGGTGACAATGAAAAGGCCATTGTCCAAGTGGACAGGCTTCCTCACGTCAGCAGATAATTAATTGGTTGTGCAATTAGAGCAGCCAGATTGGCAAGAATACTGGGCTACTGTCAGCTGCCTTGGGAGCAGGCTGCTGAAAAGATGGCCTCTCAGCCTTTGAACAAACAGCACTCCCCATGCCTCCCTGCCAACTGAGAGCTGAAGCAACCTAGTGGAGTGCACAGATGGCTAGCCAGGAGTCTGGCTGCATTTTGCATCCTTCCATGCTCATATCCTTGATCCAAGCAAGCATGAGCTCACGACTCACAGATGTTATCAGCCACACCCAAAACCAAGGTGGGACACAGAAAGTACTTTGTTAACCAACACTGGACCACTGCCAGATAAAAAGGCAACATTGCTATTAATCCCTCTTAACCATGGAATCACGTTTCTTACGGAAGCAAAACCTTTTTTTTTAAACTACCAACATTAAAAAAGGCACCAGAGGCCTTCTTTTATAATTTTCATATTGCAACAAAAGGATTTGGGTTTTTTCTTTCTGCCACCCAGGTCTTCTCACTTACTGGAAAATCTGTTCTTTCATTTTAGCCCGTTTCCAGTATATGTAAGTGAAACAAAGAACACCTCCCCACCCCCCGCAAAGAAACCCCCTATCTGTGGAACATATAAAATGGCAAACAAGGGCCCATAAAACACATGCTCCTGTCACAGAAGACAAACATTAGTATGTCTTTTCTGTTATAGTGTTTAGATGGGCTTCTTTTTGTATATTTCTTACTGGCACCCGGCGAGAGCACCATGCACGAAAGTGAGCCTCTCTCCTTTGGTACCTCGGCCAAGTAAAGAGTCAAATGAGTAGCAGTGTTGGCCTGAAGTAACACAATAAAAGCAGAGTCCAGTAGCACCTTGCACTCGAAAGCTCAGACCT
Source organism: Paroedura picta (assembly GCF_049243985.1). Lineage (NCBI taxonomy): Eukaryota > Metazoa > Chordata > Lepidosauria > Squamata > Gekkonidae > Paroedura > Paroedura picta. Next base: position 38,190,078 of record NC_135379.1, read on the forward strand.
TGAATAAATCTTTGTTGGTCTTAAAGGTGCTACTGGACTCTTGTTGTCCCAGTAAAGTATCCCTACTTCATTGCTTCTTTGAATAGAAAGACTAACACACAAAATGCATCTCTTTGCAGGCTTGTTATCCTTATGCCTGCATACATGCACAACACAGCAGTTATTGCAATGAAACAGTGCGGCAGGATGGTTTCTGGGTCAAAGATAGATGCTTGGCTCATTAGCAGTCCTGTTCTGGGAAAAGATGCATAATCACTTGCATTTATCAGGATAAATTTCAGACCTAAGGCCATTCAAGGACTGGGTGGAAGAAAGAGCAAAGAAGCTGCATAAATTCACAAGTGGATCCATTCCCCATTCAGCTTTGCTTCTCCTCCTAAAAGGAACCTGTCTGGTTTCTCAGGCATCACTGCTTTCCTTAGCAAGACAATTTAACGCATTCTGACTGAGATCCCGTAAGTTGTTTTCTCCCTTCTTACATGCTAACCTAACATACCTAATTTCTGGCCCTAGTTTATATTCATGTACTAGCAGCTGTTTGGGAAGTCGGCGATTAAACAGACTAGCCCTGTTCACACATCACAGAGAACATATGTACATCCAGCATACATCTCTTTGTAAGGAACACCCAACATGTTTCACTTTGCAGTTGAAACCAGGACTTAAATGTGGTGCTTAAATTGCACATTCAACTATAACATGCATTGAACAGAGCATGAGAATTACTCAACGCATATATATAGATTGTTCATTAACTGTGAATTGTAAATAAGACTACTGTAATTAATAAAAGAAGAGAAGATCCGTGGATTTTTGGTACCCTGCTTTTTACTAACTGAAGGAGTTTCAAAGTAGCTTATAATCACCTACCTTTCCTCTCCCCACAACAGATATCCTGTGAGGTAAGTTAGGCTGAGAGAGCTCTGAGAGAACTGTTACAAGCTCAAGGTTACCCAGCTGACTGCATGTGATGGAGTGGGGAATCAAACCCAGCTCTGCAGATTAGAGGCTGCCTCTGGAATTAACTCAGCAATTCATGTTAACACAGGATCCATCCGCCAGACAGAGGGACACTATTAGATGCCAGTTCAAACAGCATTAAAAGAACAACAACGACAAAACAAGGAATGGTGAAACACCAGAACAAGTGCAAGTTCAGTAATGAGAAATTCAGAGGACACAAACTGCATGTGAATATACAATTAATATCCAGAGCTTCTACATATTGTTCATTTCCCTTCTAGCACTAAGAAAATGGCTATGAACACTTTTCTTGGCCATACCTCTGGCAGGATCAGACTGTGTTTATTTAAACTGTTTTGATTCTAGTACGCTAACTTACTGTAATGGTGTACTTTCCAGCCACCCAAAAGTGATGAAAAAGGAAGTACTACAAAGTACTTTCTCTTCCAACAATGACTGGCCACATGATAACATTGTACACTCTCATACGAAGAAAAAACCCCCACCATACTCTAATCTCAGAAAGTCACCTCTGATGACATGTGGGCTGTTTACATAACTTAAGGGCAAATAATGAAGAGGTGAGACTCCTGATCGTCACAGAGATGGTAACAAAACTAATTTGGCATATTGCCGTTGTCTGTATACAAGCATCTTTGTATACAGCAGGGGTAGTCAAACTGCGGCCCTCCAGATGTCCGTGGACTACAATTCCCAGGAGCCCCTGCCAGCGAATGCTTGCAGGGGCTCCTGGGAATTGTAGTCCACGGACATCTGGAGGGCCGCAGTTTGACTACCCCTGCTGTATACAGTGTGGCGCAGTGGCAACCTCTAATCTGGAGCACTGGGTTTGATTCCCCATCCCTCCAACCAGTTTGGTGCCCTTCAGCCAGTCACAGTTCTCTCAGAGCTCTCCCAGCCCCACCTACCCCACAGGGTGTCTGTTGGGGGGGGGAGGAAGGGAAGGTGATTGTAAGTAATGGGTAAAAAAGTAGGGTACAAAAATCCAACTCTTCTATCATGGAAGTTCTACCAAATACCATGGTGATAACTGTACCTAACAATAAATGGGCCAGCCCCTCTGTAGATGATGAATGCAATAAGACTGGGCAACTCACAACACAACAGCAAGGCTCTCTTGTGTACTCAGTGGTATTAAATTTTGTCTTTGTCAATCAGGCAAAAACTGAGGGAGGAGAACCTTTAAAAACAGCCTGATGAGGCCTAAACATGCCCCAGAAAAGACAAGAATGTTGACAGAGCTGAGTACCAGTGGAAGGAAAAGAGGTGTGTGGTGGGTAAGTGTAGAAAATCTGCTTAAATCTGAAAGTCTAAGAGAATCCTGGAGGGGAAGATTTTGAAAGGGGGGGGGGGATTTTCCAAAGGTTTCTTTTCCACTTTCACAATGACTTGCAAGCCTTCACGTTGCACTTACTAATAATGAGGGTGGTATTTGGACATTTCCACCAGGAATATTCAGTGGGATAGCAATGTTACAATGGGGGTAGGTGGGTTGGTTTGCTGTCCTGTTTTTGTCATATTATATTTTATTTATATTTATTTATTTATTTATTTATTTATTTATTTATTTATCATACTTTTATACCGCCCTCCCCGGAGGCTCAGGGTGGTTTACATTATAACAGAGAACCATACATAAAACAGTCTGTAGAACATGTACACCAATAACCAACAATTGCAACCAAACACAACACAGTATAACAATAAACAATCATAACACAAACAGGTCCAGGGCTTGTTGATGGGATTCTGAGGGGGGTGGCTTATTGATTGAATTCTGAGGGGGAGCGGGGGGGAGCAGGGGACCTTGGTCGCTGTAGATTACATCTGGTCTCGGCCAAATGCCTGCTGGAGGAGCTCCTTTTTGCAGGCCCTGCGGAACTGTTTAAGCTCCGTCAGGGCCCTGATCTCCTCTGGGAGCTCGTTCCACCAGGTAGGGGCCAGAACAGAGAATGCTCTGGCCCTGGTCGAGACCAGACGGACTTCTTTAGGGCCAGGGATCCTTAGCTGATTGGAGGCAGTAGAGCGTAGAGCTCTTTTGGGGGCATAGGCGGGGAGGCGGTCCCTCAGGTACACTGGGCCCTGACCGCGTATGGCCTTGAAGGTAATTACCAGAACCTTTAGTCTGATCCGGAATTCAACTGGTAACCATTGCAGCTGATGGAGAATAGGCCGGATATGGGACCTCCACGGTGTTGCCGTGAGGATCCTGGCTGCTGCATTTTGAACTAGTTGTAGTTTCCGGGTCAGGGCTAAGGGCAGGCCTGCGTAGAGCGAGTTACAAAAGTCCAGTCTAGAGGTGACCGTCGCATGGATCACATGGATTTTATAAATGACTGTGTTTTAAGGGGATTGTATTTATTCATTTTATATTGCAACCCGCCATGAGCCATCTCTGCCGACAGTGGCGGATAATAAATTTAAATAATAACAACAACAAATACGGAACACTGCAGCAGCGTGGTGACCAATACTTTAACCAGAAATTAGGAAGGTGGGAAATGATAAATCTGAGATTGTTTTAGCGTGTTTCAGCCTGCCAAGCTTCACATAATAGATCATAGGCAATTTCTATACTGTTTTTGGTGGTGGTGGTTTTGCTGTCAAGCTTCTGGTGATCCCATAAGGTTTTCAGGGCATGAGACATTCTGCCTCTGTATAGCAACCCTGAACTTTCTTGGTGGTCTCCCATCCAAATACTGACCAGGGCTGACCCTGCTTAGCTTCCAAGATCTGACAAGATCAGGCTGGCCTGGGCCATCCAAGTTAGAATCATTCTGCTTACATGTAAATAAAGCTGGCTTATGGAAAATGTAGAAAAATATTTTACTCTCCTCACCAGCAATGTGTTTTGGAAATCCATATGCACATTTAGCTTACCAGCCCTGCACAGAGCGAAATAATCACTGCAAAATCTTAAGCACTGACATCGGACTTCTAGGTACCAAGCGGACCAGGCACCTGGTAGATTCTCAGATGTGGGCAAGTATATGCAGATGGCAAACAGCACCCTAGAGGGTTGACACTCATCTTGCTGAAAACTCAACTGAAAAGGGAGAATTCCTGAGTTTTTTCCTTTCTACTGTACTCTTACTGTATCATAAAGAGTTATTGTTCCAGAGCAACACTGAAAACATAACCTTTTCCTTCAGGGATGTGTTTGGGCTACTTGTGAACCATGACATTCTGCTGGACAAACCTGCTTGTCAAAGCAAATGGGGAATTCCCTCAGCTGAAGACCCCAAACTGGAATTTTGTTTGTCACACTCAGTAGAAATTACAAAAAGTCAATTTGCAAGCAATTTAGGGGAAGGGAGGGGGAGTAAAAGAGCTTGCAAGCTGGAGGCAGTGGGCTGGGGTGGTGGTTGCAAGTAAATCTCATTAAGTCAGGAGAGATTGCAAGAGGGGTGTCACAGGACATGTTGAATCACACATACCGCTGCCCCAGATGCAGAATCCCTGCAGTCCTCTACATCAGTACTGAGGATTACCATTCAGAGGATACAACAGGCGCTAGATTAGGGGGGTGTAATGGAAGAACTCTGCAGACAGACTCCCCCTCTCTCCAGGACCTGGAAAAGCTGCAGGCAGCTGTTATGAAATTCACCGGCAGGGGCAGCTCTCACGTGGCAGGAATCTGCAGCCTCCAAGCATTGGAGGGAAGTGGAAGGAGCAGGGGCTGGTCAGGGTGGGGGACAGAAGGCGATTGGCTAGCCGCTGGACAGACAAGCAAGCCAGTTGGAGGAGGAGGCACTCAGGGGTGGGACAGCCACCCTGAGTGGTGCTAAGTGCGGCACTTAAGCCATGAGACACGCTCCTCCTCCAAGGCCTCACCAGAAATATAGAGTGGAACAGATAGCTCCTGAGCCATAGGCCAGTCTTAGGGCTGAAGATCTCAGAACTTCGCCACATGCCTATTTACTAACTTTGCCTTCTCTTTTTCTGCCATAATGTCACAGCTGCTCTAGAACAAGACACGTTGGTGGTTGGCTGTTGCCCGCGTCTGTATCTCAACCGTGGTATTCCCTTCGAAATACCAGCCAGGGCCCACCCTGCATATCTTCCACAATCCGGGGCTGTCCAGGTCTTCCTAACCTGGTGGGAAGAAAATTGAAACATGGTGACATCTGAAGCAGGATTAAGTAGGTTTGCTGCAAAAGAGACAAAGCACAAGGAAGATTTGGGGACAAGCTTCAAGGGCAGGGTTTTATTTGCTGGGGCATGGATAATTTTTTTAAGCAAGGAAAGGGGAGGGGGAGGAAACATAGAAAGCCAATGGCTACACGTTAGCAAGTGGTGAAGCTGTTAACCCTGTTCTGTTGACACGTAAACAGTGAGGCTGTTTGCAAGAGCCCCTGAAGCCTCTGCAGCACAAACCCACAAACCCAGCTGGGTGGGAAAAGCCACCCACCTTGCCTTAAGATGAACCCAGCCTGCAAACTCCCTGCCTTGTAACAAGGATGTTAAAAGCCAAATGTAAACATCTACCATCACAGCTCCAGCAATTGTGCAAACAAGCCCTAACGCAGATGGCAGATGCCTGGATTACTAAAGGTTTGAGCTGCCTTTTTTAGGTACAGGAGGATGCATTAAACAAAAGCGCTGAAGCAGGAATCCCCACCCTGCCTAGAGAACAATTAAAACCAAAGTGGATGTAGAAACAGTGGGTGGGGATTAGCTTTCCGTTTATGCTGTGTTTTAGAGCAGGGGTGGTCAACCTGTGGTCCTCCAGGTGTTCATGGACTACAATTCCCATGAGCCCCTGCCAGCAAATGCCTTTAGTTATACCCTACAAAGCAGCACATGGTTTCGTGGTGTAGTAAATTGATGCTAGTGTACTCTTGTATGAAAACCATGTTCTCTGTGTACCAAGTGAGAATAATGCCAATCAAATGTGACCCTTCCACCCCACCTGATGGCAAGTAGGCCTAGGATTTCCTAATGAGGAATTCTGTTTGTTTTGGATGAAAGAATTTCACTTCAGGCCAAGCCTGAAAACCATAAAGAGAGAAGACATTCAGAGTTTTCAACAAACAGCAGACTCAATGAAAGCATCACATTTACTGGTTTTTTTTCATTCAGGAAAACCTGCACTGCTACTAAATCAAGGTGAGTATACTGTGAATTCCTTGTACGTGAGAAATAACTGCATAGCTGCTAAGATGGCAAGGCGTATCTTCATAAGGAATTTCAAAATCACTTTACCGAAGGCAGATCTCAAAGAGCATCAAGCACGGCTCCAAGAGACCCAAATTTCCTCGGTTCACAGGTGAGGCTTCACTATTCCTCCTTCAGAACAGACCCTATTTGCACAGGCCAACACTGAAATCACAATAGAGGTTTCTGATTATTCCGCAAGTGTGCAATTTCAATGCGCTTTAGAAGTTGACTTTCCTGTTTCACTCAGGACAATCTGGCTGCCAAAGCACCTTCAAAGTGCCTTCTCCAAAGTGTGGGGGAGGCTGGTGCTGCAAGTGGGCGCATTCAAAAAGTTTGCCCAGTCCCAGCAGAACTCTTTCGCTTTCATTGCCAAGCATAACACCCGGCCGACAGAGCTCCAACCCAGAGACAGAGAGAGAGAGAAAGCCGAGCGCTTCAGGTAAAGCCCCGGCTTTCAGTCACTGACACGGCTTTCGAAACGCGAATTTAAATTCCTCCTCCCTCTCGGTCGTTTAAAGCCTTGTGCCGGCCGACGCCCCAAGATAAGCCTCGCCAGAGCCGGCTGCGCACTCCCGCGCAAAACGACCGCCACCAGGCACACCTGCGCTTCCGCCAGCCCAGCAGCCGCGGGATGGCAGCCCTTGTCCGGGAGAGCCGGCCTAAGGCGGGGGCCGGGCACCTCTCCCGCGGCCGCACCTGCCGGGCACGCTGGATCTGTGTACCGAGGGAGGCCCGCCGAGTTGGCTGTGCCCGCCCGGGGCGCCGAAGCAGGCTCGTTTTGCCTCCTCCGCCTGCTCGCTTCCTTCCTCTTCGTCGACGGGGCTGCCCGGGCAAGGCACGCCGGAGTCCCTCGCTGGCCCCGTCCTTGCCAAGTGCAGAAAAGCAGGCGGGCCGGGCTGCGGCTCTGGGCTTCCTGGCGCCGCTGGACCCCGCTGGCGGGCGACTCCCGGGGCAGAGAAGGGCGGCGGCGGAGGGGCGGCGGGGCCGGCCCAGGCGCCATCAGCGAGCGACCCCCGCTCCCTCCCCCTCCCCCGCTTACCAGTTGCAGAGCCTTGAGCGGGAGGCGTTTGCCGTCCAGGCGCGCGGCGGTGCAGCCGCAGGAGCGGAGTGCCTTGGAGGGCGGCCGCTCGGCGGGGCTGGTCGTGGGTTCGTAGACGGAGCCGCCGTTCTCCATGGCCGGCGAAGAAGGGCTCCGGGGCGCCGAGGCAGCCGCGGGAAACTCTGCGACGAAACGAAAGAGCGAAGGAGAAGCGGCCCCGCCTCGGCTCGCCCGGAGAGGCGGAGTTGCCCCGCGCCCCGCACGAAATCCTCCTGCGGGAGGAGCCACGGAAGGCCTCCCCAACTAGCGCGCGAGCCACGAGGTGGGCCGGTGGGGAGCGTCCTATTGGCCCCGAGGAAACCAGCGGCATTGCATTTCTGCATTCACTCTCTGGACCATTATGCACGCCTTGGCGAATGCACTTTTGGTGCACTGTAGAAGAACATGAACCTGAACTGCACAGGGAAATCCAGCCACAAAAGCACGCGGAAAGGGCACTCTCCTGCATATGCAGAATGGGGGGCGACACTGGCACCCAAACGCAAGGGGCTTGATGCTGTCAGGGTTACAGTGCCACTTAGGTAAATGTACTTTTGAGTCCGGCCCAGGATAGGTTTTACCTGCCAGTTACAGCTATGGACAATGGGGATGAGGGAAAGAACCATTTTAGAACCTCCTAACCTAGAAGCAACTTTAGTGGTTGGAATGATGTGCTGGTGGCAGTAGACAAAGCAAGAGATAGCTAAAGCAAATCGTTTTTTTTTTTGGGGGGGGGGGAATCCAAGTAGAACTTGACAGACAGCACACCTGGCTTTAAAACGACAACATGGAAACAGCCCTAGGAATGGAGCCTAGCAAGGGATATACCGTAAAGATTACCAAAGCACAGGATTTACCAAACACACTGGGTGTGTAACTTTTGCAATTTGTTTTAATTTTTTTTATTAATTACTATTTTCTGGTAGTAATTCCGGTAGGCTGTTAGGGTAAAATAGATGAGGGGAGAATGTCTGAGCCACTTTGAATTCCCACCAGGGAGAAAAGGGGTATAAATAAATAAGAGCCAGTTTGGTGCAGTGGTTAGGAGTGCAGACTTCTAATCTGGCGAGCCGGGTTCGATTCTGCACTCCCCCACATGAAGCCAGCTGGGTGACCTTGGGCTCACCACAGCACTGATAAAGGTGTTCTGACCAAGCAGTAATATCAGGGCTCTCTCAGCCTCACCCACCTCACAGGGTGTCTGTTGTGGGGAGAGGAAAGGGAAGGTGACTGTAAGCCGCTTTGAGAGTCCTTCGGGTAGAGAAAAGCGGCATATAAGAACCAACTCTTCTTCTAAAATAATTGTGCAAACAAGCAGGAGTCTAGTGACTTGTTTAACAGAAAAAAAATCCCCTCATGACATAGGTACTGTATGCCTTCTTGGACTTTTCTGGAACAGTACAGATGACAGTACAGATATGTGCACTGATATTAAGCTGAAATTTGGCAAATTGTCACCGGTGTGCTCTCTCTGTTAACAGGTAGAAGGCAGCTTTCAAATCACTTTTCACTTTTAATGCAAATTACACTATTGGAGCAAGGATTCTAAGCTGCACCATTACCATTTGGATTTGCCTGGCACCTCTGTTGGTTGCTGCTGGATTGAGCACTCCCTTGCAGCCTGCTCTGAAACACTCCTGTTAATTTTAGGGCAACTCATTTGCCTGGAAGTATGCCTAGAATTATACATTAGGAAGTTAAGTAACCCACTGCATAGGCTACAGGAAGGGAGATAAACAATGTATGCATTATACTGCAACAAGCTTTATATATCATTAATGATCCATGAAATTCTGGAAAAGTTGGGCAGTGATTCATCTTTAAATATAACAGGTATATCCAAAAAAATCCGCTATCGAGCTTGCAGAACAGGTTTCTCCTGCTTTCTCACTTGTTGCATCTCTCTGTGCTGCCAGAAAAACTGCCCCTGGCACTGGGTGTTGTTTAGCTAAATCAGGGGTAGCCAAACTCTGGTTCTCCAGTCGTCTATGGACTACAATTACCATGAGCCGCTGCCAGCATCCATGGATACCTGGAGGGCCACAGTTTGGCTGTCTGGATCTTGGCTTTCTGGATCAAACATCAAGACAAGAAGCATGGAGAGGAGCCCAGGGTGTACAAGACTGAAACCTCCACAGTAGTTTTTAGCAATGCCATGCTAAGTAGAGTTATACCCTTCTACGTTCACTGAAATAGGTGTACTTAGAAGGGTGTTGCTCTGATTAGAATTGCACCAAATTGCCAGTTCCTAGCCAGCTATTCAGATGCTTCAGGGTTTATCTCCCAAGTAAAAACAAGCCGTACAAACTGGAAAACATGTCCAAACAAGTCTGCAATTATTTTAAAAAGTTATCTCTGTTAAACTTCTATAGGCCTATAATAATGGATTGCTTTTTAAATGCAACGTACTTATCTTAACCTTCCTTACCCACCCCCAAATTATAATACTTCTAAAGCAATGCTCCAGGATTTTTTCCCCCTGGTACAACCTGAAACATATTTTTTTCCTCCCTTCAAGAACATTAATTACTGTTTTTGTCATACTCCTAAAGGCTACATTGGAATAATATGGCAGTTAATGTAGTAGGAAGCAGCTACAGAATACTGAACCTATGCCAAAAGCCTGCATTCAAAGAATGACATGGTTCATTCCAGTCAATATAAAAATGAAGTTCTCCTGTACGTGCTTCTTGCCTTTGATTGCTCCCTGCTCCTACCACTCACTGGTGACAGTCTGCCATTCATGAATTCTCTCATTTTATACCACTCTTAACATTAAGGCAGGCCTGGCAAGTCTTAGAATCTAAATTTGTTAGCTTAATGCCCCGCCCCGCCCCAGTCTCTTCAAACTAGCAGTAGCTGTTCTTTCCTACCAGTGATGCACAGCTCTGCTTGTCCTTAGGCCCTGAATTAAGTCCTATCTCCTTGACTTCACCTTTCTGCATCACCATATCTCATCCAGCCATATCCCCCTGAGATGCCATCAATCCCTTAATCTCAGTATGCTTCTTCACACTGGCACTTAGGCAAGCTCCCTCCCTCTTCTCCTGACCTTCAAACATTGTGAAGTTCTTTGAAAGGCTCTCATTTATGACAACTTGGAAATTTCACTGCTGTGGGTAAGCCAAGGGATGCTCTCTCACTCTCTCTGTCAACTCAGCTCCCAGCTGTCAGCAATTATCTAGTCATCGTTAAATTATTTTGAATCTTGCCAGTTGTGTGTCAGAGCAATCACTTATGCCTCATGATCACAGGTGGGTGGTAAATCAAAACAGGAGAAGCAATAAAGCTGTATTTCTGTATGTGTGAGCAAACTCACAAGTAAGCTTCAAGTTCGTTTGGGGGTTTCATCAACTGATGAAATGAAATGTCTTTAGGAAAGAGTGTCAACAAAAAGCTACCATTAATACTTGTGTATTATTTATTAATTAAGTTATTTATAATTAGATTTCTTGACTGCGCCCTCTCAAAAAGTGGCTTTGGGCAGCTCACGACATTACTTGGCAATTAAAATCAACTCTCAATAAAATATATTAAAATACAAAAAATGATGAAAAATTAAAATTCCGGCATTTCATTTGGATCGCCATTATCCTGCAGGTAATGTCCAGCTTTTGGGGGGGTATTGGATAGAGGAGCCTGTACTGGGGCTGAGATGGACAAGGGAAGGGAGAGATCCGATGTAATTCTGGGCCACCCTGGCCTCAACCATAGGCCTTCTAGAAAAGTGCTACTTGATCAAGTTGTCTCTACAGCAGAGAACAGTGTGTGGGTTTGTTCCCCCCCCCCCCCCCGCAAAAAAAATGTATTGAAATGCCTCTTAAACTAGGCTGTGCTGCTCAGGATTAGAAACTGTAAAATGGGGTTTCTTATGTTGTACTCAGGGTGACGAGCTCTTGAAACAGAAGCATTAACTGGTAAAAATAAGAAAAAATAGATTGGGAAGCTACATGCAGGAGGCATGTAGGCCAAGAAATTTCACACCAAATTTAAACTAAGACAGCAATTTCCCCCCACCCATGTGCTGGCTGATGCAGACAATAAATTCAAGAATAAGTATAGGATATGAGCCTAATGCTGGGAGCGATTGAGGGCAAAAGAAGAGGGGAACGACAGAAAATGAGGTGGCTGGATGGAGTCACTGAAGCAGTCGGTACGAACTTAAATGGACTCTGGGGAATAGGCGAGGACAGGAAGGCCTGGAGGATCATTGTCCAAGGGTTCACGATGGGTCGGACACAACTTTGCACCTAACAACAACATGAATTTTCTTGATGCAGGATTTCACTTTGAGAACCTCAACTATATATTCTTATTCACATTATAGGTATTACTCTGAAGATTTTCATAGTCTAGTAAAGAGGACCCCTCTCTAGTTACTAAGTTCTGAAAGCCAAAGCTGAGATGCCTGGGAACCCACATCTTCTAGCCTGGAAGCCCCCCTCCCCCCTCCAGCTCCGAGGTGTACTTAGGACAAGTAAGATTATTCAGTGGTGAAGGAACTCTTTGGATACTCAGATACCTTGTTTCTTTGCAGGTTCTGGAGTAAAGATTTCTTCAAGGGAGTGCTCATTTCAAGAGCCAATGTTTTGTCAATCACAGTCACTATATAACATTTACATGTGGTGTTTTTCAGTGAATAAAACTGATTTATATAACTTCACAGCAACATTTTCTTGCTATGCAGTTACAGATTTACACAACTGAATGATCAACAGTCACAAGTTGTTGGTTTTTACAGTTACAATTGAGCGTTGGACATATTTATGTGGAAATACCAGCCAGAAAAACAACCAAGAAATAGAAGAAGAAGAGATAGAAGAGTTGGTTCTTATATGCCCCTTTTCTCTACCTGAAGAAGGCTTAAAGTGGCTTACAGTCGCCTTCCCTTTCCTCTCCCCATAACAGACACCCTGTGAGGTGGGTGAGGCTGAGAGAGCCCTGATATCACTGCTCGGTCAGAACAGTTTTATCAGTGCCGCGCCAAGCCCAAGGTCACCCAGCTGGCTGCATGTGGGGAAGTGCAGAATCAAACCCGGCATGCCAGATTAGAAGTCCGCACTCCTAACCACTACACCAAATATTACTCTCTAGATATTTTAATGTTCCAATTTAGTTAATTGTAAAGGGTCTGTGTGTTTTAATTTTCCTGATGCCACTCATATGTAAGATGAGGCCAACAGCATTTCATGCCCAGCGCACAAGATTTGTGCTTGGCACACAGTAAGAACATGAAATGCCTCATTTTTCTCCCATGAAGCATGAGAACCCTCAGTTTTCTTCTGTCGTGCAGGCACAGCAACTATCAACACTCCAAAATATCAGCCTCTACTTTGGCACACCAAACAACTAGGGCCTGACCTACCTGAAAGGATGCTCATGTCCTGATATCCCATAGTGATGTCTGATTCTGATCTAGTAAACAGCAACCATTTGCAATATCTGAGTGAAGGCATGGAGAACAGCTTTCTTAGTGGGGGCTCCACAACGCTCCCTTTTCCTGCAAGGGAGAAAGAACACATTCTGTAACCTAGACTGTTTTTCTGTTGGGCTGCCTGTGGGGCTAGTGTTAAGTTGAATACACATGACATCACTAAACTTTCATGTGTTTTATTTTTAAATTTCTACCCATTTTACGAATGTTGCGTCTTCTATCCTGATCTCTCACAGATGCTTTTATGGTATTGGCTGTACATCATAATTGGAAATCAAACAACCGTTTTACTATAAAATGTCTTCATATTTTTAAAGTGCTCATTCAGTTTGCTCAAGCTTCACACCAGTAAAGAGAAAATGATCTTCCTGTTTTTGTTTTTAGAAGAGAGAAGTTTTATTTTTGTACCTCGCTTTTCACTGCTCAAAGGAGTCCCAAAGCGGCTTACAAACATCTTTCCCTTCCTCTCCCTACAATAGACACCCTGTGAGGTAGGTGGGGTGGAGAGAGCTCTGACAGAACTGCTCTGTGAGAACTGTGACTAGCCCAAGGTCACCCAGCTTGTGGTGGAGTGGGGAATCAAACCTGGTTCTCCAGATTAGAGGCCACTGCTCTTAAACATTACATCATTACATTACATCAAGCTGGCTCTCATGGAAGACAGAGCTCAACAGTGTGTAATGAACATGATGGAAATAGATTTGGACCTTGTATATTGATAGAATGTCTTCTATCAGAATACAGAGATGAGATACCAAAACCCCTCACAATGAATACACAAATACATGGTTTTAAACACCAGTTTGTTAAATTACTGGAATTAAGATAGTAGATACGTATTACTTACCATATCCGTAGAATAAACTCATACACATCTTAAATGCACATCAAAATGTTCACTCTGTGTATACAAAGTAGCAATCTGTTCAAAGGTACAATTTATGTCATGCGATTAATTTTTAAAAATCTATCGGATCTACCTTAAAGTTGCTCCCAGTCAGGTTGTGCATGTGCTTGGGAAAGTAAGATTTTTAAGGTTGTGAATATAGGTTAAAACATTATTTCAGCTTCTCTATCATGCAGTTATAAAAATCTCCCCAAAAGTAGCATTTGAGTTGATTTTTTCCCTGGAGAATTGAGCATTGATCAATTATTTCTAAAAGGCTACCTGAAATGCAAACCACAACAAAGAAACACAAAAAGTCCTGGAAGCAGACCATTAATTTTTGAATCTGAGGACACAGCTATTCTGTACTACAGAGAAGTCTTAACCTGTAGTTACAGCTTTTAAAGCAATATTTCAAGTATACTACAGCACTACCTTGCACTGACCTCAGTAGCTCAGGCTAGCCTGTCAGTAGGGATGGACATGAATTGGGAAAATGTGATTTGGTTCATGGAATGTTCAGTTTGTAAGCCATGAACTGTCACAAAGTTTTAGGGCCTAAATGAATCGATGTGGTTTATGAAGCAGTAAAACGTCCCCATAGCATATTAGAGATACTAATCTTGTTTGTGATCTCTGACTGACTCTCCTCTACCAGCACTCCAAATTTAGCAAGGATTGGATTTGCATGGTCTGAGTTATAGCTCCCCAAATAGGTGCCCCCATCCTCCATTGGAAACTATAGAAGAACATCAGCAGAAAAGCAATGGCAATAGAAATCAAGCAGAACAGAATCAAGTCCTCAAGAAACTCTGCAGTAGAAACTGAAGGTTTGGGCATTTTTGCAAGTCCAGCAGAACCACCAGTGCCCTTGTGGTAATACCAGCGCAACAGGACTGATGTGAAACACAGAATCACACTACAAGTTGGGGGGGGGGTGTATTCAAGCCCAGCAGAACCAATAAATCCAAGCAAAAGGAGGATCCACATCAAACCAGAATCTGTGCAGTTACAATGTGTAGAATGCCCAGCAGAACCCAGTGCCACTGGCATTGATTGCTGAAAAGGACTGCTCTCAAAGCCCAGAGTCAAAACAAATACAAGCAGTAGGGAAAGGGATTTTGCAAGCTCTGTGCAAGGAAACTGAAAGGAACACAGGAACCCTGGCAAAGAGGGGGAGGGCTTCTGAAATTAAAATGACTAGGTTGAAAGTGACCAGTTTCCAAGGCTGAAGAATTCAGCCCCCCCCCCCGTTTATTTGAAGTTTGACAAACATTTTGATTGAGCTGAGACCCTCTGGAAATGTACCCATTTACCAATGGCACTAACCTCCAAGTACAGCTTGAAAGTTCATGCTGGTTGACCTGCTACGAATGCCACTTCATAAACAAGTCAAAGTTTGTCACAAACTTTAGTTTATGAGCTAGTTGATGCTCACACCTACTTGTCAGATCTTGGAAGCCTAACAGGGTTAAGCCCTGGTTAGTACATGGACGGAAGATCAACAGAGAATCTAGGGTTGCTAAGCCTATGCAGACAGTGGCAAACCATTAGTAGGCCTTGAAAACCCTACTAGATAGCCCTATGGTAGCTGCTACCTGGTGGCACTCTATACATAGCATCTCTATACATTTTTCAGAATCAAAGATCCATGTCCCATATGCCAAGCTGCTTTTGAAACAAGCACAAGTTTGTTGGTCAAAAAGGGGAAAAAGCATTTTCACTTAGTAACATAAAAGACTCGTGAAGTTCCCTAAAACAGCAACCCTGGCCTATTTATATACCGTTGTATAAAAAAAGAAACCAAATCCCATAACCTTTATATACAAAACTCAGTTAAAAGTACTCATGCAAGAGAAACACCAGTGTCTTCCTGTTCAAAATGGCTCATCATAAAAGGCATGGGGTCCTGCATAACTCACTGCGCTGAATACAAATAGAATTAGCTTAAATGAATGTACAATTCTTCACATACATATATGTTGAAAAGGCATAATGAGCCAAAATATAGTTATTACTGTTTTCCAGAACTGGTCCAGAAGAAACTTATCCCAAAGGCATGAATGAAACCAATGCTGTCTTGTATCTGAGGCAAAATATTATATATTTTAAGAAAATCCATTGAAAATCTGTTTAGAGCTACTATGCCATGAACAAATAATAGATGCTGTATCTACCCAATAAACAGAAGAAGATGAATAAGAATGGTTCATATATAAAGAAACTTATCTTAAGACCATTGTCCTGCAGACTCTGCTATCAGATTTTGCTGCTTCCTTCATATAACCAAATTTAAGAAAAGGCATATAATCCTCTGCAGTTTCCCCCCAGAAAGTTCTTTTAAGGAATGCTCCCCTTTCTAATTTTCCAAACACCTTTTTCATTTCCCACATTGATTCAATCTAAGCTCATATGTTTAAAAAATGCTGAGGCTCAACTGGGAGACCCTCAGGTGGGTAGCCAACTGTTCTTGTGATTTTGTCCAAATAATAAGACGCAGTTTAAATCTCAAATAAGTTCATGATAGGTTGCAGTCATATTCCAAAGGAGGTGTTAAGGTTTATTTTGAGTTAGTTTATTGATGGTGCACAAAAGAACAACAATTGATTGATTGCTTTCCAACAAAACTAGCAAATCCTCCCCCTTGAGGTTAATTTGTGTAATGGCATCAAACTAAAAAGGTTGGGAGATCGATATAAATTAAGTGCCCGCCTGTGTTGCATATCAGCTTTCCAACTCTTCAAGCAGCTTTTTGCATTACAAATGATTAAGTGGACAGTTTCAATGTACAGAATTACAGTGACTTTTAAACAAAATCCAGGCATTCGATACTCCAGTATGCCACATTATACTGTGAACAGCAGTCTTACATTGTGTGATATAATTTTCCATTTGTACAGTTCCCTTTTACAAAGTTGGGCAACACAAAAGACATCAGCTGCTTGTCCTTCTCTGAAAGTGTTTCAGCTCCCTAGTCCCAGTCACTGAAGGAAGAGGCAGAGGCAAGTTTAAATTATCCAAAAAAACCCGAATACATGGCTATATTTGGTGTCTTCAAGATGCTTCACCTTCTGTAGGGGATGTAGGTGATGCTGGAGAGGCCAGATCTGGTTTTCGCGACATTCTGTCCAGTTCAGCTTGTACATCTGTTAAGACAGGCTTCTGGCCTACATAAAAAGAACACAGAGGAGAAAAAATAGCAAAACTTTTCTATGATCTGTGCATTTTCAGGTTAACCCCTTCAGATAAATACAATGTGTTTAAATGATAAATAGGAGACTACACATTATATATTTAAGATTCACTATTAAATACAATCTATTCACTTGTGTTCTCCAGAACAGGGGTAGTCAATCTGTGGTCCTCCAGATGTCCATGCACTACAATTTCCATGAGCCCCTGCCAGCGTTTGCTGGCAGGGGCTCATGGGAATTATAGTCCATGGACATCTGGAGGACCACAGGTTGATTACCCCTGTTCCAGAAGATACAACATAAAAAGGTCACATTCAAAATGGCAGTTTCTGAAGCAAGCAACAACAAGCCTCACTGAACACACCCAAGCGGAATTCAGGCAGACCTGCTCAGGATTGCTCTGAGAGATAAAGAGAGAAACACCAACACATTAAATGCCAGGTACATATACAGCATGGTTTAAAGAGGGAGGGTGTTAGAAGCCAGGCAGTATTTCATGATTGCTGCTCTCTGCTTCTGCTGTGCCTTGTTCTCATCACTGCCACAACTTCACCCAGACTTGGACACTTCCCAAAGCCGTGTATGTGCTGCGATGGAGGGACACACTGTTTCATCCCTTCACTCTCCCAGCCAAGACTGCAACATCATCCCAACAAGAGTGTGGATTCCGGCTCCAGTGCTTCTGAGTTTCCCATTCTGAGCCTCTCTCATTCGTTATGAGGGAGAAAGCTAATGGAAGAAACATTCCTTCCCTTTGGATCTGACAATGGCCCCAAGTGATATGAAATTGTATACATTTGAACATACTGGACTCAAACGCTGTGAAATGTCTAAGTGGGGGCGAAGAAGAGATGAGGTCACTGCTCAGAGGTTCTACAGTCAGATACTTTAGATACAGTGCAGATACTTCCCTGTGCCCCTAAGAGGAGCCTGCGATCCAGCGCAAAACATCTGCTAAGGATCCCCAGCCCCAGGGAAGTAAAAGTTAGCCTCAACCAGTGCCAGGACCTTTTTGGTCCTGGCTCCAGCCTAGTAGAATACTCTTCCAAAGTGAGATCAGGACCCTGTAAGACCTAGAACAGTTTTGCAGGGCCTGCAAGACAGAGTTGTTCTGCCGGGTCTATGGCTGAGGCCTATAAATACATCAATGAACATGGCCTGCCTACACATTCACGTCGAATGCATATAAGCATGCATCTAATACTGTCGACTACCATCATGCACTCTGATCAAGCCCTTTATACCCTCCACCACTGCTGAGAAAGGTAGTGGCTCCCATTCCCGAAGGAGAATGTTACCAAATTTTAATCCAATTTAATAATTAATAATTTTAATAATTTAAATTTGAGTATGCTGTGATTTGATTAGGTTTTATATGTAACGTTATTTACCTCACTGCTTTGCTGTAAACCACCATGAGCCCCTAGGAAGGGTGGTATAAAAAATGTAAAATAAATAAATATTAGGCTTTATCTTGAAACAGCAATTCCAGTTGACTGTAGACTTTTGCTGTCAGATATTTTAAACACAGTGCAGTTTACCTCAGACTGTATCCTGATCCAGCAATCCCTGTGTGCCATAGGAACACTGTGTGTGTGTGTGTGTGTGTGGTGGTCAGAAACTCCACAGGAGTATTACTTAGCAGTTCATGTTGGATCAGGCTCTTACACATATATATCCCCAGTTGCTTGAACAGCACCCATCAAATGCTTGTAAAAAAGGTGGAACCAAATCCAATTCTCACCTTTCCCATTCCAAAACCTAATACTCTCAAAGAGTGAAAGCACCAATCCTCTTTACTGGTATGGAGACAACTCCATGCACAGCAATGTGAAATACACAAAGCAGCATGTCATCCAACAAACTAAATAATCTGTGGACTGGAGCCCTGAAGCTCATCCAAGTGCTGAGAATTAACAAGTGTGACATCAGAACAACAGAGACTACAATAGCTAAATAGTAGCTAAACATTTTTGCTATCTTATATTCAGTAATGTAAGAGGACTTGCTCAAACAAAACCATTGGCAATTATACAATATCCCTGCTTTTTCTGTTTAGTGTCAATTAAAGTGCTCTTACCTGACTTTTTTGCTGATGGTGGCAAGTTGCTGCCACCACCACCTCCAGTACCCCCTACTCCTCCAGGACTACCAACACCACCGCCTGGTCCCCCCGGGGAGCCAGTTTTCTTACTCAGCAAACTGTTGAAGAAGTTTGCCAGGACTCCTTCACTTGTAGCTCCAGCTAAAAAGTAGTAAACAGATGTGTTTTTCCAAATGTGTTAATAACATGCATTCATTTAAAAAAAACCCATTTAAGCCAATTATATCTAAGTGATTTTCTCTATTACTGGTGGAATGTACAAGCACACCACAAACTACAGTATAAGGATAAATCCAGGACTTTAGAATCAGAATGACTCTGCCGCCCCTGGGCAGATGGCATATTGATGCTTAATTAATAGATCAAGTGTTTTCTCTCCATATATAGGGACATTCTCATAAATTACAATCATTGCATTTCATCTAATTCACAAACTGGGAAACAAATTCTGTTTCATTATGTCAAAGTTATGGCAGTTCTCATCTGACTGAAACTTAAGCAACTGCTTCTCTTACAGTGCAATCTTAAAACACTTTTCTGGAAGTAAGCCCCATTGAAGAGAACTGAATACGACCTCCTTAGGATTGCTCTCTTAGTCTGAAATGTAGGCAGTTAACCAGTTACGTACCACCCAGAAATAACATATTAGAGTAGGCGCTGTAAGAACTACATTTTCCGCTGAATATCAGGTGCCGTGTGCCCATAATGTTTTACCTTTCATGCTAGGATCAATTTTTTTTGATCCCGCAGGGATGGGTGTAACACTGGTGACGTTGGAGGTTACTGATCTGTTTGGTGTCCTTGGGGACCCTCCAGGAACTCTTGGTGAGGTATCCTGGGCAGAATTTGAAAACAATAAAGTGCTGAAGTTGAATGTTATTCCTCTCAAACAGAAAAAAGTCATACTTAAAAGTTACATGATATACTCATGGTAAGAAGTCTTGAAATGAAAAGATCTATCTTTTGTTTAAAGTCAATATTACTGGCAAGAAACACAGTCAGAGCAGTAAATCTCAAACTTTTAAAGCAGGTCCCACTTCTAAACTTACTCTTTTTAGGACCTGTTTGTCAATTAGCTCCATACTACTTTCCCCCTTCCCAACAAAAATGGCGATAATCTCATCAATTAACTAGAGAAAAGATAGTGTTTTATTTTCATTTTTAGAATTTGTAAATAGGGATGGGCACAAACTGGCTCACAAGCCAAAATTTGGCACAAGCTTGGGCCACTTCAGAGCCTCCAAATATTTACATGGCTTTTTTCCAGTATGGTTCTGTTGTTTGGGGTCATTTAAATCTAAGTGCTGAATGGCTCAGTTCAAAGCTGAGCTGTTAGATTTACATGGCTGTGAACCATTTCAGAAGTCGTTTTTGCTTCTTCTGGCTTCGAAAAGGGGGGAGTGAAACAGTGCAGTAAAATGGCTCACAGCCATTTAAACCTTACAACTGATGGGTGGACTCACCCCACTGTTTGGTGGACATGGCTATGAACTACTTCACTGTTGAATTTCACTGCTACCTGCTTTCAAGTGGGGGAAACAAAACCAACCAGTGAAATCACTGCGAACTATTTAAACCTAACAGTGGGGCGGGTCACTTTGTGTAGGAGGATTATTCAATAGAAGAGAGGTATTGCACCATCTATTTGTTCGACCATATAGCTGCCCACAGCTTGACAAAGGTGGCTTTCGATTCATTCTACTGGTTGATGTTACACACATCCAGGGCTATTGGAAATTCTATACCAGGTTTGTTTATGAAGCAGACTGTGATGTTATTTAGCATCTTATGAATAATTGGCTGATATACAATTTATTTTTTAGATACAAGTTGTCTGTATAGGCATCATGAGGAGGAATCCATGGCCTTATTCTTTATCTAAATTTTAATCTTATTAATGGTTAAATTTAATCACATTTTAGTATAATAATGTTAATTTCAACTATAATAATTCCCCCTCCCTTTTAAATTTCAGGGAATAACACCTGGTTGTGAAAAATATATAACAACTTTCAGAATGTGTTCTGTATATCGAATGTATTTTTGAGTACTGAAGAAGGCTGTAAAGACAGAAATGCATCTGGTTCCACTTGAAATACTTGTAAATTGTACTGTCTGATATTCAGACACCTAGTATTTTTAATTTAATATGTGCACACTATATATTTATTTTATTTTATTTGTTGTAACTTGACCCTCTTGACAAAACTTTAATGGCCGTGAGCCATTAAGCCTGTCAGTTTCACACACACCCCTCCCATCCCAGGTGATCCCTCCCCTTTCTCTTGGCTGTGGAAAGGGGAAACTGAACTTGCCAGACCAGCTCAGTTCAGGTGGAGGGCTTTGGCTCAAACAGGGTTTTCCAGGTTCTTACCTATTTCTATTTGTAAATATACAGCATTATCATAATACAGATCATGGCCATTACAAAAAAAGCAACCCCAGACCTGCCTTCAAGTCTCTCAAAACCAATTTTGATCCATTAATACAAGACTAAAGGTTTAATATTTATTACTAACCACTGGTCTTCCAGCTGCAGTAGGTGGTTGTTTTGCTAACAAAGACTGCAAAACAAAACAAAATACACAAGCTAAGAATTTTGACATGAATTTAACAGTATATTCCAAAGATCTAATTGGACCATTTTAATGGAATACAGAAATGATCATTACCTGCTGCTTCATAAGAAATACTTGGTCATCTTCTGCTACTATTTCTTTCTCGTGTACAAACTGCAGTAAGTAATACAAAAGCATTTAAAATTAAAGTCCAACACTTTTTTTTAACAAAGCCAAATTCTTCAGCTTTTAATATAATCAAAACATTATATTAGATGGCAGTGATGCTGCTTAACACTGGCATAATCATTATGAATTACATATGTTATATGATATACTCATGAGGCGGACTGACTCAAAATATCTACAGCCCCCCCCCTCACACTGAGAGGTTGAACCTCCCTAAGGATTGTCAATGTTATTGTTTGTTGAAATGTTGTTTATGAGTGATAAGTGATACATTTATTTGTATATAGCCATAGGCCTTTACAAAATATAAAATACAAATTTCTAAACAGTAAAATAGACTAAAAAGAACTGTATAAAAATATAACATTAAAGACCAAAGAACTGAAACAGCATACATGACTACAGAGTGCAAGAGTATTAAGAGCCTGCCTTAACGGTGATAATGTTGGCCCTTATTTTCCTTGTAGCCAAAGCAAAAAGAGCAGTTTTATATGTTATTTTATCAACCTGGTCAGATAAAATAATGTTTTATGTAAACCACCCAGAGCCATAGGGAAGGTCGAGAGAGAGAGAGAGAGAGAGAGAGAGAGAGAGAGAGAGAGAGAGAGAGAGAGAGAGAGAGAGAGAGAGAGAGAGAGAGAGACGAACAAACAAATGAACAAACAAGCATTAAGTGGGTATTAAGTGCTGAAGTCACTTCTGAGTTACTGTGGCCCTATGAATACATATAAAACAAGTAAAACATAAACATGCTTTTGTTAGCTATAAAATACAATTCCTGTGTTTGTCCCATATGCCAACCCTCACGTATCTATCTCCTTGTCAGCACCAGCAGACATTTCAACAATTTCTTTGATTCTTCCTAAAAGGCAATTCCTAGTGATTGGGTAGACTATCCCAAAGGAAAGCTGAAGGTTTCCTAGTTGGACACGAGGGAGGTACAGCTTGTTTGAAAGTGGCTGCTTGGTGCTAGCAAATTCCTTTGAATTCAGTGTCTATAGTTTTGTGCCAGCACTGAGATTCCTTAAGGTAAGTCCATCCATGGAATCCCGCTACCTGATCCATTGTCACTACCCAACAGCCATGCACCTAGCAACAGGAGCTGTTCCTGATACGAAAGTAATAATAGTCCTCTGAAGGGCAATGGTGCAATAGTCAGTGAGCTCTTAGAACTCCAAGCTATGGTGCTACATTGGCAATATGGTAGTTACTTTTTCCACGTAACACACTTGTTTGGATCAACGAGAGAGGCAAAACTGGTATCATTCAGCTGTACATTTTCAAAATAATTGTTACAGTTGACCACTGATAAAGACATAGAATCATAGAGTTGGAAGGTACCTCATAGGTCATGTAGTCCAGCCCCCTGCACTATGCAGGACACTCACATCCCAATCACTCATCTATTGTAACCTGCCACCCCCTTGAGCCTTCACAGAATCAGCTTCTCCGTCAGATGGCTTCACAGAATCAGCTTCTCCGTCAGATGGCTATCTAGCCTCTGTTTAAAAATTTCCAAAGATGGAGAACCCACCACCTCCCAAGGAAGCCTATTC
This sequence comes from Paroedura picta, assembly GCF_049243985.1. Classification (NCBI taxonomy): domain Eukaryota; kingdom Metazoa; phylum Chordata; class Lepidosauria; order Squamata; family Gekkonidae; genus Paroedura; species Paroedura picta. The sequence goes on from NC_135379.1 coordinate 38,213,221, forward strand.
CACTGAGAAACCGCTCTGTCAGGAACTTCTTCCTGATGTTTAGACGGAATTTTTTAAAAATTAATTTCATTCCATTGGTTCTGGTCCGTCCCTCCGGGGCAAGAGAGAAGAACTCTGCCTCATCTTCTATATTCTTCTTCTTCTTCTTTTAAATACTTGAATATTGTTATCAGATCCCCTCTCCAGGCTAAACAGTCCAAGCTCCCCCAACCTTTTTTCATACGTCTTGGTCTCTAAACCCCTCACCATCTTTGTTGTCCTCCTCTGGACACGCTCCAGTTTATCAACATCCCTCTACAACTGGGGTGCCGAAAACTGAACACAGTACTCCAAGTGAGGCTGAACCAGAGCAGAGTACAGCGGTACCATCACCTCCTGTGATCTGGATACGATACTCTATTTGATACAGCCCCAAATCCCATTTGCCTTTTTAGCCACTGAGTCACACTCCTGACTCATATTCAATGTATGGTCTACTAAGATTCCTAAATTCTTTTCGCACATGCTACTGCCAAGACAAGTCTCTCCCATCCTATATTGGTGTATTTGGTTTTTCCTACCTAAATGCAGAACTTTACATTTGTCCCTATTGAACTTCATTTTATTCAGTTTAGCCCACTTCTCGAGCCTATCAAGATCATCCTGTATTCTGTTTCTGTCTTTGGTTGTGTTTGCTACCCCCCCTAGTTTAGTGTCGTCTGCAAATTTAATAAGTATCCCCTCTAATCCCTCATCCATATGTGTCAAAATGTGTTTAGCCTTTTATCTTCGGATTGCTGATATGTTTTATGTTATGATTATTTTGCTATACTTATGTATTAAAGGGAATTGACGTATTAGGGTTCTAGGTCATTGCTGACATGGTGGTATGAAGCACCATCAAGTTGCAGCCACCTTATGGCAACCCCATAGAACTTCCTTCCAAATATACTTAATGATGCCTTTCCTCCACCCCCACCCCCAAGCCTCTACAGGTATGCCAGCACAAGTACAGGATGATCTGCTGTAGTTCCACTGAATTCGTTATACTTGCAAAGAAGGCAGCCTGCTAGAACTAGTGGTTACCATGAAAATTTTCTTCTAAGCAAACAGTAAAAGCTAAGTTACCTTTCTAACAGGTGGCTTGGTTATGATATCTTCAAAACTGTCTCCTGCTTTTAAAGTCTGAAAGTTCTCATGTAATATTCCTATCTTCTTTTCATTGTCCCATCCTGTAGGACTGAAGGCAAATATACAGAATCATTCATCCTCATTCGTCTTCAGTTTCTCTTTGTTCAAGATACGATTCTCTTTCTACTCAGTCTCACCTTGCACAAAAAGCCCTCCACTGTTTAAGGCAGGAATAGTTTTTTACATTTTTAAATGATCAGGTCATCGACCCATCAAAGTAAAATTGCTAAAAGTCATGTTGTAAGTTAGGTGCAGTGAAGTGCTCACAATGTGTTTAAATAGTAATTACTACTGTACTCATGGGAACAGTTAAGATACAAGGAAACAAATGGAAGAATTTGGGACATATTTATAACGTAAAATATTTATAAAGAAGACTAACATAAATACTGCATCTTTTTCCACAACAATAGCGGGTATGTTGAAAAGAAATCCATATAATTTCTGGACAATATATTTATACACTAAATCAATATTCTTATTTTCCTTTACTGAAGTGTAAATAAGTGCCGCACCATCTGAATTATTTGTCAAGGAAAATGCAAAATGTTCATTCACTTAGCACTGACAGTCAGAACCTAACAATGTTTTTAAATATTTTTGTAACATGCAACTCTCTCCCAAATATGGAAATTATTACTCTTACATTTGCAATTATACCCATTTTACCCTTTCCTTATCACACAGGTGCCAGCTGCCAAACTTTGACCTCAACTTTGTTCTGGAAAGCAAATTAGTTCAAATGTCTCAAATAGCATAGCAATTTCATTTTATAAACAGCAATTTCTGATATTACAAATTACAGTTCACACGTAAAGGGAAAGTATGCACATTTCCATGTATGCCCATGGTGAAACAGAAAGTTCAGCCTATGTGAGATTAATGTTTTTCCACATGCAATTAAGCTACCAGGTGTAAAGCATCAGCCCTCAAACCTTCTGAAAAATTGGTTGATCCCCCAGTTCCAAATGGTATGCACATATGACTATGTATCTCATACAGCCCATCTTGAATTCCCTGGAAGAACTACTACTGCTCATACAATACTCCTAATGACTGAATAGTCTTATATGTACATTGTCAAACTAAGTTTGAACATAACAATTACAGTGAAAAAATGCATGTTCCTTTTCAGTTGTGTATTTCAAACAGCAGGTCTTTATGCCACATGCCAAGCTGTTTTCTAAAATGGTGGGTAATGTCAAAGAGAGTCTGTGATAAGGCACAGGAACCTGCTATTCCAAAAAAAGAAGTTATACCCCACTGAACATGCCCAAGCTCTTGTGCACACTTAACTTAATTATTTGTAGCCCAATGCATAAGCATACAACTTTTAATTTATTACTCTGAAGCTTTTTTTCTCTTGTTTGTTTTGCCTCACATCATTATCCAGGTATCGCATAAAATCCTCAGGGCAAACAATGATAACGTAAAAGCTAACCAGCCAGTTATGAGGATATGCAGATTGTCTGAATCCAGGTCCAATGCTAAATATACATTTACACATTTTAAAGGATACACTGTAAACAAAACCGTCGGATATGTGACTGAATGAAGTCAAAGTGCTCATCTTTGTAATCGTGTTCTTTTTCCAAAAGACTAATGGCATCACACTGCAAAGTAAAGAGATAAAGTATTGTATTTTCACAGCCTATCATAATAGCAATTGTAGAAACTCTTATTCTCTGAAAACAGTAGGCAGTGTTTTATATAGAATATATGGTTGTTCTCTCAGGAAAGAATGATGCTGCTGAATATCTCCTAAATAATAACCTACTCTCCTCCAGTGGGCATTGGGTGCCTTCCATCAGAACCAGGTAAACCAGGTAGACTGTAAAACTTATCTCCATCACTGCCATCTTCTTTTAAACATAAACTGCCTCCAGGCTTAGTAATTCTAATCTAAATAAGTGCTTGGACCAGTCTAAAAATACACAAACCCAGACCAAATTTTCCTTCCATAAAATGTATTTTAACAGGCAGGGTTCAAAGAGTTTATATAGGAATGTCCAAGAACATGGGCAGGTTCAGTAGTATTTCTCCTTCCCCTCTGAACAGCATGACCCCCCCCACACACACACAGAGACACACAAACCCTTTGAGTGCAGTGATATTCAACAGACAGCACTCCTTGAACAGACAGAACTAGTCATGTAGCCATTTGGATTCTGACCAGTGTTAAGTTTTTACAATATAATCATTGTAAAACTAAGAAATATGGGGGGTACAAAGCAGAAGGCACTATGTCTAAGCTGTAACAGGCTCTAGCAAACTCTAAGGCAAATTTTTATTTAGGATATTTATCACCAAGATATGGAGAAGACAACAAAATATGGAAAATACTTTTTAATACACAGAATTTGGTAATTTAATTTAATTAACCTTATTCTTTAAGGATATACGAAAATAATTTGAAATGTACCTTTGTACAAACTACTACTACAGGAATGCCCAAGTTACATGTTAGCGTATCAGCACCCAGTGGTAAAATGACACTGTCATCTTTATCTTCTTGTAGTGAAGTATTTCTCCTCTGCGGAGAAGCTGGGAAGTCTTCTCCAGGTTCTGTGTATTCTTGAAAGTCTCTTACCACTGTTGGGGGGAGGGGATGACAGAAAAATGGGATCATCATACCTCTTTACCATGTCAGTTTATTCTTAAAGTACTTTGTATTAATATCAAATTATCATACAACTTTGCTAGTTTCACATCAACAGATTTTTCCTAAATAAAGTATTTAGTACTTAGGGGGTCAAAACAACAGACAACATGGCATGAATAACTTAACAGAGAAAATTTTAAAAAATGACAAGTCAGCTCAAACAATTCTTTCCTAGTACAGCCTCGATCCAATGTTGCCTTAGTTTAGGCAAGTCCCATGACTCTCCCCACAGCCTTCTTTGTACCCCTTTGATAGTGTCTTCTGGTCTCTGTCTGCTTGTTACAGCAGATCATGTTTTAGCTGGCAGGTATAAATAAAAGTAGAAGACAACAGGAGAATCTTTCAGAAAAAAATTATTTTCCTGGGTATGTATTTGGCTACTGCTTCTCAAACAGAAAACTCTGCCTGGTGAAATCAGTAGGCAATTTAACTACTACCTGTTAACTGAAAGTCCCCATCATTACAATGAAAGGATTTTCTTTTGAGTTAGGTTTTAAAGTTTTATTCTGAGGCTTTAAAAACTAATTCTCCAGAACATGAGGACATTTTAATGTCCAAAACACATGCACACAGAATACAGTAAAAACCTACACAGGAATGACTAAGCATCATGCACAAATGCATATTAAAACCCAGAGTCCTGTTTGTTCCTTAAAGTGTCCTGCAGAGGGGGTGATTTGGAATAGGAGGGCAGGAAAGGATTATGGGAAATTTGGATTCCCTAACTCACAAAAGGGGGGGGGCAACAAAGGACTCTAGCAGAGATTTGTTTCAAATGCCGGGCTTTCGGAATAAAAACTAAAGTCAAGTTCATGTGGTGTGTGGGTGTGTGTTCAAATTACAAAAAGTTTCAACAAATAAAAATGAAGCTGTAGTAATTAGAGATGTCATTGGGGTATCAAGGATGGGAGGAAATGAGATTCCCTAGCTCAACACCTACTCCTCTGCAGAAAACCCCACCTTTGATCCAGCTTGAAGAGCAAACTGTAGGATGACTATGGATGTTCTTTCTGCAGCTACTCTGGGGAGGGGCAAAGCTTCAAAATGCCAGAGCTGACCTCTGCCTTCCCTCTCTCTTTTAATAAGTGGCTTTCCCCCCCTTCCAACTGACCACTGCTGTTTTCAGCATGACTCATTTGTGATGGGGGGATACACAACGGATCACAAAGGGCAGGGAGAGCAGCAAGCAGCAAAGGGATGTGCAGATGCTATCCCTGCCCACCTCCTCTCGGTGCAGCTTCACACAGAAGTGGCCTAGATTATCCTGGCAAACAGTACCGATTCATCCATCAGGAGAAGTAGAAAGGGTAACAAACTGGACTCTAGTGCATTCAGCAAGCAAAACTAAGTATTAGCATAGCTAAGATTATTCAAATTAGATCCAGGGTGCATCAAAGTCTAAAGAGGAAGAAGAACTGGATCTTCCCTCATTAAAAAACAGGGGATAAAACATTCTGTTGGAAAACAGGTCCTGTCCTACAGCTGATTATTAAGGCTTGCTGTCATCACTAGCTAAAGCCTGTAAGAAATCACTGGAAATAATGCTCCTTTGGAATCAATTCCATGCTCTGCCAATTAGACAGTTGAATATCTAAAGATGTTAGCCCTCTGCCCTCACCCAATTACTAGAAAAGAATGCTGACACACTCAACAGAAGCTGGGGGCTGCCAATGATTCGTAACATCCTCTTCCTTCAACTCCTCCCTCCCACCAGCATACAGATTGCTTCATACATTTCAGCTTGTCTCATTATTCACCACTCTTGACTGCATAGCATCACAGGGCATTTCTCCAGATTCTGCCTATATTTGAGGACTATGAAACTAATGAAGAAAAGCAGGAGCAATACTTTTCTCTATACATTAGGTGCAAAGTTTAATATTAATCTGCCAAAAAGGGTAACAACAAGGGTGAGAGAATGTTGTGCACAAGCACACAGTTCTCAGTTCCTTTTAGAATCAGTAATGGAAACAAGTCTGACTTGACAATCAGTACAGAAGATCTCCAAGATCTGTGTATACGCTGAACTACTTTCAGCAATCTTTGCAGTTACCATTTTAGATGCTTCTGACTTAGAAAGGGACGTGTTACACACTGCACAACTTTAAGGTTGATGATGGATAAACTGAAATTGTTAAAAGATTTTCTATTTCTATCAACCAAAAGAGAGGCTTGCAACCAAGAAATCAGAAGGTGATTGAGACAGGGGGGTAAGCCATTAAGGAGCTAGAAGAGACTCTTAAGTGTTAGGGTGTGTCACTGACAACCAAGAGCTGGTTAATTTATGCTGTAGTATTCCCCATTACTATCTATGGGTGTGAAGGCTGTGAAATGAAGACAGTTGATTCATTTGAAATGTAGTGCTGGAGGAGAGCTTTATAGATACCATGGACCACCAGGGTTCTAGATTAAATCAAGCCTGAACTGTCTTTAGGAAGCTAAAATGACTAAACTTGAAGCTACTGTACTTTGGTCACATTATGAGAAGACAAGAGTCAGGAGAGGAGACAAAAATGCTAGGAAAAACTGATGGTAGCAGGAAAAGATGGAAGACCCAGCATGAGATGGATTGACTCAGTCAAGGAAGCCCCAGCCCGCAGACAAGACGTGAGCAAAGCTGTTAGAATGTTCTGGAGGACATTCTTTCATAGGGTTGTTATAAGTTGAGTGCCTTAATGGCACTTCACATACACACAATGTATACAGCTATTTACTGTACATGGCTACATTATGATGAAAATCTAAATGGGCTTCAGAATGTCTTTTAAAAGCTTTCTCAAAGCTTGGCAAATGCAAGCATAACCAAACAGATGTCTGGGAAAGATGTGTTCTTATGACACTTCCTTTAATGCTGGGTATTCATAATAGCGGTGATGCCTAAGAAAACCCTGGTCATGACAAAAGAGGGCCTTTACACAAAGAGGAATTCAGGAACCCCCAGCCTAGCAATCAAGTTTCTGCACTATTTAAATACTCACTCTTTTGTTCCATTTCTTTCATTTCTTCAGGAGGAATTTTTAATTTGTCAATATGCTCTCTTACAACACTTGCCCATTTCTGTAAAGAGTCCAAAGCAGTCCATGGCTTAGACATGTCCACTACCAGCATAACTAGAGTGTCCTTGAGTGAGCTGGCTTCCATGGCAAATTTAAGGAGACCTTTATGATACAGGTCACCATCCAAAATCCAAACATTACACCTTGTTTGATCTGCAAGAAAAAAGAAAGAAAAGGGTGTGTTACATTCAAATGAGTAGCTGTGTTGGTCTGAAGAAGCACAATAAAATCAGAGTCCAGTAGCACCTTTAAGACCAACAAAGATTTATTCAAAGCTCACGTGATTTTTTTTGGTGTGTTACAGTTTTTTTTTAATCACAGTTTATTATCACAGCTAATATGTGACATGTTACTAACATAATACAGAACACATTAGAGTCAATTATTTACAAACATAGATGCCTTACAAATAGTTCCTTAGAGCAGGGGTAGTCAACCTGTGGTCCTCCAGATGTTCATGGACTACAATTCCGATGAGCCCCTGCCAGGAAAAGCTGGCAGGGGCTCATCGGAATTGTAGTCCATGAACATCTGGAGGACCACAGGTTGACTACCCCTGCCTTAGAGTGATACTAACTAACTATTCTTACAATAGACAGAGATTCTAATCAAAATCAGACTGACCTCGCTCTGACGGGTCCCTCCTCTACCGGTTGTAACAGAAGAAAATATGGCCTTAAGAACACCTACAGAAAGTATTAAATATATGGCAAGATAAAGCTGCTTCTACATAGGGATTTTCTCCTACTTGAACAATTGAAAGCTCTGATACTAAATGGGAGAATCTGATCAGTGTTGAGACCAACTGGTGCACAGCTTATGCGGCTCTTGCTCCCCCCACCTTTATTGCAGAAAAAAACCGAAATCCCTTTTTCTCCAAAGAGGAAGCTATGAGGTGGCTTCAGATGGATCTTCTATCTGGATATTGCCTTATAGCCACCACCGGGGGGGGGGGGGGGGCTAAGCTTCAGCTCCTCTCTCAGACTTTTAAAGGGCTTTCCCCCCTTTCACTAATGAAGTACACCATAATATTAGAGCACAGCTCAGTAGGCAAAGGAAAAATGAGAGCAGGGGGACACCTTCCACAATGGAAAAGACAGAGAAGTACAGTTTGCAGGGATGGCCACAAGCAACTCAGAAACAGGGGTGTGTCGGGAGGGAGCGGTGCTGTTCCTGTATTGTTTGTGGTTGCTTCTGTGAAACAAACAGGCATTTCCTAGAAATATTTCCCCGAAATAAGTTTATGTTTGGCAAACTGCTCTGAACGTATTATCATCTTACATTTTCTCAACGGAGCTAAAAAATATAGAAAACATATAGGGATTCTGAAAAAATATTCATCAATTTTTAGAACCACACAATAACAGATGCCAAAATAGTACTGGAGAATCCACTCGTCTGATTTGATTTAAATTAGAACTTGAAAACCACTATTTAAAATGGTAATCAAGTTGCTTGAAAAAATATTTAGAAATACTAAGACAAGTGGCTGGTGGAACATAAGGCAATGTAGGAGAGGAGAACTGGTGGGAAATTTCATCCCACACCTCACAAATTCCCACCACCAGCAGCCAGTGGTTCTCAACCTTCCTAATGCCATGACCCTTTAATACAGTTCCTCATATGACCCCCAACTATAAAATTATGCAAGCGTTCTTTCACTAAAATTAAACTGAAACTGACAATTGGTGTGAAGACCCATTGTTCATGACTGTATATCAATTATTTTTCCCCCCTGGGGTTTCTCAGTTCAGTTCTGCCTCTTGTCCCACCATACCAATCTTGCTCTTTTCCGCTGCTCCAGACAGATGAATGCTCTATCTCAATCTACCCCGCAAGGCTGTTGTGTGGATGGTGTCCCCCCCCAGGCAAGCTGCTTGCCCTGCTGCAACCCCTGTGAACAGGTCATTCGACCCCCAAAGGGGTTCCCACCCCCAGGTTGAGAACCACTGGTCTAAGCTCTCAGAGGCTTCTGCAGGTTGATTTCCCAACTCTGTCTAGCATAGAATTGACACAGCTGACCTCAGCACTTCATTTTTGAGCTTATGGCACTAACTGAGGTTGGTTGGTTTCTATTACTTTATAATGTAAAGCCATATTTTCTGGTATGCCTGGGTAGTTTGCTGTGTAGCAATATTCCTCCCCAACACATACTACATCAATACATTTTCATCAGGCACACAAGGCCAGTCAGTTTTTTATTAGATTCGGCAATGATGTATCTTGCTTTTGGAACAGGTCTTGGGTCTTGCCACCCTACGGCATTTGAGCATAAAATATGCTGGGCATAAAGACTGAATGTGTCCACTTGGAAAAGAGTATTGTATGAAAAAATAAAACTTTCCCTGTTGGCCTATTACAATAATAGAATAAATAAATTCAGCTGGCATAGACTCAAAAGCATACTGGAAAAAATAAACTGTCAGAAGAACTGCTATTTTGATGGAAGAATAATTTCATGCAATCAATCTATGGATAACAGAAAACCATCAAAAACCACCATTGTATCAATATTTTCAAAAACATGATGCACTTTGGAGGCACTTCTGAACACTCAAGGACCATTAAGGGATCAATCTTTGAGTAGCTACTGGTGCAAAGAGAACAGGAAGGATTTTTGCTAAAATAAGTTGCTATAGTTTATCAAATATTACTCAAATAAGATTAGCTCCAAAAAAGCGAGGAAGGAAGATGGACATGAATATTTCAGAGTCTAAGTTAAAAGTGATTTCATCTTTTGTGCTACTGCCAGAACAACCTCTCTCCTGACTTTCAAGCTTTAGAAGACAGTTGAAGATGTTATTCAGGATTGCATTTGGTTTAAATTTATTAGCAATCCTAAAAGTGATTTTAAAGTTTGATTTTTATGTTTTCAATGTATTTTATTTTAAGCATTTTATCTCTGCTGTAAGCTGCCTTGAGCTCTGTAGGGAACAAAGCTAATACAAATTTTAAATGAATTGAGCTAGTTAAGTCCTGTTAAGACTACCTCACAGGATGTCTGTTGTGTGAAGAGGAAGGGAAGGTAATTGTAAGTCACTCTGAGACTTCGTCAGGTAGTGAAAAGCAGGATATTAAAACCCAGCTATTTTCTTCTAAATAAACACCAGATAAAAACAACACAGAACCCTCTGGGAGGTGATAGAATGACTATGACAGACTGGAAGTTGCATTTTAGCAGCATCCCAGACATGCTTTTAAAATAAAAGAGTCATTATGCAATAAGTCATCGCAGTTTAAAAGATGGAACTAATAGCATTCCTTTTATCAACAAACTATGGATATTATTTTCCTTGGTTCTGCTTAACAGCTGCTGAGCAAAGCAGCAAGGTGTCTGGAATACAATCTTGATACTGGCAGAGTATCAAGCACTGTTGCACTCACTGAGAAAAAGTTTCAACAATAACCACAATATCTGCAGTACGTTATGCACAGAAGTAGACTGATTTGTCTAGGGCTCAAGCAACATCTACCCTATAGCTAATCCTTAGGTCTCTTCCAGGTGAACTCCAGTAAGAGAGCTCCTAATAAACAAGTAGACTGAGTAGACTTCAGTTCTTGGGAAAGTATGTGGGATTCACAGAGAAGCTCATTTACAATTCTTGTACCTTGTGGCCAATGGGTCTGCAATTTATGTTGAGTTCTAGTTTTAAAGAGAATTTTTATAAAATGATTTGGTATATAACACCAGATAGAATGTACAAAAGTATTTTGAACATTTGCTGGAAATGGGACATTTTTCCATTTATGGTGGATGTGTAATAAAGCCAGTTTTTTTGAGATACACATTCATTGATCCAGAAGATTTTAAAGATTCATGTACAATTGAAACCAGAGGCTTTTCTTTTGGGACTAATGGACAGGCAGCTAGAAGATGTCATGGAACTTTGTTTCTATAACATGACTTTGGCTGCGAGACTATTATATGTGCAAAATTGGAAAGATGTGACATTACCCGTAAAAGAGCAGAGGTTGGTAAAAATTATGGAATTTGCAGAGATGGCTGAGCTTATTTCCTTGATTAGAGAAAAAACAATAGTTCTGTTTATGGCTGAGTGGAAATCCTTGGCAGACTTTTTGCACAAAACAGAACAAAATGAAATGACAATTTGTGGATTTAAAGATTAAGAAAATAATTATTAGAAAGAAAATAAAGTTTTTTCATGCTCGTAACTTTAAAGTCAGTGTAAAGTTTGGAACTGCCATGAAGAAAATTGGAAGCATCTTTGTATTTCTTATCTGTTTTCTTTGTAGCATCTTATGTTTTATCATTGTTCTTACTAAAAAAAAAGCTTTAATACAAAATTAAAAACAAAATTATTGTACACTGCAATTTATCCTTTGTATCACAGACACTCTATTTCACTCTAGTGATACTCTGGTTTGTGACTGCTTATGACCAGAAGTGAGATCTCCTAGGCCAAGAACATGTGTCTGAAGAAATGTTTTCTTTGTGGCAATGCTAGAGAAAGGACAAGGAGTGAAAGGAAGTTGTAAAAAAATTGTTACCTAATGGCATCTGTAACTTAGACTAGTAAAAACATCCTCTTAAATTTGGCTAAAATGCACACAATAACAATATTGATCAGCTATCAAAGGGTACTTACCATCTCGGTCTTCATCATGTACACTTAAGTATAAATATTCCATTCCTCTTCCTTTCTTATATTCTTCAATTCCTTGAAGTTTTCCTATTAAACTAGTTTTGCCTGCTCCATCTTCCCCTGAAATTATTTTAAAAATTGAACTTTGTTAGTAATATTGCCTACATGGTATCATTTTCAAACAGAAATATTATTCTTTTTGTGAGTTATTCTGAACTTAGAATATCTGAAAAACTGAATTTGCTCTCATAGCACCAGTGTTGCACATCAAAGCCTACAGATGTTGTAGAATGCATCTACTACTGGATCTACTACTGGATCATCAGCAACATAAATACGAGACTGGCTTTTTAGTTCAGCACCTTGTGCAGAGACTCCATTTTTTAAAGAATGAAGAAGCAAATAGGATATAGCTTCACATTTTTTTCTCAACAGAAAAACTGGAAATTTGGGGATTTCTTGCAGGGAAAACCCCTATCAAATATTTTCATTTTTGGAAATAGTAAAATGTTTTTAAAGACAAAGCTCTGCTGACTAAAATGTATAATTTTATGGAAAACATATTGATAGAATTTGACAAAGCTGATTCTAATGTATAGCATATATATATTATATAATATTATTTTATAACATATTTTCAAAGATATGTTCATTGTTTAAACATGAATAACATGCTTCACAATACATTTGCTATAATTGATCAGATCTCTCCATGTTATTCACCCAGTTAGGTTTTCTTTTTATGTGGGAGAGGGGGGGTCATAGTTCAGTGTAGAAAGTCCAAATTTCAGTCCCTGACATCTCTAGTTAAAGAGTTCAGGTAACAGGTGTTGTGAGAAACCAGGCCCTGAGACCCAGGGTTCTAACTCTGTTTAAGGCAGTTTCATTTATACATCTCATTTTCCTGAGAAATTGGATATTTTCCCTACCTTTCAACACCTATAACCTTGGGTCAGTCAGGTATTTTCCCCTTACCCTCAGAATCTCTTGCTATCTGTCATGAGCCCTAACCACCTTGGACTCTACAAATACATATATATTGTTTAATCTATTTCTCAAAATAATTGTCGCATCCAACCTTTGGGTACCCAACTTTCCTAAGGACTCCCCACATAGCTCACTTTCTAGGTTTTTGACACTGGATTAAATTGTATCCATGTTCAACCTGTGTGGTTAAACCTCTAAGGTGGATGGTGGCAGCACATTGATTCTCCCTTCTTTTCCCTATTATTTTGTGGACTGCAGCAGTCTTATTTCTCCATTTCCCTTGACTGGGGATGGGGGCAGAGACCAACCTTCCCCTTCTTCTGCTAGAGATAATCAATTATTTGTTTAGGCTTTGCCAGGCTCCTTTATTGTTTTTTAAGTTTTTGTTTTTACTCTTCTGTTTTGGAGTCCTTAAAGTTAACCCCAGCTTTGGGGGCTGCTTTGCCAAGCAGTCTAAGAGCAAATGCAGAAAAAAAGCCCTTAGCATCACTTGGATTAATTATGTGCTACAAGAAGGACAAGAATTAAGAGTGTTCCAGTTCAATACATATAACCTTTTCAAATATTAAGACCATGATATATTATTAGCATATTTTACTCTACAATGTTACTGGCTTAAATGCTCAATTTCTCTATTTTGTATGCTTCACTCTTTTGAACCGAAAGGTTCTCTACACATCTATTTTTAAAAACTGACTCATCAACAAGAATTCTATTGTAGACTCAGCTATATTACAATTTTCCATTGAACATATGTTCCTATTTATCATAAACATTTTAGCCATTTCTTGAGCTGTCTTTTAAAGATTATGAAATACACAAAACTAAAGTGGAATCCAGCAAACCTCAAAGTTTAGAAACCAATAAAGCTGAAATGATCCTCACAAGCTATTGTCCAATGTATTTTTGTACCCAAGAGCAACTTTATACATTACAATGTGCTACAACAATGTGCTACAACAACAATGTGCTACAACAACAGAAGACAAATCAATTAGTCCACACTCCTTTGGGAAGACTCAAGAAACATTGCTCCTGGCTCAATATAAAGTAGACCCAAATATTCATCTAGATTGAACATAGCCAATTTACTATCATGAAGAAACAAATAAGAGCTATTTACTGACATTAACCTTTGTGCTTTAATGCAAAGGCGGTGAGGACCAATATCAGTTACTATTGAGCAGTATACATATCTTTTATTTTATTTATTGTATTTATATACCGCCCTCCCATGAGGCTCAGGGCATTTTACACAAAACGTAGAAAACAGTGCATGAAACATTAAACTATAACAAAGGTAACAGAGTATATCAATGCAAACAAGTCCAGAGCAGGAGCTCATTCTACCAGGTGGAGGCCAGGACAGAGAAAGCTCTGGCCCTGGTTGAGGCATGACAGGAAAGTGTGGCCTAATGACATCATTTCTAAGGTTTCTCAAAGCCTGAAGAATGTTTCAAGAGTTTCTCAATGGTAAAAAGGTTGAGAAAGGCTGCTATAACCCATTATTCTCTCAGGAAATATAAAATCTCTATTTAGTCACAAAGAAGTGTTTTAAGTGTTCTGCCAACCTACTAGCAAACCTGCTTGTTCAAGTTCTTAGTAACATAATAATTAAATACTAAGAAACTTGATTTAATCCAGGAACAGATTTCAGCGTTCTTTCTTGGAGATTCAATTTGTTATTTACAGTCAACCCACCTTGGAGGCAAAACAGATTAAAAGCAATCAAAAACAAGAACAGAAGATTAAGATGTACTAATTACTGTCACTGACAGTATCTTAGACATACGGTTAACAGACACTGTAAGAGCATAAAAGTCTGAGCTTGATTCCAAACAGAAAAATTCATTTTTAATTTCCAAGAACTAGCTCTAGAAGACAAAATATTTAAGGAAATCATAGCCCATAAAAATTAATATGAGCAGTTGATCAAATAAATGTACATATCCATTAAGTCCAGTTATGAAGAAAACAGGACATGCTTTCTAGATCAGACTACTAAGAAATGTCCCACTGATTTTAACACGGTTATCCTCTCAAAAACAAAACTATAGCCTCACAGTCTGCAGGGAAATACCCAGTGTGTAGTTTTCCTGTGAGGATTAGGTCACGTATCCTGTTTTATTCTTTTTCAGCAGATTCCTCCAAAAGGTTAGGGAAGGCCCAGTAGTGGTGCTGGAATGCTAGACAACTCTAGAAATCTGCGTGTAAGAATGTAAGAATTTTATGATAATAATAATAATAATAATAATATTGTCTCCCAGCCAAAAGACTTTGTGAGGGGCAGGATACATGAATAGTAATACTTCAGACTAAGACCTTAGCTGGCAGGCTGAATTGTATGGGATGAAGCAGTTCTTCAGCTACCTTCCTCCCAAAACATTAAGGTCTTAAAGTACAAGCAGTTTGAATTTCACCTGGTTATGGACAGGCAGCATGTACACAACTCCCAGCACAGTGCTGATACAATTGTTGTCTCTTGCCCCAAAATAAATGAAGGTGTCCTATTTTAAACTCACTGAAGTTTTTGGACTGGCTTCAAGGCCCCACATAAAGTGTACTGCAGTAATATAAACTGGACGTAATCACAGCAGAGATCACTATTACCAGAGCATACATTTCAAGAAACAGTGATAGTTTGTATTACCAGCTGAAGCTGATAAAAGACACTGTGTGCCATAGAGAAGACTTAGGCTTAGCCTCTCCCAATGTAGGATGGGACAGATGATAAATCTAATCATCATAGAACAGGGTATAATATGACTGTGCCCTACTACACAAGAAGAGTAACATGTTATTATAAGAATGGGAAGGCATCTCCTAGGTCATCTAGTCCAACCCTCTGACTATACAGGACACTCACAACCCATTCACTCATCCACTGTAACCTGCTACCCCCCCTTGAACCTTCACAGAATCAGCCTGTTCGTCAGTTGGCTATCCAGCCTCTGTTTAAAATACAGCCTACTAAATGTGACCAAAAAATTTCCCAAATAATATTTCCCAAAAAAACACAGCAGCATTCTTTCCACCAACACACAGCCACTCATCCTCGATAGTTCCAGATATGAGTCTGAAGTAGCAGAACAAAACAGGAGTCAAGCAGTACTTTACAGACTGACAAAATATATTCCACTAGCTTTTGTGCATCAGAGCTGCATGGTACACACAGAATACCATGAGAAATCAAAGAATATACTTCTGGATCAGCTCAGAATTACTCTCCCTATTTCTTCACTCCCCATGTTCAAAAGAAATAATTGTAGGAGTGCCCTCCACCCCATTTAGGAATGAATGAAACCCTTCTCAGATAACTCACTGAACTTCCACAGACTTGAGTTTTAATCCAAACAAAGGGGAGGGAGAAAGAGGACTAAGATTGAATTGAAAAATTACCCCTAACAGGATTTCATTTTGAGTCAAGTGGCACCTTTAAGACCAACAGACCAAGGTATGAGCTTTCATGTGCATGCACACTTTCTCAGATACTCAAAATTCGTTCTGTTGCTTCGGACCAACTTGGCTACCCACAGGCTTTCACTATGAGAGAGGTAGGGCTAAGATTCTGTTTCTGAGGTGCATTAAGTACTTAGGCAGACTATGCGTGGGTAGGCAGGGGGAGGGGGAGGAGGAAGAGGAAGAAGAAGTTCTTATATGCTGCTTTTCTCTACCCAAAGGAGTCTCAAAGCAGCTTACAATCTCCTTCCCATTCTTCTCCCCACAACAGACACCCTGTGAGGTGGGTGAGGCTGAGAGTGCTGATATCACTGCTCGGTCAGAGCAGTTTTCTCAGTGCTGTGGCGAGTCCAAGGTCAGCCAGCTGGTTACATGTGGGGAAATGCAGATTCAAATCCGGCTCACCAGATTAGAAGTATGCACTCCTAACCACTACACCAAGCTGGCTCTCTGGAAGGGATGTTTGTTTCTTGTGGCCCTTCCTTGCATACCCAGGGAAGTACCGATTGCCACTGTGGGATGGTACGTGAATTTCCTCCAGGCCAAGCTGGATGCTGGAGATTTTGGTGGGAGGGATCACTTGGACATGGAATTGGGGTCACTGTAGGCAGGTTGTTGTGAGTTCCTGCAATATACGGGGGGTTGGACTCAAGGTCCTTTCCAACTCTATGATTCTACAAGTATTTTAAAATTATGTTTGTTTTTTTATCGCTTCCCCCCCCCCATACCTTGATAAGGCTTATTCTACGTTTAACTTCCAAATTAAAAAGTATTTTTAAGACACTAAATTGTCTTCTCTTTCCAATTATTGTAAACCAGCCTGGGGATCAGGTTAAATACTGTATTTAACAGTATTTACCAGCTTGGTGTAGTGGTTAAGAGTGCCGACTTCTAATCTGGCAATCTTGGTTTGACTCCCTGCTCTTCCTCCACAAGCAGCCAGCTGCATAACTTTGGGCTAGCCACAGCACTGATAAAACTGTTCTGACCCAGCAGTAATATCAGGACTCTCTCAGCCTCACCTCCCTCGCAGAGTGACTGTTGCGGGGAGAGGAAAGGGAAGGTGATTGTAAGCCGCGTTGAGATTCCTTCTGATAGAGAAAAGCGGCATATAAGATCCTCCACCTCGTCCTTCTAAATACAGCCCACTAGGAGAAATATTAATGCCTCTGACAAGGAAGAAAAATATCTGTTGTCCACAGAACCCAGCAATAGTAAACACATGTTAAGTAGTCCAAGTACTTAATGGCGCAGAGGTTTGCATGTGATTATGCTGAAGCAACATGAGACAAAATTAATCAAAACAGTATTGAAAATTCTTTTTCAGATTCCTCAATTACAATTAAGCCAAGCTGTCAGCAGAGTTGTCACCTCAAACTCAGTAGAAAACCTATCAAGAAAAAAAAGAGAGGACTATCTAAATAATTGTGTAAACTGTGTGTATGTATGTGTATAAAGAACATCCAGAGAACCAAAGAGCCAGTTTTAAAAAGGCATATTGCCATTAGTGTTATTTACAATAAAACAATGTTATTTACAATAAATAAACAACCTTAGATGGGGTTATACAGTCTGCACAACTGCACATGTTACATCACTTTGAGGCAACATAGCACACTGGAATGCCACTATCAAGTTTAATTGATACAATTGCCTTCCCGTGGTACAAGTTTCTTTGCAATCTTATGTGACTTCATTAAAAGCCTCCAATAAGATGAGCAGAGGGGAAAACAATAGACATAAACCTGGCAAAGCTTCATTGTTCGATATTTCAGACTTGTTTCTCTTTTCAGACAGTAAAAAATTAACTACTCAGCCATTTTTTACCTTTCTGTGCATGTACTTTTAAAGTATCTTCAGAAGTGGTATATGTTTCAGGAACCATTGCATTACATCATTCAGTCTTGAACACAGATTTTTAAAAATCTATAAACCTGAGTTATATATATTTCTAAATGGCTTTTTATCCAGTCAGGGCTGATTCACACATTGCAAAGTTCATGTAGCTGCTTTGAAGACTCTGGAGCACATGTACACTGGGAGTTCTATACTTCAGATATGCTTAGGTTCCTGGAAAATCAACTTCACAGGCTACTATTAACAGTGTCTCTAAAGGGGCTAGCAGGAGTGGACTATGCAGCAAATTAATTCAGAACGAACAATTTTTTTCTTAAGACATTTAAATGAAACAAACACACAGAAAGAAGTCAAAGGAACATATAAAATAAAGACAAATATATTAAATGAAAGCAGCAGAAGAAGTACCTATTGGCATTACTGAGCTATACTCACTGAAAAAAACCTCAGAATTGCCAGGTAATATAAGACAAATGAAGCTGCCAAGATAGTTCTTTTTACTCCCAAAAGGTTAATTGCAGATGAGCCTTACACTTACAGGATTTGTTTGTTCATTTGTTTGTTTCGCGCCGTTCCTGGCCATGGCTGGCTTGCAGCGGGTTATAGTTAAAAAACATAAAACCATAAAAACCCCAATTTACAATAACATCCAACAGATAGCAGCAGAAATACAATTACAGAACTCTCCCTCTAGTGGCAGACTTTGGATCCCCCATCTCCTCCCTCACAGGCTGATACAACAAGGGGGAAGAAGATGTCCAGTGTCTGATTAAACAAACATCAGAAGAAGGAGGGGATGGGGGCCCAAGATCTTCCAGCTCTAGTCTTGAAAAAAGGCCCTGGTAGA
This sequence comes from Paroedura picta, assembly GCF_049243985.1. Classification (NCBI taxonomy): domain Eukaryota; kingdom Metazoa; phylum Chordata; class Lepidosauria; order Squamata; family Gekkonidae; genus Paroedura; species Paroedura picta. The sequence continues at coordinate 38,231,863 of NC_135379.1, forward strand.
AGAGCTCTGCCTTACAAGCCCTGTGGAACTGTGATAGTTCCCACAGGATCCTTGGGTCTTCTGGGAACTCATTCCACCAGGCAGGGGGTAGGACCAAAAAGGCCATGTCCCTTGTTGAGGCCAGGCACACTTCACATGGGCTGGGGATCACCAGTCTATCAGTATTGACAGGGCAAAGAGCCCTGTGGGGGGCACAGGGAGACAAGAGGTCCCTCAGATATGTTGGACCCAGATCTCAAAGTGACTTAAAGGTCATAACCAAAACCTTGAACTTGATCTGGAATACCATCGGCAGCCAATGCAGCTGCTTCAGCACTGGCTGAATATGGGCCCTCCAAGATGTCCTAGTGAGGACCACAACTGCCATATTTTGCACTAGTTGTAACTTCCTGGTCAAAACTAAGGGTAGGCCAGTGTAGAGTTACAGAAATCTAGCCTGGAGGTGACCATCGCATGGATTACTGTGGCCAGGTATTCCGGGGCCAGAAATGGAACTGTAACCTCAGTCAGGGCAAGATACTGAGCAACAAGAAGCAGAATAGCTCATCATTGCAGCATATGAAATGTTCTATGTCATAGCCAAGAACTGGCAATGGACTGTGGGATTCCATTCACCTCCCTTGGCCTCTCCTCTCTGAGATATAATTCACTCATTTTCCCTTAAATCCAACTAAGTATGAATGGCACCAATGCAAAGCAAGAGAACAATTCTTAGATAGCTTTCAAATCCTTGTCCCCTTTCATAAAGATGTCAGGGAAGGCAGTGCTATGACCTGTTATCAAACTATTACCAATTATTATGGAGATAGAATGCTTTGACTGCACCAGCCTTTCAACAGGCAAGATCAGAGTTTGTTAGATCTTCATGCTACTCTCACACTGTATTTTTAATCCACCCAGTCACGCTATAGACTACAGACAGCCAAGGAGTGGTATACAGAAAAAGCAACAAGGATGCTATAAGAACAGCAAAATAAATATATCCAGTGAAGATGAAGATGTAAGTAAGTAGAAATTATCTTGCTTAGAACAAGCAGCACAGTGAAACTGACTGGCTCCCACACAGTTGAGATATGGAATTCATTGCCACAGAATGATGGAAGGATAACACAGATAGCTTAAAAAAAAAGTCCAGGCCAAGAGGTTAGATCTATTATTGGTTATGAATCATGACAGCCAAGAATATAGTTCCCGCCAAGATGCTAAAGAAGCTCCCATCATGCCATCCCAGAAACATCTAGGCAGGACTACTGAAGTCAAAGTACTAATGAAACCCACCAAGACAATTTATAATTTTTTTTTTTATGGAAAATTCATCACTCTGCCAAAAATCTCTCCCAATTTACTTGTAGTAGAGCTCAAGCACTGTATGTTTGTAACTTTATAAATGGCTACTAATTCTCTGATCCTTTCCTTCTTTAATAATTATTTGCATTTTACAGAATCATGGGCGCCTACCTCAATTGAGTGAATAATTTCCTGTTAAAACATTGTCTGTCCCAACTCTCTCTCAGATCCCCCCTCATTACATGGAGATACTAATTCCCCCTGCAAGTTGCCATGCTTCACTTGACTTACCTGCATCTCCTGCACACTAAACAGCATATAGTAAGTAATAATGTGGCTCAGACTGCTGTGTCAAGCAGCAGTCTGGGGCACTTACTCATCAACAGATCTCCAGGAAGTGAAAGCAGCCTGCTACCTGATATGGCAGACAGCAATAATATGTGATAGGAAAATCCTAACACAATAATTCCAAAGTGGCAAAACCCAAGGCCACTCCCATCGAAAGAAAAAATTCACCTGGGTCAGAAGCTGCTTGAATCAGCCACTACTGTGCCTAACTGCTAGCATATTAACTTGCAAGAAAACACCTAAAGTGAGAAAGTCATGAGACAGGCCTGCTGGGGCTCTACTCCCAACAATATCCACATGTTGTTAGGAATATTCCTGGAAAAATCAGCATATTTTCTCCAATGCACTTCTCAATAAATACCATTCCAGAGGAGATTCAGACTGCACCTGCTGTTCATCAGACGGGGGGGGGGGGTCTGCTCAGGCAGATACATCACAGCAGACTGAAATTCAGGTGTCATCTCACGACATTCATATAACAGCATCTCTTCTATAGAGTAACAATCAGAATACAATAGATGGGGGGCAGCAAAGCATTATGAAAGCTAGCACATTGGTGCTGCTACACATTTGTGACAGCAATGCTCTCTCAACAGCTCTTATGCATGAGGACACAAGCTCATCCTCCTAGGCTGCCAGCCTCATGTTTGTGTTGGGAGAATAAAAGGTGAATTTTAACAAAGCACCAACACTGCATTTTTCATTCAGCACGGGAGAACCTGCTGGCTCCCAATCAGATCCCTGCAGGAGCGGGGAAAGGAAGCACTCAATGAACCACTGCAATGATCCATTACCCCTCCCTTCTGTACAACGTACAAAATACAACATGGCATTCCACACACTCCCTCTGTCTATGCTCAACAACAGAGCCAAGAGGCTCAGCCCTCTAATGAATAAGTAAAAGAGAGATGGCAAGCTGAGACCCATCGTCCACTTACCCAACAACAAGACATTTTTCCCCGAAGGCAATTTAGATCGGGAGCGAGTGGACACCTCACTGAGGATGCAGGACCTGCCAAAGAAAACGAAAAAAGAGAGGCCAGTGAAGAAGGCCAGGTCTGTAGCAAGGGAGACACCTGTCAATCCACCTGACGGAATAATTTAGGAGGATCCAGGAGGCCAGGGTAGTATTGTTGATCTGACCGGCCAGGGAAGGAACCCCGGGCCTTCTGCAACGCCACCCCCAAAAGGTGCTGATGAGCATGGCCGGGGATGGGTTTTGGGGAGGTGAGACAAAAGATGAAATGTCCTCCCTGCAGGGGGAGGAAGCGGCCCGGAACGAGGGGCGGCTGGCGTTCGGTGCGGTTCCCCCTGGACCTCCAAAGGGGCCGGCGGCAGGTGAGGCGGGCGCGAGGAGCGCACCTGGCCCGCAGCGAGGGCGGGGCTCGGGGGGAGTAACGGTCTCCCTCTCAGCACCCACGGAGATGGAGGGGGGAGGGGGGGAAGAGCGGGGCTCCCACACCAGAGGTTCTGCCCGTCGTCGTCGTCGCCGCCGCCGGCTCGCTGGTCGGACCCGCCGCTGCTGCTGCTGTTGGTCGCGTTGAAGGTGGCCCCCCCGTAGCCCGAGCCCAGCCCCGGCGACGGAGAGGACCCGAAGGAGCCGGCTCTCCCTCCCACCACCGCCGCCATCTTCGCCTGTGCGCGCGGGCGGGCGCGCTCCACGCCTCGGGCTCCGCTCCCCTCCCCGCCCCTCCCCAGCCCGGCACAGCGCCGCTGTGGCGCGACGGGAGAGGAAACCGGCCGCGTTGCCTGGGACCCGGATGTGGGCCCTGGAGGGCGGAGGAGGGGCCCGCCGGTCACGCTCGCCGAGAGCCCCCTGCCCGCTTGTGGTCGCTGCGCCGCCCGCCCGCCCCGGCCCCTCCCTGCTGGGGGTCGGTGGGTGACGAAAACAAAGAGGGAAGGGTCGGTTGGCGCCTCGGTCACAAACACACACGCTGGCGCCGCCGCCTCTGCCCGGCCTTCGGGCGGCTTTGTTGCCGGCGGGAGAAGCCGGAATTGGCTCTCTCTGAGGCAGCCTCCGCCTGTATTGCGTTATTAGCCGATTCGCTGCCCGGCAAGACAGAGAGAGAGCGCAAGTTGTGCAGCGGCTGTGCAGAGCAGTGGTCGGACTATGCGACTCAGCCCTGTGGGGGCCCCGGGCCCGTTGTGCGCACGTTGGAGAATCACTGTGCACGGAAAGCGCATTATCCAGCACGTGCGGGATGGGCACCGGTTTCAAATCGTCACCCTGCCCTGGAACTTCTTCCACCTACTTCGCAGGGTGGTTGTGAGGATAAAATGAGGAAAGCGAACCGGGATGTGCTCTGTGCTCCTAAGAAGAAGGCGAGACATTTTAAAAGTACTAAAGGCAGAAACTGCCCCTCTAATAGCAGCTGTGCCACCACTGACATGGTATCCATTTTAGAACTAGGGCACTGCCAGCTAGGTTGGGTGGACTGTCATCCTGCCGCCACCCCAGATATCCTCTCCTGGATGCCTTCCCATAAACCAGTATGAAAATAGTTGGTGGAATCCTAGAAGTCAGCTTCTAAAACAGTGGGGTCGTGACCCCTTTGGGGATTGAACAACCCTTTCACAGGGGTGGCAGCAGGGCAAGCAGCTTGGGGCATCCACACAACAGCCTTGCGAGGCAGATTGAGATAGAACATTCGTCTGTCTGGAGCAGCGGAAAACAGCGAGATCGGCATGGTGGGACAAGAGGCAGAACCCTGGAGAAACCCTGGGGAACAAAACAATTTATATACAATCACAAACAATGCATCTTCACGCCATTGGTCAGTTTTTGTTTAATTTCTGTGAAAGAACCCTTGCATAATTTTATGGTTGGGGGTTACAACATGAGGAACTGTATTAAAGGGTCGCAGCATTAGGAAGGTTGAGAACTACTGATCTAAAACAAACAAGTTCTGCCTTTTGTGACCTATTGTTGAAAGGAAACCTTTCCAGAAATGTCCTACAGTATGGTAATCATTTGTCTTGAGGCAGATGCTGATCTTCAGGCATATGAGCAGCCTATCCTTGACCTCTTTTTATGGGTCACTTGTAATTGCTATTGCCTCTGGTATTTTCCGGACCTTTAAAGTGGAGGTGTAGCTGTCTTCTTGTGCCACATCACTAATGTTCATATCCAGCAAAAACAGCTGTTCCCTTATAATAGAAGTGGGGCTACTATTGCTGGCCATGGCCATATTTTGATTAGGATGGCTTTGTTTTAACTGAAGTAAGAGTGTGCTTTGCATAACACAAGGGGCAAGCAGTAGTACTGATGGAAAATAAGTTTCAAAGTGTCAGAACATTCCAAATGGAGCAGTTGGCAAGTTGTAAAATGACTTGAGATTATATTAGAGGTACCATCTATCATTGCCCATGCCACAGGTCCAGATGTCTATTGCCATAACAAATCATTGCCCTTCCCAAGCCAAATGTAAGGATTTTTTTCCAGATTGTTTTCAGATTGGCGGGGGCCTAGCAGAGTACAACTGGCATTGTTTATTCTTTGTTTATTTTTGTTTATTATTACATTTGTAGACCGCCCTCCCCTGAGGCTGAGGGCAGTTCACACAGAACATAAAAGAACAATACATCGAACTGTATGTCAAATTGAGATACAGCAATGGTAATAATAACAGAGAGTAACTAACAGGATAACAAACAGGTCCATGGTTCCCAGTTCCTTGGAAGGGAGATTCAGGGGCCCAGTGGGTATTGCTGGTTCTGGTTTGCCTCAACCAAATGCCTGGCGGAAGAGCTCCATTTTGTAGGCCCTGTGGAACTGTTTTCGTTCTCTTCCGGGAGCTCATTCCACCAGGTGGCCAGGACAGAGAAGGCTCTGGCCCTGGTTGAGGTCAGGAGGGCTCCTTTTGGGCCAGGAATCACTAGCCAGTTGGAGGTGGCAGAGCACAAAGCTCTTTGAGGGGTGTAGGAAGAAAGGCGGTCCCTGACAGTGTATGGCCTTGAAGGTGATTACCACAACCTTTAGCCTGATCCAGAATTTGACTGATAGCCATTACAGTTGTTGGAGGGTGGGCTGGATGTGGGACCTCCATGGTGTTGCTCTGAGGACCCTGGCCGCTACATTTTGGACCAGCTGTAGTTTCTGGATCAAGGTTAAGGGCAGGCTAGCGTAGAGTGAGTTGCAGAAGCTCAGTCTAGAGGTGACCATTGCATGGGTCATTGTGGCTAGGTGTTCCAGGGCCAAGTAGGACGCTAGTAGTTTGGCTTGACAAAGGTGGTAGAATGCCAGCTGCACTACTCTCGTAACCTGAACTTCCATTGAGAGGAAAGCATCCAGGATCAAACCCAGGTTCCTGGCAGAGTGAGACACTGATAGCTGCACACAATCCAGGGAGGGCAGATGTGCTTCCTCATATGTTCCCTTTCTGCGCAGCCATAGGACCCCTGTATTTGAAGGATTGAGCTTCAAACGACTCTGCTTGAGCCATTTCGTCACTGCTTCCAGGCAGCTGGCTAATGTTACTTGTGTTGCACAGCCAGTGCAGACAGGAAGTTAGTGGGCGTGCCAAGGGGCAGCTGGTGGGCCAAGTGGGCCAAGCCATGAGTCACAGCTGTGTAGGGTCACGACTAGTGACTCATAGCTCTGGGTATGGCACCTGGCCAAACTCATCCATGGGGTGGATCCATGCAGTGTTCCTGGAAATGTGCTGTTCATAGCATGTGCTACATGGATAAACCCCCACTGGTCCTTCCCCTAGCATAAGTTACCAGAAAGTGGAAGCAAACAGTTGTTCTCATTGGGCTAGTTCAGTCCTCAGTGATAAACCACAGTATCTTGAAAAGAGAGCCTTCACTGCCTTTAGGTTTGGAACGCCCTATAGCAAGCCCCAAAACCTGTTCACTAAAGCCTGCTCCCTGCAAGTTTTTCCCCCCTTCAAAGTTACCACTTAAGTAGAGGGACATGCATGCACAAAATCTCATCTAACAAATATACATTTTGTATCTTTTTTAACAAAATGACATGTACACACTGAAAAATACCATGCAACAGTGTATTATGCTTTTCCGATATTGAAGTGATATCAGGGCTACAAAACTGTCATGTGCATAGTAGATCTTAATCTCTTCTGAAAGCAGTGTAAAACCTTATTAATTCAGGAAGCTTATGGCTGGGCGTGTGCAAGTTCTTTTGTGTCTAACCTGGAATATATATATTAAAATTAAGTATCTATCTACATATATAGATAACTTGAGCACTGATTCCACTGTGGAAATACATTCACTATATTTTAGTTGGAGATATAATCATCTCTCCCTGATTGTGCTAGGGGCATTGTTTCTTTGTGTTGACAGATGAAGCCAGCTGTACAAGATTGGCTAGTCTACTACAAACCCCCACTGCTCCCTGAAGCCATTTTAAATGTTTTATAAATTGACTCCCCTATTTAGAATGAAGGGGATACACTGCAACAGTGCAATCCAACTGATTTAGATGCAAGTAACTCTGCATAGGGTTGCATTATGAATGTATTAAAGCACATCTTGTACTTTAAAATGCAAAAAAGCAGAAAGTCTGCCTGGGGGCTGTGGGAAGGCCAATTCAGCATTCAGTTTGCTGGCCAGTATGGCTGTCAAATGTGTTATAAAGGCAGAAAGAAGCAAGGCTTGAGCTGCAAGAAAAAAAAATAAGAGCTGGTTTCTAATAACCTACTTTTTACTCCCAAAGCAGCTTATAAACACCTTTCTCTTATTCTCCTCACAGAAGATACCCTGTGATGTGAGTAGGGCTGAAAGAACTCTAAGAGAACTGTTCTGCAAGGACAGCCCTAAGAGAACTATGACTAGTCCAGGCTTACCCAACTGGCTGCATGTGGAGGAGTAGGAAATCAAACCTGATTGTCCAGATGAGGGGCTGCTGCTCTTAACCTTGACCATGTGGCACAACAAGTGCCATGATTTGCACATAGATTAGTATGTTTACTATGTATGTTGTTTTCAAACTGTTCCCTACCATGAGCCCTCAAAAATTAGGCAAGCTAAAAAGAAAGTAAATCATTATGATTCCTTAATTGAATCATAGTGACCTTCCTGTTTAATCTCAGAACGCTTCCCTTGGTCACCCTGAGATATACAAAGTCTACAATTTTTGTGAATTTTAACAAGCCTTATTTGCATTGCATGAGTTAAACCTCTATCCATGCTGCCCTTGAAAAAATTAAAAATGTATTTGAAAGGGTTACTGCAAGAAGCAACATTAAATATAAACAAACAAATCATACAGGAAAGCGAAGTGTATGTGGGGAATGGGGATCTAAAAATGCATTCTTGCCTGAAATAAGTTGACAGAAATGTTAGGAAAGAACATGTGATAATAATGAACAGTGAGTCTCGATAGGAAAGAGAAGAAGCGCAGAGTAATGCTGTTTCTTGACTCCTCAGTATCTTTACAAACCATTAGTCCTTCCTGAAAATGTATTGCTGCTGACAGATCTGCCAGATTTCATTCATTTTGCTGAAGGCACAACCCATTTTCTCGTGCCCCCCCCCTCCTATTAGTCTTGTTGCTTTGCCCTCTTGCAGTGGAAATTTTTCCAGGGCCTGTGAACATTTCTGAGCCTTCCCAGCTATTTATATGTGCTGTCATACCATTGCTCAGATGGTCACTGCCTTGAAATAATCACAGATTGCCATGAATGCTTCAGCTTTCAGTACATACAAAACATTCTCACTAAAAGGAGAAATGCTTGGTCATTTGCAGATTTATTTATTGTATATGGCGTGTGTGTAGTGTATCCAGGAGATTCAGGGATTTGTCTGGCAGCCAGACAAGGGTCATTAGAAGGTGGCTTGTCATTGCCTACCTCTGCATCATGACCCATAGTGTTTGTTGGAGAAACTACCACCTAAATCCTTGGAGGTCTCTCATCCAAATACTAGCCAGAGTTGGCACTGCCTAGGCTTCCCTGGGCTATCTAATGCCAATTTTGAGAACCAACTCAAACTCTCAGGGATTAGCAGGGGGTCATTCTTGAAAGCAATCTCTGTAGCATTCTTCTGACAGATACAAAAATATGCATACTACTCAGAATGTTCTGTATATCTATTACTGCTGAGGAGGTAGGGAAAGCAATATTGAAGGAGAGTAAGTATACACAGTTTATTAATTTTCCTGTACTTAGTATATATATGCCACAAGATCATTAGAATAGTTATTCGTTCTCCCAACAGAATTGGGAAGGGGGAATGAGAAGGGGGAAAAAACTAGAGGTCTCTAACCCCATTTTCAGCAACCCCATCCCAACCTATAACATTCAGGACTCTTGATTTGGCTTCTTGTGCTGCTGTATTCCTCCACATAATTCTACAGAGATGCAGTGAAAGACTTGGTCTGTCTAATCCATTTTTTTCTAGCTCAACCAGCTGTAAGTCAAATGCCTCTGAGATCCCTGCAAAACATGTGCTCAACCCCCCTAAGACTGATTACTAATGCCAATTAGCACTGTAGTTTTACTTCCACATTCAGAAACAAATTGTGAGCCTTGGGTGCAAAAGGCCTGGGATGTAACAAGTCATGAAATTCACTGGATTTTCCTAACCTATTCCCAGGGCTGTTCTGAAGATAAAGTACTCAAGGTAGAGGGAACTACTGCTCTGAGTGTCTTGAAGGAACAGCAGGATAAAAATAGGATAAATAGAAACTGAAGCTAGAAAAGTAGAGCAGAGAGCTCTTCAGAAGATGCCCAGTCCTGATTTTGATCATGTTTATTTTATAAAATGAAAGCTGCTGAGCTCAAATCTGCAGGGTAGCCATTATCCCAGATGCTTCAGCTATGTATGTGGTGAGTGGCTGTAGTCATTTAGTGATGGGGAAAATACAGTCCAAATAAGTCTGATTTCTAGCAGCTTTAATGTGAATCAAACCGAAGGGACACGAACACATCTCGCAATGGTAGATAGAGTCCCATTTGCAGCAGTAGGTACTAAGGGTGAATCTTCTTGTACCACAAAGACATTAAGCCTATTTAGAGCATGTACACACATTTTTTAATTCAAAGATCAGATGCACTATCTGCGGTCCTTACTTGCTAATGTTCCAGCTTTGCACTTATCTCCTGCTGATATTGCTGACAGACTCACCATGAGACAGGTACTGTGAGGGTTCCACTTAGGTACAGGGAAGTCTCCCCTCTCCCTTGAAGCACCTCACACTTCCAGATTCACACTACAAACATAACTGTGGACACAACTGCTGAAATTAAGATCCATGAGTTCATGTTTAATTTCTTCTTGTATGGATGCAATAGATAATAGCCATGCTATTGACTATATTGGGTTGAATCTAATCAGTTTTTCTGCTAGTGAAAGAGAAGGAAAACATCATTAATGACCACACAAGATGTCTGGGCTGAGAATTGTGGAACCTGCATTTACAAATACCATGTAGTAGTATAGATGGGAATTGGACAAGAGACTAATTAACTTAATCATCCTGTAGAATAACCACTATTCTTTTAAAGTCAGTTTAGGTTAAACAATTACTGACAACTTTGTCCCAATATATCCTCACAACTACCAATCTTCAGTCTCTTTGATTTGATGTATTGTGTTTATAGGACCACCCTTCTCCGCACAAGCCGTCTGACCTTCACCCTAGTAGAATTCATCTTAATGAGTTGATTCATTCTAGGGCCTTTCATTTTTCCTCCTATTTAATCATAGAATCTGAGTAAAGCTTCTTTACTGACACCAAACAAAGGCTCATGTAGACATCACAAAAGTTTAAGAATCTTACTTAGGGGATGAATAAAGGAGAACCCCATTTTGAATAAAACATATTATAAACATTATGTGGGGCTGTATTTGTGTGTGTGGCTTTCTATTAAGTCATAATGTCCTCATATAAACAGTTAGGTGTTTACTATTCACTGACTGTGACATCAAATGATGACCCTCACGAATCAGCCCACCACAGGCAGAATTTTCCTATCACATAACCTCATTTCAAAACCAATCATTACCAGCAGAGTAGCTTCCACTTCCTTAAGGGAATATATATCCAATAAAGAGATTTCTAATTATGTGTATTCCTATGCAAATAACGGAATTATGTTACCAGATTTGTATGCAGTATCCACTGGCCACTTAAAAACCATGTACTATCAATATTTAGTTATTCCCACACGAAGATGCAAATCAAGAACAGGCTATTAGATTACTATAAATGCGGAATTATGATGAGAAGAGCATTTTTAATCCCTGCTTTTTACTACTTGAAGGACTCTCAAAGTGGCTTATAATCACCTACTCTTCCTCTCACCACAACAGTCACTCTGTGAGGCTGAGAGAACAATGCTGGCCCAAGGTCACCCAGCTGGCTGCATGTGGGGAATCGAACCTAGTTCTCCAGATTAGAGGCTCCCGCGCTTAACCACTACTACACCCAATGGGAGGGGATCTTCCCTTTTAAATTTCTTCTCCCCTTTGCTAACACTGTGCCTGCCGTAGCTTCCTATTTCCCCACCATCATCGGCACTGCTGCTGGGTCCACCAGAGGTCTCTGCCATCACCCCCAACAAGAACACTGCCAGACCCGCTGTATTTCCCAACCACCACCACGAACAGTGACTCTGTCAGGCATACAAAGAGGACAATTTTGTTTTTAGGGGGGATATAAACCATCCCAACGTAATTTTGAAATTATTTCAGATTTTTCTGCAAACCTGGGGGTGTCTCCCAGGTTTGCAGAAGTACCCGATTTATGCCAGATTTAAATATCTATATATATTAGGCCACAATGGGCTATTAGAATATATGATATGTCCTATATGATGACTGATTGTCAGGTAATTTCTTACAACATTATACATTTGCATACCAAGTCCAAATGGTAACACAACAACATTTAGTGATGCCATGGCTTTCCACAAATAGGCACATTCACATACCTCTTGGTCCTTGCCCTCCCTTATTCTAAGCATGCTAAGGACCAAGCAAGTGACTTGGACATCACTGAAGTCAGAGGCCGAGAAACCTGACGTCTGCTTCAGAACGCTGTAGTGTAAAGGGACAAACAGCATGTAGAGGGGATTACTCAACAAACAGTAGGTTGACTATAAAGGAGGAAGTGACTGAAGAATCTGCAAAAATGCTGAATAAGGTGGAAATATTAGATTTTCTTTGCTTCTGATTGTTCCTGTCAATTAGGGTTTGCATGTTTATGGTCAGCAAATTGCAATAAAACTGCACCAAAAGACACAACATATTCTTGGAGCAGGCATTACCCATCCATTTTAAGAACTGTTAAAAACTGTTTCCCTACTTTAGTCCGCTCCTTTTTCTCATTGTTACTTCACCTTTCAAAATTAGTTCTGTTATCCCCGTCCTTGAAAAATGAGCACCTTTTATTCCATAGTTATTCCATATCCCAACCTGTTTGGTACTCATCTTTGGAAGCCTGTATTTGTTGTGCCTTTGCTGTAGCTAATTCTAGATTGTGGTTCACTTCCCCACCCCCTTTTTGGATTCTCTGCCAGAGTAACAGCATACCCTCTATGAAAGTGACTCAGTTCTTTTCTCCCGTTTGGGGATTCCTGTCCCTATGTTCCCCCTGTTAAGGCAGGAACCAATCTTCACAGGACAAGAAAGTTTACAACTCTGAGCTCAAAGGTCACATTTCTCAACTCATCTCTCTATGAAAGAGAAGACAATTATTCTATAGGGAAAAATCAAACTAAAGAAACAGAATTTTGACTAGGCAGAATGCTTTGGGTATTGTTTTCTATTTTAAAAATGTATACATAATTAGATCCCTTTTTTTGCTTATCCTTGACACCAAATAGGTATTTATTATATTTCCAGCTGTATTTGCAGCTAATTAATCACATGTCATAACTCAGATGAGAGAATCACAGTGTGGAGAGTTCGTGGACTCAGAAATGTTTGTGGACTCAGAAATGTATCTGCATTAGGAACATACATGGAAGGTTTCTTAGTCACACACTCGTTTCTTGTGCTGCCTGGTGGATGGAAAAGTTAAAAGGCAAATTGTTTGAATTGGGTTTGTTTTTCTAGCCTGTTCCAGAGAATGTGAAGGAGATGCCATGTAATGGTCCAAAAGATTAAAAAAAACACACAATTAAAAAAAAATGCAGAGCAGGCTGATTTTGAAAGTGTGTCAGTAGAATCAGCCACTAGTTATTTTTAACAACTTCTGAAAGCTTATCAGGCAGATACAGTTAATCCATTAAAGGATTTGCAGGTATTCATAGCTTAATAGCTAATCATGGTGGAATTAAACCAAGAGAAGTTTGCAGTCACTGAATGAGAGCCTTTATTTCTACACTTTTACATGAAAAATGTACATTATAAATTTTAATAGTTTCTCTGTCGATCCAGTTGAGCTCAATAGGATCAGCTGAAGAAGCCTAGCGTGAAAGCTTTGTGCTAAAGATTGGTGGTAAAGTGCTTTCTGGCTATTCCAGGATTGGAATGTTAGCCAAGGGCCATCACAATCAGTTAATTGATTGTTTTATTGTGGTATTGTTTTTTTTGTGATCCTTTATAGTCACTGTCTGCAAATTGCCTGATATGTTTCACTTAAGAAAACTGCAGGATATATAATGTAAATAAATAATATGGATTAAATGTTGACCAGGTTGTGGAAAGGTATGGAAGACAGTCATAAAGATGGGCTATATGTAGTTGACTGGATTGGATGGATGACCGTCTACCTCTACTTTCCTTCTCTGACTGTGTCTCTCTTCCATGTTCTATTTCTTCCTACCTTGTCTCATGAACCCCTAGTTCGTGACCTGTAGTTCTTGCCCCCTTTTGAGGTTTGCTTGATTACTTTGTGCTCCCCGATCTCCCACTGTGTTGTGGCACCTTCCTGGCCCTGCTCAAGAGTGCCCCCCATCTCCTGCCTGTATTTCTAAACTTCATCCCGCCTTCACTTCCTTATCTTTTCTCACAAGGCTGTTTTCACTGGGAGCACCTTCATCAATGGCCTGCTGATTATCAGTGTAAGCCAAAGCAGTATGACACCCTCGGAAATCAACTGGTTTTAGAAGGGAGTAACTCTTATGATTGCACAGTTTAAGTTGTTTTTTTCTAAAGGAAGGGGGCAGGTAGGGGCTTTCTTACAGATAAAATGTCACAGTTTCTCCAACACAGCTTTCCTCTTCCTCTCAGTTTTCCAAGCAGGTAAAATCTGGCCAAACTACTGAAGAAGGTGGATTTGCGGGCAGAGTTGCATGAATTCGACATGCACGCACCTAACACCCAAGCCTTATTTGGCTGTGTTCTGCCTCATTCATTAGGGGCTTAATTTTCAGCTTTTTAAATGGTCTGCTCTGATCTGAGGTCTATTTGATGGATGCTTTAATGCTGATTACACGCCTAGATTTATTTTAACGGCTTGTTTTTATATTGGCAATGTCTTGTTTTAAGTGGTCTCGAGCAGGACGCTGATGAGATGGCACAGAAATCTCCTCAAATGAATAAATATTCCACAATCACATTCCTTGCAAATGTGTGTTTACAAATGCTTAATCTGATATTTTGGCTTTACGCGCTGTCAGGCAAATTAAGTCTTCAGTACAAAATTTAAATTAAATAAATATAAAGCAATTATAAACCGGTAATTAACTCTGCTGGGTCTTATTGCATGTATTTACATGCCTGTATATGGGATATAATAGAAGGCAAAATTCCACATTTGTTACTTCCAGTGTATTACAGAAAGGAGGGGAAGGAAGACATAAACATCTGACCACCTCACAAAGCAAATTAACTGAAGCAAGGCCTGTGAAGTCAAGCCGGCAGCACAGCAATATTGTCTGAAAGCAGCTTTGTGCTTTACGCTCTTGCAAGAGATTGCGGGACACCAACTGAACAAAGGGGGGGAAACAGAGGCATTTCTTCTTATAGCCAGGCCGGGATCCTACACATTTACATCATCACTTACATCCATTTCAATACAATAAAATCAGAGTCCAGTAGCACCTTTAAGACCAACAAAGATTTATTCAAGGCGTAAGCTTTCGAGTGCAAGCACTCTTTGTCGGACTAAAAACTGACCATCATAACAGTAGGAATATATAAGCAAAAGTTAATCCAGTTACATTAGTAAACTGTGTCACAGTCGGTTCTTAGTCCGACAGAGTGCTTGCACTCGAAAGCTCACGCCTTGAATAAATCTTTGTTGGTCTTAAAGGTGCTACTGGACTCTGATTTTATTATGCTACTTCAGACCAACACGGCTACTCATTTGAACCTACCATTTCAATACAGTTCTCCTCTTCTTCCGTAATGAGAGGGCAAAATCCCAGTCCCTCAAAAAGGCATAATTCAAGCTGTCAATGGCCACAGAGTACAAACAACCTCCTAAAAGCAGACAACCGAAGCTGCCAAACAGCTCAGTTATAAATGAAGGTTCAAGCACAGTTCTGCAGGGCTATATTTCTGGCTCTGGGAACCTGTCAAGCCAGACGCTTTTGTCTTCCTTTTCTCCATCATGTTTTTTTATTGTGATGACAGACTTAAGACAAGGAAAAGGACTCGTTAAATGCCTTTCTGTGATTATCTCTTACAAGCACCGAGGGTCAAGGCGAGGAGGCAGTAAAAGATCAGGGTAATATTCATGTAAATGCGCAGTCACTCAGGTAAATCTGGTAGAGCAAAGATCTCGCTTTCTGCAACGGAGAATAACAACGTGCTTAGGACTTTTTGTTTGAGGACTGCCTTATCAGCTACAGCAGGCCTCTATTTATCACTTACATTGCTTGTTAATTTAAGCCCAGCTTCTATCATGCTTTAACCACATTTAGCCTACTTATATCTATGTCCTGGTGTTCAGGCATTAATATTTTAAAAATGAGAAGGATTTAGTTTGCCTGAATGCCCTGTGCTGAAAAATCTTGTTTTCCATCTCAGAAGTGTTTGGATTTGCTATGGTTACTGGAAGTAAGGGGAAATACACATGTTTGGTGGCCTTCCATGATGGGCAGTGCTGTTCTAAGCAGCATGACGCCAGTCTAAGGCCTCTGACTTTGAAAGATATAGAAAAGGAACCCTGCTTAGGTTGGCATTGTGAAACGACATTCAGAAGAGATTCTATGGTTGAATCTTGGCATAAAACCAAGTGCTCCTTAACTCTATAAGACCAGTTTAAGGGGTTGGTTATTAAATGGAAAGAAGCTGTAAACAGAGCTTGTCCCAGGGCTTTTGGCACCCCAGGCCAGCTACCAAACAAGTGGAGAAGTAACTGAGAGGTTCTAAAATATTTATACTAACATGGGCATATCAGGCACAACCTAGCCAAGAGTTTTGATGTTATATTGATTTTAATGGGGAGAATAGGGTTGCTAACTCTGGGTTGGGAAGTGTCTGTAGATTTGGAGGTGAAGCCTGGCCAGGGGAAGGAGCTCCACAGAGGTCTGAGACCATAGAGCAGGGGCGGCCGTACTGTAGCTCTCCAGATGTCCATGGACTACAATTTAGTATGAGTGTAGGGAGAACCATAGTTGGGCTATCCCTGCAGCTTCATTTTCTCCATGGCAACTAATCCCTTTCGTCTGAAAATCAGTTGTAATTCTAGCAGAGCTCCAAGCCCCATGAGACTGGCAAACCTAGAGGAGAATTAAGCACATAGTATTGTTTCCCATCACTAGAGCAAATAAAGAATTATTGTTTGACATATTAGTAGGCTCATGGGTTGCATTTGCCCAGTGTTGCCCAAAATAATAATAATAATAAAAAAGTGATTGTCTACACTGAATTCTGGGCAAATTTAAATAATAGCATAATTCACAGGGGACCGATTTAATTGCCATATACACAACAAACCAAATGTTCACCTTTTTTTGACTGGGCTCTGGTAGGAAAGACTCATCAAGGCCAGCTGATGTTATCCTGCCACCCCAAGCAAGAAGCTGCCAGCCATTGGTGGTACAGGCCAGGAGATAAGAAAAGGTGCAAGCCACACTCACCACCTTCTCCCACAATGCCAGGTGCTGGGAGGAAGCTGAGCTCTGGAGGTATATTAGCATCCTTTCCTCATCACAACAGTCCAAGTAACCACTTGGCCACTTGAGCAAAAAGAACTGCCTAGGGGCACGTGATAAACTCCATGGCAGAACATGAAGTTACAACAGCCCTATGGTAAGACAAGCTGAAGGCTCTTGTGGCGGTGCAAATCAACTCTCTGAAAGCCACTCAGCTCAGACAGGGTGTGTTGGTTCAGCCACTGTGTCCTCCTGTGGTGGTACATGAGGCAGCAACTGCTAACTTCACACTGATCCTTGATGCTGTCAGATGGTCCACGCTAAGGAGTCTTGTGATGTGAATGGGACTTGGCTGGGCTTGTTCCTAGCTGCCCATTAGGGTTGCCATCCCCCAGGTGGGGCCTGATCTTTTCTCAGAATTACAGCTGATCTCCAGACTACAGTTCCTCTGGAGAAAATAGCAAAGGAAATAATCCATGGACAAGGATGTCTCCTTTAAGCAATGCTGAAACCTGATGCTGGAACAAGGTTCCAGTCAATCCTTGTTTCAGAGAGATTTCCTCAGCAGCAAAGCCACGGATTATTTCCTCCACTTAATTTTGGATTAATTTTGTTTAGGATGCAGCTTTGGAGAGTTGGACTCTGTGGAGTCATATACCTGCTATACTCTCTCTCTTCCCCAGATTATGCCCTCCTCAGGTTCTGCTCCCAAGTTTTTAGGAACTTTCCCTGTAAATTAAATGGCCAGTCTGGGCCTGGTAGAAACCCTAACCTAACACAACAGGCAGACTAAGGAAGTCATCAAAGAAGTAAAAGTTTTATTGCTTTCTCAACATCTATATGATGTTTGGACTTGTTATTAAAAATATGTCAAACACTTAATTATACAGAGGTTGTGTTTTGCCCTTAGGGTAAAATAAATCAGGAAACAAGGCTTCTCCTATCTTTCAGAATGGCAACTTTTATATGTTTCCAATGCTATCACGCCAAGTGGCATGACTGTTATTTTAAAAAATCTCAGCCTATATTGTGAATAGTATTTTTTTTAAGGGGGGAAAATAAACAGCCTACCCCAGCTTCAGATTTGAAAGACTTAAAAAGTTAAAGTTTTTTTTTAGGTTGCAGAGTTAGATACATTTATTTCATTGGCTGCAAGTAAGGCTTACATTTAGATCCATTTCATTAATCAGGCATCTATTTGAGAAGAACCTCAACAAGGGCCAGAGCCTTCTCTGTCCTGGCCCCCATCTGGTAGAATGAGCTCCCTGAAACATTTTATGTAAACCACCCTGAGCCCTATGGGAAAGCAGTATAAAAATCTAATAAACAAATAAATGGAAAATGTTTTGTTACATTAGATACTAAATTGCCACATACCACCACCTAGTGGCAAGATCTTGTTTAATAAGATATTGGTACTTGTCCTTACCTTTCCAGGGGGAAGATAATACTTTCCAGAGAAAGCACTGCCATGTTTTTAAACTGGTTCTGGAGACTAACAGTACAGCCTTAAGGCACTCCTAAACAAAGTTCTACCCATCTGAGTCCATTAGCTCCGCTTAAGGCTTAAGCAGAGTTAATGGACTCAGATGGGTGGAACTTTGCTTAGGAGTGCAGTTATGGTGCTGCTGTATTCTATATACCAGTATGAAAAAAAGAACACAAACGGAGACAAATTCCCATGGTACCTCACAGATGCTTCAACCAGGAAAGTCACACCTCTCCCGGTCTTCAAAATTCCAGCTGCCACCTGAGACCATTGCCTGTTAAGAGGACCCCCCGCAGCCACTGAGAAACATTCACATTCTTTTCATTAATCCCTGACCCACTATAGAATATCTTATCAGCCACCTTCAGAATACCAGCAAATACTTTTGCAAGTTAAGCAATCAGATATTTTCCAAGACTTCCCTTGGGATCCCCTGAACATTTCTCCCCAGATCCCATCAAAGAAAGCACAATTCATCTCTCTATATATATTTCCCCCTGGGAGCAGAGGAACATGGGAATTGTAGTCCATGGACATCAGGAGAGCCACCCTAGCGTCATCCGTCAGGCGCCTCGGCATCTTCTTCTCCCGCCGTGGCTCCGCCCCTCAGCTTTGATAAACGAGCCTCGCTCCGCCCACTACTCGGCCTAGCGTGACGCGAAAGGGGAAGGCCTTCCGGGGAGAGAAAGACAGAGGTTTCCCTTCCTTTTGAACCCGGAAGCAAACGTGGTCGCTGTCAGAAGCCGTGGGGTGAAAATTAGCCGCTCCCCGCAAGACCCGCTGCGGCGTTTCTGAGGCAGGGCCGTTGTTGAGGCGACGGAGGCCGGGCGCCGGGCTCCCTGGAGGGCATCCTTATTCCGCGTGCGCGCTTCCGCCGGGTCCCGTGGCGCAAATGGCAGCCGACAAAGGAGGCGGTGAGCCCCCCACAGGCTTCTCCGTCTCCCTGTCTTCTCTCTCCCCGCGGGACGAGAGGAGTGGGGAGGGGGATTCTTTGAGGTAGCGGCGGAACGATACGCGTGTTAAGCGCCTTTCAATTTCTTTTCCCTCCCATTGGACGGAAGCGCTTGTTCCTCCGCGTGGCTTTGGAAAAGACGGCGCGCGTCCCAGCAAAGGATTGCCTGGGGATTCTCAGGGCATTTTTGAGCGGGAATCTAGACGTTTGCAACTGGTGCTGGTGGTGTTCGTACTTTTATTTATTTTTAAGGAGTTACCTTGAAGCTCAGCTAGTGGGAAGGCGGGGTGGAAATCTTTTGAATGAAAGGTGATAGTCAAGAGGGCAGACTTTTTGGCTTCTCTTCTCCCCTGCCGTCTATTTAAATGTTTAAAAGCTTATTTGTAAGTGTGGCATTCGGTTCTGACGCTGGTGGCACTAAATGTTGAACTTGTGTACCTTTAACCAGGCTGCTGCTGTTTTAATCATGTGCATGTAGCAACTAAAGCAGAATCATTCTGTGCCCATTAGGTATTGGTACACAGTATGATTTAGAGTGAGACCTAATTGTCTCATGTGCTCCCTACTGTATGAAGTAAATCTCCCCCTTCTCACTTAAATTGCTTCCTGAATTATTCATTCTGCCTTTAGTCTGTAATGTTATATGCTATTAAAGGCTTGTTGTTGTTGTTGTAGTCTGTAATGCCATAAAAAAGAAACTCCCAAACCATAGAATTGCTGTATTTGACATGGATGGTTAAGAAGAATGCAACATGAGCAACATTTTTTCTTTGAATGGCTTGAAAACATGGTTGGAAATAACTGTTGTTTTTAACACTCCTCTTGTAGATCAGGGAGCAGAGAAACATGAAGGTACAGGTTCTGCTTCTGGGATCACTGACCAAGAGAAGGAGCTATCAAATAGTGCACTGCAAGCTTTTATGGTAAGGTGATTTTTGAGGTAGTAAATAATTATTTTAAAAATTAGCATAATAGAACCATTATATCCATGCTGGCATGTTTTGCCATAAGATTTAGAACTTCTGCACTCCCTCTAAACCAATGGTTCTCAACCTTCCTAATGCCGTGACCCTTTGATATAGTTCCTCATGTTGTGGTGACTCCCAACCATAAAATTATGCAAGTGTTCTTTCACAGAAATTAAACCGACCAATGGCGTGAAGATCCATTGTTCATGGTTGTATATAAATTGGTTTTTTCCTGGGTTTCTCAGTTCAGTTCTGCCTCTTGTCCTGCCGAGCTGCACTCTCAAAGACTGTGCAGTGCTGGAGGCACTGCTGGAGTGCTGGCGGCCGAGCGTGGGCACCTGCAGGAGGAGCAGCAACAGTGGCAGCACCCCCCACAGCCAAGCTGCTTGCCCTGCCACGACCCCTGTGAAAGGGTCGTTCGACCCCCAAAGGGGGCCCAATTCCCCAGGTTGAGAACCACTGCTCTAAACTAAACATCTTAGGTAAGGTTGCAAGAACACAATATGGTGGCCTAAATAGGGCAAATGGAATGATCAGTTACTTCACAATGCACTTGACATCATTGACTTAAGAGATTCATTGTTGAGGCACTCTTGTGTCTTTGCTTATGGAAGCTCAGTTGTGATGTTTATGAGCTCTCTTATTTACTGACTGTGCCCCTTTCTAGAGGATAAGGACCCAATTGCACTAATTTTTATAATCTCAGAACTTGCTGTTGCAGCAGGCATTACATGAGCCTTCTCGTGAGACACAGTCAATGGAGAATGTAACCTATTGGGAGTAGTAATGAAACAAGTGAGACTTGGTGCTTGCTTCTGACTTATTTCTGGCCACAGTTCAAAGGGCCAATAATCATTTACTGTACTTATGTTAATGTTTATTACTGTCTACTATGTTACTGATGTGTACTTACTATGGATTTTTCCCCCTGAGGCTTATTGAGCTTCCTTTTATGGCAGGGAAGTATGCGGTCTGTATAAAAGTGGAATAATGCTTCTAGCTTTAAACTATGCTAATTCTCTAGTGATTGCCCAAAAAATGTCTTCTTGTAATGATTTCATCTCATGCAGTATTGTGAGTTAGTTCACTATAGTGTCCCCATATTACAGGTAAGAGAACTGAAGAAATGCTTATTCTTGCCAATATAAGTCATTCTCGTATACACATTTCCATCTTGAGTTCAGTTAAACTAACCTGTAAAGAGACTTCACTATAAGAATGTAAAACTGCTTTTGACAAAAAAATGTCACTATGAATGTCTCTCAAATCTGTACAGAAGTCACCGCCACCACCACTCGTGAAATCTAACATGAGAAGTTCAGATCTATTGAGCTTTCTAAGATAGCAGTTCTTTTTTGTAACTTCAATATCGTTCAGGCTGACTGCTTAGAAGAACTTGCTTACCATTTTAGGAAGGGGGGAAAATATGAGCAAATCCACTTTGCCCAAATTAGTTGCAAGTGTTTTGAAATTCTAGGTTTAATAAAGTATTTTGTCTCAAATCTTATGTTTTTGATTGTGTTATTTACAGGCTGGAAATTATGAGGCATGCCTGCAGCACCTTAGCTGCCTGCAAGAAATAAACAAAGATGATTACAAAATAGTTTTGAACATGGCAGTTGCAGAGTTCTGTAAAAGTAATCAGACAACAACAGATAACTTGAAACAGACACTAAACCAGCTGAAAAACCAGGTATATTATAAAACTTTGCCTTGTGTTGGTATTTTTCTTTCTTCAGATGCACTCTTTTATTTATGTATTGTATTGTATTGTATTTCTATACCGCCCTCCCTGGAGGCTCAGGGTGGTTTACATTAAACTTATAAACAATACATGAAACAGTCTTCATTAATAATCATACAATAATAACAGTGGTTGTAACTGTATAACAGTATAGTAAACAGTATAACAATAATATAACAGTACAACAATGCAACCGTGCAATGGCACAACAGGTCCTATTCTATAGAGAGACTTCTCAGAGGTAACAGTTTTTCCAAAACGAACAAAAATGTTGTTGGTCAGCTAGACTTTATAGGGACGTCTGTTATTCTTTGAATTTTTTATGCAAAAATCTTTGTAAGCAAGCTGTGAGTCTCTGTGGGGGTGGTAGATGGTAGTGGGGAAGATGGCTTAATTCTCAGTCGTCTGTTTATCAAAGCAGCCACTTGGGGTGCTATGTGAGAGACTCTCCGTAGCCCCTTGGAGCTGGAATGGCACAAATGGGGAGGTAATGCTAGGCTCTTCCTTTACTGCTGCTGTCCACCTCCAGTGGGCTGCAAAGATTTTCTGAGGCCCAGCAGCATAACTGAGGAAGGAGTGTGTTCCTCTGCTTATATTCTTGCCCATGCTGGATTGGCTGGAGAGGTCCTCTGCAGTTTGCCTTGAAGGTGAGCGGTGGTACATGAGCAAGGTCCCTCTCACACCTCTTTCTTGGCCCCAAGGTTGGGCCATCATGGGAGCTGGGCAACAATGGTGAGTATATGCCACCAATTCAGGGGTGGCTAAGTGAGTTGAGACAGCTCTATATGCCCTGCAGAAACAAAAACAATGACTTTCTGTTGCATGTGACTTATTCTTCATTCTGTTTTGCCTCATAGATGGGCTTGATAAAATTAAATGTGATAGGAATATGAAATTATTGAAGGATGCAGACCTGTGCACACTTCCAGTCACACTTTGTGTTAGTAACATTTTATCATTTCTGTAGAGTCTTGTTTATTCATTTTATTAAAAGTCTCTACATGTGACAAATGGAGAATTAGCCCACTTGAAATAAGAGAAGAGCACCTTTACAGGAGTAGTTGTTTGTGCTCAGACATCTTGCCATGTTATGAAATGTATTACTGAATTATTTTGTGACCTAAGAGATGTGTAGGAAGTCACAATTGGTGGTCCCTAAGTGATGCTTCCACTTCATTTGTTGGTGATCCAGGGGCAGCAAAGCTTGTCACTTGACTTACTGGCAGGACACTTGTCACCTCTGTATGTGTGTATAGGAGGCTGTTGTGTATCATGTCTCACTTCCCAAGAAGGGACATCAGCAAACTAGTTGCGCATTGGGATGATCTCTTTAAATCTAAAGATGTTATTTTTATGTGTTTAACTTTATATTAATATGAATCCTTTGTCTAGTAAATTGTCTTTGTGTATTGGTACATTATGAAATCCTTTATCAGACCTTAGTAATGAATATTTATGTATGCCAGTTTAGATCACTAGCCAAGAGTTGTTTTCAGTTGTTATCAACGCTAGCAGATTGGATCCAATGGAGCTGTGTTGTACTTGCAGGTTCACTCAGCCGTTGAGGAAATGGATGGCTTAGATGATGTTGAAAATAGCATGCTCTACTACAACCAGGCTGTTATTTTGTATCATCTTCGGCAATACACTGAAGCTATAATTGTTGGAGAGAAACTTTACCAGTTCATAGAGCCTTTTGGTACGTTGGCAGAAAGAGAGAGGTTCCTGGTATGAGGTTTTTTTCCTCAATGACTGAGCAGACTGAATACTTTAATTTAACTTTAATAGCTGGCAAGCAACATAGTGATTCAGTTATTCCTGCTGATCGTAATTAGATTTGTTAAATGTATTAATGCCACAAGAAGCACTTAATATATCTTAATTTAGCTGTTAAACTTTAGCTGTTTTAATGTTCTAATGGTAAAATCCAGCAGCTTGCAGGCTTGGCCAGTTCCTAAATGAGAAGCTGTATAATAACAGATATAGAACCATCTGCTTAGCTGTAAAGATGTAAATAAAATGGCTCAATCACAGAAGCAAATATGCAAATGAGTAAGCAACCGCTTTGCATTTACACACTCCTGTATCCATAAAGAGATCAGAAATGTGCAGGATTTAATGTATAATTTTAAGCAGTTGTACAAGTGGTATTTCATTGGACTGAGTACTTTTCATAATCTGTAATTGCTGTTTTGGGTTTGTCAAAAGTTTGCTTTGTGGTAGAATTCTATAACCCTTTTGGAATGGTTTTATTGTGTATTCATGTCTTTTTTTGTGTGTAGAAGAAAAGTTTGCTCAGGCAGTGTGTTTCCTGCTTGTTGACTTGTACCTGCTGACTTGGCAAGCTGAGAAAGCCTTGCATCTGCTTGCTGTACTGGAAAAAATGATTTCACAAGGAGGCAATAACAAAAATGGGAAAAACGAGGTGGGTCTGGCAGAAGGCAGTATATAAGTCATAATTTAAAAGTCCTTGTAATGCTTAATGTTAGACTCCTGGTTGAAATTATGATGGAATTGATGTCATCTTCATTTTGTTGGGTGGTTTTATTCTTGTACATGGTGCGTCTTCGTTCTGTAAACCACCTTGAGTCATCTGGGGCATAAATGAATAATTTGGCTTTGGAATATTAACCAAGAAGCTGTAAGTGACATGGGAAATTTATTCATTTTCTTCAGTAACACTTCAGTAACACTATAAAGGTTACACTTTCAAGAGTTATGGGGTATTCTTCTGTAATATGAATTAGTTGGCTTTGCAAACTGACAGTTGTTTCACCTTTCAATTTGTGATCAGACAGGTAATAACACTGGTAAAGAAGCTTCCAATCACAAAGCTGAAAGTGGAACCCTAACAGAGGCTGCTAAATCTAAAATACATCAGGTAGGACCCGATCTGGGCTGTTTCACTCCTAAATATGTTCTACTTAAACATGGGTGTAATTTTGAAAGATGCTGCTTGCTATTTTGCATTTTTTTAATTGCCCTGAGACCAGTTCACAAACATGAATCATTTATCTTCACAATTCTTGCTGTAGATTTAGTGCGTTTGGACTAGGTTGACCTTTCAGTTGCCACTGATGCCTGGCCATACTTTTCCTAGCCGCTGTTATTGCAGCTTCTATTCACCCATCTCTGTGTATGGTCCCATTTGCCTCAGGGCTTCTCATCATCATACTATATATAAAAGTTACAACATGGATGAAATGCTGTCAGCTTGCATGTTTAACTTGAGTATTTTACTTGTACACTTTGTAAATGTCATCCTTTGTACTTCTTTAGACTCCTCAGATTGGTAAGAAACTAGTAAGAAATGATTATGTCACAATGCTTGAAGTGGGTACTCACATGATCTTAAGAAGGGCCCTGTAGGATCAGACCTGGAGTTCATATAGTCACATAGTCCAGCATCCTGTTACAGACAGTGACCAGCCAGTTGCCCTGAACAGCCTCTTCCAGTGAGGCCTTTTAGAAAGTGCAAGTGACATTTTAGCAGTGACCTGGATGGCCCAGACTAGCCTGGTCTAATCAGATCTCAGGAACGAAGCAGGATCAGCCCTAGTTAGTATTTGGATGGGAAACCACCAAGAAATTCCCAAGTTGCCATGAAGAAGGCGGCAATGGTGAACAACCTCTGAATTAGGGTTGGGCACTTCGATGTCCGAAGTGGCCGTTCACGCCCGAAGCAGCCAGTGTTGCGGTGCTGGCTGCTTCGGGCGCGAATGGCCGTATCGGATGCTGAAGCGCCCAACCCTAGTCTGAATGTCACTTGCTTTGAAAACTCTACAGCAGGGATAGTCAAACTGCGACCCTCCAGATGCCCATGGACTACATGGAATTGTAGTCCATGGACATCTGGAGGGCCGCAGTTTGACTACCCCTGCTCTACAGGGACACTGTAAGTCACTTCAACTTGACAGCATTTTTGTACACATGTGCCCTCCCCCCTTGCACACACACAGTATGATTTTAATTACTGACATTGCTTATAATATGTTTCTTGGAGTCTTTCATTTAAAGGTTTTGAACAGTTGTTAAATGACTGGTTCAGAAGAGCTGAAACACTGTTGAATTAAACCTCGCCAATTAAGCAAAATTTCAATATATTATTTTCCAAGTATGGTATCCAAAGCAACATGATTTAAAAGTAGCAAGGATGCCTTTAATACAGTATGATTAAGACTGCTTTTCCATTTTCAACAGTACAAGGTACGAGCCTATATTCAGATGAAATCTCTGAAAGCATGCAAGAGAGAGATCAAGTCAGTTATGAATACTGCTGGTAATGTAAGTACCCTAAACGGTCAACATTGGAAAAGGGAATTATTGAGCAATGCAAACCTATAACTGATCCATTATAGCATTTAAAAAGACAGAGCTTTGCGTTGAGGCTATAATTAATTTAGGCAGGGCTATCTGTTCAAAATGGGCCATTGCTTTATGTCCGTCACTCTGGATTGTTGTGCTGCTCTTCTTACTCATTTAGCCTGCTATTGTTCTTGATGCTTCCAGGTAGCTTGACTGATTTGTTATAACTTAACCTGCTTCATGGTAGCTTGACTGATTTGTTATAACTTAAACCTTTTCACCCACCCCCTCAAAAAGAAAAAGCTTTTGAAACTGCTTACAGAGATTAAAATCTGTTGAAATCAGTTGAAAAGTAGAAGGGGTTTTCCATGAGGTTTCACTGTACACATATAAAGGGAAGGGTGCTCACCTGCTGGAACCATTATTGACAGCAGGTATGTAAGAGGAAGACAGCTTTCAGTTGGCACTCGATCCAGGTGAGAGATGGAAGGTAGGGGCTTCTAACTACTGACTCTTTCCAGGAAACAGAATGTTGGCATGTGATAGCAGGCTTAGGAGAAAATCATCATCAATTTCAATCAATAGATTGTTTTGCCACCAAAATGTCACACTTAAAATTAGTCTTAGTACTCCATAGAGGTCTGATAGTGCTATATGAGCAGTTTTGCAAAGTCCCTTATGAGCTTGCATCCTTTAGGACCCTGGGTACTGCTCCTGGTCCACATTCTGTATTATTTTCCAGCTGCTTTTGTGTGTTTTTGAATTCTTGCTGCCTTGGTAGAGTTTTTCTCCTTTGATGCCTGCGTAGCTAGTCTGTTCATTTTATCACCCTCTGTTTGTATCAGTTGTCCTTCGGACTACAGTGAAAACTCCTTCCAAGATGGAATGTACTCTCTGGTGGCTTTCTGGTTGACAGATGTGGTGTCATGTCATAGGCAGTCCCCTGCGTCTCCCATTTAGTAACTGAAGCAATAAACTATGCTTCCAGCTCCTTCCTTCAAAATATCAGTGATTGGATTTTGTTCCCTTCCCAGTCTGCCCCTTCTCTGTTTCTGAAAAGCAACTTCGAGTATTTACGAGGCAATTATCGGAAGGCAGTAAAGCTGTTGAACAGCTCAAACATTGCTGAACATCCAGGATTTATGAAGACAGGTAAAATAAATTTCATGCTTACAAACAGAACTCCGTGCAATGTTTTTATTTTCCTTGCATCAGTATGAAATGTTTTATGTACAAAATCTGTGTCTCGCCTTTCTGCCTGTGCAAGGTGGGTAACAATTCAAAACCTATATGACTAATTTTTTTTAAAGACCACTCTAGAGCATCATATTTAGTAAACATAACAACACGCAATCTTAGAATGGCCCTAAGATCTTTGCGGTTTGAAGTGATGCCACCAGCCATGCTCTCTGGGCAATATCTCCAAATACCCACAACCCAACACCTATGTATATGTGGAAATCCATCCGTAGAGGACCTGCCCCACTATGTTTTGGCTTGTCCCCTGTACTCTGTGAACCCAGGGGCAAATTCCGTGCCAAGTTATTATCAAACTCATACCCTATTTCTGATTTTGACAAAGTCACCTATCTGTTATCAGATGCCAACCCCTATATTTCATATAGGGTGGCACTTTTCACTCTGGCTGCCAGGAAAATCTGAGCCAAAGCATTTTTACAGGAGTCTCCACCTTGATACACTATTTCCCCCCTCTTATTGTAACTCAGTAGCCCATGTTTACAATTTTATGTACGCAATATTGGAGAAATAATTATTTTATTTGTATTTGTATCATATTGTTTTAATTGTACTTTGTAATGGCCTTTGGCTATATACAATAAATGTTATCATATCGTATCATATATGACTAAATTACGTTTTAAAACCATTACACCCAATCCTCTTTATAGTTGCAAGTTTCTTTCCATTTTCTTCTTAATTCTGAATACTGTTTGAAAACCAAGATCTCTATGCATTGTACTAGTAAATTTAAGACTATTGAAAGCCTGTTCTGAAATGTGCCCCCTTGTAGCACTGCTTTCTGATGAGAACAGCTTATATTTTTACATGTTGTACAAATGTTAAATTTTGGCTAACTACAGAGAATTTAATTTTACAACATCCCATTTATTGACATATTATAACAGTACATTTAGTACAAATATTATATGCAGTTTATGGAGATTCAAGGTGGACAAATATTACGTTTGCAGTTTCAGCTCTCACAACCTTATGGCAAATTGTAAACATATTGCTGCCTTCTCAATCAAGCTAGGATTCTGACTATTCATTAAAAACAATACTTTAATCTGGTCAGAAGATCTAGTTTTTCTGTTAAAAATGAAGATAAAAATTTTACCTGAATGTCCTCATAAAGCAGGCAATGCAATAAAGCATGTAATACAGATTCAATACTTCAGACCAACATGGCTACCCACTAGATTCCATACAGTTTGCCCACAGGGATTGATTCTGTCCAAATAAGGAATATTATATCTCCCAGTTAGTAATGCTGAAGATAGAACACATAACCTTGCCAACATAAAAGTTCTCAGTGAATTTAATTGTGTTAGGGATTGGCTCCAATTACTTATTGAGAAGGGATGGTGTCTTGTTTCACTGAATTTTCATATTTTCTGTGTTTCTGTCCTGGGAAGGTTTAGTTAAAATACCAAGTCCTGTTTTTTAGTTTGACTGGCAGCTGCTGTTCTGCCTCTATAGTTAATGATCTTCTTACATACACAATTTATATTGGTAATGCACTCCCTACAACTGAAGCTAGTTAATCTTTTTCACAGCATGTAACAGGATTAACTTGCATTTAGTTTATACAATGCTGGGCAGACGGTGTCATGTAATAATTTTTTTTCTTACAAAAACCATCTGTCATCACATTGCAAATGCATGATGCACCTAGGAAGACTTTAGATTAATGTGTTTAAAGGAGGCAAAATACTGTGCTTTTTAAAAGCACGATGCAGGATATAATCTGCAAACATTTATCACTAATTTAGTTAAAGAACTTAAGGAAGACACTTTGTGAGTGAAATAGTGTTCATCCTTCATAGGGTGATGCTCAGCTTAGAGCTTCTTAGCAATTTGTAATGGTTCCCCAGTTGGAGCTGTTTTATGATTGATCCCAACTCCCATAGCAGTTAGTTCATGATGGTACCTGCTTTTTCTCAAAGCTCCAAATTTTGCCCACAAGTTCTTGACTTAGTGTTTTGAAAGAGAAATCTGAAAGAAGGAGGATTATTCCACACTAAAGCTTGGTAACTAAAGATTAGATGACTCTGGTAGATGACAATATGCACTCTAGATACCGTTGGATTCCTTTCTTTGTTGCTCCAGATTCTCTCTCTCTCTCTCTCTCTCTCCATATCTGTATTCATGATTTTTCAGAAGTCTTTTGATATATCTGATAAAGCAAAAGGAAGAAATAGCAAACACGGAAATAACTCCTGAGACTAACAATCAAGTACTAATTAGTCATATTAAAATGAGTGATGAAAGTTAGCTATCTAATTTCAGAGTTATGGATGACAAGTTTGTGATAATGCTTACCTATTGCACACTCTGGAAATGGCTAGTCAAATACCTATCAGTGATAAACCCTATCCCAAAACCTTTTTTCCTTTTAACTCTTTTTAGGTGAATGTTTACGGTGCATGTTCTGGAATAATCTTGGTTGCATCCATTTTGCCATGGGGAAACACAACTTAGGAATTTTCTACTTTAAAAAGGCCTTACAGGAAAACGATAATGCCTGTATGCAGCTTGGAACAGGAGGTACAGACCCAGGTATAGTCGGGCAATGAAAAAAACTTGCCATCTGGGCCAGTGACTGGATTTATGGGCTGCAAGAATGAATGAATGAAAAGTGAGAAATTGCTTCCACCTCCCTGTCAAAGCCAGGCCCCCTGATTAATTGTGATGTACTTCTAACATGCAGTGGATTCTCAGTTGCATCTCCCACCCCCCTCCCAGTCTAACTGAAGAGTAGTTTGTCTGAAATGTTTGTATGCCGAGTAGAGTCTCAATATTTGAAAGGAATTGATTATGCATTGCTTTCATTTCATTCAGATAGGAAGGTTGGATTTTCCATACATACCCTCCCTCAAGTGTTTTAAACACATAAATAAACCAGGAAAGTGATTCCTGAACTTGCAGGAAATGTGTGCACAAAAAGGCACACAGGTAGGAGTGAGGAGAAAAGGGGCGAATCGCCCTTCCTTCCCCATCTGTTATTGGAGCTGCAATTCTAGGAGAAGAAAGAAAGAGGAGTATGACCTCTGACAGAACTTGGAACAGTTCAGTTCTGCAGGGCCTGCAAAAAGGAGCTCTTCCACCAGGCATTTGGTTGAGGTTGATCCGAACCATTGCTTCCCACTGCCCCCCCCCCCAAGCCTCCCTACAACAATCATTACAGATCTGCCCAAACCACTGGGCCTCAGTATGAGTTAATAAACGTTTCTAGTATTCTGCTGTTCTACATGTTTATTACTATCATTATCTTGTTGTTGTTACATAACTATAAACTGAGTTAATTGTATTGTTCCCGTTTCATGTAGACTGCCCTGAGCCTTCGGGGAGGGTGTCGTAGTAGTAGTAGTAGTAGTAGTAGTAATAATTTGTGTGCTTGTTGTATAAGTGACAGATATATGCTCCATATACATGTTGATGCCAAAGTCCAGTCACTGCACAGAAGTATCTTACTTGGACAGACAGTCAACCCTTAATAGCAATCTTAAACTGTAATTTGAAATAGAAACAAATATATAGTGCATATGATATTATGGTTTTAATGTATACCCCATACAAAGAGCAAATCATGTTAATGTGTGTGAATTAATGTAAATAAATTAATCCCTGCTTCCATCCGTCTCAAAGATAAATTAGAATCTGCAAGTTAGTACATTTTTCTACAGCCAGCTCATCTTAATAAGAAATTATTCATAAAAGTGGTTTAAAGAGTGATTAAAATGTAAGATTTACTACCAGAGATTATAGAAATAGCCACATTAATGAACAGCTTTAAAGGGAGATTAGATACACTGATCCTTCACAAATCTATCAGTTACTACTAACCATGGCGACTGGTGAACCTCCTCATTCAGAGACACTAAACTGCTGAATCCTAGAACCAGGAGGCCACTTAAGGGGAGGACCTTGGCCTCTATGCCCTGTTGTTGGCCCTCCAGAAGAATTGGATGGCCACTGTGTGAGATAAGATGCTGGACTAGATGGACCATTGGTCTAATTGAACAGGGCTCTTATGTTCACCAGTATTCCATATCTAAAAAGAGGAACCATGGACTTTTTCTAAGATTCTATCCTGACAGAATTTTTCTTCTCCTAGATGTGGCTGCTGCAATTTCCCATTATTTCTCCATTTCACATGTGAATAGAAACATCTCCCCTGGAGAATACTTGAAAAAGCCACATCTGCCTCAAACCTGTGCACCATTAAAAGGAGGAGAGTTGCTTGAACACTCTTTGCTCACATTTATTTTAAATAAATATAGAAATGAGTTTGTTTGTTTTTAAGTAGCGTTTTAGTATATTATAAAAGTAGAGCGTCTTGTGGCACAGAGTGGTAAGGCAGCAGAAATGTTGTCTCCCATGAGGCTGGGAGTTCGATCCCAGCAGCCGGCTCAAGGTTGACTCAGCCTTCGATCCTTCCGAGGTCGGTAAAATGAGTGCCCAGCTTGCTGGGGGGTAAACGGTAATGACTGGGGAAGGCACTGGCAAACCACCCCGTATTGAGTCTGCCAAGAAAACACTAGAGGGCGTCACCCCAAGGGTCAGACATGACCCGGTGCTTGCACAGGGGATACCTTTACCTTTACCTTTTAGTATATTACATCTGACATTCTCCCCATTTAAATGCTTATGTAAGGCAAAGGTGTGTCTACCTCAAAATCAGTGAAGACTGATGCAGGATCAATTCCTCCTTCCTGACAAGAAGGGTAAGGAGGTGTCACCCTCCTTACCCCCTCCCATGGGAGATTCTGTCAGCAGCAGCAGACACATGCACTACAGTAGAGCAGAGAAATACTTTGAAATTGCATCCAGAGGCTTCAGCAGTTCCCCAGGAGCTTGGGGCTTTGTCCAAATTACCTTTTCCAGCAGTCCTAATTACTACATTCATATTTGATTAAGAGTTGCTGAATGCATTAAGAGTTGCTATTATGATGGAAGAGGGAAGGGAAATTGTCAGTTAACAAAAGCCTACCTAAAATATGTGACCATCCATACTAATTCTTGTCCTGGAAATGAATGAACCATATCTTCTTGGGATGGCTGTATTGCCAAACAGTGTAAAGCAGGGATAGTCAACCTGTGGTCCTCCAGATGTCCATGGAATACAATTCCCATGAGCCCCCGCCAATTGTAGTCTATGGACATCTGGAGGACCACAGGTTGACTACCCTTGGTGTAAAGCACTTAATGTTGACAGTTGTTAAAAGTGTGTCTGATCTCCAAAGTGGTTTGGCTTTGGATACTAGTTAATTTAATCTGTCCATTTAATCTGCCCTTGTTCATCTTTCTATTGAAGTTGATATCTGATCCTCTTTCACAGGCAAAAAATTTTCTGGGCGGCCCATGTGCACCTTACTGACCAACAAACGCTATGAGCTGCTGTACAACTGTGGCATTCAGCTGTTACACATTGGGAGGCCGCTAGCTGCTTTCGAATGCCTGATCGAAGCCGTGCAAGTTTATCACTCGAATCCTCGCCTCTGGCTGAGAATAGCAGAATGCTGCATAGCTGCCAATAAAGGAGTAAGGCACGAGGGAGTAATGAGTGCAGTGCTAGGGGAAAGGAAGGGGTTGCACAGGTTGGGTCCTACAATCCTACGTCCATTTGCTGCTCATGTAGACAGCCGGCTATGTTGTTTCTTACTGCGGAAAAATGTTTTAAAATCCACTGAGTGATTATTAAAAGGGTAAAGTGGAATGAAAAGTGTGAATGGCTGGTAAACATTAGGCGATTTACGTATCCTTTAACACTCCCCATCCCCAGCATGGCCTATGAAGCAACCTGTGACTTGAGGTTTCTACTGCTTTTCATACAGGCTCTGTATGTAATGATTGGAACATCCCTGTGTTAATGCCTGATGGGAGTTGAGGCTGTAGCCAAAAGTGGGCAGATAAACAATTCAGGAGTAACATTTGTACTACTCAGGCAAAGAGTCTGTGTTTGTAGTCTAGTGTGACCAACTGAATAGTTGCTTAATGTGTAGAATTTTTATTTTGGCTTAGTGTACCCAGGTCAATTAAGGTAACACAGAGCAGCAGGGTTAGTAACAAAATGGGCACCATCTGGTTTTCCTGTAAGAGCCTGATAGGATGGCAGATTCATAGGGTATAGATCGGATATTAAGCATTTCTTTCTTTCTTGCAAATAGGGTTCTTTGAGATCTGAGGAGTGTATTTAATGTTTCAGGCTAATACTAAACATTTGGTTTACCTCTTGGCCCTGAAACTCATTGGGAATGTTTGGGCCAATTGTGCTGTGTCCGCGAAAGCAAGCACCTGGGGTTGAAGAGAGAGAGAGACAAGAGTTGGTTCTTATACAAGAACTGTTTTTCTCTACCTGAAGGACTCTCATAGCGGCTTACAGTCGCCTTCCCTTTCCTCTCCCCACAACAGACACCCTGTGAGGTGGGTGAGGCTGAAAGAGCCCTGATATTCCTGTTCGGTCAGAACAGCTTTATCAGTGCTGTGGCGAGCCCAGGATCACCCAGCAGGTTGCATGTGGGAGAGGAGCAGGGAATCAAATCCAGCTTGCCAGATTAGAAGTCCGCACTCCTAACCATTATACCAAGCTGGCTCTCAGGATTAACTAGGGGAGAAAGGAAAAGTGTATGAAGTGTGTATAATGTGCCCATCTCCATTTGTAGGTATCCCTGTGAGTGCAGAAATGGCAAAGAAGTGTGGTTTCAGGTTGCTTAAGGGCATGGTCTGTTCCATCTTTGACCATGTTGTGAATTGCATAGGAGATCACTGTCAGCAATGAATTGTCTGCACGCAGTGAACGCCTGCGTTTGAACCCAGAATTTTTGTGTCTGAGAAAATGACTTACTCTTCGGCTGTTGAATATTAACATATTGGAAGGATCTATTGCATCCAAAGTAAGGTCTCTCCCCCAAAGAGTTCTACAGTATATAATGGAAGGAATATATGTGAACAGGCATTGAAAATCCCAGTCTTTATGCAGTAAGCATGACTCTTGATATATTTTTTTCTTCTAGAGTTCGGAACAAGAGACAAAAGGCCTCCCAAGCAAAAAGGGCATTGTACAGTCTATTGTTGGCCAAGGATATCACCGTAAAATAGTCTTAGCATCCCAGTCGGTACAGAACATTGTTTATAAGTAAGTACTACTTGGTAGAATTTTTGTTGCTGTTCTTCAGAAGGGGGAAGGGATTATGGCTGGATAGAAAAAGCCCTTATCTACCGTATTAAAGCAAGTTATTTTTATACCCTGCTGACCAACCGTTGATTTAGCACTGATCATGTTAATACACATGCTTTGATATATAATGGTTTTTCCAAATGGAGGAGGCAATAAGAAAAGAAATCTAATATGCCTGGCAAGAGGGCCTTTTTTATATGTTTACGGTATTTCAAATTTTGTCCGCTTGAGAATTCTTTTTTGCTTTGGAGTTGGAAGGGAACTTGAATTTAGGATCCCACTGAATCATCACTTAAGTAATGTGTTGGGGGAGGGGATTGCCCCTCAAAAATTGTCCCAATTTTTTGTAAAGAATTGGGCTCTCAAGATCTAATGATACTATTTTGCTTGCAGAACTTAAGGGTCCTCATTTTGATAGCTCTGTTAATGTGCCATGCCTTTGCGCAACTTGGCACATATGTTTGATTGATGCTGCCATTGCTTGGCAGTCTGACAGGACTCAGTATGCATCAGCATCTTCTGAGGTTTCTCTATTAATTTGCCTTTGTACATTTCTTGTGCAAGTACAACTTCAAATAGTAAGATATTTCTAATAAATAAGCTGCTGTTTTTTGCTTCCAGTTCTAAAAACTTTCTATACTCTTAGTACAGTACACAGTAAGCTTTTTTTCTCTTTTAAAGTGACGGTCAATCTTCAGCTATACCAGTAGCCAGCATGGAGTTTGCAGCAATTTGTTTGAGAAATGCCTTGCTGCTGCTTCCTGAAGATCAACAGGAGCCGAAGCAGGAAAATGGATCTAAAGTTGGTAACCAGTTGGGAGGGAACAATGAGAACAATGAGAACAGTGAAACATGCAGGTAAGAGCAACAAGGAGGCCTTTGCTTTACCAGCCTCTTTTGCCCATGGTGACTTTGGTCATAGCAATGCTCATATAGCTTAAGAATGGAGAAAGTTGAGATAGTAGAAAGAAACTGTTAGTAAGCAGAAGAGCTATTGAAGGAAGATGCTGAATTTTACCCTTGAGAGATGTACTCATCATTATGTTATGTGTCTGAACACAGTCCTGCTGTATGACAGACAGAGATTCTTTGTTCTGTTGTGGTTGTTAAATTTTCCCTGTTGGTAGCAACTTAGTTTAAAATTTTGCTTTTGACACCCACCCATACATTACATGGAATGAAGATACTGCTAAATCTATGTAGGTTGGGAGACAAAATGAGCAACCCAAAGCCCAAAATGACAAAGGAGTTCATGAAATGCTCCCTGGGGGGTGGTAGTTTCTTGACCAAATTGGAGTCCACAAAACTGATTTGGCTGTTCCTCTGATTTTCATGACATTCTAGAATTAAGAACTTGCCCTATTCGAAACAATTCCTGTTTGTCCATTTCAGAATAAAAGTGGTTCTAGTTTTGTTTTTTTGTAATGGCAAATCGGATAAAAGACATTGCTAAGAAATGTAGCCTACCAAATGACTCTTTCTATAACCTACTGAAGAAGCTGTTTTTATTTAACTATGCAACAGCAGGCGACTTTAGTACTGCTTTTTATGGTATCCCCCACTTTTGTATAGTCCTAAATATTTATCTGTTTCCTTTTCCATTCTCCTTTTCAGCATGCTAAACACATGGCTGTTCCTTGTTTTAGTAGAAGTTAATATCTCATTGCTGATACCCCTCCTGCCCAACTTGGGACATCACTGTTCCTGCTGTCTTGTTTTCATTTCAGCAGTAAGAACCATGAAGGAGACAAATTTGTCCCTGCGCCACCATCCTCTCCACTCAGGAAACAGGAGCTGGAAAATTTAAGGTAGGCTCCAAATCCAGAATTAAAACGTGGTGTTCTTTTTGCCTTGGTTTATAATTATTTCTGCACATGTGAAGCTTTCCTATAACATAATAGGATTCTTTCATCCCTAAGGGGTGACAGGCATAATGTATTTTTCTGACACAAGTCCATATTTATGTGTGGAAATGGCTGCATCAGTATGTGCTTCTGTTTGATTTGAGGTGGAGAAATAGGCATCCTAATTTACCCCCTCCGTAATAGGACATGTTTGCCCTTGGATGCTAATATAGACCTGGGTGTATCACAATGCAATCTGTGTGCGGGAGGCTGCTTTTGTAGTCCTCTGTTTAAGGAACAGGCTGTGTGTTCCTCTTTGACTGGAATTTTAGTCATTGCACATGACTGTAATTCCATAAATGGAAGGTTTTGGTTTAAAGTGGATGTGAAATTCAAAGGCTGTGAGAACTAGCTTGCATTTATGGCGTTGTGTCCCTTGCTGTAAAAGGGATATAATCTTTCTCAGTCATCTGTTGTTCTCTATTGATGAAACCTGACAGCTTGTCAAGAAAATCTTGTCATTACAACCAGAATTATTGTACTCTTTAGAGTAGGAATCAGCATGATGGAAGAAAAACATTAGTTTAGCTCCTGTAAGTCTCACTCCAAGTGGTTAAAACCTATTTTTACTATCCGTTATTATTATTTTTTTGAATCCTTGATTATCGAAAATTGAAGCAATATAGAAAATAGTTCTTAATTCTTCAGTGTTCATTTGTTAAAAACTAGAGAGAAATGAAGTTTCAAGTTATGCATGGCATTACTTCGCATTGCACACCAGCGTTACGTTAAGGCCTTGGAACTAGATTATCCACCCTTGTATGCCAGTGGACAGTATCTGGGCAAAGCAGGTTTGTGTTTAGTTGCAGCTTGTTGGTGGCTGTAAATGGAATGCTGGTCCAAAAATGTATTGTTGGTTTAGTGGGCAGTAAGGCTTTCTGGCAGAATAGCTAGAGCACCAGTGCTTCAAAATCCTGGAAGGAGGTTAATGTTGCAATCTTCATTCTCTTCCCCACTGATCAACTCGATCAGTGGACTCCATCCTATACTTTCCGGAGACTGAACATTTCCATAGAAGTTGATGGTCCTCAAGCATTATCTATAGGTAGAAAGAAAAGCGGGGTTTAATTGCCAGAAAAGGCTGATTGGAATGATGATGCATAAGGATGGGTGATAATAATTGAGACTGGATTAATGCAGTAATCAAGATCTGTAATTTGCAATAAATAAGCATACAAATACAAGAGTTAACAAACAGACATGAGAAGTTTGAGGTCAACTCTGGGTACCAGCAGGAACAGGTAGGCTAGGTATGTGCAGATATACACTCCTTTAGTTATATTAGAACTGATTTCCTTAAATGTTGCATATAGATGGTGGGGGGTGATACATGTAACATTAAAGGAAATAAGTTTTAATATACTCTCTTAAACCTAGTGGGTTGAATCCTGTGGAAAATTTCTGCCAATGAAGGTAGATTTTAGTTGATTCTCTCCTTGTTCTTTTATTGGGGGTGGAGGGGACTTCCCTCGGAGCAATATTTTAGGAATCATCTCCAGCTAGGGCGGTGGAGAGGCAAGAAGTAACGTTTGCTGATGAAAATCCTTTGGACAGAAGAGATTCCTCATAGGTTCCATACCAGTAAAATAGCAAGGGGGCATATTTTTGTCGCCATTGGTGTTGCTTCTAATTGTGGATGGAAAGTATTTCTGAGGAAAATCTCAGTTTATTTTCAAAGCCTTGTGAAAATCTTGCTTTTAAATTTCATATTACTATATCTAGAGCTTCATTGTAGTCTGTGGTGGCAGGGGGAGTTCCAGTTAGCTTGGAGTTGTGATTTGGCTTAAGTAGTATATTTATGAATAGTTGTCAGTGATTAAGTTTGGTTAGCTTTCCATGTGGTGTAAGCTTAATTGATCCTCCAGTTCAGGCTTTCTCAAACCTGGGTTTCTTGATAGCCCTGGAAGGGTTTCCAGAATGTGTGGGAGTTAATTATTATATATATATAAACATTGGTTAAACATTTATTGGGTGATATGACCATATATGGTCATGTTGACCCCACCAGTGGCCAATGATGGCCCTGGAGGGGGTGGGAAGGGGAGGGATCCCAGGTTGGGTGTGTACACTGCTAGGTTTCCCGACCATATACTGCACGATCACACCACTTCTAGTTTTTCTCAAAGCCTGAAGAATGTTGGGAAAGGCTGCTCTAGCTGAATAGCTGGGGGCCAGTAAATGATCTTTGCGCTGACAGATCTTGTGGTCCAGTCATCACACAACAGGTCAGCTGATTCCGAACGCTAGCTTAAAAAACAAAAGGCAAGTTTATTCCTATGCAAAGGCATTTTGAGGGCGCAAAGAAGCTCATGGTAACTAAAGATCTTTGTAATCATTAAAGTCAGTCTGTGAGGATGTGGGTAGGGGGACAAAGTTTGTCCTCTCCTCTATGGGGTCCCTGTGTGGACTGAGGCAGTATATTGAAGATCTAGAAAAATGACAAGCTTCTTTCATGTGATCACTGCTCAGAGTGCCTAACTATGTAGCCAATACAACCCAGGTTGGACAACTTGGCCAGCACTTGATTGCAGCAAGAGCATGAAAGTAGGGTTGGGCACTTTGGCCGCCGAAGCAGCTGTTTGTGCCCGAAGCAGCCAATGCCACGGCAGGTCTGCACCTGTGTGCGCCAATTGGCAAGCCCGCTCCGCCCCTCCCCACCCCCCTGCCGCAACTCTGGCTGCTTTGGGCATGAACAGCTGCTTCCGCAGCCGAAGCGCCCAATCCAAATGGAAGTAACCTTCAAGTACTGGCTTGGGTTGTACTTTAAGACCTGCCAGGGGAGTCTGCTTTCTAATTTATTGGAAGATCCCTTCGTGTTCAACTGGTTAGCCTCAGTCCAACAGAAAATAGCAATAATGGTACAAGATTTATCTCTTCTGATTGAACATGATGAGACGTCAATATTGCTACAGGTCACTCATAGATTAGAGGATCTGGAAATTCAGTTGTTGAGGACTGAGGCGGTAAGTTCATGTTTGGGGAATATCAACAGACTAAATACATCCCAATCTTTTTGTGATAGACAATCCACTTTCGCTGAGAGCTTTTTGCTAGCCAGAATGAACGGCCAGAACCAACCAGACATTTTTGATTGCTGGGCTGGGCAGATCTGACAATTGCCACCGTTATTGTGGACAGGGGGAAAAAAAGCTACTTTGGTGTTCAGATTACTGATTTTTTTCATTGTCCATGTGTTTTCTGAAATGGAAATATCTAACCACTTGATAAAGCAGTAGTCAGCATGGTTGTCTTCCTGATAACATACCCAAGGCCTGTATTGTCCAGTGAAGATTCTGCATCTACTAAGAACCAACATTTAAGTGAACACACTGTACACTTTCCAGACTTGCCTTTTCAGTTTCTTCTACTTATTGGTATAGTGAGTGGTACTCTGGCTCTGCAAACGTAAAACCCTTGGAAAATAATTTTGCTTACAAGTGCAGCAGCTCATAAGCAAACTAGCATGAGCCTGATGGTTTTTGTATCAGTCCCAAGTTGACGAGCCTCAGTGCATTTTGATAAGCAGCATTTTCCTTGTGTAGGCAAGAAAGCAGCAGTCTGAATTCCTTCACATGAAATAATGCCCTGTTTCTCTCTGCAGTGGCAGCCATTGACGGGGGTGGGGGTGGGTGGAAATCATATATTTTGGGGGCTTGGGGGACAGCCGGGCATTCCTTGCCAAGCTTTTGATTATGCTGAGATTTGATGTGACATCTGGGCATGGCACAGAGGAAATGGGGAGGGAGCTGTGGAGAGGGTTTCTTATCCTGCTCGTGTATAATTATTAAAGCGTGCGCCTCCTGGGAGGAGAGGAAGAAAGGAACCCCAGGCCCTGCCATGAATTAACATGGCTTACTGCTGAACCAAAGAGTGGGCTTGACAGTTGCCAGAAGGCTGGGGCAGTAATAGCCCACCTACTGGCTACACAGTTTAATGTTCGTCTCCTGCGGCTCCCCCAGCACCAGGTCTGTCCAAGAGGATCCCCTCAGCCTTCCTCCTCCACGCAAAAGCGGTTAAATCTGCTCTCGCAGGAAGTCAGTCGAAGCTTCATGCCCCAAAGCGGAGGCAGTCTGCCTTGTGAAGTGGGAGACTTCCCAGAGTGTGGCGTGCTGGGGGAGGCAGTGGGCGGCACCAGAATTACAAGCTGTAAAATCCTGACCTAATACTGACATCCTGATCCTGGCCTTTTGTTTGAAGCTGTGGAATGTGTGGCTCAGGTTTCAGGGCAAGATGCTTAAGACCAACTTCTGCTCTCTCCCCCCCCTGCTTTTTTTTTTTTTAAGGGCCCTTTGCTACCAGTGTCCAGAGAGCATTTTGCAGAGGTCTTGCTGCATGCACTCATAAAACAACGCTTTGCCAATGTCTAGATCCTCTGTCTTGCTCTTCAGATTCAAGCAGTAATACAGACAAAGTGCCCTTGGCTTAATGCAGTCCTCCTCAACCTTTTTTTTACCATTGAGAAACCCACAAAACATTCCTCAGGCTTTGAGAAACCCCAGAAGTGGTGCAATTGTGCAAAGTATGGTTCGGAAGCATGGCTGTGGACACGCCCACCTGGGCTCCCCCCCCCTTTCCCACAACCCTCCAGGTCCATCATTGGCCAATTTAGGAATGGGAGATGAGTCAACGTGACCATAGATGGCCCTATCACCAGATAAAAGTTTAGCAAATATAAAAATATATTAGCTGTTTTGAAGCTGGGGGAGAATGTCCCCCTGCCTCTCTTCTGCGTTTAGTAGCACCCATATCAGTAAAGATAACTAAGAAGTTAAAACCTAAAAATATATTTAAATTAATTCACTCTCACCCATTCAGGAAACACTTCCAGGGCCATCAAAAAACCCCAGGGTTTCAGGGACCCCTGGTTGTGGAAGCCTGACTTAACACACCCCTATTTCTTTCATAATACTGCATACAATATTACCCGTTTCACAGACAGTTTGAATTAAGGAGAGAACCTTCTTTCTGAGCTGCTGTGTGCAAAACTGTTTCTTGCATTCTTCTCCCTCCTGATGACCTGGCTGTGCTGACCTTTGACTCTGTAACCTTGGCAACTGGGTTGTTAAGTTGGTTAGGTAGGCTTGCCCAGGAAGGGGGCTTGAAGCTACAATTAATGCCTGAAACAACTTTCCCCGGGCTGTACTCTTTGGACGTCCTGCTGACTTGAAGAGGGAGGAGGGGCAGTTTCGCCCCTTCCCCTCCTGACTACAGCCACAGACTGTGTGTCCATTTGCTCAGCAGGGTCCTGTGATCCCTGCTAGCACCATTTCGTGGGTGTTCAGGAAGTTGATGATTGAAGGGGAAGGTGAGGAAAGAGCTGCTTTGAATTCAGCTCAAGGTGTTGATTCTCACCTTCCAAGTTTTTAAGATACCGAAAGGCTTTGAAGGTCTGCCTCACCTGAAATAAACTATCACCTTGCCAGCAGACTTCTACTGGTGCCCCCTTTCTGGCAAGTGGATCATTACTGCACACAGGCCATTTGGGTGACCGACTCCTTCCCTCTGGAGTAGCCTCCTTTCCGGCCAGTCTTTCAGGCTCGTAAAATGCCGCTCTTCCATCAGGCTTTCTCAGACTGATCCTGTTTAGATCTTTGTTGCTCTCTTTGTCGGGTCGTAATGTTTTCTGTTGCTGGATTATTTGCTGTGTGCACTAAAGCAGGGGTAGTCAACCTGTGGTCCTCCAGATGTCCATGGACTACAATTCCCATGAGCTCCTGCCAGCATTTGCTGGCAGGGGCTCATGGGAATTGTAGTTCATTGACATCTGGAGGACCACAGGTTGACTACCCCTGCACTGAAGTATATCCATTTTAGCTGTGGAGTTTGTGAGCTTCCCTGTTAGAAGAGTGAATATAAATTCTAAAAATAGGAATGATGAAAAGTTGATTTGTTCATCTTTGACAGGCATAAACGATATAGCAAAAAGAAATAATACAGTACATAGTTCCTGCCCTCTCCCTCCCTCCCTCCCCAGCCTGGTTTCATTTTCTGGCATGGGTTTTCTTTATATCCATGCATGGAAGTGCCTGTGGCTTGTGACACTTGCCGAAATCCCCACCTTTTTGCTCTTTTCTCTTCCTCTCCAGGTGTTCTATACTTGCTTGCAGCGCTTATGTGGCTCTGGCTCTAGGAGACAACCTCATGGCCTTGAATCATGCAGAGAAACTTCTCGAGCAGCCAAAACTGTCCGGGTCTCTTAAGTAAGCCTTTGATGCCCCCTTACTGTTGACCGTGTTCCCAGCACACTGCCTTTCGGCGTGTAATGCAGGCAGATGCAACGCCAGCTAAGCCATCAGTTGCGTGTGTGCGAGATTTATGTCCTAACTTTAAAAAGTTCATGAGGTGGGTTATAAAGATAAAAAGCATAGAGCAGTAAAAATGTAAAGAGCAGCATAGAAAAGGAAGCGACAGCCTAAAGTCAGCACCATGCTGACCACTGTCATTTTAATTTCCCAGTCATTCCTTATCGTAACTGCAAAGGAAGAGATCAAAACCTAGATCAAAATGAGAGCTTAAGCAGTACCAGGAGGACCCCTCTGGGAAGGAGGAAGCCGCCTCTGTTCTCCCCCTCCCCCTCTTTAACAGTAAAGCAGTACCTAGGCTTGCTGATGGGGAAATTGAAGAATGACTTCATACTTGTATTGGGCTTTGAAGGAGGCTCAGAGTGATGCGTAGCATTATATTTGGTGAAATGATCTCAGCATTGCAGCTTCTGTCTACGCCCTTGATTCTGCAGGCACAGATTGCTCTATGGTGAGGCCACGGTGAGGAATGTTAAATTAATAACCTCCCTGTTTAAGCAAGGAAACTGCTGCTTTGTGTTGCTCCCCCCCCCCCCCCGGTGCAATGTGGCAGCCCTGCAGAGAAGTGTTCTCTGCAGTAGCTTCTTTGATGTGACTTGTTGCCAAATTGACCCTTGTAACCATGGGGCTCTTGCCGTTGTAGGTTCCTTGGCCATTTGTATGCCGCAGAGGCTCTCATCTCTCTAGACCGAATCTCTGATGCTATTACTCACTTGAACCCGGAGAATGTCACAGATGTGTCCCTGGGGATCTCTTCAAATGAACAGGATCAAGGTTAATGAGTCCATGCTTGATTAGAACCGGTTGTGCCTTCTCTTGTCACTGTTCTACATTTTAATGCATTGCTATAAAGGACATAGAACCCTTTCTTCCACCTTTCCTGTGATCTGTACGTTTTGTGGAAACAAAGTAGCCTAGGATAGTTTGTCATTATTTATTACTATGGTGTTTGCAAGTATTAATGTCTAAAGACTGGAATTTCTAGTTAGGTTGTAATACGCTGTCATTCAGTTTTACATAAGTCAAAATCTAGGCTTTCAAACATTTGGATTAAGTCATAACTGCAGTACCAACGTTTGATATAAATGACATCCACTGGCTGCATTTGCAATTAAAATTCCATTGGCTTATTTAGCTTATGTTCGCTTTAAAAAACTGGATGGTTAAAATGCTACCAAGGTGGTGGTAAAAATCCCCTTGCTTCAACAGATGAAACTGCTCATTATTGCTTGTCAAGTTATGCTCATGGTGTTTTCTGGGCTGGTTCTTCCTGCAGGATCTGACAAGGGTGAAAATGAAGCCATGGAATCCTGTAAGTATCCTGCTGTTGGCCAGCTAGCATCTGAGTGTGTGTGTGTGTGTGGGGGGGGGAGGGATAGGATGAAAAATAGAAAAGGGGACCCCAAGGTCACCTAGGAATAAACTGCTCAAAATGCAAGGCAGGTTCAGATGCCCTCTGTATGAGACCATGATCCATCAATGTAGCTGCCCTTAAGAAGCTCATTTCATAGAATCAACAATTCTAGCAGTGGCTGATTTGCGTGTCTTTGAGTGTCTGTGTCATTCAACTGTTCAATATTGTGAGAAAGGTTTAAGGTGACTTGTGTGGCAAAATTAGTGACACAGTGAAGTGAAAAGGATTTTTAGAATTTGCCTCATGCCCATTGCAGCAGCATAAAGAATAGGGACTGGATGACTTGCCCTTTTAGGGTC
The DNA here is from genome assembly GCF_049243985.1 of Paroedura picta. Taxonomy (NCBI): domain Eukaryota; kingdom Metazoa; phylum Chordata; class Lepidosauria; order Squamata; family Gekkonidae; genus Paroedura; species Paroedura picta. Next base: position 38,276,254 of record NC_135379.1, read on the forward strand.
CTGTAGTTCAACTGCAATAAGTTTCTATGGAAGTTCATACAGATAAAGGTTAAAAATGTGTGGCGTGGACCCACATCCCTGATGTACTCCCAGAGTAGCTGCAATTGGGCAGGTTAAACAACCCTGGGGGTTGTATCTCAATCTCAGCGGGGAGGGTGTCTAAATATGTAAAGCTGGAAAAGTTCTCTTGGCTTCGATAGAGCTTGTACTCTGATTTAAAAACAGCTTGAATTATTAGACTGGAGCCGCCATCTATCAGGTGCCAAACAGATTTGCTCTACTTGATCCCCTTCAAGACCATGTGCTGGAAATAATTCTGTTTTCTTATTGTTCCCTCTTATCACTGCCTCCTCTCCCTGGCTTGTTTAATGTGTTGCCAATTGCTGATATTTTGGGAAAACTTTTTAAACATGCCATGTGTTTAAAGGATTTGTGCACAGGGTCTCAAGGTGCCTGAAACCCTGACACGCTTCTTCATCTAATGCAAATTCTATGGCAGTTCAAGAGCTTCTCTGATGACTCCTCTTCTTGTAATCTTTCCCCACTGCTCGGAGGACTACCACTTAATCCCCCATCTGGAAATGAAAATCACATCTCTCAGGCAGTTGCCAAATATATCTTGGCTGCACTAAAAATCCAAACTACTGCTACTAATTCCAAGCCACAACTAATTCCTATATGCAGTGACAATGTTGCTGTTTTCATCTGAACCTGATATTAAATACTTAATTGAAAACATCTACCTCTTCCTAAAGTGTTGGATGTTTTTCCGTCTTGTATATATCAACCACATTTATACTATTTTGTCTAAAAGCCGATGTGAACTTCCTGGAATGAATGAAGTTTAAACTTTAAAAAGTAATCGTAAATTTGCAGGGGTACATGTGACATTTCAAATATCGCTTAGAGCATCTCTTGAGATATAAAGCCCATGTAGCTTGAAGGATGTATTTGTATTCCCTTCATGTCTGCTGGAACCAACACATAAGGTTCATCCTTACATGTACAAGTGTAGGGAGGGGCAGAAGACAGAAATCCTTGGTTTTGTTGTTAACTCTGAATTTTAGTTTGTTCTCTTAGAAGAAAGAGGGAAAAACTATAGTTTGGACATCGCAACAAATGGTTTGCTTTAGTGATGGCAGTCTGATGACCGAGGAAAAGGAGGCAGATTAAAAAGGACCTTACAGGCTTGCACTAGGGAGCTGCAGCCATTCAGGCCTTCCAGCTTGTTCCTTCTGTAAATGTTTGGAAGTGCTTGTATACCTGACTACCGTGTAAAGCACCAAGTAATTCTTGGTACATCCTGGCATCTTTTTGGGTTTAAAACAAAAGAATATGTGTGTGTGTTGGGGGAATGGAAGCCTGCCCAAAATGGATTGATTTAAGAACCAAAAGGTTAAGGATTTTCCTGGGCTTAGTCTAGATGCTGGTTGATCTTTAGCGTTTGATTATTTGTTTTAACAAACCATTAATTGTATATTTTCTTTTTCCCCAGCTGGCAAGCAAACCCCCCAGTGTTACCCCAGTTCAGTCACTTCTGCACGCACCATGATGCTGTTCAACCTCGGAAGTGCGTACTGCTTAAGAAGCGAGTACGACAAAGCTCGCAAGTGTCTGCACCAGGTAAGAATTCTGTGGCAAATTTGCTAGGGAAGCTAGAAGAAGAAGAGTTGGTTCTTATATGCCGCTTTTCTCTACCCGAAGGAGGCTCAAAGCGGCTTACAGTCGCCTTCCCTTTCCTCTCCCAACAACAGACACCCTGTGAGGCGGGTGTGGCTGAGAGAGCCCTGATATCACTGCTTGGTGAGAACAGTTTCATTAGTGTTGCAATGAGCCCAGGGTCACCCAGCTGGCTGCATGTGGGGAAGTGCAGAATCAAACCCGGCATGCCAGATTAGAAGTCCACACTCCTAACCACTACACCAAACTAGCTCTAGTTAATGTAGCCCATTCTTGTCACCCTTAAAGAGTTGACATTCAAGATCTCTCTAGTTCTGTTCTACAAACTTGATTCTCTTCTGAAGATGCAGCTCCAGCAAAATCTGAACAAAACCTCAGCTCCCTTTCTTACTTGATCTACTTGATCTAGATCCTGGCTTTGATCTAGGCTCCCTTTTCTTTTCAACTTCTCCAGAATTGGGACCCGCATCTTGCCTCATTTCACAGTCTCTGTTCTTTCATCTCTGGATAGACACTTTACATTTGAGATGCTATGAATGGGGCTGTTCCAAAGGGCCAGGGAAGTCATCTATCAACCCCCCCCCCCCCCGGCTCAATGCAGAATAAATCTAAAGCATCCAGCCGCTGCTTAAAGACTGCCAGTGAGGGGCAGCTCACCTTCCTAAGCTGGTGATTCCACAGCTGAACTACTTCCTGTAAAACAAATCCCTAATATTCATCTGGTGCCATTCCACCAGTAATTTAAACCCATTACTGTGAGTCCTCTCCTCTGCTGCCAGCAGGAACTGCTCCCTGCTCTCCTCTAAGTGACAGCCTTTCAGAGACTTACCTGAGGTTTCATTTTTCCTTTCTTCTAAAAGCTGTTGTACTGTTGGGACATACATACTGGCATTCACTTTAATGGGTTTGCACACTATACCAGCCAATAGAACCATTCTCTCTAGCATTTGAGGTGGAAGCAGCATTCACACTATAAACTGCAGAAGAGCTGTGCCAAAATAAAATATCAAAACTTCAGGCAAGAGGGCATATAGTAGAGGAAATGAGAGTGATATTCAGTTTTGTGTTGAATGTGCATTGACAATCCCACCCTGGACTGGCAAACTGCTAAATTTTATGTGGTGGTCTCCTGCCAACTGGTATGCATTTTTCCTTTCTTGAATTGTACATTAAATGCACTTAGCTCCTCTTCCTTCCTTCCTGTTGGTATCCAGGCAGCCTCGCTGATTCATCCTAAGGAAATACCACCAGAGGCTATCTTACTGGCTGTATACCTTGAACTTCAGAACGGTAAGTAACATTGGCAGAAGCACAACCCCACATCCTCTTCACAGTGCGCCAAGCACCGACTATGCATATCATATTGGTGCATAGCTAGTCCTTGACAGAACTTCCTGTTAAAGCAGAGTTGTCAGGCTCATTGAGGCCCCCAGTATGTGAATGAGCCAAGATGTAAGGGCTGGGCAGCCAGTGCCTAGGACAAAGGGGTGATACTGCAAGGCCTCACCACCAGCCCCTCTCCATTCCCTTTCAAGCAGCAGCACAGGCATCCTAGACTAGATCGAAATCAGTTGATGCAGTGAAAGGGCTGGGAAATCTAGCAGGCAGCATGGGGAGTGTTAGGTATGTCAGAGGATTTGAGGTCAAGCAGGGGCATGTGGGAAGAGAGTTTGGGGGTAGGCGGTTCTTCATCCGGCCTTCTCCGGAGGGGACTTCTGATTGTGGGGAGCGGGGCTGGTCATCAAAGGTTTTTATTAGGCAAGCTGTAGAGTTTTGGCCATTGGGCTTAGCTGTCTAGGATTATTTCTAGAAGCTGGTCCTTGGTCCTTCCCGTTTTCCCATCTCTTTGTCGAATCTGGTGCGCTTTGAGTGGATGTTACTGGCGGGGAGTTCAGCCATCCCAAGTTTGCATCTTGCTTAAATTCTGAAACCTTTCCATTTTGTACAAAAGTGTCTAGCCTGAAATGGTACAAAACATTTGCTGACTTGTGGAAATATCCCCATCCCAGACGTCAGTGGTTAAGCACATAGATGGCTCACTCAGGAGAGGGGTTTGCAGTCGTGGACTTTGATCTGCATGTTGCATGTCTTTTACTCTCTTCACTTAAGCAGTGAAAGGGGGAGGGGGGGATTGAATCATGGTTCACCCTGCTGCAAAGCTTCCTGTACAGTACTAATGTCACCACAGCTGATGAGGCACAAAATATCAAACTAAACTTGTTTTGTAGGCAATACTCAGTTGGCACTACAGATCATCAAAAGGAACCAGCTGCTCCCTTCCGTGAAGATGCTGTCTGAGCTGCGAAAGAAGCCTGTATTTCAGCCTGCCCACCTGGTTCAGCCCATTCAAATGCCGGCATTTGCTGCTGTTCAGAGGAAGTGAAGCTCTACTGCACAACTGGCTATCTGAAGGACCATTTGGAATTAGGGTTGTGCGCTCCAGTGCGCCTCGGCGATCACTGAAGCCTGAAGCGGCCAGCACCATGGCACGGAGGAGAGGAGAGGAGTGCCGGCAGTGCGCCAGCTGGTGCCAAGTGGCGCGCCGCTGCCCCTCCCCCTCCATGCTGCAGAGCTGGCCGCTTCGGGCTTCACAGATAGCCAAAGTGCGCCAGAGCACACAACCCTATTTGGAATTTTGTAATAAAGAAGCTACTGTTCTGGTACCTGCACATACTGAAGTGTGCTTGTTTGAATTTTTAATTAAAATAAAATTGGTTTAAAAGAAGGCTGGAGAGTCCTCTTAACTCTATTCCCATTATTTTAGTGGGACTGAAACCTCATAAGTGGATGTTTTTTGGAAGAGTTAATGTATTTGTTCCTGGAAACAGCCCCTTTGTATCTTCATAACAGGATGTTGTATCATCGGTATAACCATTTTATTGTTTATTTTAGTAATGGTTCTTAGCTTAACAGTTCAGACATACTGCTGTTTTTTTCTAATCTCCCATAGCCTTTTCCTGCTTTTATCTTTCCTTCCCCCTTCGGTCCCAGCTGCTGAGACTACAAGGGCTTGTAGGCAGGACCACAGTTCCCCTGTATACCCCTCCCCACACTACTTCTCCTTGACTTTCTCCCGGCAAACTCACCTTTCCATACTTTATCTCCTTCACACATCTCAGCCATCTTCTGTCCTCCAAGTAATGTTCAGCTCTTTCATTGGCGATTTCAGATTTTTTTCCTTGCAATCCTGGGCTCTTCATGGCATCTTCTCTCTGGTTTATGTATCTGCATAGGGGCCTATGTTGAGAACTTGACATATTGATTGATACAAGGGGAAAGCTGCTTTCACTTGGCAATAGCATTCTTCAGAGGCCATGCCCTCTTTCTTTAGACAATAGTTTGCATAGCTATTCAGAATTCTTGAGGAAGTTGTTATGAACATGTGGTGAAGAATTCATTTACCAGATGGAAGCAGGTGGTGAATAATTAACTTGCTCAAGTTCTCCATTGAGAGCCAACATGGTGTAGTTCAGGGGTAGTCAAACTTGTGGTCCTCCAGATGTTCATAGACTACAATTCCCATGATCCCCTGCCAGCATTTGCTGGCAGGGGTTGATAGGAATTGTAGTCTATGAACATCTGGAAGACCACAGGTTGACTACCCCTGGTGTAGTTAACAGCAGCAGAATCTGGAGAACTAGCGGTTGGATTCCCCACTCCTCCACATGCAGTCAGCTGAGTGACCTTGATTAGTTAGTTCTCTTAGAGCTGTTCTCTTATAGCTCCCTCAGCCCCACTTACCTCACAGGGTGTCTGTTGTGGGGAAAGGTGTTTGTAAACCATTTTTGACTCCTTTGAGTAGTGAAAAGCAAGGTATTAAAAAACCAGCTCTTCATTTGCAGCTGTACAGATGTATTGGGCATAACTCTTCTGTAAATTAATTCACCTAGATATTTCTGGAATGAAAACAGCAAAAGCATAGCAATCAAACAAACAGTAGGAAAGAATAAGAGTCCAGTCCTTAAAGACTAAAAAAGTTCATAGCAGGGTATGAACCAATATGTCACATCTGCAGAACTGCTCTTTTCTACTGCGCCAGCCAAACACGGCTGCCCATATTGGTATACCAAATGCAAGTATAACTTTGATATTCAGAGTGTAGAGCAATGAGGTGCAGTCTTTAGTAAGCAGTACTACCTTCAGCAAAACACTCTACGCGTTAGCATTAACTTCATTCTATGGGGGTACATAGCATCCAGCTTAGTGTCAGCATTCTAAATTGGGGGGTACTTATATGAGATTGCTGGCACCTCAACCACCTCTCAATTAAAGTTTACTAATCTATTAAAGTTGTGATTTGAAAGCTCATTAGCTTTTGGAGGCTTGTGAGGACACCATTCCTAGAGATGTCCTTACAGTACTCTGAAAGTATAAGCATAAAAATCTGGCTTGTAGTGCTGTACTTAAAACCGATGTGTTTTTACACCTGGAAGCTGTGACCTTCAGCTCTAAAATGTTAATGTCACCACTTTAACAGCAAAAGGCGAAGTCTCCTTTTTGTAAGCAGCTTGTTATGTAGCTTTAAATTAAAAGGCTGTAAATTTGTCAAGATGCATCAGAATTAATAAGGGTTGCCTGTAAAATGGTTATGAACCCGGAAGGGCAAAGCAGTTTCTCAGGCTTCCAGGACAGGTCATCTGCCTATGGGCCACCACCAGCACTTCCTACGAGCACACGTTTGAAGAAATTAAAGCTGTTCAGTCCTCAAATCCAAACCATGGCCAACATTACCTCGGAGCAACAGCATTGCTTTCTCTGTTCCAAAGACTGAATTTCCAAAAAGACACATTCGGCACTACTTTCCACGTTCCAGCGGAAGGCTCAGACTCATTCCAATTCACGCCCCTTTAGGATGAGGACAGTTTGCCAAGGAAGCAATCCAGGAAGGCCTAGAGCAGATTCCGCTTCTTTCAGGTGTAATGGTCACCACCACTCTCACTAGGACACTCAAGCCAGATGTGCTGTAGTTCTCACACACATCTAGATAGCTCAGAGCAGCCTTTTGATCATGAAGGAACCCCTGAGATATTTTTCAGGCTCCAAGGAACCCCAGGAGTGGTGGCATGTCCCCTCAGAGAAGTAGGAAGTAAGATGCAGGAGCCAGCCAACCACTTGATCATTTACTATTCCATTCATTTACCATTGCCTGTAGAGCAACGGGAAGTGTGCTCCAGTGATGCCAGTGGCCACCCAAACTTCTGGGAAAGGATGTGTTAGCCCCTGGGGAGTTCTCCTGTGATCCCAGCGTTTCTTGGAACTCCGGCTGAAAATCTCTGGCTTTATACTTTGCTTCCTTAGGGTCTTAGAATGAACCAAGTGCTTGAGCCTTGGATGACCATGCTGTCCAAGTGGAGGGAAAGTGCAGGCTCCCAGCCCTGGTGGATGACACCCTTCTGCTTGACTGGTGTGTGAATGTATTGCTCGCTTTGTCTGGCATGGCACCAATCTCCTGACGAGGCTGCAGTCCCATCCCAACTTTGCTAGAGTTCATAGCCTCAGCTTCCAATCTTGAACAGCGAGCTTCCCTAGTCCTACAACTCCGTTCCCTGCTGCACATCCTGCCATGCAGCACATTCTCCTGAACACTCACATGGGGGGAGGTTGGGACTTGAAGAGCACCAGCTCTGCATGTGGAAGGTTCCAGGTTCAGCCCCCAGCATCTCCAGCTATAAAGGATACAGGTACTGCCTGCCTGAGCAGACAGTGCTGGCCTTGATGTACCCATGATCTGATTCTGTATAAGCCAGCCACATAGGTGTTTCATGCTTGTCACCCAGTCATTGGTTGGTGTCCGTTTCTGCATCTAGCCTCATAGCCACCCCAAGAGGAAAGTGAAGCACACACCTTGGAGGGCAGGGGGGGACGGACCGTGCTTGTGCTATATCTGCTAAGAAAGGAACTGCCATTTACAGAGAAGACACAGGCCACAGGGGAAGTGAAACTCACATTTATTTGATTAAACAAAAATAAAAAATGAACTGCATAGAAACATTTTAAAGTCCAGAGAGACAATGACTTTGTTTTAAGGCTGCCAGTAGCTGATACATCGTCTCCTTGCTACCTCCTTCAGCCTTTCCCCATGGACCACAAAGATACATTCAGAAGCCTCCATTGAACACACAAAACTAACATTTTAAGCCTCTTTGAACACAGCTTGTGCCTCACCTGTCCTGCTTTACTCTGCCACCTGCAACAATTAAAGAGTTCAGAACAACAGCTTTTAAAAAAGAGGCTTCAAATTGAAGCGGGGAAATTTGGTTCTCTCTCAACTATACGGATCAGAATATTGCTTTTCTTGCAAGACTTAAACTCTGCTCCCTAATGGACACCACACACCCCAAAAAAGCCGAGTGCCAGACTCAAGGAGGGAATGGTAAGAACACGACCGGTTCGAGAGGAGCCCTTTCAGGAAGAATCCTGAAGTGGTATGTTGAAGTACTTTCAAAATGCAGCAACAACAACAAAAACCTTGCTCAAATAATTTGGATAGAACAACCAATTCTCTCTCTCTGTATGTGTGTGGTTGTCTGCAAGAGTTAATTTTTTTCCATGCTGATTTTTGGACATGTTTCCCTTTTGGTCTTAGACCATGCAATTAGTGTTGAGGCACAGAAAAAAGAAACAGGGAATGCTTTTTTTTAAAAAGGCATGTTGAACCACTGGTACTTTAATAAGTACAAAATCACCCTATGCAGATATACAACAGGTGAGGCACAGCACAAGGAGTATCATTTACAGTTAAGAAAAGTCACCTCTAACAGTCTGGGTGATGAAGCACACGTGACGTTGACTATTGTTAAAAAATCTGGCTTAAGGGGAAGGGACTAAAAACAAGATCTCTCCCTGGGAAAGAAGGCTACATCGACTGAGAAGTATTCTAGAAAGCTACCAAGAAATTTACTAGTTTGCCGGCTTACAGAAAGCCATCTACTCTACTACGTACAGTTAACATTCAGTTACCAAAGCCCTGACAAAAGGAGCTTCACAAACAAAATAAAAAGGCAACCTGAGTTTGTAAATTGATACAATCATGGAAGAGGTCTAAGACCTTACAGGTACACAAAGCTTTTTTTAAAAAACAAAATCTTCCTGAAGGACAATGTACTGTTTAAAGTTTAACAATGATGGAAGGAGCCCTCCCCCTCCCCATCAATGACAGCCAATCTTTGGCTTGTTAACCCGTAAGATCGCTTTATATATACACAAGAAAGGTACATCCACCACCGGCAATGCCTGCCAAACTCAACACATGATCATCGCTAGCAGGTTTCTGTACCTGTTTTCTCCAACTCACGGCTTGAAAAGTGAGACTGAGGAACACCGGAAGGATTAGGATTCTCCTCTCCCCCCAGGACTGCAACTGTGTGCTTCTTTTTGAGCTATACTGCAAACGGGAAGCAATAGATGGAAGGAAATCCCTTAAATAGCCCCATTTAAGCAGCCTTGAGAGAAACATTCTCATACTGCCAGTTGTGCCCCAACCAACAGAAAATAACTCGTTCCAAATCCCTTCCGTCTTTTTAAAAAAGGGGGGAGAATATTGTATCCTGCGATGAAGTCTCACCAGGAAAGGAGAGTTTGGACCCGAAGCATGCTGGGTCCCTCTCTGCCCCCACCCAATTCTTAAAAACTCTTTTGAGAACAAAATCTATTACTTTTCTCTTGAAGAGAAGAGACCTGTGGTCCTAAGAACACTGCAGCTAATGAAGAATATGTTTCACCATGTCAGCCAATAATACCGAAAGATATGAAAATGGTATCATTCTCATAGAACATCAGGTTCATGAAGAATTATCAGTAGATTTGCCTGAGATTTCCAAAAAAAAAATTCTTATTTACACTTTTAGTATGGCCAGCCAAGTATTTCTAAAGAAAGGCAGCCACATGTAAAGTCATTAAGTTTAAATATATTTAAGTTGTGTATCTACTGGGGACAGACACACCATATTTTGCTACTTATAGTCAATCCCTTTTCTCCTCATGTTGCAAAACCGCTTTCTTCTATTACTTCCATGCTAAATTTGAGGTAGATGTTTTGCTTCTTCTCCAAAGTGAGGTAGAACTTTACATAGACTTTGTTCAAACATCCTGTACCACAGCAAACTGTGTTCTGCTGGTTTTTCAAGGACTCTAGGATCAGAAACAGTGTTTGTCTAACGCAAGGACCAGTGTTTTTACTTTTACTTTTAAACACAGCTCCAAATTCTGTGTGTCTAAACTTATTTTTAATTTTAAGAAATACCCTATTACCTTTTGGCACTATTTGGATATACTCACTTTAAAAAAAAACGAAACACAAAATGCTTTGGCACTTTTTAATTTAAACCAGAACTCAACACAGGAAATCTTCTGATCTTCAAAAGAAATCAGATATGGCTAAATCAAGCAGAAACCTCTCTTCAATAAATTAATTTTGGCTTAACTAACTAAAAGAGACAGCACCAATCTCACCCAATTCCAGCAGAACGCCACGAAGGAAGTGCCTTCCTTCTTCTCAAATCCAATTCATTTCAAGATTATTTAAAGGATATTTCAGGTCCCCGCCACAATAAATCCTTGAAGGTTTCCCCCAAAAGAAGTTATACTCCAGGTTTATAACATGAAGGTGCTGCTATTTAGCATCCTCTTGGGCCTTCAGCAATATATATAAGGGGAGGGGGTGGGATTTGGTAGCAACAAGACTGGGTTTATACAACTGAAAAAACAATGTGACTTTGATGGAGAACATTTGGGGCAGAGCAAAAAAGAAACAGTTTATGACACAGCTCAGATTTCTTTGCAAGTGTTTAGTGCACAACCATCAGTCTCCCCCAGGTTTAGAAAATGGTAGAGTGACCTCACCTTTTTCCTAAATCGGGTTTACTAGCTTAGAAGACTATATTAGACGGCTTAAGAAAAATAAGCAGAAGTTAGCAGCTCGTCTACAGACCTCTGCTGACATACTTTTGGTAGGTTTGATTTTGTTCAGTAACCCACTGAAGCCTCTCAAACATGCAAACTTGAAGACTTGAATCCTGAACATGACTCCTAGATCCAATGAAAACCAAGCCTCTAAGGGAAATAATGTGTTGGCATTACATTTCCCCTGCATTATCACACAGCTTAGATTCATAGTTTCATTAAAAAAAATCTCTAATCAGAAGCCACATAAAGACCACAAATGGGATCAAGCATTTTTTTGCACAACTCATAGCTATAACTGTACAGGAGTCATTCCGGATAGCCAAACAGCAGCATTTAAAACCTTATGATACGAAAGCTGAAAATATGTATCAAGTTATCTTTTTGGTTTTTGCTTTATGCCAAAAAACAGCAGATAGAGGTTAACAGCATAGCTATGGAAGAAAAAAAAAAACAAGCCCCACATTCCTTCCAAACAAGTACGGAGATTTCTGGCTTCTCCAAGCTTGTATAGCAAATACAGGAAGAAAGTCGTGGAACTCCAGAGAATTCCACCACCAGTGGCTTCCCACTACACGAAAGGCTGGAATGGCACAAAGGGGATTTTTTATTCAACAACAACATACTAGAAATAATTTGTTTTTAGACAAGCCTGTCAGAAAATGAGAAGGGTGACATCAATAGAAGAGGCAGCCAAGCATCTGCCTTACAATACCCACAAGAGGGCCTATCAACTCTAAAATTAAAGCTTTTTAACCATCTTTGGTAGTTAGAAATGAAAATCGGACCTTATTTCTCCTTACCAAGTCACAAGCAAAATGCTCCAACTTGGAGAACCTAGCGTGCCTTCCAATGTTACAAGAGGATCGCCTACTAAGCATCAAGGAGGAATGGAATACTCTTGTCTCCAGTGGTACACAGGAACTGCATGGAGTCTATAGGACCCTGCCCCTTTCCCAAACTCAATCTACTTCCAGCAAGCATTGTGGTATCTGGCACAGGACAAAACCTTCCCTTTTGAGTAGAATGGAGCAGGCTCATAAAATATATTCTTTGTAACGAAGAATGTCAAGTTGTGACTACAGGATCACCTCAAGAGAATCTTACTGTATGACCCACCCTTTTTTCTTCGATCAGAGAAGCTACTTTGAACATGAACAGCCTCATGATGTTGAAATATGTTTATCTATATCCAGCCTACCACCAAGAGTAACCATGCATAAGGGGCGAAAAATGAGTTGGAGGACTCTACTTTCAGGTGTGCATCATTTATTAGAGGCTACACCAAAATGTTGTCTGATGAACTTTTTCCCAGGGTTGGCTCGTGGAGGCTGTTAGCAACCTTGGGCAGCAGAATCACCACCAACCATGACCCAAAAAGGCATTGCTGCTGGAGGTGCAATGAATGTTAACACCGCCCTTCAAGAGGTGCTTAAGACTGCACTTCTCCATGATGGTTTAGCCCAGGGGTAGTCAAACTGTGGCCCTCCAGATGTCCATAGACTACAATTCTCATGAAGCCCAAATGCTGGCAGGGGCTCATGGGAATTCTAGTCCATGGACATCTGGAGGGCCGCAATTTGACTACCTCTGGTTTAGCCTGTGGAATTTGTGATGGTGCCAAAGCCTTAGACAAATACCAAGCCCACCTTTGTGTTCTTGTGTCACACTGTGATGAACCCATGTATATGTCAAGCTTCCTGAAGTACTTTGTGCCGAACACCAGATCAATTTAATAAAGGTTGATGACAACAAGAAACTGGGTGAGTGGGTTGGTAAAAAAAAATCCTGTAAAGTTGTGGGCTGCAGTTGTGTGGTTGTAGAAGACTATGGCAAAGGATCTCAGGCCAAAGAGTACTTCAAGTGCAAATAAAATACTTTGAGCCTGGAAAAAAAATTGTCTAATGTAAATTAGGTCTGAGGGTTTTTTATTTGAAAAATAAGTTCTGCCATACTGACTCTACAAGAACCTGGAAATATCTGTATGTGAAGAGGAGTTGGCTGGACAAAAACAGTCTTGAGTAAGTTGATTTAAAACTGAAAAGCTTAAAGAACATTCAGAATCTCACCTGTCTGCTCCTCCTTATGTCCTATGAATTCATTGGGTTGCAAGTTCTCTGCTCTCTACTGGCTAGAGGACAACTACATGACAGAACTCAAGTTTCTTAATTACTATAAATTAACTCTGTAAGAAAATGTGAAAAGTGCAACTGGAACAAATCCTGATTATACTAGCTCCAACCAAATTAGTTAAGCGGGCATTTCAGACTTCACATTTAAAGCTTCAAAACATCCACTTAATGGAAGCGGAAACAGAAGACAACACCAAGGATGAAAGCTGATTGCTACTCTGTTGGACTTCCAGTAAGGATCGAGAGAAGGCAGTGCAGCACATGTGAATCTCTTCTCAAAGTAAGCTTGTGTTGGATCCCAGCACCACAAGTTGCAATCTATCACACACCTACTCAGGAGTAAGTTCTTACAGAGTTCAAGGGGACTTACTCCCAAGCAAGTATGCAAGGAAGCAAGATGGCAGGATGTCTATCGGAGAGATCAAAGACTCGAAAGGAATCACATTCCTATATTTTGGTATAAAATATGGAGCTTCTTGCAGAAGTGTAACAACACTTTATTTCTTCAGTGCTAAATGCTGTGGCTGACTTTTAAAAAAGACACTCACTTGTTTTGGTTTCAAGAAGCTTGCACCCTCATTTTACGAGACATTCTTTGGTGCTAGAGCAAATGAGGTAGAGTTTTGGTGGCTTTCGTTCCACCCATAACCTCCAGTCGACCAGAGAAAGCCACAAGGGTGCTCTGGAAATATGAAGGTTCTAGACAGATGTTCCATTCAAAGAGGAAGGGGAGAGGAGAAAGACTGACAGAAGCAGGAAGCCAACTCCATTAGATGAGCCAATACAATCCATTTTCCTTCATCTGGGACTTGTGAAACACACCCTGAATTTCCAAATTTGTGCTTCCTGTTACTTGTCTCTGAAAGATTACACACTTCTGTTGATAAAGCTACATTTAAAAAAAAGAAGTTAATTCTTAAATGCAAGGCTCAAAAACAATTTTGCTTCTTCAGAAGAAATGGAACATTAAGCCCAACTGTTTGGCTCATTGCCTCTCAACATGCATTGCAAATACAACAGTTAGCCTTGTTCACTAGATATACATACATGGCAAGGAAGGGGAGGAGAAAGGGAAAATTTTTTTAAGGGCTTTGGGGGAAGAAAAAGAAGCTCTAAAACAAAAATTCAGTCTTGACAATCAACAACAGCAGTGCTGCAGTCCAAAGAGCTCCTTTTGATGCGAGCCTGGGCTTGCATTTGTGCATCAGAGTCCTTCTGGGCTTTCCTCTCCTGCCCATCATATCAGCAGCAGCCCCCCACGCTGCATCAGGTCACTTCTCAATTTCTCAAGTTTTGGGAGCAGTTTGTCTAGCATAGAGGAAAGGGTCTGCTTCCCAAAAAAACGGGAATCTCAAGGGCCTTCATGCACGAGCAACACTGACCACACGACCCTTTCGATTAGGGGGCCCCCAACCACGAAACTAAGAAGTTAAGCATATTAAAACATTTGTGCATTTTCTTATCAGGTTTGTTTGTGTTGTGGAGTTACTGCATTTGTTCAAAAAATATACATGCAAAATAACAAAACACTAAAATTAAAAAAAAAAAACCCAAAAACAAAATAAAGACGACCCTAAGCTTTTCCTGGTGAATCCCATTCCACTTCTGCAAACAAGAGAAATCGACATCTTCCAGAAATGAGACACTATGTTGAACAGTAAGTCAAACGCACTGAGGTATAAAAAAAGGAGAACAAGGAAAGAGTTCTCTGCTGCAGCAGCATCTAAAAACACAACCCTTCACCCTCCCTCACCCCCCCCCACACAGTATCATCAAAACACGAAGTTAAAAGTATCTAAAGCTACTTTCTTCTTTTTAACGATGAGCGCATGGCTCTTCTGGCAGAATCTACAGAATTTACTACACAAACCACCTAAATGTGCACAGAGAACATGTTTGTGCATGATGCCCCATCCAGGGAAAAAGGGTAGTTTTATAACTGTACTGTGTATATTGTGGAGGTAAAGAACACAAAGATAATGAGGTAGATAAGAAAGCTTAACATCACAGGCTCACTCCCTGCAGATAAAAAAGGGGAAGTACATTCATCTATAAAAAAATTAAAGATGAGGTAGGTTTGAACTAGCGTTGTAATTCTGCGTTCTCTTAAAAGGATTCTTTTTTTTTCCCTGAGACAGTTTCTTCCTAGTACAGATAAACAGATCAGAAGATGAGAATTCGATTGTTTCCAAAGTCAACCACAACAACCATGCCATCTGGGGTGACTGCAATACCTGAAGGACGGTCCATCTGACCAAAGCCACTTCCCTGAGTGCCAAATTTGCATAAGAAGCTACCATTCGGCTCAAATATCTGCACACGGTGATTCCTGGAATCTGCCACAATGATACGGCCTTCCTGATCGACGGCCACACCCTGCGGTCGCAGAAACTGGCCGTTGCTTGTACCTTCGGAGCCAAGGAAGCGGGCTGACTGGCAGTCTGGGTGGATGACCAGGAGACGGTGATTGTTGAAATCTGTCACTACCAGATGGCCTTCGTGATTGAACGTTACGCCCCTCGGGGAATCAAAGTGCTTCCAGAGCGCTCCTTCAAAACCGTATTTATTCAGAAACACTCCCTCAGGGCCAAACAACTGGATCCGATGATTCCTCGTGTCAGACACCAGGATTTTGCCTTCTGAGTTTACCGCCACGTCCCACGGGTAATTAAACTGACCGTTCTTGGTTCCTTTCTCCCCAAACTTCAGAATGAACTGGCCATCAAAAGTGAAGATCTGGATGCGATGATTGTCTTTGTCTGCAACAACGATCCTCCGGGAGGAGTCACAGGCAACGCCAGCTGGCCGATCAAACTGGCCAGGCCTCGATCCCAAGGTGCCAAACTTGTGGTGGAAAGCACCGCAAGGCTTAAAGACCTGGATGCGGTTGTTGCTGCGATCGGCAACAATGATATAGCCTTCTTTGTCTACACTAACGCCCCAGGGACGGCACAGCTTGCCGTCACTGTCCCCCTCGCTACCGAAGCAAAGCCCTGGCAGTCCAATGCCAACGTAACTGCGCCCAGATTTGACCATGACTTTGAACGGGCTGTTTTCTATATGCTGGTTGCACATCATGACAGATATCAGGTGTTCCCCTTCCAGCTGAGGCCTGTAGTTGACAAGATAGGTTCCATTCTGCTGGTCGCAAATGTCTGCTCCAAAAAGATTTCCATCCGGCCCCATTACCACGATCGAGAGCATGTCTCCCCCGGAAAGCCGAGGTTCCCCATCATGGTCATAACCGATCACTGTGAAAGAGGCCACTTTGCCTTGCAGTGCACGTTTGAGACCTTCCCCTGTGGCTTTGGTCAGAGGAGCGAAAGCCCCACTGCTGACAAACCCCATAGATTTGATGGCCATGTACAGTGCCTGATCCGGAGGAGTGAACATGACCCTGTCATCCTCCTGAGGCTGCAGGAAGCCTCGGATGTTCTTCAGCTCCTGTACCTGAGCGAGCATACGGTCGCGAGCCAAGAGGATATCCATGTTTCGGCCTTCCTCTAGGACCTGCTGAACTGCACTGATGGTGTTGTCTAACTTGTTCAAGTTCTGACGTAGCTTTTCAACCTGAAGGTAGAGAGACTTGGCTTTCACTTGGCGGATTTTTTCCACCTAAAATGAAGATTAAAACACACGTGTTCATAAGCTACGGACTAAAATGCAATAGAAGTGTTATTTTGCTGCTAGGTCAGATGAGGCTGGCCTTGACCAATAGATTCAGGTGTGTAGCCATTAGGATTGGGCGCTTTGGTGCCCAAAGCAGCCGGTCTCTCCTGGCGCAGCAAGCACCGTGCCGCGGGGGGGGGGGGGGTGCTGACGTCAGCACACCGGTGGGACTACACATGCTGACGCCCACGCCTCCCCTCACCGCGGTGCTTGCTGTGCCGGGAGAGACCAGACGCTTCGGGCACCGAAGCGGCCAACCCCAGTAACTACGTTGGCCTGAAGCAGCAGAACAAGGTTTGAGTCCTTTAAGACCCAGCTTTCCTGTGCATGCACAGCTGGTATCTGAAGAAGTGAGCAATCACACAAAAGCTTATACCTTGAATAACACTTTGTTGATCTTAAAGGGCCTCAAACCTTGTTCTGCCTTGACCAATGCAACTCAATTGACAGAAGACCTCTTTTGTTCCAAGCTAGGGAAGAAACAGATTGCTGGCCGTGAGCTTTTAATTTTTCTGTAACCGAAGTTCTTAAACTGAAATATTTTAAAGAATGGAACTATTTTTCCTCACCTCACTGATGTAAAAACTTATCGTATCTAAACTCTTATTTTATTCAACCGTTCACAGCTCTGTGAACAATCTATTTAAAAACTTAAACTTAAACTTAGACTTAAAAACTCAGACGGAGACATTGCTACTCAATGGAAATTTCCTTATTTGTATTATGCTCATATGGGCAACATGTTCACCATGACAAGATAGTACAGTGGATAGATAGCTTTAGCCTGTAGGTCAAATAAGCTGCTCCCCTATCATACAGCCATTAATATTTGGTTAAGACTGCCAACCAGTCTCTTTGCTTCAGTGACTGAAGAGTGGTGCAAAGAGAAGTTGCAGCATCAGTTTGGTTGCAGCCGGATGTGATGTCATGGCATCTAATTCCCCAGTCTCTGTGGTAAAAATGATAAGATTTTGAAAATTCCTAGAGTGACCTGACATTACTTCTGGGCCAAATTGGAAGTGGCATCAAGACCTTGCTTCCCAACCTTCATTCTTGCTTCTGGTGGAAGCAGGAGATTGCCTGCCAGATCAGGCAAAGGGATAAGCCTATATGTGGAGCAGCAAGTAAACATCACACAGTAATTAAACATTACCTTCCACAGCAGCTCACACTCCCTTTCTTCCAGGGCCTTCTTGTGCCTAGAGGTCACAGCCTTTACTTCAGATTGTACCATCTTTGCCTTCATCTCAACTTGCTCTGCTACTGCTTGAGCTTGCTCAATACTCAGCTGCAAGGGGAAGGAAGAGAAGATTGCTTCATCAAAGTCGTTAAAAATCAGCGCACAGGTCATTCCTCATGCAACCAGTTATTCCAAAACTGCAGCGCAGGAAGACTCTATGTTTATTCTACATGCTCAAGTTCTTTATTATATCGTCAGTTTTCGTTCCCATGGGAAAACACTTTTCTGCCAGTAACTTCCTCTTTTCCCAAATAAATGGGGATAAACGTCTCAGGGACTGTGCCCTGCATCAAAGGGAATTTCCCTGCCCAATTGCAATTGCAACCAGATAAAAAAATAGTACAGGTGATTGTACAGACATTTCAAATTCTCAGTTGCGGAGCAGCCATAGGGAGGTGCAATAACGCTGCAGTGTGAGTATAAATAAATTTAAAAAATGAATATCCTTTTTCTCCCAGGATCCTCAGGTGGAATGTTGGAGGTGTGGGGGAAGCAAACATAATTTTAGACTGACCCAAACATGCAGGCGAGGGAAGCTAAACTCTACAATCTCTCCTGACTAGACATTGCTGCGTTTGGTTGATCTCAGCATTTTTCACGCACAGCTGTTGACTTCTAATGTCAGAACCAGGTAGAAAGAATATTTCAAACACAGGAGCAACACATAGAAAGAGATACCCGCTTCACCTGCATGCTCCAATTTTGTAAAGAACAGAGCACACGCAAACAAGAGAGAGGGCATTTATATCATTAAGAACTGTGTAGCTGTTGAGCAATTCTGAGAAGTTGGGAGATCTCTGGAATGTGACCCTCATCAATCTCTTACATGGAGAAATCTCGTGTCCTTCATCATAGGTCTACTTCACGTCACCTGGTTTGGCCCTGTTTTTGGTTGCCTGTGCTGGGTAGGAGGCAGGTACTTTTGGCTTGCTCTGCAGCAGCCAGCCTCTCTTCCAGATTGTACATGCAGCCTTTACAGGCATGCTGACTATTGCAGGGAGATGAGTGTAAGTCTCCCCTTGCCACCTACACATGCAGCTTCCATGAAGACTTGCTTTAAAAAGGCAGGTGAAACAGAAACGATAAAGGTAAAGGTATCCCCCTGTGCAAGCACCGAGTCATGTCTGACCCTTGGGGTGACGCCCTCTAGTGTTTTCTTGGCAGACCAAGAAAACCACCTGCGCCACAAGAGGCTTTCTAATGAGATGATAGTTATTACAGAACTACAAGCCAAGCTTCTTGATTTGATGCCATAGTCTTTTCTGCACTCTCTCCAGACCCAAAGGGGATTCTTCCTGGGATCTTCTGAACCACTCTTCCTGTTCCAATGAGGTAGAGAATAGCTAGGACAAGCTCTTTGTTTTGGGCAGGGGTAGTCAAACTGTGGCCCTCCAGATGTCACCGGACTACAATTCCCATGAGTCCCTGCCAGCATCTGCTGGCAGAGGCTCATGGGAATTGTAGTCCAATGACATCTGAAGGGCCGTAGTTTGACTACCCCTGGTTTTGGGGTACAAAACAAGAGGGTGTCAGGAAAGGTCTTAGTGGGCACCCACAAGGCACCATGCTGAGGATCACTGTGATTCTGGGAGTCTGAACTGACACCAGGTGACAGTTATTAAAAGTTTATACAAATCGGGAAAGATTAGTGACCCATTCATCCACAGCCAATCTCTTTCGACAGTTTCCTTTTTTTAATCTTCTACGTTGTGTCTCAAAGGTATCATTAGAAACAAACTTTTTTGTGTTTTAGGGTTAGACACGCAGTTTGCCCTTGTTAGCTCATGGTCATCAACTGAAATGTAGTTAAAGATTAGATATAAGCCAAAACTTGCATTCCACTTAATGGTATGTAACAAGACAAGATACAGGTCACTTCCCATAAGTCTATTTTGAACACTTATCTCCCCACAGAATTAACATGTAGAAGAAGAGTTGGTTCTTATATGCCACTTTTCTCTACCCGAAGGAGGCTCAAAGCAGCTTACAATTGACTTCCCCTTCCTCTCCCCCCAGCAGACACCCTGTGAGGTGGATGAGGCTGAGAGAGCTCTGATATCACTACTCGGTCAGAACAGCTTAACAGTACCCTGTCAAGCCCAAGGTCACCCAGCTGGCTGCATGTGGGGGAGCTCAGAATCGAACCCGGCTCGCCACATTAGTCTGCACTCCTAACCACTACACCAAACTGTATTTTCCAATCATTTTCATACAGAGTGGAATTAAGGAACTATTAATGCAGCCCACCACTTGTCCAGGGCCAACAGAAAACCAGCACTGGATGATAGGAGTGTCAGTCTAGGACAGCCTTCCTCAATTTTTTACCATTAAAAACCCAAAACATTCTTCAGGCTTTGAGAAATCCCAGAAGTGGCATGAAGCATAGCTGTGTACATGTCCATCCCATAAAATAAGCACAAAACCCACTCCCCCCCCCCAACACTTTAACAACTACCTCAGGAGGGCTGCCACAGGCTGCATGTGGAGGAGTGGAGTCAGCTTGGTGTGGTGGTTAAGAGCGGCAGCTTCTAATCTGGTGAGTCAGATTCAATTCCCCACTCCTCCACATGCAGCCAGCTGGGTGACCTTGGGCTAGTCAGAGTCCTGTTAGAGCTGTTCTCACAGAGTAGTTTCTCTCACAGCTCTCTACCTACCTCACAGTGTGTGAGCTCTGGGGAGAGGAAGGGAAGGCAATAGCGGGGTATATTTTTAATTGCTTCATGGCCAGGAATCTTCCTGTTCATCTAAGGAGACTAGTATTTTAAAAGTGTGCAAGAAAGTAGGGCTCATCTTGAGAAACTTACACCCTGGCCTTCAGTGTCCAATATGTGTAGTTCCTTCTACCCGACTCTCCTCCTCACTTTTGTTTAACCGCAGGCAGAATTGCCTGGATCTAACTCTAGGAGTTTCCTATAACAGGAAATTGAAAGAGTAACTGATGTTTACTCCATGTAGCTAAGTTGATTCAAACTCATTATATGGCTTTTGTTTTAGAAACTAATGATATTTAAATCCCTACATAATTTTGTGTACAATTAGTGAAATCTGGCTTGCTTTATATACATTTTAGGACTACTCTTTCAAGTGATGTTGGAATAAACCTGTACCACCTGAAAAATGTATTCTCTGAGAATACAGATCTGTAATTAGGGGAAAGATCTCCTGCCCCATATGTTGTTTCTTTTCTTTAATGGGCACTAGTTGGTCCTGGATGATTCGCTGGCTTAGTTTCCTGATCTACATTTGATATTTAAAATAAACTCTTGTGCCAGCAGGTGGAGCTATTCAGAAGGAGACAGAAGGGAAAAGAGAAATTTATTTCAGTTTCAGAATTCTTTGATATATATAGTGTTTCAAGCTGTCAATAGGACAATGTTCATAATCCTGAAAGGAAATGCCTTTCAAGCTCAATAGCAAATGACCACATCAAATTACAGCCTGACAGAAAAATCAGAGTGCCACAGCTGATATAATAATAATAATATAAAATCTCTATAAAGCTCTCTTTCATTGTAAGATAGATCTATTCCACTAGTTAAATGGCATCTGCCCACAGAAAATTATGAATTTGGATGGATGGATGCGGTCCACTGAAAAATTCTTTATTCCTTCATCACATACTTCAAAGATTTGTGATTATGTTGTACTAGTTCAGAGATCCTTTTAGCCAGAAATAACAGCAAACTGGCTGATCTCCTGAAGGGAAGAACCTGAACCATAACTCACCTGTTATTATAGGGTACTGTTATGGGATGTCCCATTCAAGATGTCCTCTGCCTCAGAGGGAGAATGACCACTGAACACTTACCATGAAACATCCTTCTCCTCTGAAGACAGGAGGACTTCTTGACCCTCCCACATCATCATCATCATCACCACCATCATCATCATGATTGGCATACTTCTGTCTCAATTCTTCATTCCAATTTGAATTACGTAGTATATCATTACATTGTTGATTTTTCCTATAGATATTATAGTTGTAGTTTTCTTGAAGTTACAGACTGCAGAGTTACTGGAACTGAGGAAAGGGTTACACCCACAAAAAGTTGTTCTTGCCCGTAAGTGAATGGTGGGAATCACCCATCTAAGATGTCCAGTCCTTAGAGAAAGGCCCTTCATGGTAGGTGTCCAATGATTGTCAAGTTTTCCTTTGCCACAATATCTTCTTGAAGGTGCAGTGACCAGAACTGTATACAGCATTCCAAATGAGGCTGCACCATAGATTTCTACAAGGGTATTATGATGCTCGCTGATTTTTCAATCTCCTTCCTAATAATCTCTAGCATAGCATTTGCCTTTTTAAATTGTGGTCCACACACTGAGCAAACATCTTCAATGAGTTATTTACCACTACTCCAAGATCTCTTTCCTGGTCAGTTACTGCCAGTTCAGACCCCATTGTTGTTGTGTAGTAGTTAAAGCCAGCTCAGGTTCCATCAATATTGTACAGTGGTTAAAGCCAACATGGTGTAGTAGTTAAAGAGCAGCAGCCTCTAATCCAGATAACCAGTTTAGATTCTCCACTCCTCCACAGGCGGCCAGTTTGGTGACCTTGGACTAGTCACAGTTTTCTTTGAGCTGTTCTCACAGAGCAGTTCTGTTAGAACTCTCTCTGCCCCATCTACCTCACAGGGTGTCTGTTGTGGGAAGAGGAAGGGAATTTGTAAGCCGTTTTGGGACTCCTTTGGGTAGTGAAAAGCAGGGCATAAAAATAATCTCTCCTTCGTACCTATATTTATAGTTAGGATTTTTTGTTTCCATGTGCATTAATTTTCACTTGCCCACATAGAACCTCATTTGCCACATTGATGTCTACTCGCCTAGCCTCGACAGGTCCCCACTTCACTGCTTACTCCCAACACCAAATCATTAATGAACAAGTCCCCAGTACCCTACTGCTTCCCACCTTCCAGTGCAAAAACTGCCCCATTATACTTTGTTTCCTGCTAATTAACCAGCCTTTAATCCAGAAGAGGACTTGTCCTCTTATCCCATGATTTCTGAGTTTACTTAGGAGCCCTGGATGAGGAATTTTATCAGAAGCTTTCTAGAAGTCTAGGTAAACAGCATTTTCTGGATCACCTTTGTCCACGCTTGTTCACCCCTCGAAGAACACTAAAAGGTTAGTGAGACAAGTTCTACCCTTACAGAATCCATGCTGGTTCTTCCTCAATGGTTCATTAGTGTGCCTTCTAATCCTATCTTTAATTACAGATTCCACCAACCTACCTGGTACTGACGTTGGACTAATTGGCCTGTAATTTCCTGGCTCTCCTCTGGAGCGTTTTTAAAAGACAAGGATTGCACTAGCAACTTTCCAGTTCTCAGGAAAGGAGGCAGATTTTAGTGACAGATTGCATATTTTTGTCAAGAGATCCACAAGTTCACATTTGAGTCCTTTCAGAACTCTTGGGTGTATGCCAGCTGGGCCTGGTGATGTGTCAAGTTTTTAATTTGTCCATCAGTCATAGGACCTCCCCTCTCATCTCTCAACCCAAATCGGGGCCTTCAAGACCCCTCCTGGAATCGTTGGGTCTAGAGTGGGCAAGCACCTCTTTCCCTGCACAGTAAAGACAGAGGCACAAAATGCATTCCACTTCTCTGCCATTCCTCTACTATCTTTAAGTAATCCTTTTACCTCTTCTTCATCCAAGGGCCCTCACTGCCTCCCTGACTGGTTCTCTGCTTCTAATGTATTTAAATAAATGTTTAGTGCTGGTCTAAGTGTTTTGCAATATGCCCCTCATAGTTCCCTTACGTCACTCAGATTACCGACTTGCATTTAATTTGCCAAAGCCGTTTATTTACCTCAGTCAGACAAGCCTTTCATCACTTAAAAGAATCCATCTTACCTTTTACTGTTTTCATGACCTTGTTAGTTGACCATTCCGGCCTTTTCTAAAGACCTATTTGTACCTTTCCTAACCTGTGGCATACATTGTAGCTGAGCTTCCGGCACTGTAGTTTTAAATAGCCTCCAAGCTTTCCAAAGTATCTCCTTACCTCTCCTTTCTGTTTCTTCATCCCATAAATTCCAGGTCACCTATACCAGGGGTAGTCAACCTGTGGTCCTCCAGATGTCCATGGACTACAATTCCCATGAGCCCCTGCCAGCAACCACTGGCAGGGACTCATGGGAACTGTAGTCCATGGACATCTGGAGGACCACAGGTTGACTACCCCTGACCTATACTGCTACTGTAGCTGGGAACAGGGAGCAGTTGTTGCACAATCCCACCAACTGTGGCAGGAAATTTAGGCAGTAGCTACAGCTGATAATCTACAACAGCCATAGTATGTACAGGACCCACAGGCTAATTGCATGCTTACCTGAATGGCCTGGCGCCCTTGTTGAGCATCTGCGAGTAGCTGAATGGTAAGCGTTCTGGAATCTTGCAGGGCATCTTGGAGGTAGATAAAGCTGTGACCCACATGCCGTCCCATGGTGCATTCCCGACAGATGGGGACAGAACAAGTGTCACAGTAGAAATGCAGCACCTTTAAACAAGAGGGAAGGTCAAATAGTATTTAAATAACTGCAATGGATTCCGTGACAAGCATTAAAAATATCCCCAGCTCTGTATAATACTTTTACAGTTTCCACATGTAAAATCTTTTTGGGAACTATCAGTAAAAGCCTATGATTATCTTCTGAGGTAGATAGGCTTGGAAGCAGGGGATCACTGGATACCCAGAGGTCACAAATTCTTCTTTTAATCCACAAATATTAATAGAATGCATTTCAAAGGCAAACACACCTTTTATGTATCAGCTCTTCCAACAAAAGAAGAGTTGGTTCTTATATGCCGCTTTTCTCTACCCAAAGGAGTCTTAAAGCGGCTTACAATCGCCTTCCCTTTCCTCTCCCCACAACAGACACCCTGTGAGGGAGGTGAGACTGACAGCGGCCTGATATTACAGCTCAGTCGAAACAGCTTTATTTTATTTACTTATTTATATCCCGCCTCTCCCGTCAAAGTCAACCCAAGGTGGCTTATAAGTAAAAGCAATAACAATACCCCATAAAAACAATTAGAAACTAACATTTACCAAAAACCTTACTACACACTGTACTCAAAATTTAGAAGGCTACGTTTTAAGAATTCTATTCAGATTTCATGCCCAACTATTTTATAATCAACTGCTGTAAAATCACTAGAAGAATTCAAATCAATGCGAGTTAACAGCCAACCATCTCAAGGTATGGGGCTGAGGAGAAAATGCCAGTCTCAATTTTAAGACAATGCTTCTTTTGACATGAAGCCAAAGCAGAAGTATTTCCTTCAAAGAATCTCCACTTGCTCAAGTGTATTACCAGACAAGAGTAGATTTGTGTGAGTGAATATAATTCAATAAATTCATTCATTTCTACTGCACTGAAATTTACAAGTGAAGTCCACACTTTCCTTAACCACCAGGAAGAAAACATTGTTAACTCTTCTTTTTTCTTTTTTTTCTTTTTTTTTGGGGGGGGGGGCAGGGACATCAACCAGTTGCATTTATACCAGAATGTAAAAAGTAATCGTCAAAAGAAACATTTTTACCAGTCATTTTAATAATTATGAAGTACTCAAGCAAAAACCTCAGGCATGTAGGCCAGTCACTAAGTCACAGGAATATCACAATTCTCCTGTTTGTTAAAAGTATCAGCCCTCCCTCATCAAAGGGGCCATCTGAAGAGAAAATGGCGTCAATACGAGCTAGGGTTCCGTTTCCAGCTAAACCTGCTATTAACCCCCTGAAACAGTTAATGCCAGAAGCAAAGCTAGGTCAAGAGGTCAGAGAGCAGCCCTGTCATGCAGATCCAGATGCTACTTTCTGCAAGAATACAAGGCACAGTGTAGGAGTCCGTCAGTCACTCAGGCCACAAAAGGAGAGGAAGAAGTAATCAAAAACAATTAGCAGATTGTTAAAGAAAGCCTCCAGTCCATTGCTATATGCAATTGCAAGAGATTTTCAACATTTCACTCAACATTCCAAAAAGTTTTAAAACAAAAATTGTAAGGAATTTTTAAAATTATTTTTTTCCCTTCAAAAGAAAGATCTTGAGTGCCAAACTGGTTTTTCGAGTCAGACTCAAAGACTGCCGGAGAGTCTTCATAGACTTATTCAGTTCTTTTCTTCCCTCTCAGCTCAGAAAAGTGGTAATGTGTCAAGAGACCAAGATATTGAAATCCTGCAAATCCTGTAGGAAGTCAAGATATTGACTTCCTACAGAAGTCATTTGGGACAAGGACAGTAGGAGGGAAGGGAATGGGATGAATTCTCCATGGTTTGTGAAAATTGGGTAAATTCTCTACAGTTGGTACAAAAGAGAAAAGGGAGAGCAAGGGCCTGCAACCCCTTCAAATATGCGGCATGGCTTGGAGGATTCATCTGAACCAAGCTATGAGATCATTCCCACACTGATGATAAATACACATCTCATGTGCCCAAGAACTATTTATTTATTTGGATTTATTACCCACCACAGAGGTACATAGGTCAGTATGTGGTGGTGATGGGGGATTGACAAGAGATAAACTGATATAAGTCCCATCTATTAATGACTTCCCTCAAACTTCCAGGAGAAAGAATCACTTTGTCCTTTGCATTTGTTCCTCCTCCTTTCCATGCAAATAAAGCAGAAACGGGATCAAGTATCATCCCTCCCCCCCACTTATTTTTATTGCATGGAGCTAGGGGGGCCAGCATTTCAAAGCTAGTAGTACTGGGCACAATGTGTACAATTTATTCATCCTTATATCTGAGACACCACCTATTCACACATTAACTAAATATCCTACACTTATGGTTGCCAACCTCCAGGTGGTACCTGGAAAGTCCATGAAATTCTAACCTCTCCAGACCACAGAGGAAATAACCTCTCCTGGAGGAAGTGGCTATTTTGGAGGCTCTGTCATTAGACCCCACAGAGGCCCCTCCTCTCCCCAGATTCTGCCCTACCCAAGCTTCACACCCAAATTTCCAGAAGTGTCCCAAACTATAGTGTTGGAATGGATCTTCATTACATGCAATATGCGGATCTTGTTGCATTTTTACAATTTCTAGTTCATCTTTCTTACCTCTTGGAAACAATACAGCTGTCAGAGCTATCAATTCCTGTAACTCAATTACTATAACTCAGCAATGGGACATCCAAGAGTGGTACTAACACCATCTGGAGGAGTTCTTTCTTGAACCAAACCCATCTATTCTATGTTGCTCACAGAAGAGAGAGGTATAGTTCAAACAACAGCTATTCAGATGTTTTGCAAAAGGGTATTTTCGGTCATCCAGAGGGAAAACTGCCCCATTTCATAGTCCAAGCAGAGATGACCCGTCAGCCGAAGATGAATAGAAAGAAATTTCCAAGCTGGCGATGCCATTGCCAGCTTGGAAATTTCTTTCTGTTTATCCATTTCATAGTCCAAGCAGGGCTGGCGAGAGCCACTATGGATGGGACTCTGGACAAATATCCCACCCAGCACCCCTGCATATGACCCTGATCCAAACCAAATATCAAAACTAATCTCTTTGCTTCCTGGTGCTATGAATCTTCTGTAATAATAAAAGAACCAACCCGTCTGTCCTTTTATGGCAGACAAAACTCATCAGGGAATAAAGCTAAGAGACTCATAACTGGCCTCAAGGTCCAGGATGATTGTGGAAGTTCCAGGGCCAACAACTGAGAGGCCTGGGAATATCCTGGCCCAGGTGAGGAACACATCCCATGATATTTGCAATGGAAGCCCAGGGTCTTTCTTTGTGGGAAGCTTAACCCATCAGTAAATAATGCTACACATTTGAAAAACAGCCATCAACTCCAGACTGACAATGGAAGAAAGGAATGAGAACATCCTGAACTAGGTCTGCTGGCTCAGACAAAGTCACCTGAAACTCCACCCCTCCAAAATGGAGGTTCTGTGGCTGAGTGGGAAAGGGCCAGGTGAGGAAGAACAATTGCCCTGCCTAGATGGTATGCAACTGACTACTGCACAGTATGCTAGGAAGTTTGGTATGATCTCTGACATCTCCCTTTCAATGGAGGCATAGGTCATGAAGGTTGCTTGACTGGCATTTTTCCATCTTTGTTAGGGGAAGCTACAGCACCCCACCTGAGCCCGGAACTCCTGGCCACAGTGATCCATGTGACGGTCACCTCCAGGTTAGATTTCTGTAACTCGCTCTGCATGGACCTTCCCTTGAATTTGATCTGGAAGTTGCAACTAGTCCAGAATGCAGTGGCTAAAGTCCTCATGAACAGTGGTCCCCAACCCCCGGTCCAGGGACCGGGACCGGTCTGTAGATCAGTTGGTACTGGACCACGGCTCCTCCTCATCCTCCTCCCGGCTACTGCCTCAGGGGCAGTGGTCTGCCTCAGTTATCTCCAGTGGTTGGGGCTCCCCCTCGGCGTGGCGGGAAGTCAGGGGTGCCGGCGGGAAAGCAAGTGGAGCAGGGGCTCAGACAGCGGTGATGTCCCTCGGCAAAAGACTACCCCCCAGGCCTCACTAAAATTGTCAAGTGTTGACTGGTCCCCAGTGATAAAAACGTTGGGGAACACTGCTCATGAATGAGGACACTGTGTAGGGCTCATATTCAAATGGCCTTGAGACAACTGCACTAGCTCCCAGTTGAATTCCAGCTCCGGTTTAAGGTATTGGTATTAACCTTTAAGGCCACTTGCAGTCCAGGCCCAGTGTGCCTGAAGGACCACTTAACTATACCCCACAAAGTACATCCCCCCCCCCTAAAGAGCCAGGCTGGTGATCACTGTCTATTAACCAGGGCTAACTAGTCACACAAGGAGTACAAATTATTTTGGGGCCTATAGCCAAATATTCATCAACCCACATTGTTGATCAATTACCAGAAAAAAAACTGTAATTGACAATGTTCTACAGTGGGCAAGGAGTGTGGGGGTAGAGTCCCATGAAGGCCTACAAAACGGTAGATGGGTTCCAAGTGCAAAACCCTACAAGTGGCCTTCCCTCTAGAAATCTGAATCAATACAATCTGAAAATCTATGCTGATTCAGGTACTTTTTCAGCTCATTTGAGCTGAACCAATTATTCCCTGCATTCAAATGGTCTGGTTAAATGAATCTCCTCCCATCCCCCACTTTCTCACTCTTCGCTGTCTGGGAAGGGGGGAAAACATGTGCACAAAAAACTCCCGAAAAGGTGAAGGGGTATTTGTGCAAATTAGATTCGGCCGAAATGATTCTGTCAGAATCCAGAATGGTACAATTGTGTGTGTGTGTGTGTGCACATCCCTACCTATCCATCCCACAGATCCACGCTACTATCAGCAGCATTTTCCCCAGAAGCCTCTTCAACTATGAGCCTTTTGCATCACGGATGGCTCAGTTTTCTAGGAGAAAGATCCACTAGTGGAACAGATCCCTGGGCAGTTTACCTACAGCTTTTCTGAGCCTGGATGGTGCATATTCTGCCAGTGAACAGCCAATGCACCCGTCCAGCTGATCTCTGCTTGAGTCAACCAAGAGAAGTACAGCTTCCTTCCAGGAAGCCCTGGCCTTAGAGCACGGTACCCAACGGTGTGTGCACACTGCTTAGCCCGTACACTGAGACCGAGGAAGATATGGTGTGAAGAGGAAAACAAGAGGACTTCCCCAATCACAAAGATAAAAATAAGTCAAGACCAAATGCCAACAGTGTGGTAGGAAAATAAAAAATTGATTTAACAGGGCTTTTCAATTTTTCATTCACTAATTTTCATTTCCCCACTTGAACATTAGCATTTGGCCTTGCTTTCCTGGTGAAAACATGTTGCATTTATTGCTACCATAGTAGCTGGACAAACTGTTGAAACCAGGCTGGCAAAGTGTGGTGGACTTTAATCTGGAGAACTGGATTCTCTTAGGACTGTTCTCACAAAGCAGTTCTGTTAGGGCTCTCTCAGCCCTACCTATTTCACAGGGCATCTGTTGTGAGGAGAGGAAGGGAAAGATATTTGTAAGCCACTTTGGAAAGTGAAAAGCGCAGTATAAAAAAACACCAGCTCTTCAACTCCTGCCATCCTCAGACATTACAAAGTTTGCAAACGCAGGATTGGTTTTTCTCATTGAAAACTAGAAATCCTAACAGTTGAGACATTTGCAATACTGAAACAGAACACTCTAGTAGTATCTTTTAAAGTAATATTAAAGTGATATTTGGATCAGGACCACACAAAGAGGGTGGTCCTTTTACCACCACATGGTTTCAATATAAAAACTGCTTTCCCTGCATTGCTTAGAAAGGGAGTGGGACAATCAAGCAAAAGACAGGAGCTCCTTCTGTCCCTTACCAAGCATCACTGATCCAAGCTGGGTGGTCCACAGGCATAAAAGTAGCTGTCAGGCACAGGGACACAGCCAAACTGTGTCTTTAATTTGACCTTGAGACAGCCAAAGCAAGTTGGGTTCCCCTGTCTTAATTCTGAAACACTCGTTAATTACGTAGTAGCAGCACAGTAGTGCCCCTCCTGCTTTCATAATTCAATAATCCTATAATAGACCAATAAAAAAGCTCATGCATTATGGATCAAGTCACCCCCTAACCCCACCAAACCAGTTTAAAAGGCTTAAAGAAAGGTGGATGGTTAGGGTTGAACCCTTTCTTCATCCATGCTTTCCGGCCTTCCCAAGGCCACTTATCCCCAAGCCTAATTCCTCACAGTGGGGAATTGTTGACCCTTACCAGGAAGAAGAAGGAGAAGCAGTTGGGGAGGGGGGACTGTTGGTGAAGGGATTTTTCTCCCCTTCCTTTTTGCCATATTTCAAATCTCTTCTCCCCCTTGCCTTACAGGGATTGAGCCGAGCACTGGTGGATTTGTACCACCATCCCTTGTTCTTTCAAGAACTATTGCACACACTCCAAAGATTGTACACCACTTTCTTTCAGTCGCCCTTTCCCACAAGCATGGGGGTAGTACAAGCTAGCCAGTTGCTAAAAGGAAGCTGCTAGGCAGATGGTAAAACTGCATTTTAGAAAAAGGGGTTCCTAAAGGGAGACATGCTTGAAGTAAGTTATGAACAGGCTGCTTCTAAAAAAGCTATTTCCAACTGAATGCCACTTGGAACATTCAAGGTAGGCAGAGGACAATATGAAATGCAGCTCTTGTTTACTGGCTCTCTGCCCCACCAATTGTAGGAGCCTAAACAGCCCAGCTCATTCAAAGTTCCAAAGCTAAGTAGGATTGGCCAAGATCAGTATTTGGATGGGAGACCACAAAGAAAGACTAGGGCTCCTGTACAGTGAAGGAGAAGAGTTGGTTCTTTTCTCTACCAGAAGGAGTCTACCACTTCTCTACCACTTTTCTCTACCAGAAGGAGTCTCAAAGCAGCTTACAGTCTCCTTCTCTTTCCTCTCCCCACAACAGACACCCTGTGATATTACTGCTCAGTCAGAAGAAAGCAATGACAAACCACTGATACCCATTTCTGGTCTTCAAACCTCATGAACAACATAAATTGGCTGTGTCTTGACAGCACTTATTAAAATTAAAAATTAAATAATAATAATAATAATAATAATAATAATAATAATAATAATAATAATAATAATAATAATAAACCCCAACCACTTAACAAAACGAGTTATCTTAAGCAATAGTGCTCATGCCCTGTGTTCACCCTGGGGCAAAAAACTTGGCAACAGGATCTCAAGAAACCAGATTACCAATATTTAGAAAACTCTGAACCAAATGGGTATAAGAGGGTAGCCTTTGAGAATGGAGTTTTAGGAGCTGAGGGGGACTGCTGCCAGAAAAATAGAACTACACTTCTTTGGCCAATGAACTCAACATAGTTGCTTTTCCAACCGGAGAG
This sequence comes from Paroedura picta, assembly GCF_049243985.1. Taxonomy (NCBI): domain Eukaryota; kingdom Metazoa; phylum Chordata; class Lepidosauria; order Squamata; family Gekkonidae; genus Paroedura; species Paroedura picta. The sequence continues at coordinate 38,307,692 of NC_135379.1, forward strand.
TTCACTATTCCCAAGTAATGAGCAGGTTAGCCTTTACCGGGCAATCCATTAAATACACGGCATAAATTAACCCTGCTTTCCAAAATTACTGTTATAAAAACATCAACTGATGACACTGCATCAGTTCTACCAATGCCACCCATCTAAAATGTTGCAGTACTGTGCTGCAGTTAAATAAACCTCCACATTTAGTGCTTTGTTTCGGCTACAAAACGAGGAAATTGTTTAGGAACTGCAGCAGAACATTTTGAGCAAGAGAATATAAAGATAGAGGTTGCACGCAAAAGAACTGAGGTTTATGGAGTCTCAGCTATCTGACCGCTGAAGACCACCGTGTCGTGCCCCCACCATACACCCCCTGTTAAAAAAAACAAATCTCTGACTACTCCAGGCCTTCCTCAACAGTTTGCAGATTTGTCATGGACTATCAGGGAGTCTCATCTCATTAATGAAGTTTCATAGATTACAAATATACAGGCAACTGGTTAATACATCACATATATAGTCAACTTCCTCTTTAATACTGTTTTTCAAGTTAGGAAATACAAGAGAGAACAAAGGCTTTCAAATGGGCATCTTTAAAGCTAGTGTTATTTTTGTTCAGGAGCTTCAAGTTAAATCAACCTAGTACCTAATCGTCCCCAAGAGATATTTCACAGAAAAAAAGGCAGTTACACGTGCAGATATGATAGAAGACAACACTTGTAACCCACTGTGATGAGGTTTCATTCTCTTTTTAAATCCTCTCCAGAAGAATCGATACAGTATGATTTCTTCAGAAGAGAAGCTGAACAGCAGAAAAGATATACGGAGGAGGAAGCAAACATGCCTCGCAGCAATTTGCATTACAGAAAAAGACATTAATTGAAAGCTAATGGATAATTTCCTTGAAAACAGGAAGTGTTTCCTGAATCAGTAGTATACAGTCTGAAGGATGCGGAAGAGAACAACAGGAACCGGCTTCATTTCCAGAAGCCAGTGAGGCATCTCACTTAGCAAGGCTATTTATCTTTTATAGCCACAGCAGGCTAAGGGCTACCAGAGCAAGGTCATAAACCTGATTGTTCTAGGAAAGGGCCTTTACAGTGCACTGTAAAAACACACACACAAACACAAACATTTTACAGCACTAAGAATTCCTGGGCGTCACGCTCCCCCCCCCTCCATCTGCTTTTCAGAGTGTTGTGGGGGATGGGCAGAGGTTTCAGTTAAATGTCCCTTGAGATTCCATAGCAATCAACCAACATCTGATGAATGGATGCTAAAGTTAAACTCTGACCCAACCGGACAATTCCTGTACCAGAGTCCCCCTCCCCCTCCCCATTAGGCAGCTTCCCTACACGCCCCACCCACCTGCCTCCCCTCTCCAGATAGCCCAAAATGCCAAGCTCTGCTAACAAAAGCAATGGAATGTGGATTTTTCAGTGTCCCAGCTTCCAGTGAAAGCAGTGGTGCAAAGGCAGCTTAGATTCTCTGGGAAGTTTCAAACTTGCATGCCGTTCTTTAGCTCATTATTCATGTATGGATGCAAGAGAAAAAGAGTCCTGACTTCTTACTCAAAGTACTAGGATCAAGAATGGGAAATAGTGAGTTTTATTATTACTGGCAGACATGACCCTGAAGCTGCACATTGGGTGGGGGAGAGAAGTAAGAAGTACTTTATTATTGCTGAATTTTATGTATTTTCTCTTTTGTGTTGTTTGTGGCAACCACAAAGAACTAGATTAAGGCCACAGGTATTTAGAACACAAGAAATGTCTACTAACACAAGGTGTCTATCCAAAAAGTATCTAGTATACAGTGATACTGAAGGCAAGTTGTCAAAGGTATTCACAGTGACTGAAAATTAAAGCAAGATCACGGTCAGTTTTTAAGATCACTTGAAAAAAACATATTGGCCCTTCAATTTTTTAAAAACTGACACCAGCGTGTGAATTTTTAGCAGACCATTCCAAGTTTAGTATTTAGCTTAGGAACCCCAGAAGACCTGTGCTGATTAACATGTGACAATGGTAGGCATCTTAACTGCCAAAAAAGATTTCAAACTGTCTTCCAATTTCGGCAAACCTATACAGTTAAAAAGAGATAACTGCCAGTTTGCACAGTCTCATCTGAAGAAATTATATAGTCAAAAACCTACTTTGCCAATAGATCACAAAATACCAAGTAACCCCCACACCATTCTCCCAAGTGGAGACCCAAATCTGCCCACATCATCCCCCCTCCGCCATTTTATCTACACAATAGCCCTAAAAGGTAGGTTCAGCTGAGTGTGTGCGCCCAGCTGTGTGTGTGTCCAGCCCAAAGCTGCCCAGAATAGCTGTTAATGCTAAGGGGGTGACTTATAGCACTGATGTAGTCTTCTGGGAGAAATTTCCAGTTCAAAATTAAACAAATTTAAATGTTTAACTGGTGTTAGCAAAATTTAAATCATGTCTGTGACAAAAGGCAAATATACCATGTTCAAGGCTGGACCATGTGCAACCACTGGGGTTTGTCCATGGGTCAAATCCTGCATTTGGCCCATCTAGCATAACTGATCCGCATCATAACAGCCCTGACAACTTAGACTGTGTTTAGATATGTAAGGTGGAAATTTTTCCATGGAAAAAGTATCAGAAAGTGTTCTGGCCCAGACCACTGCACTGTAGTCACATAAAGCAGGGGTAGTCAACCTGTGGTCCTCCAGATGTCCATGGACTACAATTCCCATGAGCCCCTGCCAGCAAATGCTGGCAGGGGCTCATGGGAATTGTAGTCCATGGACATCTGGAGGACCACAGGTTGACTACCCCTGACATAAAGGATCTCATGTACTTGTGGACTGCAACAGTCAAGTTAGTTAGAAACAGACCATACTTAGATGGAATGTTCCATCTGAACTGCTACAACTAATATTGTGAAGCAACACCTTCTCTGATGTAATACAGCATTTCTGTGGCACACTTGTGAAATCTCTGGATTACTCAGTTTCCAAGAGCAAAAGAACTAGCTTGTTTAAACAGTCCTCCTACAAACAGCACTGAGTCAGGGGAGTCGATCTTCCAGTAAGAGAAAGGGAAGTACCTGCCAATTTCAACTATGTAAGTCAAGGGTAGTCAAACTGCGGCATTCGCTGGCAGAGGCTCCTGGGAATTGCAGTCCACGGACATCTGGAGGGCCGCAGTTTGACTACCCCTGATGTAAGTAGTAAGAGTATCAAAAAAGGAATTCACCTTTAAGAAGGTGCAGATGTACAAGAACAGCAAAAATAAAAACGTATCTTGAGACATCTAGGAACATTTAAAATAATTAAGCAAGAACATTAACCATTCAAATGAATGAGAATTTTTAATTGCTCCATCAATACATCATCTCATGTTGCCCTGTAGCAAGCCTCAGTACAAAGGCTTGTTGCTTCCCATTTCCTAGCAGGTTCTACTTGCCTCTCAGCAGAGATCAGGGACAGCAGCAGATTTTTATGCAACAAATGTTGATAATATCTTGACACTGGAAAGACCTAAGGGTCACATATGGGCTCACCCACCAAATCCTTCCCTTCCTTCACAAGTAGAAGCACAGCTAAAGAGGTTCTTCTACACAAGTGTGAATTGAAAGCAAAAGCTTTGCCACAGAATTCATCCCCTGGCCACATCAGCTTCCTCTAGTTAAGTTCTTTTCGCCTTTTCTCAGTTTGCATGCAAGCAAGCTCTTGAGAAGCTCTGTAATCTAGTAAGAAGGCATGGCATGCACATATGTGGCTAGTTCTGACTCCATCATGATGCTTGATGGAGTTTGTTAACAGTCAGACCAGGATCTGGGAGAGCCAGGTTCAGATCTTCACTCTGCCATGAAAGTTGGTTGGGTGACCTTGGGCCAGTCACGCACATGGTCAGCTTAACTGAACTCACAGGTTTCTTGAGAGGGTACAACAGAGGAAAGAAGGCTATCAGCCTGCTTGAGTCTCCACTGGGGAGAAAAGTGTTGTAAAAATGAAGTAACTAATCCCCCCACCTGGGAAAATATCCATTTTGTCCCAATATTTTATCTTATATCCAGAACAAGTGAGATAGAATAAAGCTTACTTGGAATTTATTACGTTTTTTATCATGTGGCTTCTTCCCCAATTAGTACATGAAGATTCATTTTAGCGATGGCCTCACTGCAGATTTTATTTCATTTTTGCACAAGACTTCTATAATGATTATAGCAAGGGAGAAAAAAATAAACAGGTTGCATTTCTTTGGTAACATTTCACGATTTCACCATCTCTCATGTTGTTTAGCATAGGATGTGACTGCACTGGTAGAACTTGTGCTCTCAGTTTATTCTCTCTCCTTTTGAGTAGTAATCCTTCAGTTCCCTTACGGACTGATTATAACTGATATGCAGTGATACTCTTCTCCTGTATACCTGGCCAATTGTAAGGTATCCTGTTTTACAATATGTAAGGTGGAGGTTGTCAAACCTGATAGTACTACACATTATGACAGTGTAATGTTTTAGAAGTCACCTTGCTCCAAAGGTAGCTGCAGTTATTTTGAACCTCTATAACAGAATGTACTTAACCTAATTTTTTAGAATGTTACTGCAGCACGAAATCCAAACTGTGTGGTAATCTAACCTTGCACATGGTATGCATGCATAAAATGTTTCTTCCTTTAACATGTAAATGCTGTTGGTAAAAGGTAATCTCTTTACATTCAGTTACTCTGCTACCCTGGCCTAGTGGAAGAATGTGTTCTACAGAACTGATGTCCAAACGTGAAATTCTAGTCCTTATCTTTGGAAGATGAAAGTGGGAAGGAAAAAAGATATGTCACTGGTAACTAATGTGTCTGAAATGGAAAAAAATCACAGGGTAAAAATGTCTTATCAATTGAACTTGCCATCTATACCCATTAGAATAAATAATACCAAATATAAATCCAGGCTTTCTTGGAGTAGAAGTTGGAAACAAGAGGACGCAACTCACACTATCCTATCCGGGAGTGGCCTCCAGTTTCTGGTGCATTTTTGGGTGCTCTGATCTCAGACATCACTAAACTTGAAAGGGACCCATCTAAATTTCTCAGGGTATTTCTCCTTAACTCTCCTGCTGTATAACAACAACCTGTGGTGCATCTGGAAATGGAAATGCAATCAAGCAGCAAATAAAGGACATTCAGCGTCAATCATATTTGTGTAAAACTCCAACATTCAAATCTAGCTTTATACTGGCCCCTGCCACTTATTTGTCTCCCTTAGTAGTTGTTTGCCCTTGCTAGATGCTCAGCTATGCCTATTAGAGGGTCTTTACAAGACTCCTCCCTTCTTACAGAGATACTGTTTTTGTGGTATTGGCCAGAGTGAAACTAGAGAACACATACTCTTCTATTGCTCAGTTTAGGATGCTATCCAAGGCAAATTGATTGACCCAGTAGTTAAAGGGTTCCCAGGATGCATGGCTACAGATTGGACAATGAGGTTATGAAGTGATGAGAGCTCTCAGGTTGCCAAGTTTCATGCCACTGCCATTAAAACATGTAGTTCTTCAGGAAGATAATTTTAATGGCATGTTTTAAGTGTACTGTGTCTTACGATTATATTTATATAGTTTCTTTTTTTACTTTGCAAAATCTGGTCTGAATTAAATGCTAAACTTACTTATACTATCTGAAATCTGATAGAAAGCTTTAGGTTTGCAGGGAGCAAAGATTCCTCATGTGATGCCCATGGGGCACCCTTTCCTAGCATCTGCCAAGTGATTCTAGAAAGTGGGTGAAGCCCGGTGAAGGTTTGGTTCAATAGGACCAGTGGCGATCTGATTGGCTGAGCAGTTGCTTCAGCAACAGTGTTCATCACACAAGGATCTTCACAGCATTTTAAAAGGAATCCTGTTAAAGGCAGCTTAAGCCTGAAATGTTTTTTAAGAGTTACTATTAGAGTTATGAGTACTCTGCTCCCTGACATTCGGTGGTAGGCTCTGCCTCCTGTGGCTGCCATTTTTGTGGTTGTGCCCACCGCTCTTCATCAGAATTCCAAAGATGCCCTCAGCATGAAAAGGTTGGGAACTCCTGCCTTAGAAGCCAACTGAATTCCAGCTTTCTCAAACATGTTGAACTAGGATCTGGAAGAACCAGTTTTGAATCCCCCACTCTGCTATGTAAGTTCACCAAGTGACCCTGGGCCAAGCACGCACTCTTAGATTAACCAACCTCACTGTACTGTTGTGAGGGAAAATAGAGGAGAGAGACAGGTAAACTGCTTTGGATCCCCACTGGGAGAAAAACAATATAAATGAAGAAAACCACCTTAATTTTTTAAGGCACCCAAGATCAGAAGGCAAGACCCACCCATTGCACAAAGACAACAAGCATATGAGGCCAGCAAAAAATCAAGTCTGAGCTCATTTGAATTGAGTCATGGGAGCAATTCTCAATCAACTCCAACAAGAGAACTCTTACTGATTTGAATGGGACACTTACCTACCATGACCACCCTTTCGTGTCCCACCCCCCCATTAAACATGTAATTTCTTCAACCAACATATCCATGTGCCACAAGGGAACAAACATCAGTGTACACTCTGCCAAGTCCACACACAAACATGGTATCCTGTGCTAGACATGGCAGCACAGAAGTCCAAGCTTTCATTCCAAAATCTTTTTGCCATTATAAACCACATAGGCAGTGACTGGGAATTTGCAGACAGTGGTGGTCAACAGGCACCAATAAACCCCATCCCCAATACTTTCAAGAAGGTGTCAGTCAGTGTGTTTATTTGGTCAATTGACCCATATAAAAGATACAAGAAGGAGTGATGTTAATTTCCCTATACACTTTAGGTGGACAGTCCCATTTTGTACGTTAGACTCTGCCGCATAAGGCATAGGGTAGGGTCTTGTGCTCATGGCTACTGTGCCCTGGCTTCTTTCTGCTGCCACCCCTCTCTTCCGGCCCTGCCAGAGAGGTCCAAGTTCTCTGGGAAGCCGGGTTTTGAAACAGGAATGAACTTTGCCATGTTATAATTTCACGTACTTATTATAAAGCTATTTTTTCTGGGAAAGCCAGTTGTCCTAGCTGTGGCCCCATCTTGTTTTATTACTTTATCGGCATGAAATTTTATTAATAGGAAGAAATGTTATCAATAGGAATGTACATTATTATTTAAGTAGTGTAAATTAATGCTCCACCCATCCATTCAGCTTGTGGGATGGCCTGTCAACAGAAAAGAAAGGGAACCTTTCTAAGGCAATATGTTTGTAATATATACAATGAGTCAATACAATTTCTTTTACATCTTTTATATATCAGAAGGAACAACCATAACAGCTTCTCGATCAATTCCATTTTCATTGGCTTCATCAGCAGTTGAAACCTCCAATCCTCTAAAACCAGTTTGTAGTATCAAAGGTGGCAAAATCCTATCGCCTTTCCTTATATTACCATCTGTACACAGCCCGTGGCGCCACGGGCGCCACGGACTGAATAAAAGAGTAAGGGGTAGTGGGGAGGAGTTAGGGCGGGACCGGTCCGGGATAAAAACTTGGAGGGGCCGAGTGTCAATCCCGCCCGATTGGCCCCTCCGAGTGTCAATCCCGCCCCAAGCAGACAATGGGGAGCCGCGCAAAGCGCGGCTCCCCATTGCCTGCTTCACTCGCTCGGAAAATGGCGGGGCGGCTGGTGAGAGCCTCGGCTGGGGGGTGGGCCGGGAAACCTTCTCTCGGCCGGCGGAGCGGCCTCGCAGCGTTGTAGACGCTGCGAGCCCGCTCCGCCCGCCGGCAGAAGGCTCCAGAGAGCCTCGGGTGGGTGGGTGGATGGGGGGGAGGGGAGTTCTAGTGCCCGTTGTATTTCTGCCTACAACGGGCTTAAGCTACTAGTTGTTAATATTTTAGTATCAATCAGCCATAGGCTCTCTAGGGTACTGAGGGGAATCCTGTTTTTGGAGGTTTCAACCACTGAAGAAGGCGATGAAAAAGGAATTGATCTAGAAGCCGTTACGGTTGTTCCTTCTGATATATATAAAAGATGTAAAAGAAATTGTATTGACTCATCTTTAAACCGCTCCGCGGCGCCGTGGCTTGGGGAGCGTTTTAAAACCTCCATGCCCCCTTAAAACGCTCCCCAAGCCCCGGGGAAGGCGATCCGCGGCTCCAGGAGCTGCGGATCACCTTCCCCGGGGCTTGGGGAGCGTTTTAAGGGGGCATGGAGGTTTTAAAACGCTCCCCAAGCCCTGGGGCCTGGGGAGCGTTTTGCTACATGGGGGGGGAAGCAAACCCTCCCCTAGGGCCCACTGTATTTTTTTGACAGCGGGCTCTACTGCTAGTTGTATATATTACCAACATATTGCCTTAGAAAGGTTCCCTTTCTTTTCTGTTGATTGTTCATTGTGAGCCTTTCTTTTTTTGTATTGTAATTTCATTGTGGATTGGCCTGTTCAAAGTGGCCAGGAAGCTTCCCATATTTCTGTCACTCTGATGAATGTATAAAACAGAATTGTTCAGGGGGCACTTTCATATAAAGGGGGCTTTGCCATATAAAGGAATGGCTTGGGTGGATGCTTTTTACAAAAAGAACAGGTTGTCTATTCCAATATTAATTTTATGTATTATATCTTGCTCTTTCTTCATTTTCTGCTTTTAGTCATTTAATTTTCAATACTGTCTGTGATATATCTTGTCTTTTTTCATTGTTTGCCTAACTTTTCTATACCTGCTTTTACTGTATTGTTTATTGATGTCTTATGCTGTCCAATTACATTTTATATATGTGATTCACCATGACTCTCAGCAGGAAAGATTAGCTATAAATTAAATTAATAAAAATTTAAGTATGCAATGTGTTTTTAAGGTTATATTATTCCTGATGTTTTCCCATTAAAATGCTTAATTTTTTTCTTGCTTTTATAGAATTTGCAGGGGGACAAAGTACAATATTTCTTTGTCCCTTTTTGAGTGGAGATCCCTTTGTTGTCCAACATCAAAGGAAATACACCTTCAAAGCCTTTAGAGCAGGCTTTGAACAACTTCAAGTATTTTTACATTGTGCTCCTTGAACCTTTTTGCCCACTGCAATATAATGCTTACATCCTCCCATCTACTGTGCAAAATTTCCCTTCCTCTCACAAACATAGCTACATTGGGCACTATACCCAATGTAACACTGCCAACAAGTAGGGAGGGGAAAACCTTGAGCATTGTACCCACTCCCAATTGCCTAGCCATGAATAAGAGTAGCAGTTAATTTTTTAAAATTTTTCCCAACACTATGCAAAAAAGTAGCCCTTTCAGCTATACACTTCCGTATAATATTGTACATTCTCCATGTTCACTGTGCAAAGACAAGAACTATTTATATACATGTATGCTCTAGTGCTTAGAAGGTTAGATTTGATGCAGAGACAACAAAGTTTGATACCGATTTAGGCTGTGAAGCTCACTGGACAACTATGGGCTAGTCACTCCCTCCAGCATAACCCTAACTAGAAACTGTCACAGTATTACCACATTACCAAAGAAACAGATATGAATGAATGTACAGTATGTATTGAGGCTTCCTATCAAGCCAGACATTCAGTGCCATTCCAAGCAGAATGACAAGTCTTCTAAGGTCACTGACATCAACTTTGCTTAGGATAGCACTAAGAGTAGAAAATACAGCAAAGAAATCAGAACATTATGAGCAGCATGATTTTACTTCAGGAGAGATTTAGGGCCATTCCGCACAAAGACCAATGTTGCCAATTGTTCACAGAATGCAGAAACGCTATATTAAATAGTGGAATTCCGTAATTCTGCATACCTTTTTTTTTTTAGTGGAATATAGAAGTCCCAGTAGCATTTCATTCATTCCTCACAGGTTTCCGGTCTCGCTAGAATTGCAACAAAGGAAGCGATTTTTTTCTGTGCTTCTTCCTGCCCCTGGCCATCAATCAAACGGAACAGCCAATGGGCTGTTGTGTTCATGCTCCCAAAAAGCCCCTTTCCCTTTAAGAACTGTTTTTTTAAAAAACCAAACACACCCGTTGCAACAAATCTGTGTTCAATTGTTGCATCGGAAAGACCTGCAGGGCGATTGACACTCCAGTAGTTGGGGAGGCTTGCGAAGGGGGTGGGGCGGGGCACCCGTCTTCCTTGGGGGCTGCTGCTGCTGTCTTCAGGGACTCGCCGCCACTGCCCAGCCCCACTCTAGGGCTCCTTCTCGCCTGTCACCTTGCCTGCCGGGCAGCACCGCTCCATGTGAGCTCATGTGGAGCTCCACAAGAGCTGTTCGGACCACAGGTCTTTCTGCTGCTGAGGCATAAGCGCTGACTCTTGGGTGCTCACTTCTCCGGAAGTTCGCTTCACTTCCGCAGAAGCACCTGAGAAGCCTCACTTGTTTGTTGCTTTCCCCAGTCTAAGGGGGGGGGGGGAATGGCGATTGCTTCTCCGCAAGTTCGGAGGCAAGAGCGGGGGAGGGACTTTCTTTCTACCACTACATTGAGAATGCACATGTCTTTCGCTGAATCCACTTTTCCCGATTTCCTGAAAAGCGCTACAACAAAGTGATTTTTGCCGGAGAGTTGCAGATTGTGTGTGACGTCATGCAGAACCTTGAATTTGTAGCGTTTGCCAAAGGTAAGACTTCTCTTATATTTAAGTCATGCGGAATGGATCTTCATTCTCTGTAACAGCAGCCACAGCCAGAGAAATATAGGGCCTCCCTTGTATTAATCACTCCCTCAGTACCAAGCTCTGGCTGCAAACACTGCTATAGCTGGAGGGGGGGAATTAAAGGGGAGTCAACTCCACTGATGGGCCATCTCTTTTGTATGGGGGATTTTATGGGTATTGTTTTATCATTTTATTGTAAACCGCCACAAGTCTTAGAGAGCAGCGGTATATAAATCAAATAATAACTAAATATTTCTGCAAGTTTTAATTTAAGATAAGCCAGAATCTCCTTTAAACTGTTTCCACATAAGAGAAAGTATTATTTCAAGTCATAAAGGAAGTTATTAGATCACAAGCCTGACCATTAAGCCTCCTATTTAAATCGGGAAGAAGGAACAATTATTTACATTACATAAGCACCATCAAGTCACAGCATCAAATCCCAAGGAGCTTTCAAGGCAATTGAGAAGCAGAGGTGGTTTACCATTGCCTGCCTCTTGAGAGTCTTCTTTGGTGGTCTTCCATCCAAGTATTGATCCTACATAGTTTTTGAGATCTAACAAGATCAGGCTATACTCTGCTGCCTTCCCCTGCCCAACTTAGTGTAAGCACTATCAAACCCATGGTGGCTATTTTTTAGAAGCAACATCTAATAAACGAACTGGCTACTAGCTGAGACATTTGCATATAGATGTTTCCTGATAAAGTTTCTCAGGCCTTTTTTGAATTAGATACCAGTAGTGTAAAAAAATGACTTCATAGGAATCTGAGCACCATCTGGTCCATTTATGGATAGCTCTGATACAGCATGCCCAAGGATGCTGACAAAATTCTTGGGGTTGTGAAGGCCCTTTCTGCTATCCCAGGAATTGCCCAACTTAACTAGGAAAAGCATACCAGTGAAAAGTGAGGAAACCATTCATGGTCATTGATATTAACTTCATCGAACCATGGGTTGTGGGGGTTGGTTTGCACAGGTCATTAGAAGAGGCAATTATTCAACCTTCACTGAAAAAACTTTACTCTGGATTGTAAACCACTATCAAACATGCAAATTGCCACAGTAGTAGCAGAGCAACTTCAAGCTTCCATGTATGGCACATTTGTCCTTGACCCTATTCATTCTGGCTTTAGATAGGGACAATCTCCTTTAAAACAAGGATATGGTCTATGCTATCCTTCTATTGCTGTTAGACTTCTTGGCAGTCTTCAGCACGGTCAGTCACTCAACATTATTGCAGTGTTGGATTAAGAGGAGGTTTAATGGAGTGCTCTAAATCTTTTCTTGGCAACCATATTCAGAGGGTAGTAATTGGGGAAATGGAACAAACAAAATAGGACTGTTCCCATTTGGGGGAGGTAATCTGTGGCTTCAAAATAGGATGCCATCAATACGTTGAGGTCACTTTACATCTTTGTCTAAACCACTCAGACCAAAGTTTCAGAGACCACCACACTCCCCATTATTGACAGGATGTTCTTTTATCGCTTCTCGGTCCTTTGGCGAGGAGGAGGAGGAGGAGGAGAATTGGTTCTTATATGCTGCTTTTCTCTACCCGAAGGAGTCTCAAAGCGGCTTACAATCACCTTCCCTTTCCTCTCCCCACAACAGACACCCTGTGAGGCGGGTGAGGCTAAGAGAGCCCTGATATCACTGCTTGGTCAGAATAGTTTTATCAGTGCCCTGGTGAGCCCAAGGTCATCCAGCTGGCTGCATGTGAGGGAATGCAGAATTGAACTCGGCATGACAGATTAGAAGTCTACATTCCTAACCACTACACCAAGCTGTAGTGTGTGTAGCATATGTTTTAATGGAAGCACAGCTTATTGCAGGACCTGTAAGTGCATTTAGTACAGAATTTGTTGTCTTGTCTTCAAGCAGCCAATCTAGCTACTACAATAATCATGAAGATGGACTACTGTTACTGTATTGTCCGCGTATTTTTTTCTAGATCCAATAGAAAATGATGGTTCTTCATGGCCTAGAACAGCATTATCTTCAGGACCACATTTCCCAATACATTCCCGAACCACAACTTTGCTCATATTTACAGTGCCATCATGGAGGCAGATTAAATAAGCATCATCTTATCCAGAACTTTTCCAACCGTAGTTTAATAAACTTGCTCTGTAGGTCAGGAATTCATTTTGACAGCAATGCAAAAATTAATAGCTTAAAGGGGACCTGATGTGACTGCTGTCAGCATTGCCAGTGAGCAAGAGGCCAAAGACTCAAAGAGGATACCTAAGATATCTCTCAAGACTAGTGAAAGAGAACACTGTGGAACTATGCTTGGGACTAGGGAGGGAGCATCAACAAGTCACCTGAGGAAGCAATGGGACAGCTTGTGTGCACAGAACCCAACCCACTCATGATACTGCCTTGCAATGGTAATCCGCTTGCTGTGCTCTGAGCCACAGGCTTCTACATGCCACTATTGCTAATGCCACAGCACAGGAGAAAAGGCACAGTATGTCCAGAATGGCCTCTATATTCCAGTTCCCTCTTGGAGAAGATGCACATTCTTCTTGCAGGGACCAAACTTCCTCCAACATCACATGGCGAAGCCAGCTTGCTATCTTAGGGGGACATTCAGAAAGTAGGGACTAGAAGGAAGAAGAAGAGCCTCTACATCGATCCGAAGGGTTGCTCCATCTCCCTGACTGCTCTGCTACAGCCATGAGTGCTGAGCTTAACTGGTGGCTATGCATCCTCTGAGGCAGGGGTAGTCAACCTGTGATCCTCCAGATGTCCATGGTCCACAATTCCCATGAGCCCCTGCCAGCGTTTGCTGGCAGGGGCTCATGAGAATTGTAGTCCATGAACATCTGGAGGACCACAGGTTGACTACCCCCTGTTCTGAGGCACAGTCAAATTGTGCAGTATGCTCCTTTGGCTGCCTTTGTTCATCTGCTGTCGGCCCATCCTCTGCTCGACTGGGCCAGAAAGTAATTCCTTTCTCTGCTTTTGGGGAGATAAAGGGCCCCCCACCCTCCTTGGAAATCAAGCCATCGGAGGCTACACCTATGTCCTCTATGTCCTCCTTCCAACAGGGAAGAACAAGACTAGGCTTCTTCTAGGACTAGGAGGAACTGAAGTATAGATTCAAGAAATGAGAAGTAGGTATAAAAAGGCTGAAAAGGTATTGGCTGCCTCATGCTGAGTTGTAGGGGCCTTGCTGAACATTTTCCACCAAAAGTCTGATCTCCTTAACACAGGAAACAAATTGAGGAAAGTGAATGACTCCACCAGGAGACAGGAAGTCTAGAAGAACTTTAGTCCTGCTTCCTTGATGGACAGATAGCAATCACTCATGTCAAGATGCTTCTACCTCAGAGCAAGAAACAACTTTTTTCTCTTTGTCAATCCCCCCTCCCCCTGACTTCTGCATTCACATTCAGTCTTCACATTTCAATACAGGGTCTTCACAGAATTAGCTGCCAGGTCAAAAGGTGATAAAGAATGAACTGGATCCAGACATTGGCTTGAAAGCATATTGCATAGTGATATGAAAGCATATCAGTGATATCACATATCACTGCCAAAAAGGTCCAGCTTTTTACATGGAACAGCGCAGCTGCATCTCTTGATATTCTATATCGTATTTATTCAAAGAAACAACAGACGGAAAAATATCCCTGAGTTACGTGGAAAATTCTCTTTCATTTGTTGGAGAGGTCCTCACTGTGAGGGACAAGAGAAGATCCTGCCCTCTTTTCTTCCCCATCAGCAAAGGCCAATTGGATTCAAACAGCCTGAATGGGATGCTGAAAGGAGGGGAGACCGACGGAAGTTTAACTGTCAACAGGCTCCAAGCGAAACTGTTGGGTTTTGAAGGGAGAAGGGATTAGGCAGGAAACCAGCAGGATTAAGTCAGTTTGGTGTTTGGGTTAAGAGCAGCAGCTTCTAAGCTGGAGAGCTGGGTTTAACCCCCCACTCCTCCATATGCAGCCAGCTGGGTGACCTTCGGCTAGTCACAGTCCTGTTAGAGCAGTTCTGTTAGAGCTTTCTTAACCCCACCTAACTTACACGATGTCTTTTGCGGGGAGAGGAAGAGAAGGTGATTATAAGCTACTTTAAGACTCCTTTGGGTAATGAAATGCAGTATAAAAAAAAACAACTCTACTTATATAGTGTACAATTTTTTTACAGGCAGAGTTTAGATGTTCTTCCTCAATGAGGTGAATTGTGAAAGTTGTTAATGATCTTTAAATCTGACATACTGAAAGAATCAGCATTATAACCATTACAAGTATAACATACCTCCCAACTTCAGAACTATGTCAGCTACCAAGCAAGAGTGGAAAGGCAGTCTAGATCAGGGGTAGTCATACCCCTGGTCTAGATCAAGCTTACAAATTAAATAGTCATTTGTTATATGTGACTCTGTTATCTTCATTCTATATAGCCTACTAAGCACTCTATTCTGTAAGAACTTTTTAAAAAGGGGTCTTAATCTGTAGTTGATGCGATCTCTGGTACAGGATTAAGGAGCGGTGTGTATAAAAGACCAGCTGATTAAAAAAAAATACTGTACATCAGTGGTCCCCAACCTTTCCGAGGCTGGGGACCGGCAGGGCATCGGGCCGCGCCCCCGCGGACCGCGCCCGTGCGGGCCATGCCCGCGGATCGGGCCGTGCCCGAGCCGCGCCCGCGAGCCGCGCCCGGGCCGCGCCCACGGATCGGGCCGCGCCCGCGGGCCGCGCCCGCGGATCGGGCCGAGCGGGCGTGGCCCGCACAGGCGCGGCACGGCCCTGATTCCCTCTCCCCGCCTCCCGCAGTAAGAAGCTTCCCGGGCCGCAAGCTTGCGGCCTGGGAAGTTTTTTACTGCGGGGGCGGGGCGGGGAGAGGGAGCCGCGGCCCGGTGTCATGGCCTTTGCGGCCCGGCACCGGGCCGCGGCCCGCAGGTTGGGGACCACTGCTGTACATTACAAATCTAAAGTTAACAGTGGACCAGTTATGCTAACATGACAGGAGGGAGTGGGTTGTGAGGCGAGTCACAACTCTCCTAGCTGAGAGATTTGTGTTGGTAAAGTTGTATACAATAAAATAATGAAAGCTTTTTTTTGATCAGGGCTGACATACTCACCTACCCAGAAGCTGTGGAATTTGGTGTTGCATACCTCACCATGCAATTGCCCCAGAGACCCTACATTCTACACCTTTACTTGCTACTTTTGTTTTCTTTTTGGATTTTTTCTCCTGGCCTGCATAGATTCAGTCTCTGAGTGTAGTTGGGAAGCAAATGTTGAAACACCAGAACAGGAAGATGAAATACAGAAAGGAAGTTGGGATTATCTTCTCTCACTCAATTTCCCCTCAATATTAGATGCACCCACAAACTTCAGCAAGAAGCAAAAGATGTCAGACTCTTGAGGATAGAACACCTGCAGGTAAAGAAAACTGTGCAATAAATCTTTTCCCCACTCAACTGCAAGATTACTAGCATTGTTTCAAAGTCTGTCCATGTCTAACAACCCAAAGTAATGATGCAATCTTCTCTAAAAGCAAACACAACATAACAAGGTAAAACAAAGGAGAAACTGCTAAATCTGGAGATAAAGATGGCCTGTCAGATAATTTGGTCAAGTGGTCCCATTTAGACCTCTCTGGGGACAAAGTATGTGGTGTAATACTGGGAGAGTGACCAAGCCTAAAAGGCTTGGGGCAGGGGTACTTGAAGGACACCTCCCACCCACAAGTGCAAAGGAGAGGGTAGCAACAAGAGATGGCACATTTTCAAGAATGACACCATATCTTTGAACTGCTTTCCCTTTACCTGGCTTCTAGACATCGGGGGCAGAAGATTATTTTCCCCCAGGGCTTTTATACTAAGAGTTTTTCTCTTTTAGGTGCTTCAGTTGTGCTTTTAGCCTGCTTTATGGATATTCTAGACTAGAAAAGCAAGAGTTCAGGAGCATCTTAAAGACTAAGAAAATTTGTGGCAGAGTATTATCCTTTGTGAGCTGCTGCTCACTTAAATCCCTGGAAGAGTGCGTCTGTCTACTGCAACAGACAAACAGCTATGCATGTTGATTGATCTTTGTGGATATTTTGTAGGTTTGATTATAAAGGCTGCTAACTTTATAGTAATGGTTTTAAATGTGAGTCACCTGAACAGGTGGCATAGCAGCTGCCTAAATAAAGTAAGGTAAAGGTATCCCCTGTGCAAGCACCGGGTCATGTCTGACCCTTGGGGTGACGCCCTCCAGCGTTTTCATGGCAGACTCAATACGGGGTGGTTTGCCAGTGCCTTCCCCAGTCATTACTGTTTACCCCCCCTGCAAGCAAGCTGAGTACTCATTTTACCGACCTTGGAAGGATGGAAGGCTGAGTCAACCTTGAGCCAGCTGCTGGGATTGAACTCCCAGCCTGGTGGGCAGAGCTTTCAGACTGCATGTCTGCTGCCTTACCACTCTGCGCCACAAGAGGCTCCTAAATAAAGTATCCATGTTTAAATTCAGTACTCCTTCCCAGACAAAAATATCTTTTATAGTATGTAATGTCAAGAAAGAGAATTTACCCTGCTCAGGCACAGGCTATGTTGAAAAGAATGATAATATAATTATTTTTTCAGCCTACCCTTTGCCGTCAGCTCTTCTGAAGCAGATATATACTTTTACTCTGTACACGTGTTTAAATCCACACACTGACAAGATGCTAAACAAAAAGCTAACAAAAACCCAATCTGAGAAAACAAGTCAGGAACCCGAAGGTTGAACACAAAAAAATATTAACATTAGAATACAAATATTTATTATTTAGTGTACAGTTAAGGAGATTAAGAACAGCCTTAAAATATAAAAATTTTAGTCCTGCCTCCATCTCAGAGCAAGAAACAATATTGCATAAACCAAGAAATCTGTGCAATAGTGCACATACAATCTTAATGGTTGTACATTATATGGTAAAGGTAAAGGTAAAGGTATCCCCTGTGCAAGCACCGAGTCATGTCTGACCCTTGGGGTGACGCCCTCCAGCGTTTTCATGGCAGACTCAATACGGGGTGGTTTGCCAGTGCCTTCCCCAGTCATGACCGTTTACCCCCCAGCAAGCTGGGTACTCATTATATGGGTACATTATATGACCGTAGATCAAATGCATTTTGACCTTAAAGGGTCTTCATCAGTGGTCCAATAAATTAATAGATAAGCACACACACATATATATTATAATATTAAAATTGGTGGACCTGATTGGTGGCATAAGTATTGCAAAATGTGAAGCTCCTGATAATGTATAAAAATGATTTCAGATATAGAGTTCATAAGAATCAAAATTGTCAAAATTCCTGTGTGTGTATTTGCATATGCAAACTGCCATATGTTAGATTTAAAATCCGTCCTCTATTAAACAAATTTCTGTATTTCCTTTACTAGAAGAGCCCCTTTTAATACAGAAATTGATTTAAAGTCTGAGTATTTCAAATGGGATGTAGGGATATTTTGGTTGCAAATTTCATACTGGGTAAAAAAGAAAACTAAATTATAAAAGTAGATTATGACAGGTTATCTAGAAATAGTTGTATTATATGAATCAACTACTCCTTTTATGAGCTTTACTCAATGCATCACATTAGGTTATTATTTATTATCATTAGTAATTAACCAATTTAAGAATCAATGACCATCAAAGTATCAAATCTAAGCTGTGTATTCTCTTTTCAAGCTTAAAGGTTTTACTGACATGACGCAGGAGAGGGAGTATCTTTAATTTAGTAACAAACCTCAAAATGCAAGCTACATCTGGAAAAAGACAAAAGCCAAAAGCCCAGCAGTACTAGGAAATTAAAACATTGGGTCAGATTCAAACAGACTAGGAAGTCAAAGGTCAAAGCGGCATTAAATCATTAGTTTCCCAGCTGCCACTAAGGCGTGGTGTTGACCTTTGATTTTGCAAGAGGTGGCCCATGCAATCTTTCTGGTGGCAATCTGGCCTTTCCCTTGCTCTATTTTCAACTAAGGCCTGAAAGGTGTACAGTAAGTATCCAGGCATCAAATAGCTGAGAACACTAAATGCATAAAGATGACACATTTATAGGATTACATCTATTGTACATTGGGGTCTCATTTTTAAGCTACAGAAAAACAGACATAAAAGAACACTGTCAATGTAGAAAAGAGGTCTGGTGGCACCTTAAACACTCCTATGTACACCTGTGGTTCACAATGTGCTTCTTCAAATCAAAAGCAACAGTCAGAGACATTAAATGAGGATTCTTGTGATATTTGCTCTATTTTGTGCAACAGGAGGAGATACAAAAGAGCCTAAGGAAATATATATTAACACATTCTCTGAACGTAACCCAAAAGAGATCAAGCTGGAACACATTGTGTTTAAAACTCCTTCAAGGATACTCCACACCAGGGGTAGTCAAACTGCGGCCCTCCAGGTGTCCATGGACTACAATTCCCATGAGCCCCTGCCAGCATTGGACATCTGGAGGGCCGCAGTTTGACTACCCCGCCACACAGTCTCCATTGGAGACTGAACTTCATACAGGAAAAATCATCACATATGAAACACTTCCTCTGCTACTGAATTTCATCTCTAAGGCATTCTGCTTTTGATATGGGCTACCTTTGCAAATACTGCCAAACAATACCAGTACATGCTTCTGTAAACAGGAAATCTTCCAAATACTGAAAACTGAAGGATTCAGACAACTGGAGAAATATCCAGTATGAAAACTAACAGAGGAATCTTGAGATACAGATCAAACATATTAACGGGTTGGTGGCTAATGGGCCACGGAGCAGTAATATTCAGAGGAGAAAACATGACTTCCTAGATCAACTTTGCAACTGTCTCCTTACAAAAGAAAGGCAAGCAGGAATGCTAACAATAGTGATCAATCCAATGTGTAAGAAAGAGAACAGGGTATCAAAGGAAAAGATTAATTCTGTGCAGATAACCACCATGAGGGCTCCAGGTCAGTCTCACCACTTCTTTACATCTTTTGACCTTCTGGTGAACACAAGAGTTTGTCATATGCTGACTGGGAAGGCTGATGGTCTTGTGTTATGTTGCCCACCCTTAAAAGGTTTATGTTTATTTGCTAGGGGCAGTTAAGACTTAGTGTGGGTTGTTGTATCCTGCCCTCTTATTACAAAAACAAGCTGGCAAAAGAGAAAATGTTCAGACCTAACAAAACTGTTGCAGTATCCGCAATGCTGGTTTGCTCTAATTCTACACAGGCCTACGCTTGAAGACAATACAGAAGCTTCAACTGGTACACAATGAGAAAGTGCATGTGCTATCTGGAGAGAGCCACTACTCACACATTATGCCTAGTTGATACCTAATCCCAATAAAACTGGAATAATGGGGGGGGGGGACAACCAAGGAGATGGTCATCTTATATTCTAGAGGGGGTTGCAGTCTCCATAAAGGGGCCAGTTCATAGCTTGGAGGTGCTCCAGGGCCTCTCATTTCTCTTAGCAGCTGCCTGTTGAATAAACAAGATGGCAGTGGTGGCCACGGGTACCTTTCATCAGCTTTGGCTGGGATACCAACTGCAGCCCTTCCCAGAAGTGGGGAAAGCTCATATCACAGTCATGCATGCACTGAGCAGCACTGCTTGCTTTTAGATGTTAAGAGGGGACAGAGTCATGAAGAACTTGCTTCTTATACATAAGATTATGCAAAGATCACCCAGCAGCTACAGTTTGTACAGAATGCTGTGGCCAGAATATTGACTGGAGTAAGTCGCAGAGAAAATATTTCTTGTTACCCTATACTAGCTCCCAGTTTGTTTTTGGGCCCTTTAGCCCTTTATTCAGCATACCTTAAAGACAAGTTTCTTCCAAATGAACCTAATCCAATCCAGTCTTCTTAAAGGCCCTTGCTGGGGTGCTCCACTATTTGAGGCTAGATAAGTGACAACCCAAAAAAGGGCTTTTTCTTGGTCATGGCAACAAAAATTTAGAATTCCCCTCCCAGGGAAGATTTGTCTGTCTTCCTCTACTATTGACTTCCATCAGCAGGTGAAGACTTTTGTGTGTGTCCCATTCGGAACCCCCCCCCCCCATTAACTTCTCTCTGTTTTTTGGTCTGAAAGCTCTGCCCATGAGGCTGGGAGTTCAATCCCAGCAGCCGCCTCAAGGTTGACTCAGCCTTCCGTCCTTCCGAGGTCGGTAAAATGAGTACCCGGCTTGCTGGGGGGTAAATGTTAATGACTGGGGAAGGCACTGGCAAACCACCCCATATTGAGTCTGCCATGAAAACGCTAGAGGGCGTCACCCCAAGGGTCAGACATGACCCGGTGCTTGCACAGGGGATACCTTTACCTATGTTTTTACTACATTATTGTATAAATAATTCTAATGTTGAAATGGTCCAATGTTTGGTGTCCTCTGCCCTGGGAATCCTACTTGGGCAAAAAAGCTGCATAAAAAAGGTTTTAAATAAATATCCTGACATTGTTACATTAGTTTCCAATACAAATAGGTCCTTACAAATTCAGTTCATAGTGTTAGTTGACCTTTAACACCCATATACTTAAAGAACTGCCTCTCCCAGTAGTAGGGAACCCATAAACTTCGTTCTTCCAATCATTCTGTGCTTCTCATGCTCTCCTGTAGGCATGCTTTTTTTTAAGTTCTCTTAGCAGCTTCACAAGATGCATGGCCAGGCTGGTTTCAATTCCACTGGCAGCATGATGAAAAGGAAACACAACTGTTCCAAACTAAATTCAAATGGGTAGCTGTATTGGTCTGAAGTAGAACAAAATCAGAGTCCAATAGCACCTTAAAACCAGTCGTACATGCACTAGAAAGCTCATGCCTTGAATAAATCTTTGTTGGTCTTAAAGGTGCTATTGTTCCGAACTAGAAACTGGTATAAAGAATAATTAAAACTCAAAAACTGGCTGAGCAGTATCTGAGTTTAGCACTAATTTTTTTTACACTACATATTCAAAAGAGTGTGACACTCCTAGGCTGCTGAGTCATCACCCAAGAATATCAGCAAAACTCAAGTCTACGAGCAATCAATAATTCTCATTAGGATATCAATTTGTTTCTTTAACAACACCAACAGAAAGGGAAGATGAGGTGAGATTATACCCAGTAAATTTATAGAAGGACAACTGTCTTTTAAGTATAGTGTAAGCAAGATCAACATCTGCTTCATAGGAACGTGTGAGAAGATACAAGGATCACTTGAAAAGAAAGGTGGTATCTCTTTCCATGAAGCCCGTTCAAGGGCTTTCCAGGCTATTTTATTACACCTTCATTGTCTCCCATTTGCTTGCCGAAGCTTAGAAAGAGATGAGTTTCTAGTTTAGATGCCTTTAAGAAAAATAAGAATAAGAGGAGTCAGGGCTTCAAGTTTCCACTTAAATCAAATAAGCTTCTTTTATTCCATCCAACCCATGGAATATTCACTAAATGCAACAATATCCTCCATCAGAGCATGGTAATTGTAGTCCATGGATATCTGGAAGACCACAGGTTGACTACCCCTGCACTAGACAACTAGGCGAGAATATGCCGAATTCCAAACGTACGTAATACATTTGTAAATAACCTTGCTTAGGAAGTGAGAGCCAGAAGCATGCTCAAGTGGAGGTCAGGAAGCCTTTTAGCCAACACACCAAAGCCCATGTCTATTACTCATCACCATTCCAAGATAAGGCTGATGCTCAGAGAAACTTCAAGTTAATCGGCAGTCGTGATGTAGAGCAGAAAAGGATCCAAATTAGGAAATGGTGCAGCACAGCTCAGTTTTTCTCTTTAACCATCGAGTTTATGAGCAGCAGCCCAAGTGGAAACACTGCCTCCAAAGTACCCATCTCTTGCGTTGCTACAGTCAGGCTTCTAAATAGGAAGGTAAAATCACCGCACCTGTCTCTACAGTATCTTCCCATCCCAACAAGCCATGGAGATTCTAAGCAAGCCCTGCTTGCTTTTAGATTTCAGAAGAGGGGGAAGTCATGGAGCACTGGCCGCTTATATCCTACTGCACCGCAAATTAGTGTGGAACTAAACTGTATTTTGATACGCCTAGACTAAAGCAAGCAAATATGTCAAGGTCTATAAAGGTTACCTGGCACAAAATACCACGTGTTTCCTGAACTGCTTCTACAAAGCAAGAATCCTTTGTGGTACTAGAATAGCTGTATGTTACTGGGTTGTATGGTTGTAATTGCTAACACACAACTGCTAAAACTTGGCTTCATTTTAGCTCAGTAGGTACAGCTACAGCAGGAATATTTTTTTAAAGAAATAACTACATTCTGCAATGCTTTGCTCTGAACTTTTAAAAGCACTGATGCTTCTAGTTCCTCATCCAGAGGGAAAATTCATAGGGTTTCCCAATGAGCAGCTACTAAAATCACATGAGAAGCCATTAGAGATGGAAAGAGATAAGCTCTAACCAAGGTGTACAAATTTAGATTTAGACAAGTTTACATTAGAATCTAATGTTTCACTGGAGTTACAAACAAGTACATGTGGGTAATATCAATTTTTCTTTCCTCACTATAAAGAGATACCCCCCTCCACCCCAACTTTGCTTCAAAATTCACAGGAGCAACATAATGGGCTGCATTTGACAACCACTGGTATTCATCACTGCCACTATTTTGGTTCCTAAGGAAATGCAACTTCCTGGTTTTCATTTGATACACAGTTAACAGACATTTAGATGCAAAACACCAAACAGAACCAACGTGCAATTTTTCATTGTTTGAATTCCTAAAATATTCTTTCAAATAAAAACAACAACAACCCAAGAACCAAACACATCCTCTTTATTGTTAGATTGTTCAGATTTCTTTTTGCCCTGAAGGGGCAGAGCACAAAAGCAACATTAAGGTAGCTATTAATCTGCTTAAAACATGCTCCAGATTCCATGATTAATTTTTTTTTAAATACAGTTGGCAAGATCCAAGCCAAACCATCACAACACTTGTTTTAGTGTGGTTAGCACATGTGAAAAGAGGTGCCATTTCAAGATGCTCAATTCAGCCCACTCATAAGTTTAAAAGGTCACACAGCTCTGTCAGAGCAAGAATATACACATTCCAGGAAGTAAAGCTACAGGAGTGTTTTCATTGTTTCGAAACACACACACACACAGTCTGTTTCTCATTTACAAAAAAGACCACAACACAAATCCCCATTATTTTTTTAATTCTTTCTAAAAGTATCTATTGGTAGTCCAAAGACACACTTTCCTCAAAAATAGGCATAAACCAGATAGGAAAGGAAACATCTTGAAGACACATCTGAAATAACATCTTTGATGAAGTGAAACAAGCTGCAGGATCAGATCCTTTGCTCCAAACACTCACACACATTTTGAACTGATTGCTTCTTATGCAACCATCTCAGACTTGTTCTGCCTTTTTCAGTGAGCAAAGCTAGTTCTTATATGGGACAGAGACAGCCATGCAAATAGATTCCCTCCTTCATATACTCCATTTCCCTTTCTCATCTCAGAATTACGGCACTGTCACAGCCATCTCTTTACTGGTAAATTTAAGACAAGGGTCAATCATGCAGTGATTTGCCCTTTTCTCCTCCTGCTGCAATCAAAATCTCTAAGAACCAGGACTCTGTAACACCCAAAATGGCTTCAGGACGCCAGCCACCCTGATGCATGACAAAATCATTTGAATATTCCTTCAGGCACCTTTGCTCCCAAGGTGAACTCTCTATTTTTTTTTTTTTTAAGCACAGTAACCCTAACAAAATGGATGGGAAAGCCCAAGAAGATAAGAGATTCCAAAGATATCCTCAAGCTTTCTTCTGGTTCTTTGTTGAAGAAGTTATCTTGCTTCGTTCATTGGAGTCATCGCCCCCCCTCCCCCCACATACTAACATGGCTTTAGCCCTTCATAAGGAAACACAAAGGTAGCTTGTCTAATGGCACTCAAAGTAGGAAGGTCACTTGGGCTCACAGCAGGAGACCCACCCCAGGCAAACAAGCAAAAAAAATAAATAAAAAAAACTGGGTGGGGAGGGGTACTCACTGGCAGGACCAACCACAGTGCAATGATCAGGGGAAACTAAACTGGGTTCAAATTTGCTTAAATGCTGGCCTTATAATCTGAATGTCAAAACTGGCTTCAACCTCTTATTAGCAAGAGACTATCTTGAGTGTCATCCTGCCTCTAGAAGCCCCTTTAGCTGCTAATCTGAATTCTTCTTCTCGTCTTTATGTTCAAGAATATTTGGAGCCAAGAGTAATGTTTAACTTTCCTAATTTTAGAGCATATAGAGCCAACTGTCACTTTTTCGCTGGCTGAGGCTTGGTGAGGGGGGCGGACATTGGAGCAGCTTATTATGATAGCTGGCACCATGCAGTCTGTTGTTCAAACATTCTCACAGAGATACTTAAGTCTTTTAGGTAAACAGTTCCTATTATCCCAGTGTCATGGTTTTGGTGAGTTGTTTAAAAGAACCAAATGGCAACACTGCTGGCGAGTATCTTTACAATACACATGCATTAATTTTTAACAAAATTTAAGAATGTAGCACTAGAACTACAGGACATACGCTGGTGGAATTGTAGGGGGGGAGGGATTTTTTTATTGCTCTTAATTTTTATAAGTGTATACAAAATCCAAATCCCATCCCATTTTACCCACAATTCTTCATGTAATTTGACTCTGGAGCACACACACAGTTTAACGCTTGGAGATGCTTTAAGACTGTGTCTCCATCACCCAATGTGTTCACAAGAAGTGTGTAAAAAATTCTTATTTCCATGACAGGGAAGGGAGTGGAAATTGCATGGGTGAGAAGGAACAGAAATCATTGTGAATAGCATCTCAGATATTTTAGCCAGAAACACTGTTCTACGAAGATACAAAGTTTCCTAAGATCTGGATGAAAAGTTTTTGAAGGGTTTTAAATCCTTTACTATGAGCACACATAGTCTAAAAACAGCTGGACTACATGAAGACATTACTTAAGCAAACAAATGTTCCCTTCTCTCACAACCCCTCTCTCTGTTTTCCCATTTAACTTCCCTATGGCAATTGATACAGCTAGTTTACACATACGTATACTTAATCCTTACAAACTTTAAGGATATTTTTGGTATCTCCCCATCCTACAAGAAAACAGCTAAGAAACAGAAGCACCAAAACCCAAACTTACATATGAACAAACCCCGTGAGATTAAAAGTGTGGCAGCGCCCCACCCCCCACAAAAAACTGACAAAGGACATAAAGGATAAAAAGAGGCACATGTTCATTTTAAAAGCCATGAGAAATACAAAGATACTTTTCCATAGTGGTTCTAGTTCTTCAAACAGCAGCATCATGGTTATAGGTGCCAGACTGAAAAAGAATCTGGAATTCTTCAAGCTTCTCTTAAAGCATCTCTTTAAAATGGAAGAGTCATTCAACAGTGGGAGATTAATTCAAAGGTTTAAGTTAGGTCGCAGTCTGACCCATCATGTTTGACAGTGCTGCTCTTTTTACATCCGGATTTTGTGACACAATCCAGTACATTACAGCACGAAATTGCGGAAGTAGCCGGGACATTATTTTCCTGATCACTTTCAACTCAACTCAAATCGACCTGCCATACTGTTGTTTATTTGATACAATGAAACAAGTGTATTTCCATTTCCTTTCTGACACATTGATTACTTATATCTTGATGCTTAGAAGCAGATCTCAGAAAAAGATAACGGATATCATCCTATGAAAACTGGCATAAAATACCTCTCCCTTTTTATTGCTGTTCTGAGTGAATGTTTTTACAGTAGTTGAGGTTTAACACATACAACTATTGTGGTTTCTGAAAACCTTCATTAGTGGTGGCCATTTTGAGGTGAACTATGTGGCAGCCATCTTCATAAAGGGCTTACCATTCAGAAAAAGTCAATTATTCTCTATGCCACTGCAGTTATCCCCAAAATATTGCCTGCAGCTACATGAAAAAATTGCCTATTGCACAGTGCGCTGCACAAGATAGTTATGAGCCTTGGTCTTCACCAGGCTGTGTGAGCAATAGACAGGACAGATATATCTTTTTCAGTTGAAAACCTTGAATGACAAGAAGAACTAGAACATCACACTTATTCTCCCCTCCTCAATATGTGATACAAGGCAAACTACATTTCTTCTTCTTCTTCCCCACTGTAACACAAAACCTCTTTTAAAGATCGTTGATGAAGTGGGGTTGGTGATGTTCTGAAACACTTGCTAAATGGAGGTACATCAGCCCTCAGTGACAAATGAACAAAGGACATTTTTTGAACCTGCAATAATTTGAGGATTCCAGAGTACAGACAGGATGTTTGCTGTCAATGCCGTTTTGTAAAACAAGTATAACACAGAACAAATTTGAAGTCCAGCAGCACCTCTGAGACTAACCAAGTTAAGCAACTTGGTTGGTCTTAAAGGTGCCACTGGACTCTAAATTTGTTCTACAGCTTCGGACCACCACGGCTAGCCACTTGAAAGTATGACACAGCTAAAAGATGAGACCATTTTAAAGTTTTCAGCCATCACACAAGACTTCTGTCATTTGTAGTCTCAGCTCTGTATTAAATACTTAACTGTAGTCGTTGTAAGACAGGTAGACATACCCAAGATGCCATAATAAAGAATTTATAGTTTCTTGAAAGGCAAGTCTTAATGATTGTAAATGAAAGTAACTAGATAAATGGATGCTTATTGACACCATCAAGAGAAATATTCTAACCCCATGCCTTTGCATTCTTAATTTTGTCTTTAGAGTTTCAATTGTACTTCAAGTGTTCACAAATAGGCAGGAGCATTTGTTAAATTCTAGAGAGCTCTGTGGGAGACCCAAGTACTAATGAGGTTGTTTTTGCATTTCCTCAAACCATGCCTGAAATGTCTTTTTAAATATTCCTTTTATTTTTCACATGCAAGCATCCTTTTATGCCTTCCTCAACAAGCATACAAAAAAAAAAACTTAAAAACATTGCCAGTTTCTTGGTCTGAATGCTTTATTACATGGTGATCTGCCAAGGACTTCCTAAAATACAATCTCTTTTTAAATTTAAACGGTCTATTTACATGGTAATATTCAAGGGCCTCCTTTTCCCATTCAGTTCTCAGACATGATCTTATCTCAAAAGTAGTCAGAACCAACTTATTTTTTAAAAAAACTAGGGAGTAAGCTCTCCTCTGTAACAATGAGGCTAAATGGAAAATTCCACTATGGCATTATGCAAACTGCCAAAAGGAATGCTGGCGCGCAAGTTGAATTTCATCCCATGCGGTTGCACCTAAGCATTATTTCTCTGAAAATTCTTAACAGTCTTCTAATAGCCGTGTGACTAATGTTAAATATAGCGGTTAAAAACTAATTTACGCAAACTGAATTCCTTTAAAATTAGGAAAAAATATTTGCACGAAAATATAAGTTCCAATGTGCAGCAGCATTTTGTTTATAGATTACGATTGGCATCAATTCAGTTTCATTAACCTACAGTGCAAAGCTACAGTTTTAAAGCAGTAAGGTAATGGTTAGTCACTACATTATTTTCTTTACATTTGTCCGATGGCTAGTCCGTTCCTTCCTTCCTTAGAAGCTGTTTGCTCATTAAGGTATCCGTGCTGCTCCAGCAACTCCTAGCACTGCTCTCCATTTCTCGTATTTAAAATTCCCAGAATTTAAAATGCTAGGATATTCATTGTCCAGCTCTTACTTCAAATAATCACTTCTAGAAGTTTGGATTTTGCTCTGTTTTATCCTCTGACAAAAAATTCTCCCCCTTTCCAAAACAAGTTTCCTCACTTTCAGATCCACAAATGCTTTTCACCATCAGGATAAAGGAATGTCAATAACCTTATCCCTTCCTATATATATTTTTAGAATGCATTTGAACGTAAAGTCTATCTGGAACAGCTCTCCCCTGTTTCAGGATAGGCAGGAGGGTATCAGTGACTTATTTGTTTTCACATTTCTTTTCTCCAACCACTGTTTCCAGCTGTACCAGCACCACTGGCCCATGGCCCTATTTTATTTTCTTCCCTGCCAAATCTGCCAGAAAGATTACAATATCCAGTCTTTGCCATATTGTAACAATTTGACAATTTGTTGGTTTTTTTTAATGCCACATCAAACCAGGCAAGCTTACAGAAGCTCACCACAAGAGCCCTCATTCTCATGGCTTCCTAGACAAATTTAATACTACTTACAGGTTTCTTTTCCAAAATCCTTAAAAGCAGTTAAAGATTTTGTCCACTCATAGGAGGTATGTGTGTGTGTGTGGCATCACGGGCTAGAAGAAATCTGTTTGCTCAGAAGAACTCACGTGTCCCATGTCCCAGGCTCAATAAAAGCTCCTAGAATCTTAACTCTTGTATTACTTGTCACACTCCTTTGTCAAAACTAGTCTTGTGATTCTTCAAAGTCTCATGAGCTGGGAAACAGTAATCTTATGCTCTTTCCACGGTGGGGGATTGAACATTTCCACTACAAAAACCAACAGCAAGCAAAGCAGTAAACAGAGAGAAGGAGCAATCCATTGTGCAGTGCAATCCAGAAAAAGACTACATAGAACCCTATTGAATCCATGAGCGTATTCCCACAAAGAAATTCTTAGGATTGCACTGTAAATTCAAGGAATTTAAGAATCTGCCTGTACCCCTCTGGTAGGGCTTCTGTATCGCTGAAAGAACCAAGCTGCCAGACTTCTCAAAAGGAAGTCACAGAAAAGAGGGAAGGGGTAAGACATGTGTGTCAATTTCTTACTCAAAACTTTTTCTGTGAACTACATCCCCACAGCAAAGACCTGCTTTTCAAAGTACTAAGTGGAACAAAGTACACTCAAGTGAAGCCCCAAGTTTGCCAGTTTACAGTTCCAATAATGCTACCTGACCCTACAGCATATGCAAAGGTCTACTGCTGTACAGAGCATTAAAGGAGATTTACTCTAAGCATGGACAGCTCCATGTGAACTAAGCATGCAAGAAACTGGGAAATAGCAATCTGTATGAGTCGGCAAAGGAAGAAAGTTGAAGAGTTAAACTCTTTAAAAGGGAATCTGGACTGCCAGATGTTGGGGGGAGAATGGTAACCTCTGTAAACAGGGTGTGCATGAGGGGCAGGAAGAGAACATGACAGCTCTGTAAAAAGGATGTGATCCAATGTCAGGAGACATGGAACCAACAAAGCTCCAGGGCAAAATGAGGACTGTATGTGGGAGATAAGCTATATATGTGAAGGGTTGAAAGCAATACTCCAGCATCCCTCGTATACTAACACAGGGTCATGGGGCATACATGTGAAAACCTTGTGAACATTTTAGAAGATCAGATGCAACTAAACTTCCTGATTACCATTTAATTATCCTCTTAAAGTTACATTATAGATGCAAAGAGTGATACAGGGACAACTCTCTCCCCAAACATTTATGGCTTACTTTAGAATTTTAATAATCTATAGAATTAGGGCTCAATGTTACGCACAATTAACAAACCAGGGATTTTCCCTCACTGCATACTACTGATGGTAAACGATACTCAAGGAAGATGAAGGAGCCATTTAAATGAGCTGACTCTTGCCTCAGATCCATGAAACAGCAATGCAAGTAACAGATCCAAAGTGAGTCTCACATGCACGGTTAAGAACAAAGTCCAGTGGCACCTTTAAGACCAAGGAAACTTAACTCTGAGTATTAAGCTTTGGAGACGCTGCACACTTCATCAGATCAGCCACCCATCTAGAAGGATGGTTACATTCCTCAAAATCAGCAAATAAAGGTGGTGCAGGAGACAACTTGACAAGACACTTGTGAGAACTCCCAGACTAACTGCTTCTTTTGCACCCCTCCGCAAAGGTTTCCCATTTTCACACACCTAAACGGACCGTCAGAAATTGACCTGAGACAGGCTTGGTATGCAGGGCTCCTTCTGCACACGTTGGGTAATCCCCGTTCAATGAACTTTAGAAGCAGACTGTCCTATTTCACATAGGAAAATCCAGCTGCAAAAGCACTTGGAAAGTGTCCCCCGAATGAGGCCAGTTGTAGCCTAGCCTTAGCCCCTGAACCTATTTGCAGACACTCCGAGGCTCCTCCTAACTCGTGTCCCGATCCGGGCCTCTCAACATCCCACCGGAGCCCCCTGCCCTTTACTACCGGCCAACCCGAAATCCACGGGGGGGGGAGGGGGTGTGTTAAGGAACTGGCCAGCGCTGGTTTCCTTCCTTCCTCCCCCAGCCCCTGCCCGGCGGGCCCAAGCGGGAGGGGGGCTCACCTCGTCGTCGTGCTGCTGGCAGTAGTTGACCCTGTCCGGGAAAACCGAGAGGATGTTGTAAGGCGCGGCGGAGTAGGGCTGGCCGACAGAGCCCGGCCCCACGGAGGCGGGCGGAGCGGCGCCGAAGCGCTCGATGAAGTGGTCCTTGGTGAGGCGGACGCGCTGGTGGGCGCGCACGCAGTTGTCGCACAGGTGCTCCTGGCAGTCGAGGCAGC
The DNA here is from genome assembly GCF_049243985.1 of Paroedura picta. Taxonomy (NCBI): domain Eukaryota; kingdom Metazoa; phylum Chordata; class Lepidosauria; order Squamata; family Gekkonidae; genus Paroedura; species Paroedura picta. The sequence continues at coordinate 38,338,719 of NC_135379.1, forward strand.
GGGAGCTCACGGCGTTGCCTTCGTCGCACGAGCTGCAGCGGGGCTCGCCCTGCCGGCTGTGCGGCCGCCGGAGCAGCAGCGAGGAGCCGCCGCCGCCTCCCCCGCCGCCCGACGGCGCCGAGCCGGCGGCAGACCCGGGCGACGAGCCGCCGGCCGCGGAGCGATGCTGTTGCTGCTGCTGCTGCGCTTGCTGCTGGCGCGGGTTGTGGTGCCGGTTGTTGGTGCTGCTGTTGCTGCCGCCGCCGCCTCCTCCCGGCCCGCCGGGCCGCCCGTTGTTCTTCTGGTCCTCGGCGGCGGCGGCCACGACGACCACGTCGAGCAGGTTGCTGAGGAGGAAGTTGGAGGAGGGCAGCGCGTCCATGCCCGACGGCTCCGAGATCACCACCTTCTGGTCGCAGATGGGGCAGCGCAGCTTGAGCGAGTCCCCCGCGGCCGGGTGGCGCTGCGCCTCCAGGCACTGGCGGCAGAAGGCGTGCAGGCAAGGCAGGACGTGCAGGCGCCTCGACGGGGCGCACGAGGAGGAAGACGACGACGACGAGCCCCCGCCGCCGCCGCCCCCTCCTCCGCCGCCTCCGGACGAGTTGGACGTCTGCGAGGAAGACGACGAGGTGGACGAGTTGGAGGAGATGGGCGCCGGCGAGCCGCACATCTCCTTGCACAGCGGGCAGATCTGGAAATCCGACTCGGGGAATGAAGCCATTGGGAAGGGGGGAAGGGAGGGGGAGCGGAGGGGAGGGGCGCCGGCGGCGCAGCGCGCGCTCCCACCTAGCAGGGCGGCCGCATGGGCTGGCGCTGGCGACCCGCGCGCCGAGGCCTGGTGGGTGGCATCAAGGAGGCGCGCGGCTCGCCGCCTGCAGCTGCTGCTGCTCCTGGGGGCCTCTCGGCGTGGCGTGGCCCAGGCGGGGCGCTGGGAGCCGCTTGGCGCCCCCTGGCCGGCCGGCCCGCTCCGCCCTCCGAGCCGCTCTCCCGATTGGCCGCCCCCCACAAAAGCGCCCCCTACCTGAGCCGGCCCGTGCCCGGCTTAGCACCTCGGCGGCGGCGGGCGTCCCTGAGCAGAAAAGGGCGCCGGCCGCTCCTCTTGCGCGGCCAGTCAGCTCTCCTCGGGCGGCGGCGGCGGCGGCGGCGGCGGCGGCGGCGGCGGCGGGAGTGGGGCGGGGGAGGGACGGCCAAGTGCGGCTCCTGGAAGGAACTCGAAGGCGCGAGCGAGGGGGCGGGGGGAAGCGGGGCCCGGGGGCTCAGCGCTGTCTCCCGCGGCAGTCCCAGAGGCTCCGGCAGCCGCGCAAGTGGCCCAGGCAGGTTCCTCCGGCACCAATCCGCCCCCGCCGGCTCCTCCACCGCATGTCTGAGGAGCGGGAAGCGGAGAGGCAGACGAGCCGAGGGACCGGCGAGCCTCCCAGGGAGGGAGGGAAAGGGGGGGGGGCTGAGCGTCTGAATGGAGCGGGGGGCTCCCGCGCGTCTCCTGGCCCACCCGGCCTCCGGCGCTGGATTCTCCGGCCGCTCTTCCTCGGCGAGGCTGCCCAGCAGCGCCCAGGGCGGCGCGCACGCGGTCGGTCGGTCGGTGGGTCTGGCGTGGCTCTCGGGCGGGCGCAGCCGCGCTCAGGGCGGCGAGAGGAGCCGCCGGGGAGAAGAGCAGCCGCGGCAGGTCCCCGCCGGCCGCCTTGAATTATTCATGGGAGGCGGATTAGATTCGCTCGCGCAAATTGGAAGTGCCGCGCGAGGCTCTCCCAGCGGCCCCCTCTCCTCTCTTCCCCCCCCCCCCCCAAGCCGGCTCCTCTCGCCGCTTCGCCGAGCTCCGGCCGTCACCGGGATCGCCTTTCCTTTGTCATGTCGCCTCCGGCCGGTGCTCTGCAAACTTGTTCTTTAAAAAAAAAATGTCCTTTGCAATAATCTTTGTTAAACCAAAAAAAAAAGCAGGGGGGGAAGAGAAAAGTGGGAGGAAACACCCCGGATTTATACTCCCACTATCTTCAAGACGCCACCGGCGCGCGCAATTTTGCTTGTTTGTTTCAAGCCGGCGTTGGGTTCGAATTACGCAGCGGCAGCAGCAGCAGCAGCGCCGAGATCCCCGGCCAGAAAGCCAACCGCGCTTGGGTGCCCCGGGGCCATGGCGCTGGAGCCTGGGCGGCTTCTCGCCCGCGTTGCTCTCCCCGGGATGCGGCTGGCTAGGAAGGAGCCCGTTAACTCTCCCCCTCGCGTCGGTTTTGGGCGAGCGTCATTTCCCCCCCCGTGGCGCTCCAATATGTGGGCATTCCTCGGCCGCCTCTTTTGTGGATGCCTCTTCTTGAAACTGATCCGCCGCGCGGAATCCTTTTAATCTGCCGAGCAGCGGACTCACTTCCGCCTGAGCGCAGAGGGGGTGGGGACGGGAGGGGAGCGGGGAAGGGGAAGAAGGGGGGGGGGAGTCTAAAAGGCAAACAGGATACATTAACCCTCTTCCTGCTGCCCTTGCGGCTCCCTCGCCCCGGTAGGTTGGAGCACTAAAGCTTTTAGCAATCAAGCAGAGGGGGAGGAGGGTATCGATTCATCTAATCTTGATTTTTTTTCCCCCGTTGGGTTTTTTTTTAAGTGAAAAATAATTAGTGCTTTGGAAGGGTTAAATTCTAAGAAGTGAGATTCATGTGCCCTTGAATTCCTCCAGGATTAATTGTAATGTTGTCGGAGATAACGAAAACTCACCCTGCCCAGGGACGCAGAAGGACCTCACGCCCAGTTCCTGTATAGAGGGTTGCTCTTTAAAAGCTTTCTGGTTCTTTTATTATTTTGTTTTTTTTAATTGAACTGCGGGCGTGGGGGAGATGTTTCAGTGTTGCCTCCACAAAATGTGTTCTGAGCTGTGCTGCAATATGTTGCAACTAGATACAATTGTTCGTGCAGGGAAGAAACAATACAAAAGGGATAACAGATTCAATATGATAAAATCAGAGTCCAGTAGCACCTTTAAGACCAACCAAGATTTATTCAGGGCGTGAGCTTTTGAATGCAAGCACTCTTCTTCAGACTATGAGCTCCTTACATGAGGAAGAGTGCTTGCACTCGAAAGCTCACGCCTTGAATAAATCTTGGTTGGTCTTAAAGGTGCTCCTGGACTCTGATTTTATTGTGCTACTTCAGACCAACACGGCTATTCATTTGAATCTCGACTCAATATGAGATGGTGTTTCAAACATGTGCTTCCCCTCTGGCAACTCCAGGAGGCTTCTGCAAGCCTTGTTGTTCTGCAAATTAGGGCTGTGTTTCCCCAAAGCATACATTTTAATTGATCAAGCGGGTATGGATTTCCATACAGTCTGAAGACAATCCATGCAGCAAGGCATCCCCATTGAAGAGGTATCCCCCTTGCCAGGCGGGTGGGGCTGACCCAGAGAGGAATGCCTCCTGACCTGCCCCTCACATTTTTAATTTTTTAAAATCTACAGCCTGATGGATCAAGGGCATCTCTGTCATCCCTATTTTTTTTAGTTAATCAACTAAATGTTGCAATCCTACTAGGAAAGCCTCAGAATATTTGAGGATGAGGTAGGATTTCCGAACACAAAGTAGCAACATAACTTTTAAGAGAAGAAACAATTTGTTGGAGGCCGGTTCGCAAATATTAAAATTTATCTTTTCATAAAAATATTGCAATTTTGATAAGTGAAGAAACAGAAAGGCAACTGCAGATGTCTGGTAAGTAATATTTTAGGAGGAGAAGACTTGCCTGCTGTAGTCTGCCCTTGCTGATCGTCCTACTGCTGAAAACATTCAGGGATAATCAACCTGTGGTGCTCCAGATGTCCATGGACTACAATTCCCATGAGACCCTGCCAGCATTTGCTGGCAGGGTCTCATGGGAATTGTAGTCCATGGACATCTGGAGCACCACAGGTTGACTACCCCTGATTTAGATAGCTTACTGTTAGGGCTTATTGGGGATACAGAGTGTTCAGACCTGAGATCTGAGTTCTCCATCTTACTAAAGATATGCAGCTGTTCCATACAGTTAAGTCAAGGGGAAAATACTAAAACCCCCGTGGTGTTCAAAGTGTAAATGGCTCCTTCCTTCTTGGCACAAAAATGCACTGATGTAAAAAGGGTGGGTTTGCAGACCTATCCGCTTTGCCACCCTCTGTATAAAATTACAAAATTGAATTTTTATTAACATATTCCCAAGATTTAAACATGCCCTTGTAGACTGCATAAAGCCATGTGCAAAATCAGCATTCACTATTATTTTGAAAGCACGCTTTGAGATGTTCCTGTAACCTGTACAAAGAGCAGAGTTCAAGTTACTGGGTTGCTCCTGTATTAAATAACCACAGATATGACATCCAGTGCCATCTTAAACATACAAACTGTAAAGCAGCTGCATCAACAAGAACCAAATTGGGCATTTGATTGCAAAGGAGGAAAGAAGAATGTTGCACAAGAATTAAAAACCTGATTATGTTCATGCCCCATTGATTGTTGTGTTAGCTGACGGCTAGGTCCTTATAAATGTATCCTTTGCCCTGCCATGTCAGCTTGGTACTAACAAGTTAATCGTTTCCTCCTTTGTTAAATCAAGGAAATAATATTTTGTTTATTAAGATCTAAAACTTGCCCATGCTGGTAATAGAAACATCATTTTAAAGAAACAGGGTCTACACTGTAAACATAGACATCACTTTGAAATTAGGGCTGCTTTTGGAGTGCTAAAATCTTATTGAGTTAGATGGATTTAGGTGTGCTAGCTTTGTGCTGGGTTGCCAATTCCAGATTGTTTATCCCACCTCACAAACCGCTATCTAGACGGCTTCAGCAGTCCTGATCTGTGCCTACAGTTCCACAAATATTTATTCACAGGAGCAAATTGGCATTAGGAATTAGCTCTCAGCCCTGTCTATCTGTCCCTGATAGCAGATTTGTAACTAGCAGGGATTCTCTAATTTGGGTATGTTTTTAAACATTCCAACATCATCAGATCTATTGCCCTTCAAACATTACTAGGAAATTGGATAATAACATTTGAGTCCAATGGCACCTTTAAGGCCAGCAAAGATTTATTTGAGGCGTGAGCTATCGTGTGCTTCCTCAGACAATAGAAACCTGGATGTTTGTGTACTATGTTTATTTTTTTTAATTAACCTTGACTACATTTTTTCTCCTGAAGATATCCTAACCCAAAGGAGGAAATTGGTTCTTTCATACAGTCTCTCCCTTCTCTCCCCATCCTCTCTCTCCCCCTGTTATCCCAGAGCATCCTCTTTTGACCATGGAGGATCCCCTGAAAACAGGGCTGGAAGTGGCCAGTTGGCCACACCTCCCTGTCACACCCTAGGAGAAGCGGGGGGGGGGGGGGGAAAGAAAGGTGGTTTGAGGCAGGAGTAGGCATCTAGAATATAGGGGAAAGGACAGGGAGCCCTTGGGGAGCTCTGGGAAAGCCTTGGTAGGGAAATGATTGTCTTAGACCGTTTGCACACTGGGAGCTTCACTGCCCCACCTCCCGTGCAGGAGCACAAATCGGGGGCGGATGAGGTGCACCGGTCCAAATGCTCCCCCATGAGAGTGTAGGAAGAGGTGGGGCAACCTGCCACAACGAAGACTCCAGCCTACAGCCCAGTATGAAACCTTCAGTGTATCAACGATCTTAGAGAGCATCAGTAATAGTTCTGTTTGTAAGTGCATGTTGGCAGGGGCTCATGGGAATGGTAGTCCGTGGACTTCTGAAAGCTACAGCTTGGCCACCCCTGGTGTAGTGATTAAGAGTGGCAGCTTCTAATGATTTGATTCCCCACTCCTCCTCATGCAGCCAGCTGGGTGATTTTGGGCCAATCTCTGTTCTCTTTCTGTACAATGATGTTTCTCTTCAATAAAATTATTTTGTTATTTTAAACACCCTGGTGCTACACTCCATTTAGTACGTGATTCTGGTTTGAGTCAGTTGCTTCATTTGTTGAACAGGGATGTCAGTCGGATATAAATTTTGTTATCTTTAGTCCTGCTTCTCAAACAACAGCCAAAGCAACGTGGGCACCAACAACACTAAAACAACATAATTTCAAATATTTCAAATATTTTTAATGATACAGTCTATAGCTTCTACAATGTGAGCATTCTGGCTGCAGGTCAAGTCAGAGCAAGGTGCACATATGTCTATGAACTATGCATACACTCATAGAAGAAGAGTTGTTTTTATGAGCCACTGCTCTGTACTCGAAGGAGTCTCAAAGTGTCTTACAACCACATTCTTTTCCTCCCCCCCCCCTCCATCCAGTTATCTTGTGAGGTCAGTAGGGATGACAGAGTTCTCCAAATTAAAGTTGTGGTGCTCTTAACCACTATCACCATGCTGGCTCTAGGACATGTGATGTTGGAGTTCTATATCTGAAACTCCAGGTGTGTAAACAGGTCCTAAAAGTAGCCAGGAAGGAACTAGTCTGTATTTGGACAAGGGTGCATGGGAAATGGGTGGAAGATGCTGGAATGAACTTTCCCTGGCCATTTGCCTGTACTGTATCACTGAGAGCCAGCTTGGTGTAGTGTCTAAGAGTTGCCAGGTTTCTAATGTGGCAAACTGTTTGATTACCCACTGTTCCACACACAGCTAGCTGGGTGACCTTGGGCTACTCACAGTCAGAGCTGTCTCAGCCCTCACAGGGTGTCTGCTGTGGGGAGAGGAAAGGGAAGGCGATTATAAGCCACTTTGAGACGCCTTCGGGTAGAGAAAAGCACCATAGAAGAACCAACTCTGCTGTACAGTACTGCAGGAGGAGTATTTTTTTTATCACAGAAACAGTGCTGGTGGAGAAGAGCTAACATCAGTCCTGATTAGGTTCCTTTTCTGTGGTTCCTTTCAGGGAGAAATAACACAATGGGAATTCCAGTAACGCATCCCCTGCCTTTTGGCTCTAACTTTTGGCAATCTCACCATTTCTTCATTACTATAGACAACATTTGGCCAAACTAGTTTCAAAAATGAGTTTGATCTTTAATCTGGTTTCAACTACCTCTTTTTTGTTTTCTATTTGCTGGCTGGAATTCCAAGTCCGTTGCATGGAAGGAAAGAGTTCCAAGTTCCCCACTCCTACAGGCTGACAGGGATAGCCACACACCTGTCATTTAATTAGGCACGACAAATAAACCCCCAAATGTGTCTCTCTCCCTCTAAATAAAACTTGAAGCTTAGTCACTTCTGATTTGTGGTAATACATACTGGTCACCTGTTCTAACAATCAGCTTTTCTCCAGGGACGGTAATAACCACAAACAACCCCTGAAAGATTCTCAAGTTTAACTGTGGCCTTTTGTATGGACAGTCTTTCGCATTTAAGGGATCGTGTTGTGAGGAAACCACAGAGTTACTCTGGACATAATCATGATTATTACTGTAATAAATATCATGTGGATGTGCTTGTAGACATTATCTTGAGTAAGCTGTGCTGGGGCTCTAGAAGCCCCATGTATCACCACAGTGATACACCAAACTTGTAACTAACTGTATGCTGACTAAAAGCACAAATGTCCGTCAATTAAATCCCTATCAAAACCCCAACTGCACATCATCTGGGGCCAGTAAGACTCCTCTGCCCCTCTCTCCTTCCTGGCCACTGAAATTTAGAATAGGCAATTAAGGATATAACTTTTTAGATGTTTTAGATTAATATTTATTGTATATTGCATTTATATACATTCTTCTTCTGTACATTTCGCTGTTATGCACCCTGTCTTGAGTCTGAAGAGATCGGGTGGGTAACAAATAAAACTAATAATAATAATAATAATAATAAATTAAAATATAAAATAGCTGTGACAGAGTTCTGAAAAACTTGATGCTGGCATCTAATCTAGTGCTATCAAGAGGTCAATCTAATCAGAGTCCAGTAGCACCTTTAAGACCAACAAAGATTTATTCAGATGCAAGCACCCTTTGTCAGACTATGAACTCCTTACTCACGCCCTGAATAAATCTTTGTTGGTCTTAAAGGTGCTACTGGACTCTGATTCTATTGTGCTACTTCAGACCAACACGGCTACCCATTTGAATCTATAAGAGGCCAATCTAGTTATCGATTTGGAGAGCAGGCAGAAGCAACACTCAGAATCCTACCCCAGCCTGGTCAATTGGACTTATTCCCAGGCTGCTAGCTACTACCTTGGTCATGGAATAACTCTCCTGGGATTATCATCGATTTCAAAAGGACCAGATCTGTGGGCAGTTAAATCTGGAGACAGGGCCACAAAGCCACAGGTAGACCTTTTCTCATAGAAAAGCTCTAGCTTTGCGCAATAAACTGAAATCTATTTAAAATACACTGGAGGGGTTAAAAGCCCACAAAATGATAAAATAAACTCCTGTAGCTTTAATAAACCAATGCCCTCAGTGCCCATTGCTAGGCACAACAGTATTGTCAACCTTCAGTTCTCAGTTTCTGTCAGTAAAAGGTACGGGGAGGTGCTAGGTCCCTTTCCAGGGCTGTTTTGGCCTTTGAAGGGGGGCTGATCAGAGACAGGCCCTGCAGCAACCGTCAAGCAGCTTTCTATGCAACTTGTATGGCTCACCCAGGCCTAGCTGCTTGCTACTACTGTTAAATAACACACACACCCCAAGCCAGCTTTGGAGTAGGATCGAGGACACCTGCTTACTCCAGCCTTTCTCAACTTTTTTACCATTGAGCAACCTCTGAAACATTCTTCAGGCTTCAAGAAACCTCAAAGGTGGTGCAAACATGCAGAATATGGTTGGGAAGCAGAGCTGTATACAAGCCCACCTGGGACTCCTCCCCTTCTCACCCCCTCCAGGTCCATCATTGGCCGTTTGGGGGGGGGGCAGGTCAACATGGTCATATCACCCAATAAACATTTAACAAGTTTTTAAAAATATTAAAAATAATTAACTCCCACCCAGCTGGGAAACCCTTCCAGAGACGTCAGGAAACCCCTGGGTTTCACCAAACTGTGGTTGAGAAAGCCTGGTTTACTCTGCGTTGGAAACTCACTGGGTGATTTGGGGCCAATCACACACCCTCAGCCTAACCCACCTCCCCAAATAATAAAGGGATATAGAAAGAATACAATGAAAGAGGAGAATGAGATAAACTGAGTTCCCATCGTGAAGAAAAGCAGGACAAAAGTAAAGTCAGGATGAGAGGGCAGAGAAAAGGTAGGTTGGTGGGTAGATAGGAAGGAAGGAAAGAAAGAAGTAGGAAAAAGGGGGAGGCTCTGGTAGCTCCTAAGGAGAGGGAAATCGGATGTCCTGTCTTTTCTGGATCCCCCACATGCTCTTGTCTAATGAGATGGTCATCAACATTTCCTTGAGATTTTTTAAAGCCATTCCTACAAATAACTTTGGCTTTGACGTATTGATACCATGGGAGGGGGGATGCCCCTAAGGTCCCCCCAACAATTTCCTCCCCACTTTCCAAAACTCCCAACATGCAGTGGGTAGAAAGGCAGCCATGCCTTATGTCCAGTTAACATGGACAACTTGTCAGGACAAAATAGCCTCTCCTACTCCCATGTTTTTAACAGCAAGGGAAGCCTTCACCAACTGGAATATGCTGCCGATTAAGCCACAGATAAAGGCACACCGACAGTGGCTATTTTGAAACCTGAGAACTGGTGGATAACTACAACCACACTCTAGCCAGCACCAACTGGTCTGCCATTTTATGGCCACTGTCAATTTCTAGAGGTGTTAATAAACCCCTATGTATGGGGGAACTGACATGGAGAAAATGCATTTTGGCTCACCACATACAGAACACCCCCCTTCATTTGCTTGCTCAGGCAGCCCATCCCATTAGAGCCAACCCTTGAAGTCTGCAGAGTTATTTTAAGGAGAAATGCCTGGACTGAAACCAGGACTGCCAATTTCCAGATGGTGTCTGGAGGTTTCCTCTGGCTGATCTCCAGGCTGTAGAGAGTGGTTCTCTGGAGAAAATAGCTCTCTGGATGGTGGGTTATTACTGAGGCTCATCATCTCCCCAAATGCTCCCCTCCCCAGGCTCCCCTCTCACAATCACAAGGAATTTCTCAATCCAGAGTTAGGAGTTTGAATTGAACTGGGACTTGATGTTCTCTGGGAAAGCTCCCTTCCTGCTTTGATTGCAAATTGAAATCTTAACCGGTTTTGCAGTTGAATGAATCTGCAAAGCTTAATGAACTTGCAAGTGAAGGTTTGTGTGTGGGGGGGTAAGAAGCTCAGTTCTTGCATCTAACAGTCAAATCTTGTCTTGTTGCTTTAGAAATGTGGATTAAGACCACTGCAGCATCTGACAGCAAAACTTTGTTTGCATCTGTGCCTCCTGGAGCCACTCTTCTGATGAAGTAGACTGCAAGAGATACAACAAATCCTTTCCCAAACAGGACCGATTAACACACTTCCTCTACACCCCCTCTCCCACCCACTGCAGTCTGCTGAACAAATATGTCTCAGAGGTATTACCATACTCTGCCAGGCTGGCCATTTGCTGTGTGAGCAGCTCTTATTGGTCTACACCCCCAACCCCCAATAGAGCTGTAACTAAACAGAAGTGTGTCTCTTTGTAGAATCATTTGTATTTATGATAAGATTATTCTGGGCACTCTGGTGCAAACTGGGCTAGGGAAGAAAACACACGGTTATCTGAAGACAGGTCAGAAGGAGAAGCCCTTGGGTGGTGAACCCAACGGTGCTTGTAATGTCAAGGCAGGTTTTGATGCAGCCGTCCTAGTCTGTAGGATTTGTAGGCCAATTTGCTGGAAGAAGAGAATGCAAGTCCTGTCCAGTGAAAGATGATGCAAAAGACCTCTTCCTCAGACCCTGAGAAGCTGCTGAACCTGGAAAACTGGGTATGATTCCGCGCTTCTCCACATGCAGCCAGCTGGGTGACCTTGGCCGAGTCACAGTTCTCTCAGAGCTCTCCCAGCCTCTCCTCACTCACAGGGTGTCTTCTTTTTCTATGTACAGTTGGTTGCAGCCATCCAAACGACATGAAAACACTTCTATTAGTCTCGTCCATGAAGGTGGGGTGGAAAACAGATCACAAACGGTCAGTTTTCAGATGGGGTATTCAAGCAAGAGTGCCATGGATTATATTTCTGGAAAGTGACTTATAATTATGGACACTTTCGAAGCATGCTTGATGGTTGCCCTCTGAGTCCCCTCAAGCGCTTTGTCCTCTCGGTTTACACCACTGTGCTGAAAGCAGGACCCAAAGAGGTTTGCTCAGACACACAGTCCTACATCTCCCCCTCCACAAAAAAGACAAATGCCGTTCATATTTAGCTTTCTATTTATAAGAGATGGCGCCCCTGAAAATGAACCATCCATGCAAACCATGAACAGATGGTAACCCCAGATCAGAATTCTCAAACACCAGCCTCTGTGCACTACCATATCCTTTAGCCCAGGGATAGTCAACCTGTTGTCCTCCAGATGTCCATGGACTACAATTCTCATGAGCCCCTGCCAGCAAACGCTGGCAGGGGCTCATGGGAATTGTAGTCCATGGACATCTGGAGGACCACAGGTTGACTATCCCTGCTTTAGCCTACGTGCCAAAACTAGGGGCCGTTCCGCATTCGTCCAAAATAGCACAATGGTTACTAATTGAAATCGCTACAGTTTTGCCGTTATGCACAACGTCGTTGACAATCTGCAACACTCCTGAAACCGATCCGCAAAAAGTGCTTCGTTGTAGTGCTTTCAGGGAAATCCCAAAAAGTGGATTCACCCTCTGGAAAGCGCTACACTCCTGCAACCAATCTGCAACACTAGCGGGAAAGTTCTGTGCGTTACCATTGTTGCGGTTTCTGCAAAGTCCCTCCCCCTGGCTCTCTCCTCTGATCTTCCGGCAAAGCGATCGCCATTTTTTTTCTCCGAGCGAGCGGAGATCAACACACCGGCAAGCCTTCGTTTACCCAGTGAGGCCTCCCCGGCTGCAGTCCCTCTGTTTAAAGTCACCAGGCACAAGCATCGCAGAGGCCCGTTTGCTGGTTTATTTTCACTTTATTTTTCACACTGTTTTCGGCTGAAAATCACGCCCGTGAGGGGGGGGGGATTTTTTTTTCACTCGGGGGGAGCGTGGCAACGATGAAACGGCAGCTCAAACATCACCTGCTAGTTGGATGGGTCTCTCTGTTGCAACGAATCAACGCATATTCGTTGCAACGGGTGTGTGTTTTAAAAAAAAAACTTTCCTTAAAGGGAAAGGGGCTGTTTGGGAGCATGATAACAGCCGCCCATTGGCTGCTTGATGGCCAGGGGCGGGACACAGCTCAGCAATAGCGCTTCCTTTCTAGCGATTTTTGCCGAGACCGGAACCCTGTGGGAAACGATAGAAACGTAACTGGATTCCACTACAAAGGCAGGTATGCGTTACGCTGAATTCCACTATTTAAAATGGCGATTTTTTGTTCAGCAAACAATTTGCTACATGGATCCTGGTGCGGAATGGCCCTACACCTATCTTCCTCCTGCCTTGCTAACAGAAGGGACTGCACTCTGGTTCTTGGCACCCTTGCCATTAGCAGCTGCTGGTTACGGGGACAATTAGCAGAGGATAATTCCCTGCATGTTTTACCTGTTAATCACTGCACACCTTCAAGGCAGAGTGGCAGAGGCCCGCTGAAAACTCAGCCCCCCAAGGAAGCCAGCTATCCCATACTAGCTGATCTGCCTTCTATCTTACAGTAGTTTCGTTTTTTTTTTTTAAAGCATGTCTTTAGCAAAAACACCAAAGCAAATCTTTGACAAAAACAATGTACCAAGGAGAGTTTTGTGACTGCTTCAGTGAGATGGAGATTTGGGATCTGTGCAGTGTGATGGCTGATCACTCAGGGCTGATTTCCTCTGTCTTGTTTAAAATCACTTCCCTCTGAGCTATTTGTGGCTTTCAACCCTCATGGGATGAGTTAGCCTTTAGTCAGCAAGTCCTGTAATTCACTGCCACTGTTTCGTCTGGGCCTTTAAGAACAAATGGGTGAGGGGGATTTGTGTCCTTTACTTTGTTCTGGAGCCCTTTCCATGGAGATGCTCTTCCTTTGGATTTCCCCAACCTCAACCATCCCCAGCACACTCATGCATACTTTACTTTAAAATCAGCTTGTTCAACTGGACTTCCTCCCAAAGACTGTAGTGGACAGAGGAGGAAAGAGAAACAGAATTAATCCTGAAGGTTATTATTAAGATGTTAAGTTGTTTATAATGGCATATAAATTATATTCATTTGAAAGGAATCGAAAGCTGTAAGACTGGTTTGAGAAGAAGACCCATAGGCTAAATCCAGTTTATGAGATTTACCAAAGGACAATATCCTACATACACATCCCGTGTGGTGCCTGAAGGAAGACATACATAATGTTAAACGTGTGTATTTTCAGAGACAAATTCTCGTCTCCAGCTGTCTGTAATGTCCCAGATCCATGGGCATAGCTAGGGAAACCAGGCAAACACAGAGGATGGGGGGGGGGGTACTTTCAAATTTGTGCTTTGAGTGCCCTTTGGAAGGGAAAGGGGGGGTAGAACTATCAATGGCAGTTGGTAGCTAAAGGGGGCCCTTATCTGGAGCTGGTCCAGGAACAATGCAGAGACACCTGGCTGCTACCTGCCCTCCCTCTGTTGGGTATAGTGGCAGAAAAAGGAAGAACCTATCCTAGGCTATAACAGTTATACAATTTAACAATGAATGTAGATGGAAAGACAGTATAGCTTATCTCTTCATTTTAACAAACAACCAGTTTTGAAGAGCCAGTTTGGTATAGAGTTAGGAGCGTCGACTTCTAATTTGGTGAGCCAGGTTTGATTCCCCACTCCTCCCCCACATGCAAGCAGCTGGGTGACCTTGGGCTTGCCACAGCACTGAAAAAGCTGTTCTGACTGAGCAGAAATATCAGGGCTCTCTCAGCATCACCTACCCCACAGGGTGTCTGTTCTGGGGAGAGGAAAGGGAAGGTGAGACTCCTTCGGGTAGAGAAAAGCGGCATATAAGAACCAACTCTTCTTGGCCTCTTGCTGAAAAGTTGCAAACCTATTGGAACAATGGCATTTGATCACTCTATGTACTTAAAAGAGTAATAGGAGGCAACAACCAGTGATGGAAATGCTGCATTGAAAACGGTACAAATCTAGAGTCCGTTTTGGTTGTTTGATTACTATTAAAAAGAAGAGATAAGCTATACTGTCCTTCCATCTACATTCATTGTTAAATTGTATAACTGTTATAGCCTAGGATAGGTTTTTCTTTTCTTCTGCTGCTATATTCATTTTGAACCGTTCTCTTCTTGTGGTGTGCCCCCTGTTGGGTGGTCAAACTGCAGCCCTCCAGATGTCCATGGACTACAATTCCCATGAGCGAATGCTGGCAGGGGCTCATGGGAATTGTAGTCCATGGACATCTGGAGGGCCACAGTTTGGCCACCCCTGGTCTAGCTAGCTTAACTCTCCTGAGATGATACTTCTTAGTCTCCACTGACAGAGTAAGACTTTCCAGTTAGACTATTTTTAGACATGTTGAAAAACTGGATATCAACCCTCCTTCCTTCAAAGTGAGGAGTAACAGTTTGGGATGGACTTTGGATTTGTCAAGATTTATCCTTCCATGCCTCACTCTCTCTTTTTACTTTTAAAACAAAGTTGTCCAAGTATTAGGAATTCTCCTTTGGAATCGTTGGTCACTGGAAAGACTTTAACGATCAAAGCAGCAGGAGATTGCCTCATCTTTCAGGGTTCTTTTGAGACAGACAGAGAGAGACAAAGCAAGGAGATAAAAATAGTAAATATTAACATTGAACGATGCTATGCCATAGCTTCAAGACAGCATTGGCCAGGAGTCTGAATCAAATGAGTATTGAAAGCACAACCCAACATAGCAAAAAATACCAGGAAAGAAGGCAATCTAGGGCTGTAGTCCTAAATATGCTAACTAACCAGGAAGTACCATTGAATGACATGGGGCTTACTTCTGATCATACTTTTAAATTTAATTTATTTAGTTATTTATACTCCACCTCTGCTTCCCACGTGGGCCCCATGCATTATTCTCTTCTTGGTGTTGTGGTTAGGAGTGTGGACTTCTAATCTGGCGAGCCGGGTTTGAATTTGCACTCCCCCACATGCAGCCAGCTGGGTGACCTTGGGCTCGCCACGGCACTGGTAAAACTGTTCTGACTGAGCAGGAAAATCAGAGCTCTCTCAGCCTCACCTACCCCACAAGGTGTCTGCTGTGGGGAGAGGAAAGGGAAGGCGACTGTAAGCCATTTTGAGCTTCCTTCGGGTAGAGAAAACCAACTCTTCTTCTTCTTCTCCTTCATTTTATCTTCACAACAATCTTGTGTGGTTAGGCTGTGAGTGGGTGACTGGCCAAAGTCACTCAGCAAGTTTCCATGGCTGAGTGAGGATCTAAACCTTGCTGAAGACATTCTAGTTTAGAAAAGAGATAAATAGGGAAGAACATGGCAGCGACAGCTTGGTGCGGTGGTTAAGAATGGCAGCCTTCAGTCTGGACAATGGGGTTTGATTCTCCACTCCTCCACATGTAGCCAGCTGGGTGACCTTGAGCCAGTCATGGTTCTCAGCCTCACCTTCCTCACAGAGTGTCTGTTGGGGTGAGAGGAAGGGAAGGCGATTCTAATCCACTTTGAGATTCCTTCAGGTAGTAAAAAGCACGGCACAAAACAAATTAGATCTTCTTATAAAATTATGCATGGGATGGAGAACGTTGACAAAAAGAACTGTTTTCTCCCTCTCCCAAAATATTAGAATTTGAGGGCTTCCAATGAAGTTGAAAGGGAGGATGGACAAAAGAAAATGCTACTTTACACAGAAAATTGTTAAAATGTGGCATTCCAGACCAGTGATGGTCTCAGAGATAAACAGCTTTAAAAGGGGATTACGTAGATTCATGGAGGATCGGTCTATTACTGGCTACTAGAAATGGTGGCTGAGGTGAATCCCAGAGCCAGGAGGCAACATCAGTGTCCTGCTGTTGGCCATCCAGAGGAACTGGTTGGTCACTGTATAAAATAGGATTCTGGACTAGAGGGACCATTGGTCTGATCCAGCAGGGCTCGTCTTACTTTCTTATGTTCTTATGTCTCCCAGATCCTAGTCCAACATTCTAGCCACTGCACCACAGTGCTATAAAAAGTGTTTTATAACGGTTATTCTATTTGCTTGCAACCATTAGGGAATACATCTATTGCAACTATCCTGTGAGAACGATTGCTAGAAGTCATTTCTTTTTAGCAGGCTCAGAATTGTGGCTGAAAGACTGGGAGGATTTTCCCACTGGCATAGCAGGGATCTGATCAGTTGAGACTCAAGATTGATATACATCTTCCTCTCCAGATCAGAACTGGGGGCAGAGGGAGGTCTTTCTCTACCCAAAGGAGTCTCAAAGCGGCTTCCAGTCTCCTCCCCTTTCCTCTCCCTACAACAGACACCCTGTGAGGGAGGTGAGGCTGAAAGCAAAAAAGAAGAGCTGGTTCTTATATGCCACTTTTCTCTACACGAAGAAGTCTCAAAGCGACTTACAATCGCCTTCCCTTTCCTCTCCCCACAACAGACACCCTGTGAGGTAGGTGAGGCTGAGAACCATGACTGGCTCAAGGTCACCCAGCTGGCTACATGTGGAGGAGTGGAGAATCAAACCCCATTGTCCAGACTGAAGGCTGCCATTCTTAACCACCGCACCAAGCTGTCGCTGCCATGTTATTCCCTATTTATCTCTTTTCTAAATAGGAAGAAGCCATATGATTAATAGGAAGAAGCCACAAGAAGCCATATGATTAATCCAGGTTTGCTATTAAGGTTAGCTTTTCTCTTTATTATATTGATTGGATGTTTAAAATAATTCTATTTTAAAATGAATATGTAATTACATATTTTTGTAAGCTGTTTTGAGCTGGCTTTAGAAAAATGGTTTCTAAGCATTTGAATAATGGGCGGTGCCCGTAGAATGATATCCCTTCCTCTTCTGAGCCCTGGGGAAAAGGAGGAGAGAACAGAAGCTGTTCACAGTTTTTTAATGCTACAGGAAGTGTGCTCCAACACCGTCCTCCCACAGCGGGGAAGCAGGCAGTTAATTGAGAAACAATAGAAAAGTCTCTTTGTCAGCTATAAATCTAGATGAATTTGTCTTTAAACAAGAATAAAAGAGGGCTAATGAATGCTGGACCTTCACAAAAAGAAAAGACACTGGGATAAGTAATATTGTAAGAACCAATGGAAATAAACTTAAATCCTGATGCATTTTACTATTAGTAAACAGTGATGTAGATGCAGTTTTCTATACCACTACAATGTGCTCAACCTTTCCCAGCCCTTCAGCTCATAAACGCTTCACTTAAATAAAAGTGCAATCCTAAACAGAGTGGCTGTATTGAAGTGAATGAGTTTAGAAAGATGTAATGGCCTCTTGTGGCGCAGGGTGGTAAGCGGCAGAAATGCTGTCTGAAGCTGTCTGTCCGTGAGGTTGGGAGTTCGATCCCAGCAGCTGGCTCAAGGTTGACTCAGCCTTCCATCCTTCTGAGGTCGGTAAAATGAGTACCCAGCTTGCTGGGGGGTAAACGGTAATGACTGGGGAAGGGAATGGCAAACCACCCTGTATTGAGTCTGCCAGGAAAACGCTGGAGGGCGTCACCCCAAGGGTCAGACATGACCCAGTGCTTGCACAGGGGATACCTTTACCTTTAATGGTCTTTAGGACTGCAGTTCTGTTTTGTCTGTACATTCATACATAAGAAAGAACAGCAAGACAGCAGGATTCACGGTTAACCCAGAAATTAAGAGATTCCATGTCATAGCATCTGTACAGTAAGGATTTGCATTTGGCCATTTCTATTATATGAAATAAAGCACAGATTTCACCCCATCTTTCTAGAAAGCAGAATGGTTAGCCACTAATCCACCTTTTGGCTGTTCGTATGGCATAATGTACCACCGTCTCCTTTAGCTAACATTTTTTGAGAAGTGAAATAAAGACAAATGGTCACATTACGTTTATCTTATCCTGGATTTCAGATGATATGTGGGCTTACCTATTTCACCATGGAATTCACCCCTTTGGATTTGCTTTCAAAGGAAGCTTAAAATGTTTAATACTAGATCACTTCAACTGATACACACAAATAGTTTTGCAAATTCTGTTCATTCCTTTTAATGGAACATTTTCAGTTCTCAGCTTGTGACGTCATTCACAAGTATGAAAACCACCGAAGAGACAGACTTTTCCCCATCTGTATTTTAATTTTCATTGTAGCTAAGAAATGCAGTTTAGTAAATAACTACATTGTTATATGTTTTGGTTTGCTTGTTGTTGTTGTTGTTGTTGTTAGGTGCAAAGTTGTGTCCGACCCATCTTGACCCCATGGACAATGATCCTCCAGGACTTCTGTCCTCTACCATTCCCCGGAGTCCATTTAAGTTTGCACCGACTGCTTCAGTGACTCCATCCAGCCACCTCATTCTCTGTTGTCCCCTTCTTCTTTTGCCCTCAATCGCTCCCAGCATTAGGCTCTTCTCCAGGGAGTCCTTCCTTCTCATGAGGTGGCCAAAGTATTTGAGTTACATCTTCAGGATCTGGCCTTCTAAGGAGCAGTCAGGGCTGATCTCCTCTAGGACTGACCAGTTTGTTCGCCTTGCAGTCCAAGGGACTCACAAGAGTCTTCTCCAGCACCCAAGTTCAATAGTTTGCTACCATTGTGTAAAATGTCCTTGGTTGTTGTTTTTTTAATTGTAGATCAAAGCTGCCATGGGATATCTATTTGAATAGATGTTCCATAGTCTAAGAGTCTTCTTTATTAAATAACATTAATAGAACTACTTTGATAGTTTGTTAAATTGCTACATTAATAGATGTTCAAATGATTCCTGTATAGCTGAGCTATGATTCTTTAATCCTCTCCACTGCAAGCACTTCATATGGCAGAACAATTTAGTATCCAGATCTATTAATTTAATTTAAATTTGTTTAAATTGTTATTCAGTGTATTTTAGAATAGAATTTCAATGTATTTTGTTGTATGTTAAGTTGTAATCTACCTTGAGTTCCTTCAAGGTAGAAAGGCGACTTGAAAAGTTCAATAATGAATGCCCATCCTACCAAAATACATAACATTGTTGGTTTCTGGGTAATCATAAACTAATGCAAATATTTAGCTGCTCCAGCCAGACAGCAAACAATCAGAAAACCTTTAGCACCTCAAAATATGTAATATATCATGGAAATCTTGAATGTATAACTGTACAAAAACTGGACTGTAACAATCTTCTTTTTCCTGTTTTTAAGACTTTTGTGTAAGCCTAAAGGCTGAATTTGTGGGTTGTGTACCAATCTACAGCAGTAGGAAAACTTTATTGGCAGTTGGTGCCTTGTTTTAATTCAAAAGGGAATCTTTCTCCTTATCTCATTGGGTTGGAGCTGCATTCTGCTAAGCTAAATCCCATGATACTCTACTGCAAAGCCTTCCACCCATGGATAAAGTTTTCCTCTGTAGAAAATTCTCCTTGGAGGAAGCCTTGGTAGAAGGGAATCTTACAGCCTCATCCAGTGCTTCTCAAAAACCTAGTTGGTAGGCCCTTGAAAACATTTGGGGGAAAGGCATGCAGCTGCCCGGAGTTTATTTAGAAAGAACAAAATCTTGTCTTATTCTTTGAACCCTTTCATGAATGGCAGCAACACAGAAAGTGGTAAAGCCTTAAAGTAATAAATGTTCTGTTTAAATAACAAAGAGTAAAAATTTGCACTCCCATGCGGTCTTGAAACATCATATCGGAAATCTGAGAAGTATTCCTAGATAGATTTATTATTACTTAGAGGCTGTAATCCTAAAGATGTTTTCTTGGGAGTAAGCCCCATTAAATAAGATGGGACTTACTTCTGAGTAGAACTGCTTAGAATGGATCCCTTAAAAAGCATGTCTAATTAGAAGAAGAAACCCAGGAAAACATTTTTGTGATTGCATTTCCTTAAATCCATGTAAAAGTTAAATGCAATTCAGCATAAAGATTCAGCTCAGTATACTTATTTTGTTTGCTCTTGTGGTTTTAAGTGTGGGTTGAGATTCAGTCATTATTACTGTCAGCTTTATCCAATAAAAATTTAAAGTCCTGCCCTCTTGCATTAATTATTACCAGTATTCTTTTGCTGTGCCTGATGGACAATAGAGTAATTATTCTAGGAACAATTAAGTGATAGGTTGCTTTGCACATGGAGATTCACGCCCAGCAAGGGCATTGGCTATTCCTGGTTTAATCAGTGACTGGTGACAACTCCATAGATTTCATCAAGGATCCTGTTCCTGTAGCCATGAATCTAAGCTGCTTAAAAAAAGAAGAAAAGAAAAGACTCGGGTAAGGAAGTCAAATGATTAGTAAAGAGAATGATTTTTTACTATTTTAGGATTCCAGAGTCAAATGGATGCTTTCTGAAGTCTTGGATGTATCATTTTTGCTTGGGCTAAATTGTGCTGCAGGAGTCTTTGTGACTCGAGTTACCTTCTTCCATTGATTTTAAGGCTGGACTTCCCATTGATTTCATCAGGGTTTGCATGCAAATGGATAGCAGGAGATGCAGCCCTGGTAATTTACATGTGCTAATGGGAACCCCAGGGCTTAATCTGAGTCAGAGCTTGGGTTGATTTTCACAGTGCCAATAAAATAATCAAAGGAGAGGGAAAGCCTCTGCACATGTGAGGAGTTTGTTTGCTAAGAAGAAGTCTTAGATCACTGGTAGAGAACAGAGGCCTGTATATTTTTGCCTTCATTCCCCTGTGATGGAGCTGTATGAATAACACATTGTAATAACCTGGGATTGTGTAAAGAGCTTAGTCAGTAACTCTGCCTGTATCTGAAAAAATGAGCTGTGATTCACAAAAGCTCAAATTGAAATAAGTGTTTTAAGCTTTAAACTCCCACTGGACTTTTGTTTTATCTTATCTGATAAGCATTTTTAACCTCAAGGCATCCTGTAACTATGGGATGGCAATCCAGGAGCATTTTAGAGACCAACAGGATTTCCCTGGTATAAACTTTTGTGAGTCCATGCTCTCAAGAACTCATACCCTGAGAACCTTAATGGCCCAGTATTTAGCTGGTCTTCTGCAGACCAATACAGCCACTCTCCGAAAATGTAATTAACTGGGCTACTTACTACCTTCCAAGTCATATCAGGTCATTTTCAGGACAGCCAAACTTTTATTAGCAATAATAAATGCAATGATCATTCTTCAACCAGGCTCTATTTGTTTTATTTAAGTTTGGATGATGCTGGCAAAAAAATCCAAAGCATAAAAAAAAAGAAGGATCAATAGAAGAGGGCTTGGTTTTTCAGCTGTTTGATTCTTATCCACGTTCAGTATTAACAGACATGTGGTTACAAACATACAAATGAAATGGCAGTAAAGGAACTAGTGGTACATGACTTAGGATTTGACCAGGAACAGGATATCAGCACTGGAGGGAAAACACAGACTGGAGGGTCGTTCCAGAGGGGCTAAACAATTTCCCTGGAGTAGGCAGCACACCTGAGTAGCACACGGTTTGCAATCTGTTGCCACACAAACAATATTCTGTCCCAGCAGATGCTTTCATGGACCAAGCTACATAAAGCAAGAGAATCTAGTTTTATCTGGAGAAATGACACGTCGTAGCCCACAAAAGTTGATGCTGAATTTAAAGGCTGTTTGTCTTTAAGGTGCCATGGGACTCTTGCTTATAGTAAGGATAGCTATTTCTGTTTTCTAAAGATTCAGCCTCGCCATCAAAAATACAGCGGTATGGAGCCAAATTGAGGGGGAAGGTTAAGGACAGAAAGATGGTTCAAAGATCTTTCCATGGATGCAGCATGGCTTTTCTGCTGAATGAAGGCTGTTTGAGGGGGAGGACAGCTCCATTGTTATGATTAAGACATTTGTGATTGGTTAATTATGAGCATTATAAAAAAAAAACCCACTGAAGAAGATCAAAGATCCAGCTAGTTCAGCCTCTTGCTTACCACAGTAGCTAACCAGATGTCCCTGGGAAGGCCCCCTCCCAATAGCTCTTTACCACTGAGCCCCCGCCACACCCGCATGTATCCTACCACTTCACTGATCAAAGTTTTAAGTCTTCCTCTAGCAGCTTGCCTTAGGACACTTCCTTCAGTGGCAGCTGGCCAGCATAGCTGTTCTGTGGGTTGTTTTTTTTTCAGCTGAAAGGTATTAATAAAGAGCTTTCTGCATGTCCTTAATGGGGCAAGGAATAGTCTATATTACTAACACCCTTAAACCATAGAGGGGCTTTCTGTTTTGTTTATGTAGAACAACACTGGCCCCCTGTGGCTGGACTGTTAATCACAGGAATGTTTTCTTTACAGCTGTTCATAGGGATGCCAGCTCTGGGTTGAAAAATGCCTGGAGACTCTGGGGGTGGATCCAGGAGGGGGCAGGGTTGGAGGGGGAGGGACCTCAGGGGAGTTTAACGATATGGAGTCCACCCTCCAAAGCAGCCATATTCTCCAGGGGAAACAATCTCTTTAGTGTAATTCCGGGGGATTCCCAGCTCCCACCTGGGGACTCACATCCCCACAAATACACCACAAATTCTTGCACATCTCCAGGTAGAGAAAAGCAGCATATAAGAACCAACTCTTATTCTTCTATCTATTTTCACAAAAATGCAAGAAGAAGAAAATTCTGCTCAATTCCAACTTTGTGCCCACCCTAATTACACACTATCTAGGAAACCTGGCTAAGCCCAGTCCTAAAAGAAGTGTTAAAAACATTTATTTTTTAAACTGTTTAAAATTATTTTACAAGTTTTAGGAACCAAGAGGTTTACTGTTTTATTAGCATAGTAAACTGAAGTATACTGTCAAAGCTTTAGTAAACATGGCATTTTATTGGTCTTTATGGTGTTTTATTATTCCTTGTTTCCTGCCTTGGGCATTTTGCATGAAAATTCAGTAAATAAAGGCCAGGAAATGATGTCACTTAAGAGACGCCACTGCATGAGCTGCAGAGAGTACAGGGGAGCCAGGTTCTTCTAGGAGGGGGCATTAAGCAGCAGCCAAGGAATGAAGAACACAGGAAAAGAAAGCTGCTGGGATTAAGACCGATCTCACAAAGTACTGTGCATAGAAGGTCCCAGGCTCATTCCCTAGCAGGACTGCAAACTTCAGTTTGGGAAATACCTGGAGATCTGAGGGGTGGAGCCTGAAGAGGGAGGGTATGGTCAGAGGGAGAATGAGGTCACACCTGAGACCATTTTGCTCAGAACCCTCCAGACTTGAGGCAGGAATTCATTGCCTAGCACAGTTCTTTTTTCTTCCCTTGACTAACCAAAGCTAGAGTAAGCGACACAAACTAAATGACTATGAATTATGCACATTTCAAGAATGGCGTTCTTGTGAGGCTACCATTTCTGAAGAGAACTGGACTTAACGCCCACCCCTGCTTATTTTCCTCTGAGTTGGTAGTGTGAAAAAGTGGGAGGTAAGATGGCCACCCTCAGTGCCCTAATCCAGGCATAAGGGTGCCAGACCATCCCTGCTTCCTGGGGATACCTGATCATTTGAGTAGGCAGCCGGAGAGGGTGACATTCTCAGGTGCTTTGAACAGCTGCAGGCATTGTATGAAATCTCCTATATTTGTCTCTGCCTAGATGCAATTACCAAACCCAATTTGTATGTCTTGTCTTAACGGGGAAAAAGGATGCAATTTTCAGTTGGCTATCAATATGCACAATTTTTGACTAGAAGAGGAACAGGAAAGTCTATTATACGTGGTGATAAATTTTGCCCCCAAACCAGAAAGGGAAACAAAAACCCAACCTGACTAGACAAGTTAGGAACCTAAAGGTTAAGCTGCAGGAAGAGTTTTATATTTAAAATACAAATATTTATCATAATCAAGTGCATATAATAAACATTTTTAAAACATTGATTAAATCTACATTATATGCTGTATAATAAATCAGCAATAATACATGGAAGTAAGACCAGAAGCACTTCGACCCTAAGGGTCTTCCTCAGTGGTCATATAATTTAAATTTTAAAATTCATTTATACAATAATATAACATTAGGGCTTGCTGGGTGGTAAACAAACCCATAAGGTGATGCTCCAACTAATATGTGTTGCATCAATGTTTTGTAATATGGAGCCCACACTCAATATTGCCCAGTTCTCATTCAAAAGTGCATTCTCATGTGTTAAGCGGGGAAAGTTATTGTCCCACCAGACAAGCTGCCACTGACGTAGCTCCTGCTAGAAGTCCCTCATCCAAATGGCCAGAGAAGGGTCATGGGCTGCCTTTCATTTCTGCCTCAAAACATGGCCAGCTCTTTGATTTGAAACTTCCTTGAGTGGTTCTGCTCTCAAAAATGAAGATTCTAGCAAGGCCTAAACAATATACATGCCCTGTTCTTGACCAGCGACATGGCTGGCAAAATTATTTGCCACAAGTGCTGACTGATGAAAACATTAATCTGCATTGCATGCTGGAGAGGATTTTCTTTTTAAAAATTCCACCAAGCGGTGTGGGTTTCTTATCCCAGAGAGAGTACATACTAAAGGTGGGTGTAAATGCCAGGAGTTTGAAAAGAGAACCATAGACAGTTTGATAGTTCCCATAAGTTCAGAGAGCCTGGAATCGGAATTCTGTGGCTAGTTAATCCTAAAAGTCTCCTTCCTTATCATTATAATTCAAATATTCATAACACCCAGGTAGGAAACTTGTTACATAAAAAACAGCAATGGCCCCACAGTGTCTGTATCATCTAGATCAGGGGCCTTCAAACTTGTCAAACCAGTGAACCCTTTAGGAGTGTTGAGAAAGAAAAAGAAGAGCTGGTTCTATATGCCATTTTTCTCTAGCTGAAGGGGTCTCAAGGCGGCTTACATTCACCTTCCCTTTCCTCTCCCCACAACAGACACCCTGTAAGGTGGGTGAGGCTGAGAGAGCCCTGATATCACTGCTCGGTCAGAACAGCTTTATCAGTGCTGTGGTGAACCCAAGGTCACCCAGCTGGCTGCATGTGGGGAAGCAGAGAATCAAACCCGGCTCGCCAGATTAGAAGTCCACACTCCTAACCACTACACCAAGGGTAGTGGGCATCATCACAAAATGGCCACCATGGGTGGAAGCAACTAGAAAATATTCAAACATTTCAAGCCAAACATCAACCCATTTCTGAATGGGCACTCCTTCCAAACCTCACAATGACGACTCCACGTTCTTTTAAAGCCCTTCCTGATCCTTCCTGATGCAATGAAATGGAGACAGGACTGGCTTTTTGTGTTGAGTGAAGAGGCTTTTCAGTAAAGTATAGGGCTGCCAGATCCCCCAATATGGCAGGAGACCTCACACCCAACAATCTTGTTGTGTGTCGCCACTCAGTGGGACAACAGGGAGGAAACAGCGATTGTACCAGAACTGCAACATCACTTTGGGAGCAAAACCAGAAGTGATATAGCCACATCAGCTTAACACTCCAGGCTTCCAGGAGACAGAGCACTGAGGCAATCTGATGATGCCACCTATGAGTTCACACCAGAAGTGACACTGCAGCATTGGCCTGACACCTACTAGCATGTTCCTGCCCCTTAAAGCTCCTGTTTTCCCTAGTGAAGTGGGTGTTGATAACACATTGGTGGGCACCAGGTCACCCACCGGCACCATGCTGAGTATCACTGGTCTAGACTACACTTCAGGCCTAGTTTATCCATGCAGACAGTATAGGAGCTAGAAAAGATGCCACTTGGGGCTGCCAGTCAATCAGCAGCTGGCACCTGGCAGAACACTGGGGGAGGCAGGGACATGGTAGGCAGGCTCATTGTTGATGGTGTGATGTCATTTCTGAGCCAAACCCGGAAGTGACATCACATCACTCAGTGGTTTAGTGGAAATGCCAGTGTTTCCTTCATCTTCCCCCCTGCCAGCATACTGAGTAGTGTTGTTGGGTGGGTGGGTTGATGGCGGAAGGTGTCCCACTATAGCAGAAGACCAGGCAACTCCAACTGAATTGCTCCATTTTCCCAATTTAAAAACTTCCCTGCTTATAGA
This sequence comes from Paroedura picta, assembly GCF_049243985.1. Lineage (NCBI taxonomy): Eukaryota > Metazoa > Chordata > Lepidosauria > Squamata > Gekkonidae > Paroedura > Paroedura picta. The sequence continues at coordinate 38,364,698 of NC_135379.1, forward strand.
AATGTAGCATTTGAAGGAGAAAGGACTCATCACGATCCTTTTTTCTTGCTGTACCTCTGCCCCTCCCTTCTTCTTCAGGAACACTGAATATACAGGAGCAGCCTGAGATGCACACCTCCTCTGCAGCAGGTTTTATTCCTTTTCCGTTCCCATATTTTTTGTGCACCTACCCAAAAATGAACAGTGGTAACAAACATTCCCTAGTTATTTTTACCTGAGGTTAAAAACACACACACACACAACTGAGAATAGCCAGCTCAAAACAGCTGGCTACCTTGACATCTGGCATCAAAACAATAAAGGGACCAATCATCTAGGAATATTAGGTGTAAATGCCGTAGCAAAAAGCAGTTTTGCATGAAGGAACATTACTGAGGTGTGTGGGGGGGGGGGGGAGGGATGGAGTTAGTGCTGGCAATGTGAATGCCTTTATTCTTTACTCAAGGAAGAAAAACCAAAATGGTGTCAGGGGAGTCCCACTCCCAGCCTCCGACACCATGCTGCAGACAGCAGCTTTGATTTAAAATGTCAGCAAAAAGATCACATCACAGGCAGCCCATATTACTTCCTCATTCACTGCTTGGGTGTTGACAGAAGGCAGTAAAGGCTGATCCGCCATGATGGCATCAGCCAAAGTGCTTCTCAAGGCAGGCCACGTCTCACAGTGATATTCTAACGACTTATTCATGGGGGATAAATGCCGAGCCAGTCGGTAATCCATAAATGGTGGCTGTAGGATGTTTTTTATACCCCACTTTTCACTGCCCAAAGGAGTCTCAAGGTGGCTTACCATCACTTTCCCTTCCTCTCCTCACAACAGACACCCTGTAAGGTGGGTGGGGCTGAGAGAGCTCTGACAGGACTGCTCTGTGCGAACAACTCTACCAGGACTGTGAGGAGCCCAAGGTCACCCTGATGGCTGCATGTGGAGGAGCGGGGAATCAAACCCAGATCTCCAGATTAGAAGCCACAGTTCTTAACCACTACATCAAACTGGATAATAACCACTCTTTAGCCAGCATGTTGTATGGCTAAGAGCGCCAGGTTCTAATCTGGCCAGATGAGTTTGATTCCCTGCTCCTCCACATGTAGCCAGCAGGGTGACCTTGGGCTCCTTACAGCCCTGATAGTACTGTTCTGACCAAGCAGTCCTGTCAGAACTCTCTCAGCCTCACCTACCTCACAGGGTGTCTGTTGCGAGGAAGGCAATTTAAAGTTGCCTTGAGATTCCTTCGAACAGTGAAAAGCTGGGTATCAAAACCAACCTTCTTCTTCTAGAAAACAAAGTTAACACACATTTTTACAGAACTAATATAAACATTGAAAGCCATCAGCTAAGTTGACATTCACAAGACCACCTTATTGTGCCCTAAAATAATTCAGAACAATTCCATCTCTTGGTTCCTTTTTCATACCACCCAGGGTCCAACTGGGGCTGCAGTCACAGGTTTGCATGAAACCATCTTGTCAGGGAAGTTACACTCTGAAGCCTGTTGGATGACCAGCAAAGTTCTACATATCTGAAGAAGTGTGCATGCACACAAAAGCTTACATCTTGAATAAAACATTTCATTATTTATTGCATTTATATGCCGCTCTGCCCCAATGTCTTCGTTGGTCTTAAAGGTGCCCCTGGACTCAAAGTTTGTTCTGCTGCTTCAGACCAACATGGCTACCCACCTGAATCTATGCTGGGATAAGTAATGTGTGGCGGGTAAGTGTATTTTATTTTAAACCACTGCCTTCTCCCTCTGGTATTGTTGATACTCTTAACATGCTTCAAGGCTGCATACAGATTTGAAAGCAGACTCCACAGCAATCAGTGGGACAGAGCTGCAATTGGACATAGCTGCAACATGCAAACAGCTGGGTGACCTTGGGCTCTCCACAGACCTGATAAAGCTGTTCTGATTGAGCATTAATATCAGGGCTCTCTCAGCCTCACCTACCTCTGTCGTGGGGAGAGAAAAGGGAAGGCAATTGTAAGCCACTTCTCTACTCCTTCGGGTAGAGAAAAGTGGCATATAAGAACCTACTCTTCTTTTGAAAAACTAAGGCCTGAAGTGCTGCTTCAGGAAGTCTCCAATATAGTAAGAAAATCCTGCTTCCCCCCCCCCCCCCCAAATACTTTTTGAGTAATAGGATGGTCAACAAACTGACTCTCTGTGTTTATCCATTACAGTGTCAATATTTAATCTTACAGTGTCAAGGGCACAATTGCTTTGCTTGCACAAGGTTAGCAGATTAAAATAAACCCTTTATCTCTGAACTTTCAGATAATCAACTCCAAAAAAAGAAAAGTGTGGCATAAAGTCACGTGCTGCCTTCATGATCCCATATTGTCCTACCAGGGGTAGTCAAACTGTGGCCCTCCAGATGTCCGTGGACTACAAAACTTTCTGGGTTTTCTTGCATGCTGCAGTGAGCTCTGTGGTGAAAGATATTCAGGAGATGAATGGAATACACACATTATGTCCACTGGGTGACCGTGGGCCTGTCACTCTCTCTCAGCCTCACCTACTCCACAAGGTTGTTGTGAGGACCAAATAAAGAAGGGGAACTCATTTCCCCTACCTTGGTGGTAAAAATAGAATAATCAACTAAATAAAATAGAAGTCTGGTGGCATTGTAAGAGACAAACAGCATTTATTCCAGCATAAGCATTTCCGAGTCATGGGAATTTTTGTAAAGCGCAACTGTAGGTTTGACTCACATACAATAGGATCAGAGTGCAGATTATGGGAGTTTGCTGGGTGACCTTGGGCCCGTCACACACTGTCAGTCTCATCTGCCTCACAGAGTTGCTTGGGGAGAAGAAAACAATGTAAACTGCATTGGATTCCCTATTGGGAACACAGGTAAGGTATAAATTAAGTAAATAATAAAGTTTATAAATAAATACATTTCATAAGTTCTTAAGAAGGAGGAGAGTTGGTTTTTATGCCTGCTTTTCAAAGCAGCTTACAATCAGCTTCCTTTCCTCTCCCCACAATAGACACCCCATGAGGTGGGTGAGGCTGAGGAAGCCCTGACTTTGTGAGAACAGCTCTAATAGGACTGTGACTAGCTCAAGGTCACCGAGCTGTCTGCATGTGGAGGGGCTGGGAATCAAACCCAGCTCTCCAGATTAGACGTCGTCATTCTTAACCACTAAACCATGCTGACCACTGGGCTCCTTTTTTAGTTTGTGGGTGGAAAGTGCTGGCAGACAACATATGGTTGACCCCATAGGACTTTCAAGGCAAGAGTGCAGCAGAAGTGCCTTCTGGTCTTCTCCCATCCAAGAATGAATCAAGGCTAAACAACCCTGCTCAGCTTCTGAGAACTGGCTAGCTACCCACGTCAAGGCTAACATTGCTACCGGCCTAGAATCAAATCACTGGGCATTTGCTCTCTTTCAATAGTTCATCAAAACCAAGAAAAAGTGCCCTGTCCCTTAATGCCTGGAAGTGTGCAGGTTAAGCTTTCCATAGCAGGAAGTTAAAGAACATTCCACGATGCCTCTATCAAAACAACAGGCATCCCCCCCCCAACCCACTCCTGCAATTGGAAACCTTACTCAAAACTTGCTGTTTGATCTGCAGTTACAGTTCTTATGTTCTCAATTCTGACTCTTTGGTTTTCAAACCAGGTCATGTGGGGCATGTGGCTGCATGTGGGGGAGCGCGGAATCGAACCCAGCTCGCCAGATTAGAAGTCTGAACTCCTAAGCACTACACCAAGGTAGGTAGGTGAAATTTTATTGCCAAGGGCTTTAACGACAGAATAAAACAATTGGCCAAGTAATTTAAATAGAACAATTTAAAAAGAACAGCAAGGTTAAAAACAACCTTAAAATTGCCAGGGACATAGCATGTTGAACATCAAGGTGAAGGTTCTGCATGAATCTTGCCAGCCAATGCATTCAGTGACATCATGCAGGTGACATAATGATTCCCATTGGATGATGGATGATTTTGCCTGCCACTGACTGCAGGGCAAGCCTAACTGAAATGGTTGCAAACAACATGGCTCTGAGAATTGAGGAAAGGTCACAAGGGGCACAGTGGTGAAGACCCTCCACTTCCAGGGCTCCACAGATACATTCTCACTGGGCAACTGGTGTATGTTGATAATGGCCAGCTAACATGGCCGTTGTCAGTGCTTGAAATATGAGGGCTGTAAAAGCTTCTCTAAGTTCATGGAAGGTGATGCCGGGCATACAGGAAGCACAGTAGGGAGGGCATCTATTGTGCATAGTGAACAAGCCTCACTCCTAGCTGCTCTATACTCCCAATCAAACTAGGCAGTAGAAAAATGTCTTTTAGATTTTGGAGGTCTATCTCTAGAGAGGAAAGGTCTAAACTGGGGGGAAAGTTCCTTGAAGAATTCCAGGGTAGCTAAACCATCTTCCAGTGTTTCTTGGGGCAGAGATTGAAAAAAAAAAATACACCATCTTCTAGAATGTGTACAATGTTTCATTAAGAAAGAATTTAAAGGCAATTTACCAACATAATCACCAAAAGTTCTGGAAACCCAAGGAAAGGCAAAGTTGAACGGGAAAAGCTTTAAGGAAGTGTTGACTGGTCTCCGGTGATAAAAAGGTTGGGGACCACTGGTGTGTATGATAAAGAAACTAGAAGTCATGTAATGGGCATGTCTGAAGTGAAGACAAAACCCAGGGTTGATGCTCAGAAGTTTCCCAAGAACCAAATCATAATTGTGAATGCTCCACCAGGACAAAGCCAGAGATGTTCATGTGTTTTGATGACCCTGAGATCTCAGGATGGCAGATTGCTAAAATGGGGCAAGCTTTTAGTGATTGCTGATTGGGTGTGATGGGAAGGAAAAATTGGGAGTTGATGAGATTAGTAGCACCTTTCCCAGAGAGCCTATTGTCCCAAGGATATGCATCCCTTCTTTAGGTGGGGAAAGAAGCCCTTTTAGTGCCTCAGCCCTGGTCATCTCACTAATATAATCTAAAGATTCCAGATGGGTCCTAGAGACCTGACATCATTCTAGCTGACATTCATGGCTGTTGCTCAGGAGCAGACCATGTACCTTTTGTTTTGGATGCATTTGCCACCTAATCCAAAATCCGTTTTCTGCCTGACAGTGCACTGCAAATGAATATGCTGACTCTAGTGCCCCTCAAAGTGAGGAGGGGTCTGGTTACCAACACTCCTGGGTGGGACCCTATTGTACCAAAAATAATTAAAGAATCTTCCTTGAGGGACTGAAAATTTGTTAAGAGGCTGGGTGAAAGCATATTTCCTGTGTGGAATTAATCCACCTTCTGTGGGGAGTGCTGCTGAGGGGTTGGTAATTCCTGGAGAAGCACGGACAACAGAGGGGTTACTAAAGGCCATCTCTGCACTAACTACTATTAAGGGGGAGATGAGGAGGGCTGGGGCAAAGGTGTTGCCAGTCATATCCTAGAGCCTGGACCTCAACTGCTCCAACCTGTCAATGAGGAACTTTCGCTTATTAGCTGGAAGAGTTCCGAAAGAACTGCTTCAGTCTGGGTCATTAGAGTGAAATTTCTCTAGGTGGAATATTCCCTAACTGGTAGGAGGGGGTCTCAATTTCTTAATGGGGGCACTAGGTTGAAAAAAAGAGGCCTTGCTGGTTGGGCTTACTGGGAGGGGCTCCTGTTGTACCGATATTTGTGACCAAAGGTTTATAACTTTAGTTTCTCTCTGTCTCTCTCTCTCTCTGTCACTCTCTGTCTCTCTGTGTCTCTCCCTTCTTTCACTCTGTCTCTCTGTCTCTGTCCCTTCTTTCACTCTGTCTCTCTGTGTGTCTGTGTCTTGTCGTTCTCTCTCTCTCTCTTATTCTCTTTCTCTCTCTCTCTTACTCTCTCTGTCTCTGTGTGTCTCTGTCTCGTCGTTCTCTCTTACTCTCTCTGTCTCTGTCTCTTTGTCTCTCTGTCTCTCTCTCTGTTTCTGTCTCTGTCTCTCTCTCTCTCACACACACACACACACACAGACCAAGAGATCTATCTTCCTTTGGCACCTGATCTCAAGGGAGGAATGGACTCATACAAGGCCTGAAACTCCCTCACAATCGCTAACTCAGGATTGCTAACTCAAATGAATGAGCTGCATTAGAAATGACAATTTCTGTATCACATTTAATCCACAGATTATTAAAAACCCTGAGATTTGTAGCCTATGAAGGAAGATATTCTGGCAGTTCGGTTGCCATGGCAACTGTTCTATCCCATAGCTCACAACTCTTTCTGCTCTCCAGGTTAATGTCTTGGCACAGTGGAACTTCTTGCAAGATGGACAGGGAAAGAATTGAATGAGAAGAGGGACCGAAATGCTGGCTGCGGTTCACTGCACAATTGGAGAGAGGTTGAAATGCAAATCTAAACAATGCCTGCAAAGACTGAAATATGTAATTAAGGCATTACTGGAAAAAGTTTTAGGAGGCTGAGGGTATAGGTCACTGAAAACTCCAGGCCCCTCCTGTAGGTTGGCAACTCTACTTCCTTTGCTTAACCATCCCCATTCCTTACTAAAAGGATGCGTCAATATGTATAACTTAGTTTGTTCATAATGATCCTTTGTTACACATCTGCCCACCTACTGGAAGTATTCACTGCCCATTGCCTCCAGGAAGGCAGGCTCGAGGCGGCTTCCAACATGCAGTGAAGACAATAAAAGGTCTCAAACACACATGAATAACTACTAGTATCAGTGTGGGCAAATTAATGTTACTAGGTGAAATGTTCCCCTGATTCGGTCTCCATGTTAGCAGGAGATGGATGGATAGAGAGGAAACGAATTAAAACCATTCAGAATCATCAACTGAAAGACACTAGGATCTCAAGTGCTAGAGAGTGATCCTTGTAGCATCCCTGTATAAACCAACAGTATCCCAACAAACCCAACAACAGTAACCCAGCAAACCCAACAACAGTAACCCAACAAACCCAACAGAAGTAGACAGTAACAGAATTCATAGTTGTTGGTGGAGAAATGAACATGCTTCTGCCTGGTGCCTGGGGAGGGAGTCTGGACACCGGCTGAGCATCTGTGGGGAGGAATATCCATAGATTTGGTGATCAAGCATCAGAAATGGCACTGTAAGCCTTGTTCCCCTTTTGGTCCTCCTCACTGCCAAACATCTAAATTGTGAGATTTCAGAGGGCAGAGACCTGTCTCATTTGGTTTCCTCCCTCTTTAAAGTATTGGTAACTGTTATCGTATAAACAAAAATTCTGCACTCTCTCAATCAACCATGTCTACAGGCGTCAATGCAGCATCTGACCTAGAATCATTGCTGTTTGATTCATGAGAGCCAACTCGGTGTTGTGGTTAATCTGGCAAGCTGGGTTTGACTCCCCACTCCTCCATGTGCAGCCAGCTGGGTGACCATGGGCTAGTCACAGTCCTGTTAGAACAGTTCTTACAGAGCAGTTCTGTCAGGGCTCTCTCAGCCCCACCTAACTCATAGGGTATCTGTTATGGGGAGAGGAAGGAAAGGCAATTGTCAGCTGTTTAACTTCTTAAGAAAACTATTTCATATCTTCTTCTTAATATGATTATTTCATTTTTTTTGAGCAGGCTAGTGCTTTACTCCTCTTTGCATATTTAAGCTGTGCCCACAGAACTGTGGGTGATCATATATAGGGTAGAGCTGATTCAAACACATATCCTCAGCCTTAAAAATCAGTGTCCTGGCATGTCTTGAATTAGACTATTTCTCTGGCATGTTTTGCCCTGAAGATAACACTTGTCTTCAGAAAATACCTTGATTCAATAAACCAGCACAGTCAAGTAAAGCTGAAGTCCTTTTCTCATCAGGCACTCCACACTGAGAGCCAGCTTGGTGTAGTGGTTAGGAGTGTGGACTTCTAATCTGGCGAGCCTGGTTTGATTGCCCGCTCCTCCCCCATATGCAGCCAGCTGGGTGACCTTGGGCTCGCCACAGCACTGATAAAGCTGTTCTGACCGAGCAGTGATATCAGGGCTCTCTCAGCCTCACCCACCTCACAGGGTGTCTGTCGTGGGGAGAGGAAAGGGAAGGTGATTGTAAGCTGCGTTGAGACTCCTTCGGGAAGAGGAAAGCGGCATATAAGAACCAACTTTTCTTTTTCCTCTTCTTCACACCTGAGAACTGAGAAGAACCTGCAACTCAGGTCTGACAGCCACACAGACTCCACACTCAACCTATGAATGCCTGAATTGGCCCCTCAGCAAACTTAACCATTATAGGGGGACAGGGGCCCATGCTTTCAAAAGCTACTGCTATTAACTTTCCTTTACCCCCTGCATCCACACACAGTGGGCTGATTTCTATGCCAGAAGACATCACCAGAAGACCACACGTGACTGATTCCATCTCATGTTCCATCAGGCCACAAAGCACTTTGCTTTTGATCCACACCCTCTTCATGACGGGAAGAATTGTGCATCCAAGAGTCTGTCCCTTTACCATAAAGAGTTCTGGCCATTCAGATGGACTTTTGGGGAGCCAAAGATAGGCTGGCATAAGGACTTCTTCTTCTTCTTCTTCTTCTTCTTCTTCTGGCTTTGAAAGTAGGTGCATTTCAAAATGGAAGGGAAAATGTTTTCCTATAACCCTCACCTGTTTACAAAGTGAGAATACTGGCAGATATTTTAACTCACTTTGGCATGGCCTTTCATTTCTGGCGTGAGGGCTTGGGGGATGCCGCACAGGTGGTTCAGTGGCTACAGTTATTTCATGGAAATACACCCAGTGGCTGCTGGGCAGGGGACAGAAGTGGGCGTTTCCGGTATGCCCTCTGGGAACATTCCGCTCTCCCAACCACAGCAGACGCATGAGCTCTGTGTGAAACCTATTCCGTTGCTTCCTCCTTCTTGCGCCGACAAAGATTGTAACCGCTTTGTACTTATTTGCCTGTACAAGGGTAGAGGGGGATACAAATCTGCAGATAAACTATCTTACAGTCAAGGGGCAGGCCTTGCAGGGAGGGTGTTACCTTTGACCCCGACAATATCTGATGTCCTTTTGTTGCCGAGAAAGGAATGTAACCCTGTAACCCTGCAACATTCAAGGGTGACAAAAGAGTGTTACTCAGGGAACCGGCGAAGTGGTGCGGGCATGTAGCTTAATGTTGCCTAGCAACGGCCAAGAAAAATGCGAGGTTTGCTGCAAGTCAAATTGAGAAGATATTGGCCGAACCTTCCTCCGGGAACGATGCCTTTGCACAGGGGACAGTGCGCGAATCCTAGGACTGTGGTCCAAGAACATGCTTTCCATGCCTTTTGTGATATTGAATCATGTGTGAAGGCAACCTCTTTAATCAGTCTTATTCTCTCTACACACAGAAAGAGGGTTTACTGTGTGTGTGTGTGTGTGTGTGTGTGTGTGTGTGAGAGAGAGAGAGAGAGAGAGGGAGGGAGGGAGGGAGGGAGAAGGACAATCTCAGTGTTGACCTGACTAGTTGAATAGCAGTTGAGTTTCTTCTTTGGAGGAAGGCAAGTCCAAACTTGCTGCAGTTGCCCTCTCTTGCAATACTTTAGTCAGGGGGTCCTCCGAGCAGCCCTGTAAGGAGTCTTGGAGACAACATGCTGATGGAATGCATGACGCTGGCCCTACAGCTCAGGGCTATTGTTTCAGGCCCTTGGAAAACACAGAGCAGCTCTCCTTTCTTCAGTTAGAGTCGGTTAACTCCTTCCAGCTTTCTCTTCACCTTCCACATGCATTCAGCGGTTTTGTTCAGGGAGTTCCTGATACAAATCGCACGAGGCTTGAAGCATCTTTAGCTTGAAAGAGGTCCTGTTGAGTCCCGGGGAATTTAATCCTGAGTAATGAGGATCACAGTGTCAGCAGAATTAAAAGACTAGAAAATAATGATGAGAATTCAAGAAGATAAGGGTGTTTTTAAAAACAAGAGATGTGAAATATGTTAAATTAGTAGAATTCACAAATTTCAGGCACTTTGTTTTTCGAACATGTTGAAAGGCTGTATTGGTTCTTGAGATCTGTTTATCACATGGAAAGATGTTTTACTCAACTGTACGCTTCCTGTACCAATTTTCTCATTTTTATAGAATTATTATTATTATTTGTATTTCGATGCTGCCCTTCCCCATAGGCTCAGGGAGGCTTACAGCATTATTAAATAACAATTTAATAATTATTAAATAACAATAGCATTATTAAATGACCAGGGCCAGGGCCTTTTTGGTCCTGGCCCCTACCTGGTAGAACAAGCTCCTGGACCAGCTGTGGGTCCTCTGAGTTCTGCAGGGCCTGCAAAATGGAGCTCTTCTGCCAGGTGTTTGGTTGAGGCCGTGCAGAGGATCCTGGGGTATGAGATGGGTCATACCATCCTTGGTCCCCAGGCTCTGATGTGCAGTACTAGACAGTGCTGGGATGCATTGCAGGATGGCCCCCTGTTATTCATTTATTTTATTGTTATCTGTTGTGTTACTCTGACCGACTCCAACGGTTTGTTGCATGGAGAGGAATTTTTACTGTGTACCGCTATTTTTATTTGTTGCTGGGGGATTGTTTAGTTTTTATTGATGGGGTTGTATAGTTTTGTACTGTATATTGTTTTATGATATTGTCGTTAACCATCATTGGCTAGCTTGCTGGGAGCAGCAGTATACAAATCCAATAATAATAATAATAACAACAACAACAACAACAATAATGATGATGATGATAATGATGATGATGCACATAATTGATGAAAACAGACAAATATTAATCAAAAATTTTAAAAATGGTTAAAATCACATGAACAGCCAACCTCTATCCAATGGGGGGGGGCAGGGAGTGCTGTGATGTCATAGTCCAGGGGCACCTTTAAGACCAACAAAGTTTTAGTCAAGATATAAACTTTCATGCGCATGCACACTTCTTCAGATAAAGTGAAATGGAAGTCACCAGTCCATACCTATAGGCAGAATGTCAGTAGCAAAACAGCATACAACAGATGCAAGGACCAAACAGGAATTACAAACTTGGTTTATATGATCACCATTTGTTTGAATTTAATTCCGAAGGAAAACGGAGTGAAGCAGACAGATATACTAAAATTGGAAGGTTCTGGTCAAGTTGGAAGAACTGCATGTGGAAATGGGGGGGGGGGTGTCTGTATGTGCATGTCCTCAGACTGATGGCCAAACTAATCCAGGGGCTGGGACTAAACTCAGACAGTCTGTTATCCAACGTCTGGGGGGAAATGGTGTGTTGGAGTCAGCCATTCCCCCAGTTTTTGAATGTTTAGTTGGAGCAGCATCAGTCTAAGCCAGGTTGGCGTAGAAGCAGCATGGTGCAAGTGGTTAAGATTGTAAGGTGCTTTGAGGCTCATTCGGGTAGTGAAAAGTGGGATATAAAAAACAACTTTTCTAATCCTGAGTAGATATGGGTTCAAATACCAGCCACTGTCCCTCAACTTCCTACCTCACAAGCTTGCTAGGAGGATAAATCAGAAGAGGATAGAATACTATGTGACCTGCTCCTTGGGTAAAGATAAACCATGTGATAGCTAGATTGTAGTTACTGAATGATAGGGCTGCCAGATAGCCCAGAATTACAGCTGGTCTCCAAGTGACAGCTACGTCTTCCTTGTGAAACTGACTGCTTTGGCGGTCCTCTGTGGTCCTTTCCCTCCCTACACTTTGCTCTCCCCAGCCTCGATTCCCAAAGTTTCAGGAATGTCTCAACATAGAGTTGCAACCTCACTGGACTGGGTTTTTGAACTACATCATAGTCATGCAGCCCCCTGCCCCTGGCACAACCCTCGGTTGGGTTGGGGGAATGTTGATACAGTGATTCAAGACAAGAAGTGGAGAAATCCACTTAATCTGTAGATGGTTTAAAGCTGGGGTTTTCATCTGCTCCCCTAACAAGCTGTTGGGGTGTGGACATTCTGATGACCAAGGGCTTTGTGTTCAACATGGAAGCATCACCTCTGGCTTCTGATCCTAGATCCGCCCACCCACCCCCCACCCCCAGACTGTGCCCAGCAGCTGCTCCTCTAGCATCCGCTCTGGTAACACACAGAAATTGCCCCTTTGTTAAACAATCTTGAGCCCTTCACAAAAGACACTTTATAATTAGAGTGGGCTTTTCAAGTTTGTTAAAAAACAAACAAACGAGGCATCCAGAATGACAGGCAGGAAGTGAAGATGGTGTAGGGCGGTGGAGGCAAAGATCCCCCCCCCCAGCCAAAGAAACCCCCAGCCCCAATCAGGCAGGAGGAAGGGCTCAGAGAGAGCCGTTCTCTGCAGAGCTGGAGCCAGTCCTCTGCTGCTGGAGGGAGGCCCAGCGAAGGCAACCCGAGCTGGAGAGAAAAGCAGTGTCGGAACAGAGCGGAGGTCGTGACACTTGACCTTTCCATTCCTTTTCCTCTTTGAAACCTGATTATCTCTATTTTTAGGCACAGGGGTGGGGGAGGAGCAAGGAAGCGAGGGCAGCTGGCCTTGGCACGCCAGGCACTCTCCAATTTTCGAGCCCACTGTAAGCTCATTGTTAATGAGAGACTCTTGAATGGCGCCCTCCCCCCAAACAAGCTCCAGCTGCCACAGAAACCATCGTCCCGAGTCCCAGCTTAGCTCCTTGTGCTCTCTTCTGGTCCCTAAAGTCATATTTTGCTGGGGGGGGAGGGGGAGGGATGGCTTGCACAAAGGCAACATAAAAGCAACCTTTTAAATGGATCTAATTTTCAGTTTGCTTCTGAAACTTAATTTTTGCATCACAACCACCCTAGGAGGTAGGCCAGCATTAACCCCATTTTACAGATGAGCATGTAAGGTTGAGGAATGAGTATTTTGCAGTCATTAAGAGGCTGAAATAGGATGTGAGAGAGCCAGGTTCTACGCCCAACCTCTCATCCATAAAGCTCACTGGATGACTTGGGCCAGTTGTCCTTAGCCTAGTGAACCTTACCCGGTTCTTATGTTTACTTCACTTATACCCTGCCTTTCCCCCCCAATGGGGACCCAAAGCTGTTTAGACCAATCTTTTAATCTTATTGTATCCTCACAACAATTCTCTGAGGTAGGTTAGGTACAAATGGCTCAACCAGTCACCCAGTAAGTTTTCATGGCAGAGCAAGATTTCAACCTCAGTCTCCTGGATTCTGAACTCAAGGTTTGTGCATCTCCTTTTGCTGTTTCCACTGATTCCTCCCATGATACTGACCCCCGTATCATGCATTCTCCTGGGTAGCAGGAGGAATGGGGACATTATGGGACTACTAGGGAGAGGGAAGCTGCAAAGCCCAGTTCTGTGAGTGGTGCTCTATTCCAGTTGTCCCCAACCCCCGGTCCGGGGACTGGTCTCAGTCCGTGGATCAGTCAGTACCGGGCCGTGGCTCCTCCCCGTCCTCCTCCCTGGCTGCTGCTTCAGGGGCTGCCCTGCCACTCTGCCATAGCTGGGGCTCCCCCTCGGCGTGACACTACATAGCTACTGCTGGCAGCACCCTCCAGCAGGCAGCAGGAAGTCAGGGGCACCAGCGGGAAAGCAAGTGGACCGGGGGCTCAGGTGGCGGCAATGTCCCTCGGCAAAAGACTACCCCCCTGGGCCTCAGTAAAATTGTCAAGCGTTGACCGGTCCCCAGTGATAAAAAGGTTGGGAACCACTGCTCTATTCTCTCTGGTTGGAGACCACTCATGGCTTTCCCCAACCGATCCAGACAAATGTCTTGGAAGAAGGAAGTGATGGATACCCCACTCCAAGCTCCTGTTTGTGTGTCCCCAACTGGATAAAGAACCAGGTCCTGTCTGTGGTTCTCCTCTCCAATTCAACAACCGGCAAGTGTCTCAAAGATTCCAGTCTCAAAGTTCAGTTCCCCCTCCCCCTTTTCACCTCCAGGCAGCTGACTGGCAGATAGCAAATCTTTTGAAAGAGCTCCTTGTCCGGAATACCAGCGACTTTCTTGGACTGGAGTATCCGTCCAAAGTACACACACGCCAAGGCAGAGGAAAGCCGACCTCCCTAAGGGTTTATATTAGACTTTATGAAAGTTGTTGCTGTATTTTAAATGGTTATAACCCCTGCTATTCAACTTGGAACCCACTGTTGTGAGTTATTGATATTATGATTCCATGTAATATCCTTCCCATGTTGTGTAAAGCTACTTTGAGCCTCACAGGGGGTGGTATAGAAGTATAATAAGCAGACCCAGCAGACCAGTTAAAACGGAGCCTCCCAGACCTCACAGTGGTTCTCTGCCCCTGAATTCATATCAAGATGCTTCCTACCCTTTCCCTTGCACACACACCTTATTTAAAGCAAACTAGATTATGAGCAACCACTTCTAGCTGCTGCTTAGCAACGAGCCATCCAGGATGCCTATCAATTCTCCATTTATGATAACCTGAGACAGACTTCGTTTTTTTCTCGTTTTCCCCGGGGACAATCGGGCTCTGTAATAAATGTGGCATAGCTGCGCATCCCGGTGCACGTCAGGAAAATATTGCCATGGAATCATTTTCATTGGTATTTGCTGAGAATTGCTTCCCCAGCTGCGCAGCTGTTGGAAGGGCTCCTTTCCTTGTTTTAAACATGTAATCATTCATCCAGTCGCTGCAGGTCTGAGAATCTACTAAAAACGAAACGTCCCCAAAGAGGTCTTGGGCAACCAGCCGAGCAGAGTCAGGGCCTCATTTCTTTTAAGGTCAATAGGAATTCTCACTTGGAGATAAAAGCGGTCATAAAGCAATATAAGGGACCCACTGAGAATCTCTTTTTGCCTATGTTTTTACCAGTTGCAGTAGCAACCACACATGTTTTTGGTTAAGAGAGAACTGACTGCTAAGCCTATTTCCTCTCTAGTACCCTCTACTGGCCTGGATGCAGGTTGGCAAACCTTGATAACGTTCCTGACTCACTCCCAGGACTGCCTTCGGTGTACAAAAGGCTTCCGAGTAGCTAGCTCAGCCTGCAGGACCCTTCCCCCAGGAAGTCTGACCACTGCAGCACGTGTTGCTTGTTGGCAAATGGGTGAGGCAGCTTTGCTCTTCTCCTCTCAGGATGGGAGCAGACCCTTCCTAATGGAGGATTACTTTTCTCTCATGAGGATAGATTCAAATGGGTAGCCGTGTTGGTCTGAAGTAGCACAATAAAATCAGAGTCCAGTAGCACCTTTAAGACCAACGAAGATTTATTCAGGGCGTGAGCTTTCAAGTGCAACGACGAGTCTGACAAAGGGTGCTTGCACTCAAAAGCTCACGCCTTGAATAAATCTTTGTTGGTCTTAAGGGTGCTACTGGACTCTGATTTTCTCTCATGGTCTACCATAACTCTGTGATGGCCCTGCCTTGCAACTCCAGGATTCTTTTGGAAATTCTGCCCCCTACAGGCGAGGCTGGGGACAGCAAAAGGAGTGCTTGAGCTCCCACAGCAAAACTAGTCGTGAAATTAGTTGGGAATCTTGAGCTTGTTCATCTGTAAAATAAGCAACACTATTTCTCGCTTTCCATTTGGGCAGCTGTGCAGTCAGCCTTATTTTGTATGGATAACTAAATGCAGCCGAGTGACACATGCAGCTGAGAAGGCTTCAAGGCCTGTCTGCTCAGTGACCTCAGGCAAACTACTGCCTGTCTGACGGCCCCAGTCCATCCCATTCGGCACACACAGCCAAACCAGGCGGTTTACTGAAACCCTTGACATCTTCCACGTTTTTCTCCCACCCTTCCTTCAAAGAGCTCAGGGTGCAGATATTGTGCACAGGTTTCCTTCCCATTCCATGGGGATGACAGCTGGACACACAACACCCAAGTTAAGCTGTTTGGCTGAGCCAAGATTTAACTCATAGCTGTGGGCAGCACACAGTTTGGTAGGACACACCAGGCCTGTTACAGACCACCAAAGCACTTGTGCCCTGATATCCCCACCTCCGCGTTTTCTACTGAATGTTTGGCGAGATGGAGAGAGCTCTGAAAGCTACCTCATGATCCAGTGATACCTTTAAAAAGGTAAAGGTAAAGGTATCCCCTGTGCAAGCACTGGGTCATGTCTGACCCTTGGGGTGACGCCCTCCAGCGTTTTCATGGCAGACTCAATACGGGGTGGTTTGTCAGTGCCTTCCCCAGTCATTACCGTTTACCCCCCAGCAAGCTGGGTACTCATTTTACCGACCTCGGAAGGATGGAAGGCTGAGTCGACCTTGAGCCGGCTGCTGGGATCGAACTCCCAGGCTCATGGGCAGAACTTCAGACAGCATGTCGACTGCCTTACCACTCTGCGCCACAAGAGGCTCTTAGTGATATCTTAGGAAGTCCTAATTTAAAAGTACATAACTCTTTTTGTGTGTGTGTTTTTTTTAAATAAACCAAACTGAATATCTGTTATTGCAGCAAAACGTTACACTTCTACCCACCTGAATTTATGATAGTTAAAAGACTGCAACAGAAAATTGTCATTTTATAGAATGATAGCTGTTTACTAGTAGCTACTATTGAAATTACAGCTTTCAGGAAAATTAATCTGAGGAAGAGTGCTTGCACTCGAAAGCTCACACCTTGAATAAATCTTTGTTGGTCTTAAAGGTGCCACTGGATTCTGATTTTGTTTTGTTGAGCTTTCAGGAAAAGTCAGCGTTCATATTGGCAAGAGCATTAAAAAAAATCCTTTTGTGATGTGTAGGAGTATCACCCTGCACTACGCGATAGGTCTGATGAGAAATCCAATTTTATCTGCAACCCATCATCTATAAAACAAAACATTTTTGGGAAAAAGTACTTGGTGAACTCACCATTTTAATCCAATGGGGCTGCATAACGGAGATGGGAGGACTTTTGGTTTAACTGCTTTCTGGCCAAAGCTGTGTGACTCCTAAATAACCAGTTATTAAATGTATCCAACAGAGGGCCCTCCAGCATGCACACCAGGTGAGGTTGGTGCAGAATTTTAAGTGGCAATAGATTTATTTGAAATCCCTATGCCAACAAAATTTGACACTATGCCAGCCGTGAAGAACCATATGCAGCCACGCTACCTTCGGATTCCCAATTTTATTTTTGAAAAAAAGAAAAAAAACAAACACAGACATCTCATCACAAGCCGTTTTTAACAATCTCAACTACAGGACAACTGAGCTACCACATTACTAACAGCCAGCAGCAGCAAAACATTTGGGTTCATCCAGCGTGGATTAGGGTGCCATCCAATGCCACCAAAGTATTCTATTGTTGACAGCCACGTTCCCCCCCCCTTCCCCCCGTGCAGAGACTTCATCCGTTCTGATGAACACAGAGACATTCCCATTAACACCAAAGACAAATTTGAATCTTAAAAGAGTTTTAAATATACAGCTGAATTTTACACTGGGGACCTCTGAGGCTGCGGGCTTCCGTCATTTTTGCAGTGAACAGATTCACAATAATGCCTTTCCCCTTGTGTAGAAACACGTACAATAGTGGAAGCAAGCATGCCGCGATTATCCCCATTCCCGCTTCCTGGGAGTGAAACCATTAGCTGACTGCACCGACACGTAGATTAAATAAACACAGTCATTTGAGGGACCTGACTTCCTTAGATCACGTAATCAGGCTGCGTTGGTCCCCATGTCATCCACACGGTGGACAGGAGAGACCAGGGGTGGGCAAACTGTGGCCCTCCAGATGTTCATGGACTACAATTCCCATAAGCCCCTGCCAGCATTTGCTGGCAGGGGCTTATGGGAATTGTAGTCCATGGACATCTGGAGGGCCATACATTTGCCCACCCCTGGGATAGACTGTCCTTTGCCCAAATATGAATGTGCCCAAAAAGGGGGAAAGGATGGATGGGAGCTCTTCTCTAGTTGTTTTACATGTTTCTGGTGGAGTTCTAGTGTTTGGTTGCATGAATGCGGCATGGTTTGGGCTGCAAGGGGTCCTCCCCATCAGTACACCTGTAGAATCACCAACCAGGGAATTAAAAAAAAAAACACCAAAAGGTAACAGCTTGAAAATCCCATATGGAAGGAAGAGCGCAAGGCAGGTAAATACTCGTAACTCTGGCTGGAAAGTTATGTGCAAAGTAGGTGGTCTAAAGCAGGGGTAGTCAACCTGTGGTCCTCCAGATGTTCATGGACTACAATTCCCATGAGCCCCTGCCAGCAAACGCTGGCAGGGGCTCATGGGAATTGCAGTCCATGAACATCTGGAGGACCACAGGTTGACTACCCCTGGTCTAAAGGGTAAGAAGTTCAACATTAAAAAAAAAAAAAAAACAACCTTGAGCTGTACAATAATTTTGTAAAATAAATTATATTAAAGAATATTCTCTCATCACACTCATAATATATGAATATGTAACTAAACCACTGGGCAACACTGGATGGGTTCAAATGTGAGTTTTCCAGCTTTCAGGGAGAAGGAAATTTGTATCACAAATTAGGTTCAATCACTACTTTTAACCATTAGGCACGCTTTCCTTTCTTATATATTAAAATCCATACTGGGAAGGTTCAGGTTATAAGTCACCATTTTATAATATATATATAAAACTTGTGCTTTTTACAGTTAATTCAAGTTTTCTCTAGCACTGTCTCCCAACAAATCCTTTCCATTAATATCCTCATTCATTCAAGATTTTGTACAGAAAACCATTCAGTCTTAAAACTGCATCCTTTCAATAGATTGCCTTGAACAATAAATCATTTGCAGCTTCTCGAAGGCAGTGTGTTTTAAACCTCTCGGAGAACATAAAAATGTGCACTGCACTACAGGGTCAGGCGCTTTGGATGCCAAAGAGGCCATTCCAGCCCAAAGCAGCCAGCACCGCAGCGCAGGGGTGGTGGTGGTTCTGGTGCCGCCCTTAACCCCCTGCGCTTTGGGCTGGGACAGCCACTTCAGCAGCCGAAGCGCCCAACCCTACTTCAGTAAGTTAATCCGCAATTTGTACCAGAGTTCATCTTCTTGTACACATATACAAGAATCTTTGGCAGGCAGGCAGGTCAGTTTTTCCAGTTCCAGGGAATACAGAGGTCTCCATCCTGCAGCACTGAATAGAAGTGGGAAATGCAGAGACGCAGGCCTTGCAGGTAGGGCAGTGACTCTTTCAGCAGTCTGTTGCAAGAACGGATCATCTGCGAGCTGGAAACGCTGGGCTCCTTGTACAGCTGCTGCAGGGAAAATCTCTCTGTGGAAGCCTTAATCAGTTCCTTTTCAAGCACCATTAATCTGAAATAGCACACACACCCCAAGTCATAAATAAAATGCTAAATTGGTTCATGTTTTCAACCCTGCCTTCTACTACTTCAAACATTTCTGGAGGAAGCATTGGTATTGGACCCATTCCAGTCCACTTTCTGGCATGGCCACGAAGGTGGTGCCATCACAGATGGCCTCCAGAGGCAGCTGGACCAAGGCAGGTCAGCGCTGCTTGTTACTGGACCTCATGACAGTGTTTGACACAGATGATCACAAGGTTTTGTCTCATTGCCTCGCCAATGGGGGGATATGGGAATTGGCCTTGCAGTGGTTGACCTAATTTCTCCAAGGTTGGGGACAGAGGGAAGAACAATCGCACTGCTGTCCACTCCTTTGTTGTTTGGCCACAGGGTGTGATTCTCTCCCTGATATTATTTAACATCTATCCGTGCCTTCTCGCACAGCTGGTCAAGGAGCACGGGCTAGGGAAGCAACAGTACTTTGATGACACCCAGCTCTATCTGTTGATGGGCCAGAATACACCCCAGATTCCTTGGCCAAATGCCCAGAAGCTGTGACAGAGGTCCAATACAAGAAGCATGACTACTCTGGCTTGATGGAATGCAATTAACAGCTTCATGTGCCATCAAGAGCTTAGGGATGACCTCTGATGTCTCCTTATTGATCAAGATGGAGGTCACAAATGTAGTGCACCAGACATTTTACCATCTGCACCAGGCGAAGCTACTAGTGCCCTATCTGGCCCTGAGAGATCTAGCCAAAGTGATTCATTCAACAGTCACCTTCAGGCTGGATTACTGTTACTCTTCCTGGGGCTACCCTTGGCCCTGACCCGGAAATTACAGCTAGTGTAGGATCCAGCTGCACAGATCCTCACGGGGACACCTTGGAAGGCACATATTTGACCCCCCCACACACACACACACTAGCTACATTGGCTACTGGTGGGACTCCAGATCAGGGTCAAGGTTGTGAGTAATTGGTTTAGCTGAAGCTAACGTTTTACATGCCTCTTTGCAAAGTTCTCTCTGGAAACTCAAAGATGAGCTCAGGACACAACATGAACAGCGTGTCTATACTTACTCTTCTTTTCTTTCCAGATTAGCTCTTGCTTCTTGGGCTCTGGTGATGATAAACCACTGGAGGGCTGCTGGATCACAGACTGCTGGTATGATGAAATGCCCAAGTTCATGCAGCCTTGGTGCGTACCTGTCACTGAAGTTCAGAGACAGTAAATAGCACAAACCAGCTCATCTTTGTTCCTGAACATATGGATGGCACATTAAGCTGAGTTCTGCATACTACAGGGGCATGGAGAATACAAAGAAGGGTATATAGGACAGTATATAAGACACAGTATACAGGACAGAAAAAATGAGGCAATAACCACTGTGTATAAATATCAATAATAGTATCCAGAAGATCTTGGAATATAATGAATATGTACAAACAGAAGGCAATTCAATAATATAGATCTCATTTCACTAGAGCAGAGGTGGCCAAACGGCGGTTCTCCAGATGTCTGTGGACTACAATTCTCATGAGCCCCCAACAGGGGCTCATGGGAATTGTAGTCCATGGACATCTGGAGATCCGCCGTTTGGCCACCTTGCACTAGAGCTTTCTCAAACGTAAAGTGCGTATCAAGTGAAAAACAGAAACAAAATAATGTTAAGTTAACCTTAATAGTATTATGAGCCTATAGAAGCATTTAAAAAGAGGATTCAAATGAAAAAGCTTACCATGAAACAGATTAACGTATGTAGTCTATACTAGAAACTATACGAAACTTATCTGAAGACATTTTTAAAGGTTAAAAAGTTTTTTGAAAAACAAATACACATACACATATGAAATTGTATTCTATAAGTTTATAAATATCTTCAAATAAACTTTTTAACCTTTAATAATTTTTTCCTTCTTCAGATAAAAGTTTCTTAGCAGAACTGATCCTGCTGGATGGTACCTGAAGCAGCACCTTCTCCCTTAGGAAACTGCCTGCTCACTGAGGCTCCGGGAAGGGACAGGGAATAAATGCAATAAGTAATAATAATGATGATGACATCATCTCCGGAAGCTTGAAGAACTACCTTCTCCAGAAGCATGGAAAATTGTCCCCTAGAGACAGGACTTTCCTCGTTTGGGCTATCCAATTACAGACTCTCCCTTCAGAAGCCTGATTACTGGGTGTCTGTACTGACATCTTTAAAATAAAAGACTATAACTATTTTCTCATAGAATCATAAAGTTGGAAGGGACCTCCAGGATCATCTAGTCCAATCCCCTGCAGAATGCAGGAAATTCACAACTACCTGACCACCCTCAAGGACCCCAATTACATGCCCAGATGACCACCCTCCCCCCCCCCAAAAAACCCACCAGAATCCCTGCTCGGTCTCCTCCAATGCCTTTGTTGGGCTTTAATTTGGCCTATTTAATTATTTATTTGCTGCTTTGGATGGGGTTTTTATTATTTTAAATCAATTTAAAACTATTTTCATGTATGCCACTTTGAATATTCAGTTAACAGAAAGACAGGCTGTGTGTATGCGTGTGCTTAATTCCGTGTAGAATGTCTTTTTGCTGACCTGCCTTGTATTCCGAGAACACCACACTTAAAATTTATATGCAAATAAAGTTGCAGAACTCCAAGTGCTCAAACACATTTTGCATCATGCTGTAAATAAGCTCTCCTTGTCTACCAGCAACAAGCATTTCTGTATAAACACAGTATGTGGATGATCTTGCTGCAGCAGCCCTCACACCTCATGCTACGTCATGTTGGAAAGAAACCCCTTATGCATAAGGCTGCTTTTGGAAAGAAAGGAGTACTTAGATCACGGCCAAAATAAATGCCTGGAACCTCAGTCAATTCTTTGACAAAGCCTATTTTTGTAGCAACGCACCTTTCCAGAATCAGCTGTAATCCACGCAGGCTGCGAGGGTGAAATGGAAGCCTGCTATTGCGCACTCTGTTATAAAAGCCGTCCAGGATAGCATAATGCTCTTCCAGGGTCAGCATTGGCTGCAGCTCTTCGATGTATGTTATTTGGATGCCTCCCAGAAGATGGCTTATGCGGTCCTCCAAAAGCAGCAGTTTCCTCTGTAGTGCGGAGTAACTTGGCAACCTTTCAAAGATCTGCACACATTAAAGAGTTCCTTAAGCACACGACAATGCCCCCCAAAGCCTCTAACAACTCGCTAATGTTGTATAGATTATCTCAGCATTAAGCTTGCAACCAAAAGGCTAAGGCAACAGTTCTGAAGAACAAGCAACGACTGAGTTGTTTTTATACATCTATCCTAATCACTCCAAATGTTATTATCACCATCAAGTGTTGTTCAGGAGGACTTAATGCTTCACTCTTCAACAGAGGTGGGTGAATGCTGGCTTAGATCCCGCAGAAAACCTCCGCAGGTGGAAGAGCTTTTCCTCGGCGGAGTAGGACTTCACTTCCTTCCCTTTCTGGCCCTGCCAGCTTCTTGCCACTGCTAAGAGACAGCCGGCATCTGTGCCATCCTTCCAGCTAACATGATGGCTTCGTATTCACGAGTGCTGCTTAGTGCTTAATGTCTGAGCTGTAGGAAAGAGCAGGTGCTCTGTTCAGCTGTGATCGTGGTCTAGACAATGGAATGTAGTCGGTGAGATTTTTTTACTGACCGCCCCCCCCCCACCAGAATTCTGCCTTCACTGCACTTAAGAGGTACGTTCACCGAGATCTTAGCCACAGTTCCTGTTTTAATCAGACAAGAAACTCCTGTCTAGTGTTGTATTCAAGAAATGGTTAAACCAAAGCCTCGGTTAGCATCAACTAGGGCTGTGTACTTAGGATGCTTAAGCGGCCGTTCGAGCCCGAAGCAGCCAGCAGTGCGGCGCAGGGCAGAGGGGCAGTGCCAGCCGCAGCACACAACCTGGCGCCCGCACACAGGCACAGTGTTCTGCGCCTGCATGTGTGCCGGCACCACCCCTCTCCTGATGGATGGATGCGTCTGGATTCACCCCCAGAATCTTTAGCCAGATGCCTGGAAGCAGTGATGGGATGGCTCAGGCAGAGTTGTCTGAAGTGCAACCCTTCAAAGACAGAGGTCCGGTGGAAGGGCAGGAAGGGTCTAAGTGAGGATGTGTGACTACCCAACTGGGACAGAGTACAGCTGTCAGTGGCTCCCTCTGCCAGAAATCTGGACGTGTTCTAGATGTTTCTCTCTCCATGGAGGAGCAGGTCACAAAAGTAGCATAGCTGACATTTTTCCACCTGTGCCAAGCCAAACTACTAGCACTGTACTTGACCCTGGATAACCTAGCCACAGTGATCTATGTGATGGTCATCTCTAGACTGGATTTCTGCAAGTTGCTCTACACGGGCCTACTCTTATCCCTGACCCGCAAACGACAACTGCAATGGTTACCAGTTGAATCCTGGATCAAGCTGAACGTCTTGGTAATTACTTTTAAGGCCATACGCAGTGTGGATCCAGCACACCTGAGAGACTATCTCTCTGCTTATGCCCCCCCAAAAGCGCTATGCTCAGCCAATGCCAACTGGCTAGTGATCCCTGGCCCCAAGGAAGCAAGTTTGGCTTCAACCAGGGCCAGGTCATTCTCTGAGCTCCAAGAAAAGATCTGGGTCCTTTCCAAACTATCACAGTTCTGCACGGCCTGCAAAATAGAGCTCTTCCACCAGGCATTTGGTTGAGGCCAGTGATATCATCTACTGGGCCTCCAGAACCCCCCTCTCACCCAGATAAATCTTCTCTATGGGACTGCGACCATAATTGCCACCTGAACATGTTAGGTTATACTATGTTATGACTGATGGTATTATGATTGTTGATAGTTATCAAACTTACCTGTGCTGTTACTAATTCAAGTTTTTTGTCAACCCCCCTTGAGCCACAAGGGAGGGTGGTATATAAATACAGATAAATAAATATAATTTTTAAAAACAACATGAAGTATTTGATTATCGTTTCATTATATTTTAGGTCTACTGAAAAGAGAAAGTGTTAATGAACAAACATGTACACTGCTCCACTTTCCAGCAGAAAGGGACACCACTGAATTTTATTTTAGAAATCAGGACCAGATTTTGACAACAGTGTGGCCACCTGGTTCGGTGGCCTTTAATTGCCAGCTTCTTCGAATTCCTTCAATTTCTCTTTTGCTCACAGACATATGAATACAAGAGGAGTGTCACAGCAAAAGAAGTCATCTCTCAGTGCCCAGTTCTTACTTTGGTCCAGTGGTGGTGAACGTCCATCGTTCCCAGCATAACATGGCCTGCTGCACTAATGCCCGAACGGTCGGTGAATATCACTGTGCGTCCTGTTAGAAAGAGGGATGGGGTGTTTAGGCTCTATCCGCAGCCATTCTGTTTGTAATTTCACAACAATGAGAGTTAGCTTAGGGATTCCCAAATGTTTACAGCAGTGGTCCCCAACCCCCGGTCCGGGGACCAGTACCGGTCCGTAGATCAGTCGGTACTGGGCCTTGTCCTTCTCCCCGGCTGCTGCCTCGGGTGCTGCCCTGACACTCTGCCACCGGCTCACCTTTGGTGCTCTCCAGCAGCCGCCATGGCTGGGGCTCCCCCTTGGTATGGCACTGCGCAGCTGCTGCTGGCAGTGCCCCCCCCCAGCAGGTGGCGGAAAGTCAGGGGTGCTGGCGGGAAAGAAAGTGGAGCAGGGGCTCAGGCAGCGGCGGCAACATCCCTCAGCAAAAGACTACCCCCCCCCCCCCCGGGCCTCAGTAAAATTGTCAAGCGTTGACTGGTCCCTGGTGACAAAAAGGTTGGGGACCACTGGTTTACAGGACGTCTCATGCTGGAAACTAAGTATCTCAGTGTTCCCCTCCTTCCTGCAACTGTATGTCAGAAAATTAGCTAAAACCAAAGTATTGTACGGGAAGTACAGTCATCCAAAAAAGTCAAATTATTTATTTGAAAAGTTTTATCTTCACTTTTAAAAGGTTGACAACTTCTGCCATCCATTTTATCCTCACTGCCCCGTGAGACTGGTGGGGCTGAGAAAGATCAGCTGGTGCAAGGTCATCTAGCAAACATGCTGGGCAGAGTGGGGACTTGAACCCAAGTCTCCCCAGATCCTAGTCTAGCCCTTGAACTACTGTCAAGAAGGCAGCCCAAGAGGCTTCGTGCGTTGGGCTTCTCAGCATCCTGAGCTCTGCCCAGAAAGAAAGAAAAAGGTTCTGCCAGACTTGGAGCAAGTTCTGAACTATTATCTGATCAAAATCTTCTTTTATGAAGAGGATGAATAAACTGTTATTGGAAAATGCTTGTACTAGATGACCCTGGAGGTTCCTTCCAACTCTATGACTCTATGAACAAAACGGTAGCATAAAAAATATATATACCTTTTGCATTCCTTAGTGCTTCTGGGCTCTGTTGAGCCAGCCGACTTAGACTGTGCAGCTGGCTACACCGATGAGCAATACCCCAGCTCCTCTGCCATCTAAAACAAGACACCTTTTTGTAAAAAAAGAAAAACCTCTCTAAAAATTGCATCTTTAGGCACACAAGATGAACACCGCAAGTTGGTCAATGGCAGCTCAGAGATGCTGTTGACAGTCAAGCAGAATGAAATTTCTGCAGGTGTGATCCACGAATACCTTATGGGGGCCTACAGTGCAAATAGATATTTTAGAAACAAATGTCTATGTCAGGGGTAGTCAAACTGCGGCCCTCCAGATGTCCATGGACTACAATCTCCAAGAGCCCCTGCCAGTACTGGCAGGGGCTCATGGGAGTTGTAGTCCATGGACATCTGGAGGGCTGCAGTTTGACTACCCCTGTCTATGTGATCCGCTGCCAAGGCAAGAAAGAAAAAAAATACTGAACTGAAAAGGAAAGAGTTGTATACATGAGACATTTCCCTATGTTTGACTGTGAACAGCAGCATCTGAAGCCTAGGGCCTTCAATTCATGGCTACAATACAAGGCAGGCTTACTTGGGAGTAAGCCCCAATGGACGCTATGGCATCTCCAAGTAAACCTAGGATCCAGCAGCTGGTTATAACACTTTCCTAGCTAAGTTCCATCCAGCACTGAGAGAGAGAGAGAGAGAGAGAGAGAGAGAGAGAGAGAGCGAGCGCCAGTGCAGTATAGTGGTTAGGAGTGCAGACTTCGGGCAAGCTGGGTTTGATTCCCTGCTCCTTCTCCACTTGCAGCCAGCTGAGTGACCTTGGGCTCACCACAGCACTGATAAAGCTGTTCTGACCGAGCAGTGATATCAGGGCTCTCTCAGCATCACCTCCCTCCCAGGATGTCTGTTGTGGGGAGAGGAAAGGGAAGGCAATTGTAAGCCACTCTGAGACTCCTTCGGGTGGAGAAAAGCGGCATATAAGAACCAACTCTTCTTCGAAGAGTCTTATGTAAAGCAAAAGCATAGCCCAGTCTGTTTCTCAAAGCCTGTTCCCCCAGCCCCAGACTGAGAAGCTACTTAGGGGATATAGAAAAGAAGCAGCAATACACTGTTAAGCTTCCTCTTTCCCCGAAACAAACTCTCATCTGAGTCTGTGGAAAAGGGAGTGATCCACTTAGGATTTCACCCTCTTAACTTCACAGGTGGCACAGATTTAGCTGAAAGATACTGTCCAGCCCAAGGTCGCTCCAGACAGCATCTTTCCAACCATCTTCCCAGACCAGCACTCTAACTCCAATCCCGCAGTAGGCGCTATTTGAACTGAAATACAGGCTTGGATTTAAGGTGAAGGATGGTTAGTGTTTTAAAAAGCAGCACTAACTTTATAGTTAGGTCCCAGTATCAGAATTTTTGACCACTATGATCACTCAACAGTGTTGTGATCCTACGACTATTTCCCGAATAAAACCGCTGAGAGAGCACCTGACACATGGAACTTTCAATTTATTGCAGAATTTATTAAGGCGCTTGTCCTATGGACATTGCAGGCTCAGGATGCTTGTGCAAAGTCACAAGCAGCAGGTCAAACAAGGAATACTTTTGAATCAGAGGCTGACACCAAAAGATAAGTATTATTACTGTACACAGTGGCCTCATGAGAAAAGAAGAGCTTTTTACTACCCGGACGAGTCTCAGAGCAGCTTACAATTGCCCACCCTTCCTCTCCCCACAACAGAGAGCTCTGAGAAAACTGGCCCAAGGTCACCCAGCTGACTGCATGTGGAGAACTGGGGAATCAAACCCAGTTCTCCAGATTAGAGGGAATCAAACCCAGTTCTCCAGATTAACCATGCTGGCTCTCAAGAGAGCACGTGTTTATAGGTCCACGTGAAATTAATCTACTGCTGACTGTATTGTTCTGCCCATTATGTGACCTACCCACACATTTCTTTTTTTTTACTCAGTACCCTGAAGTTCATTTGTTACCTAATATCAAAGAGCTGCAGCTGATGCGAAAGTTCACCTTTCAAGCGGTCCAGTTCTTTCCGGAGTGGCAAACTATTCTTCAGCTTCTTTACAGCACTTTCCTCGTTATTGTATAGCCAGGAACTTGGGGGGGGGGGGAGATAAGATGTATAATCAGGACATTTTTAAAAAAGCAGTAATGCTGCATAATTAGGCAAGGAGATTAAGTTGCTGCTTAAAAGTTTGTTACTGAAGTGCTCAGACATACTAAAAACAGTAAGGAAGGAGCAGAGAATCAAATGACATTTACACAGCATAGAAACATTTATGTGGTTTTTATTCTGATATTCAGCTACAGCCTTTGAGGTCGGCAGTGTTTTGCTTTTCTGGCAATTTCTGTATTCCATCTTGTGCTCTTCCTCAAAAGCGCTTGTATGAAAAGGGGAGGCACAAACATGCTTGATGCCTCTGCTGTTCTGCCTTTAATAGCAGTCCAACAGGCAGAAATAAAGCAGGTGAAGCTTTCCCTCTTTCCCCCCTGCTCATTTCTGCCTCAGTTCATGATGCTTATGCTGCTGTTGGGAACACAGCTAATAAAAAGAAGCAGAAGCCCATACCATGTCGTCACACTCTTTAGGGTAAATCCCAATTTGCCATTGCCCTTCACATTGTACACGTGGCTATGTCTTATGACAAAATGCATGGTGGTCCTTCCCTATTAGTTTAGCACAGTGGTTCTCAGCCTGGGGGTTGGGACCCCTTTGGGGGTCGAATGACCCTTTTCACAGGGGTCGCGGCAGGGCGAGCAGCTTGGCGGGGGTGGGGTGCTGCCCCTGTTGCTGCTGCTCCTGCAGGTGCTCATGCTCGGCCGCCAGCCACTCCAGCAGTGCCTCCAGCACAGTGCAGTCTCCCGCCAGGCGCTCCAGGTGGCATCACAGTTTGGTGGGACAAGAGGCAGAACTGAACTGAGAAACCCCGGAAAAAAACCAATTTGTATACAATCATGAACAATAGCTCTTCATGCCATTCGGTTTAATTCCTGTGAAAGAACCCTTGCATAATTTTATGGTTGAGGCTCACAACAACATGAGGAACTGGATTAGAGGGTCGCAGCATTAGGAAGGTGGAGAACCACTGGTTTAGCACATTTTTATCCCTTCCCTATCCAAGGAGCTCAAGGTATCTTGCATCACTCTCTTCCCCTCTGTTTGGCTTTACAACCAAGAGGGTGAAACTGACTCGGTGTCTTCTAGCAAGCTCCATGGCACAGTTGGGATTTCAGCCCCGGTCTCCCATAGCCAGCTGTGTGCAGAGAGTAGTGGTTAAGAGTAGTGACCTCTAATCTGGAGAGCTGGGTTTGATTCCCTACTCCTCCTCCACATGCAGCCAGCTGGGTAACCTTGGGCTCATCACAGTCCTGATAGAGTTGTTCTCACAGAGCAGTCCTGTCACAGCTCTCTCATTGAACACTAATGATATTGGGGTGGGGAAAATTTATTAAAATATACTCTACTTTTCTCATCAAATCAATCTTAATGTGAAAGGGGTAAGAATTAATGGCAAGTTAAATTCTTTTTTCATTTTTGACAATGGTAAGTCAAATGTACAAAATGCAAAATATTTGTTATAAAAAAACCTGATACCTCAGAGTAGTTTCCATCCTCTGAGCTTGTTCAAGCTCTTCCTCTGGATCTTTGAACCCAGTAAAAGAGTAATACGTCTTGTCCCATCTGATAGGCCTTTGGAACGCTCTCTGTGCTCCCTGGTTAGACAGAGTCTCCACATTGCCATATAAGCTTTGCACATGCTCAGTAGATAAGCTGCAAGAGTTCAGGATGTCCAATACTGTACTTAGCAAGTCCCTGGTTTGCAAAGTAAAACTGACTGCTCGAAATCCTGCAATACACAATCACAGCACGCAATACACAAACAAGGCAATAGTCAACAGAGGACAATGATATTGTCTTTATCCTTAGGTAACAACCAGTGCAAACCCAGCTACTGATTAACCCTCTACTGTAATTCAACCACTAAGTTCATGGACAGACTGGCCTTTTAATCTATTAGGAAAACTCTTGGTGGGCTTCTGGCAGTCAGGAGCAGACCAAACCTCAAATCATCTATCTCTCCCCACCAATTTTCAGCTGTGGACCTGGCAGCCTTAGGCTGGATGAATATTCCAAGTCCATACTTTTGCTTTCCTAGCAAAGCTCGATTAGTTTACCTAACAGCCATACTGAAGTTTCATGTACTGTACTATCAAAAAAGGGGAGAAATAATATACAAACTGCCTTTATATATGTATACCACCAATCCCCAACTGAGCTAAAACAATTCCGCAAGGCCTGCAAAAAGGAGCTCTTCTGCCAGGCACTTGGTTGAGGTCGGCCGAAACTAATGTCTACTGGGCCCCTGAATTTCCCCCCACCCAGTGAATCAAGTGCCCTGACCCCAAAAAACATGGGACTGTTAAAATTTTGAGGTTATTAATTACTGTTCTCTCTGTTATTGCTGTTATTATTGTCATTCATCTGATATATAAGGAGGGAAGGTATTCCACCATATTCTAACAATGGTGGCCAGCTCTTTCCCCCTGGCCCCCAGTAGGGGTAGGTGGGGAGGGGGGAGTTGGTCTGCCATTGTGTTCTTGCTGGGTTGCATTCTATTAACTGTTGTGTTTTAGGGGGGCTTTTAGGAGATTTGTATTTTACTTATTTTATCTTGCAGCCCACCACAAGCCAGCTTTGCTGAGAGTGGTGAGCAATAAATTCTAATTCTAATAATAATAACATAACAATAACAATAATATTGTTACTGAGTTGACTGTATTGTTCCTGTTCCCCTCTGTTTCATGTAAACTGTTCTGAGCCCCGGAGGAGGGTGGTATATA
Organism: Paroedura picta; assembly: GCF_049243985.1. NCBI lineage: Eukaryota > Metazoa > Chordata > Lepidosauria > Squamata > Gekkonidae > Paroedura > Paroedura picta. Next base: position 38,395,019 of record NC_135379.1, read on the forward strand.
GATGTAATAAATAAATAAATGAAGTTCAGACTTTACAATATAAGATTTAGATTACCTAAAAGCTGCCTACTCCCATTAGAACTGGGGAGGGGGTTGCTATATAGTAAATCCTTGAAAGATTAATTGGGTGGATTTTAGGCAGGGAGGCCAGCATGTTCTGGATGTTATTTCCAGGCCTGGTGGAACAAGCTCTGTCTTGCAATTCTATGGAACGGTCTGAGGTCCTGCAGGGTAGCGATCCCCAACCTGTGGGGATCCCCCCCCCCCCCGGCCCTTTACTTCATCCCCCCCCCAGCCCTTTACAACACACTTCATTGTTGTGGCGTGTCTGTATCTTATTTTGAAGGGATGTTTAAACATAACCATAGCGATCAGAGAGCATTAGGGCAGTGGTTGAGAGTAGAGGAGTAAACTACCCCTCCCCCACCGGGCCTCAGTAAAAGGCGTTGAGTGGTCCCCGGTGAGTGGTCCCCGGCGTTGAGTGGTCCCCGGCGATAAAAAGGTTGGGGACCACTGCTGCAGGGGACTGATCTCATTCACAGAGCCTTCTAGTGCCTACTGACTTTGATGACAATCAAACAATCTCTATTTGTGCCTTATGAGGTCCAGGGATTCAAAAGTTATTAAAGGGTCATGTAACATTAATTTCACAAGAGGGGAAAAAAAATCAAAAACAACAACAAAACCAACCTGAAGTCCCAAATGATTCTTGGGCATTGGAAGGGTTTTGCTCTCTCTCTCGTACATAAAAAGTGAGTTGGGTTGGTTTAAAAGAACTGAAGCCTGGCTTCTGGAGATTCTCCAAATATCCGTTTAACCTCTTCAAAGAATTTTCATTGACTTCCTGAAAATAAACCACCGAAAACAAATTACTTTGATGTGAACATCAAGTATGTTCAAGCAAGCAGGACTCGCATCATAATATATTAAGATGTAAACAACTACTCTGTTTAACAAGATTTTCCGCAATTGCATCTTGTCATTTCTGTATACTCCATACTGTATCCTACCGTACCAGAGAGGTACTCAGTGCAATGAAGACAAGATTTAAATTACTTATCTGTGTGACAACTATGACAGTATTACCTTCAGAAAATACTTTGCATATTAATTTATTTGCCACAGAGACCCAGTGTGTTGCCAAGAATTCTGGTGGATGTCCCAAATACCCAAAATTCATACAAAACACTGGCCAGTCCTGCTGAACCGCACTATGCCTCCACATCAAAAAACATATAAAACACACCCCTCTAACATTTGTATTGCAAGATAAGATTTGTAAATTAGCTCACTTCCAGGGAACCTTGCCTGCCTATACATAATATTACTGAATAATACATATATATTACCGAGAAGCCCCACATAAGCTTCCAAGGTAAAATGAGGCACAGTTTGAAAACTACCAGCTGTTCCACATAATATATTTCTGGTAAGGGCTTGGAGGAGGAGCGTGTCTCATGGCTTGAGTGCCACTCAGTGTTTAACACACACACAGGGTGGCTGTCCCGCCCCTGGGTGCCTCCTCCTCCATCCAACTTACCTGTCTGTCCATTAGCCAGCCAATGGCTTTCTGTCCCCCACCCCTGACCACCCCCTCCTCCTTCCACTTCGCTCTGAGGCTTGGAGGCTGGAGTTCCCTGCTGCACGAGAGCTGCCCCTGCTGGTGAGTTCCCTAGCAGCTGCCTGCAGCCTTTCCAGGTCCTGGGGGGAGGGGGAGGCTGTCCGAAGAGTTCTTCAACCCCCCCCCCAATCTAGCACCCATTTATTCCTGAATGCAACAGGCTTTGCCCCTAGTGATAACATGAAACATATTCATGTTTGCTCATTTTTAGAGTACTGAACAGATAGAACTAGATAAAATTTCAGGCAGGAAGGTACAACATATAATAATGACCCCTGATGTTAATATTTGGCAGCAGATGGAAGTATGTGACTTTCTTAGTACATTTCTCCTCACTAAGTCCTTACAAAAGCATTTTTACCAAAACTTGTGGTCATAACTTTCAAATTCACCACCAGCATACGAAGACTCCTACGTTATAAATTAGATGCTTATACGGTATCAAACACTGTCAAACCACAAGGAAAAAGTGTTTTTACCCTCTCTCTTGGATGCTGGCCAAAGAAGTCTGGATGTACAGCAAAATAGAACGGCCGCAGGGCATTGACAGCATCCGCCCCTGATAAAGCTCTCACCTGGATAAAAGCCCGCAAAGGTAATTTCTCGAGAGACAACCTAAGTAAACAAGAGCCTAAGTAAACAACTTAGCCACTTCAATCAACAACACATTCCGGCCATAGTCATGGTTGGCCTTGTACAGTGATAGCCCCTCAGTAGCTTAGGAGACATATGTGGCTGTCAAATAAGCTAGCTGTGGCTCTCCTGAGCACTGTTCCCAAATGTGGCTACAACGATTCCCCATTTTCCAAATTCCCTTTTACTTGTTCTTTGTTTCACTGACTGTCCTATCCTGTTTTTAACACATGTTATAAATGTTGACCTAGCCTGGGGAACTGATGGACTGACTAAAATCAGTTTAGTACAGAATATATTTAGGAAACTTAGCTGTGTACATGCCCACCTGGGCCCCCACCCCTTCCCACCCCCCTTAGGTCTATCATTGGCCATTTTGGGAGGGCTGGGTGGGTCAACATGACCATATATAGTAATATCACCCAATAGATGTTTAACAAATGTTAAAAATATATTATAAATTAACTGCCACCCATTTGAGAAACCCTTCCAGGGCCATCAAGAATCCGCAGGGTTTCACGAAACCCTGAAATAAAGAAAGAAGAGAAAAAACATGGACTGTGAGAAAGCATTTCCATCTGGCCCTCAAGCAGTATTTCTAGTTTACAAAATTAATTAACAAAATCAAAATAACAAAGTTTACACTTTCCCAAATAAACATACAAATAAATATCCAGATTTTCAAAAAATTGAGGAATACTTGCATCTTACCTTCTCACCATTCCCCAATGGTAAAACATCTCAGTATTTAATCTTGCTTCCAAACTGTCATTAAATTTCTATAAGAAATAGTAATATATTTTATGTTAATATATGTTTTAAAAACAGTGTTCATGCTTATAGCAGCAAAGTGCTGCCCCATACAATTACAATGAGGATCTGACAAGACTAGAAGGAAAGCACTGTTCAGTCTAGTCAGTTTCCCTGTGGGCAACCATGCTTACCTAGATGGCCCAAACTAGCACAATCTCATTAGATCTTTAAAGTGAAGAAGGGTCTGCTCTGCTCAGTACTTGGATGGGAGACTGCCGAGAAAGTCCAAGGTTGCTATGCTGAGGCAAGCAATGGCTAACCCCCTTTGTCTGTCTCTTGCCTTGGAAGCCCTGCAGAGTTGCTATTAGACAGCTGTGACTCTGCTCTCTCTCATTTGATATAAAACCAACCTCCATCTTAACTGGAGTGGGCTGCAGTTCACTGGTCCTTGTCCAGCCATTACGACCCCCCCCCCCCAGGTAACTGTTTATAACCGTGGTTCTCAACTTTCCTAATACCGTGACCCTTTAATCCAGTTCCTCGTGTTGTGGTGACCCCCAACCATACAATTATGCAAGTGTTCTTTCATAGAAATTAAACTGAAGCTGACTATTGGAGTGAAGATCCATTGTTCATGATTGTATATAAATTGGCGGGTGTCTTCAGGAGGAGTGGCAACAGTGGAGCTCCCCCCTCCCACCTGCCGGCCAAGCTGCTCACCCTGCTGCAACCCCTGTGAGAGGGTCGTTCGACCCCCAAAGGGGTGCCGACCTCCAGGTTGAGAACCACTGGTTTATAATCTACCACCTCAAGTGTTTAGAACCATCTACACTTCATCTGATGATGCTGAGAAACCCCATATATATATCAGAGCCGAATTGGGTTTCTCAAAGGCAATTTGGGGCTTTCCAAGGTTAAGTTTGATTTACCAGTGAGCATTGGAGGAAAAAAAAATAAATGAACAGAAGACAATGACACCTCTACACTTCTGAACTGCTACTGTCCTTACACAGCCCCCCTCACACAAGGGGGTTCCACTGCAAGGCATCTTCAGTTAAAGGCTTGGGAAAGACCCTTCTGTGTCTGAGATCCTGGAGAGCTATTCCCCATGGAATAGGTACTACTGAATTACTTTTTAATATATACAAAGAGTATGAGTTACACACTGGTGCCACAAGGTAGAACTCTGCATTAATCAGAAAATGCTGCATTCCCCTGGGAATCCTTCAAATGTTATTTCCTGACATGCCATAATTTTGAAAACAAAACAAAAACCAAATTCATCATTTAAAAACCACATTCCTCTGCAGTAGGAGGACCTAAAGAGGTTTACATAATTCTCTTATTCCTCATTTGACCTGCACAACAACCCTGCAAGGTAGGTTAAGTGGAGAGTATGTGAATGGCCCAAGGTCACCCAGCAATCTTCTGGGGCAGAACAGGGATTCAAAACTAGGCCCCTTCAGATACTAATCTGACATGCTATCTACTACATTTCTGTTTCAATTTTAATATTGAAAAGTTTTTAATGAGAATTTTTTCCCTATCAAGTCCAATCTAAAAGGGAAAGAAAATCCCCGTGCCCAGATACTCAGAGGCTTAGGTGACATTTTAAAAACCAACTTTACATCCTAGTTTTATTTCTCAAGGGTGAACTCCTGTTAGCATCAAACAATCCTAACATGAGCTCCAGCGTGACCTTTCTGGTCAGCAGAACAAATCTGTGTTGAACAGAGATGAGTGGAGCATCTCCACAATGCAACTCCACAACTCTGAATCTGGCCTCTTAAAATGGAAGGCACCATATTCCATATCCTCAGAACATGTGATGTGCAACAGTGTATCTTCCAATCGCCACAAGAGAACATTTTAATCCTTATTTCACCAAAGGCAGTTTAAAGAGATCCTATCTAGAGCAGGGGTAGTCAAACTGCGGCCCTCCAGATGTCCATGGACTACAATTCCCAGGAGCCCCCTGCCAATGCTGGCAGGGGGCTCCTGGGAATTGTAGTCCATGGACATCTGGAGGGCCGCAGTTTGACTACCCCTGATCTAGAGTATCCTGCATAAGACTGCTCTGGCAGTGAAAATCTGGCAGAACCAGGTTTCCCAAGTCGGATGCTTCTGACCACATCTCCCAGAATGGGAAAATGCCATGCAGAACAAACCGAGTCTTAATATAAAAAGTATTCACAGCTGAATCGTTAAATACTATAAGGTAACACAACAGAATCAGATTTCTTTACAGCTTGCAAAGGACAAGATTTTACACATCTAGGAATTGCATCCCATAAATTTAGTCAAATCCTTTTTACTTGCTTTAGTTCCCCTTTACGCAATAACCACCTCACTGACCAACATGTAACAAAACGATTCTCAAATACTCAGTGAACAGACTAAGCAATTCCATTTAAACCGGGTGAGTGAGAGACAAAAGAGAAACCTTGGCTTTTAAATGAACAAGAACACCAGTGCTGTACTGACTCCCCATGCCAGCCCAACCTTCCTCAACATAAAAAGTTTTGCTATGGCTCAAAACTGGAGCAAGAGGCCAGACTCTGGCCATGAGTGCAAACAGGGAAGTGTGAAAAGCGGCCTTTATGCAATCAGATCGCATTGTAAACAAGTGCCACTCTGCCTTCTAGAGACTTTACTGGGCATGACAGAGAGACGCTCAAGCAAATACAGGCCCAGAACAAAGCCAATCAGTCCCCTGTGGGAAAAGAGACCTTAAGGGAATCTTATGTTAGCCTCTCAGACTTGGCAAGAGGCAGCAGCAGCAGCAGCACACCCTGTTTTGCTGGGCAACAAGTTACATTTTAACAGAGCAGCAGCTTCCCAGCACAGGGCCGGACCCCTGAACGACTACGCTGGTGCCTAAGCATATTTCCACGTCAATCATCACTACACAAGCATTTCCATGCGAAAAATAATAATAATATGCTGCCTGATTCCAAGTTTCAGGCAATTATTTCCACGGGGCGTGGACCTTCCCAAACAGCGTGAGGAGGGGCTACGAGGCGAGAGGCCTGCTTAAAACAAATGTCCTTTGGGGGGTTTCGTGCAGGGTGAGCCTCAGTGATGGGCAGATTAACATAGAAAACTGTCATAGAGATAAAGCAGGAATGAGGCAAGGGTCGAAATGACACGACTTCAGGCTCTGTTTTCCCCAGCGACTGACCCCACTCCTCCTCCCCTTGCCCCTCACGGCAGCCAGCCAGCCAGCCAGCCAGCCAGCCTACCTCCTCCGGCGACGGGCCGCCGCTGCTTGGAGGGGCTGCCCCCCCATCGCCTCCCCCGGGAGGGGCGGCGCTGCCTCCCCTCGGCCCGCAGGAGCACCTGAGCTGCGGGAGGTTCCCAGCGGGCGGGGCCGATGGCGTCACGGCCCCTCCTACCTTGACGTCACCGCCGGCACGCGGGGAGGGGGGGGAACGGGCGTCTCAGTTGCACGCGCTGCGCGTGGGCAGGAGCCCCCTCGGCCGCTGGGTCCCTGGAGGGTGTTTTGGGGCCGCTGCTTCACGCGGATATAGGTTTTGATTACTTTAGCAGAGATTCCAAAAAGGAAAGCCCAGGAGGACAGCATCGCCCTTCACGTTATAAAATTTCGACCACGCTCCAGGGCAAGCCTCCAGTCCTAGAAACCTACCGCTATTTCCAAGCCAGTGCTTAACCCCAGTTTCCTTTGGGAGCAAGGTGATACACGGTAGGGCCAAGCATGCTCTCTTCTGCCTTTAAGCTGACTGGTAGCCCTAAGCAATGATTGTCAACCTCAGCCCCCCAGCCCAGCAGCATCACCTTTGAGACTGGCCTGGAACTTTCAGCCACAGCTCTGGGGGTCCTTCATGCATGGATTCATTTTTTTCAACATTGTGATTTCAGCCCCTTCCATTGGTATAAAATCTTTGTGAAAAGTTCGCATTTCATAGCATGCAACTTGCACAGTGAGATCTAATTCACCTAAGCTTATGTAGGAATAAATTTGACTGACCTTCCACTTTACTTTGCTGCAGGTTAACATACTTTTGAAGTACCATTGAAATGTTTTGACAAATTGTTGCCACGATTGATTGACAGGTGGAAGAGAGTTGTGTGTAAAGCACGCTGCTCTCTTCCACCATTTCCAGCAGTCAATGTGAAGTGTAAGGAGTGTGAAAAGGTGGCAGATGGAAGCGAGACAGCAAGGTGAGGAATGGCTGGAGGTGTGCGCTAATATTTAGTGCTACGCCATTACACTAGTGTAACACTATTTTTTTCGATGTGTGGAAATGCCCATAACTAATATCTTGGTAAAATCTCCAAATAATCCAAAAAGTAGTATAACTTCAATGGTGTCTAAAAGATCTCACCTAGCAGTGAAAATGGGCATAGGCTACATAAAATATAGTTGTTAGAGACCAATTTCCTTTGTGTATGAGACTTAACAGGATGGTTTTCGCATATTATGTATAAGGCGCATTGAACACATAAATATTCTATGATCCAACAACAATTCTGCAAGGTAGCTCAATTATGTAATCCAATGGTCCCCAACCCCTGGGCCATGTGGCCTGGCGCCAGGCCGCAAAGGCCTTGACTCCTCCCCCCCTCCCCCCTCCCCCCTCCCCGCAGCGAGAAGCTCGCCAGGCCGCAAGCAAATTGGCTGCCAAAGCGGCCAATTAGCTTGCGGCCCCGGCAGCCTTCTTGCAACCTTCAACCTTCTTGCTTTGGCGGCCGATTTGCTGGCAGCCTGGTGGTGCGAGGAGAGGGAGCCGCGGGCGGCGCAAATGCACACGTGCGGACTGCCGCGCATGCGTGTTTGTGTCCGGCGGGACCACAAATGTGCACACGCTGCAGTTCTGCCGCACGTGCACGTTTGCGCCACCAGACGCAAACGCGCATGCGGCAAGTCCGCACATGCGCTTTTGTGCTGGGGCTGCCACGCGTGTGCGGGGCCCTGGGCCGCCCTCTCCCCTTACTCAGAAGCAGCAGGCCATGGCAGCCGGAAGATTGCCGACCGCTGATGTAATCTATATTATAGAGGAGGGGTAGGGCTAATCTGAGATTAGCAAATTCATAAAAGAACTGAGATTTCAGCCAGCAGTGCCTCAGTTCCTGCTACCAATTTATCTTTACCAAATGATGAAAAGAGGTTAAATTATCTAGAGTTGGCTATATGTTTTGCATGCTTACTATTAGGACAAAGATGCCATGACAAAAGCCTTTTTAATTCTATATTTTATGCCGTGTTATCATTAGCAGTGTGCCAGTATCAGATTTCCTGATAGAATCATACAAATATACATGGTGACGTTAAATGGGGAGGGGGGCTCCTTTCAGACACTGCTTATGCATTGCCAAGATACTGTTAAAACTGTCATCTATGCAAGTGTTAGAACTTGAAAGGTCAAAGTATAGAAATAAAATACAAGACACTGAACACAACAGAATTTGCATTTATTGATTCATTTTGCTGAACGATTAACTTTAACTGAAGTTTTTACACCAATGACTACGGAAAAAGCCAAACTTTCCCTGCCCATTTCATATTCTCTTTCAACCATTTAAGTACCCATGAATGTTCCAAACTATAAACTTCCTCCTGGTTAACGTTTACAGTCAAATGCTTTAAGAAAAGCTTTGGTGTAGCTAATTGAGTAGCTTGAATTAACCTTTCCACGGCACTTTGATAGTCATCTTTGGTTCGCACACTGTTGCTTTCGCATCTGCAAGAGATTTTTCAGAGTCACAAAAATGAGGACCTGTGTGTCAATGTTCTTATTTGTCAATCTTTCGGAATGGTAGATCTTGTTCTCTAAAATCCATATTTGTGAAAACAGCTAAAAACAAATTTTAACTAATGCAACACAACCTTCTTAGTTAGCAGGGACTAAATGATTCAAAGGAATGAATTGTTCTTGTCTCTCTCAAATTAAAACACTTTAGAAAGTTTTTGTGACGTATCAGCAGCTGAAGGAAGAACTAGGCACTGCCTAAAACATGCTTTAGCTGCCTTGTCTTGCTGGTAAAATGTATTATATCACCTAGTACTGTATTTTCCCCTCCCCTGCCTCACATAACTGGGTATTTGCTGCGGATGATAAATCATTCGTAGTTCAGAATATTTTAATGTCTAGTTCAGCACTTACCATTAAGTACTAAAAAATGACTAGAAAGGAAGAGAGGGATACTAGCAATGAGCACTAACCCTGACAAGTCTTGCATCCAATGACACCTTTAAGACCAATACAGTTTTATTCAAGCTCTGCGCCTGCGTTTGTGCCCGCTGGTGCCTGTGCCTACCTCTCCCCCCCCGCAGCACGGTGCTCGCTGCACTGGGATCGATCGGCCCTCCCCCCCCCCTCACAGACTAATCCCCGGCCAGAAAAAGGTTGGGGGCCGTTGCTTTACAGCTCTGGGCGGTTTACACAGAACACTGCATAACTTTACATGGAACATTATAACACTCTAACATTATACAATTTTCAACGGAACAACACAGCCTATCAGTAACTTTGGATGTAAAATCTGTTCTGTTACTTCAGACCAACATGTCTACCCACCTGAATCTGACAAGTCTATTGGCAGTAAGATTGCTGAGGAGAAGGTTACTGTGAGCACCAAGACAAAAAAGTATTGTGGCACCTTAAAGGTTAATGGATTTCTTGAAGAATAAGTTTTCATGAGTCAAGAATTGTGCATGAACACAGTAGTCTAGAGGTGTAAACACCGTCCTGGACAAATTGATTGCAGCATTTGTTTTTATGATGTACAATCTGAGGCTGTACAAACAAGTCATGCAAATGACGGAGCGCTTCCATTTAATGGAAGCTAAAGTTTAAAGGAACTGCTGCATATTTAGCGTAGCAGGTTATATTACCACCAAGATGTCTTGCCATTTGTATCCTGAAGTACTATCTGTATGTGGCTCCCTCGGTAAGCATCTTTCATGTAAGATAGACAAAAGGAAGTGCTTAGACTACACCTTACTGGGAGAGTTAATTGGCAATGGCAACCTTCAAGCTTTCCAGTATAGCAGGCCTTTTATGCTTACTACTGCAATTGTGCTAAGGCATGTACAGTCATTTTACTGTCAATCAAAATGACTAGCTCACTCTTAAAATGCTGGTGTTCTTGGGTGTCCCCCCCCAAATCCTTATGCATCTATCACATTATTGCCTTCATACAAAGTGCTAGTGTAAATTCATTTTACAAGATTGTTTTCAGTGGGTTACGCAAACTGACACACAAGCAACAAGACGTCATTGGGACATTGCCAATCACATGTTCAGGTCTCGTACTAACCTCTTCAATACTATTTGAAGTATCTGATTAGAAGCACCAGGACTCTGTATACTACTAGCGTTTGAAACCAAAAAGATTTCAATTGCTAACAGCATCTCAACCTCCGTTACATAAGATGGAATCAAGAGAAGCTTACGGTACAGGTTTCCTTCCAGGGGTGGGTAGCAACCCAATGCTGAAGCACCTAAAAATTAGGAAAATAGTGAAAGGAAAAGTCAATGTTGTACTACCTCAACACCACACATCTGTTTTCAATTAAATCTCTTTTAAAATATGATGTAATTTACTTTTTGTTTTTATAGTAGTCTGTTTTTGGCTACCTTGATGTCTCTGACTAATATACAAGGGTTGGGATATAAGTCTTCTAAAATATTTAAGCGATTTTAGAATAGAAACTTAATTTTTTCTATCACTGAAGGACATGGGCTTCTAGTGAACACAGAACAGTTTTATCTTAGCAGCTAATTTAATGTTCTTAGCAGATGGAAATAGGAGTAACTTCCTTGCTTTTTCATAATGTGCCATTTGGTCTCTTCCTCTCTTCAACTTTGATCAGACAGTAGATCTAATCTAAAAGGGCAGGTGAAAACATATGGGTCTGTCGGGCAATGTCATGTATATGAAATGCTTCCTAGAAGAAGCCATAAAAACCCTTAACAAATTAATCGCAAAAAATCTATCACAATAGATATTGTTTTTCAGTGGTTCAGTCACTTTATTATTTATTTATATTGGAACTTATATTCCACCCTATCTCAGTAGTTGTTACTTTAGAACACTCAACTAGGTCATCAACATCATAATAGGTGCAATATCCTTCAATACTGATAGCTATCTATGCACAACTGTAGATCACACTGCAATCTCAGCTTTTTTTAAAGTAAGGTTTTTCAAATCACTCAGGGTAGTAAGCATTGTTTTAAACAGATCTTACTTTTATAGTATGTCCTTGCTTTAAGCCAAAGATTACTTCTTCCCAGTGCTGTGATGAATGCTCTAAGTAATTCAAAGTCAACAGGGATGTTCTTCGCAAGCATAAAATCTATTACAGCTGAAGATATTACAAGGCTCTTGCTTTCTGTACTAGCTCCTAAAAGTTTGTTAAACAGAAAGCTGTACTGGGACACATCCAGACTATCTGCAAGAGGAAATCATGTTAATGATGTAAACATGTTAACACTGAAATGCACCAGTTATGGAGATCATTCCATAAGTAACACCAATGAGTATTTTTCTAAGAAAAAACTCCTGGTTTTAAAACATAATGGCAGAAACTACAGCAGCAACTACAGCATACAGTTTGCACTCTATCATGAAGTTATTTCCTTCAGACACTTCATGAATCCTCATGAATGGATCACAACAAAGTCTTGTTCCTTGTACTTGGGATATTATTTGATTTCTGGACACATCACTGATGTGTTGAAGGACTGCATGTACGTACACACTACATATTTTCATGTCATTATACATGCTAAATGGAAGCAAGTTTTGGTGAAAAATACAAAGATATAGAAGAAGAAGAGTTGGTTCTTATATGCCGCTTTTCTTTACTCAAAGGAGCCTCAAAATGGCTTACAGTCACCTTTCCTCTCCCCACAACAGACACCCTGTGAGGTAGGTGAGGCTGAGAGAGCCCTGATATCACTGCTCGGTCAGAACAGCTTTATCAGTGCTGTGGCGAGCCCACGGTCACCCAGTTGGCAGCATGTGAGGGAGTGCAGAATTGAACCTGGCTCACCAGATTAGAAGTCCACACTCCTAACCCCTACACCAAACTGGCTCTGCAATAAAACAGTACTTCCCATTCTGGTATACAGAACTAGTGAATTTATCACACTTTCATCTTTCCTTCTCCTTAAGGAATTTAGGGCAATGTACATGGGAAGATCCCATTTCCCTCCTTACTCACCTGGGGCTTATACATTAAGCTAGCCAGTATGCCCCAGAGCAACTCAGCAGACTTCATGGCTGAGCAGATTTGTGCCCTGATTTTCTGTTGAGGACTCATTATACCACGTTGGCTTCCAGTTCTGCCCTCAATACTAAGAAGCTGGCACCCACTTCAGGTAAACTTGATTGATTACTGAACTTTGGGCACCATTCCCTTGAATGGGTGTCCCCAGCTGTTCTTCTAACTTCTGTCTCTGCCCTGTGGAGCTTCCCTGATCCCCCAAGTTCTTATCCTTCTGTGCTTCTTAATAACAGCAACCAAGAGAGCTTTGAGTGTCAAATGTTTATACCTGGAAAACGTATGGGTCTCTAAGGTGCTACTGAATTCAGATCTTGTTCTTAAGTTCTACTAGCAGTGTAATACAGGACAGGAAAAGCAAGTATCACCAGAGCTCCAAGATCTCTTTCAATGCTGGTCCCAGTTAGTTCAGACATAATTTACATACATATTTAAAATTAGGATCTCTTGTTCCAATATGCTACACTTATTCACATTTAACTGCATTTGACACATTCTTGCCTATTCACCCAATTTAAAGAGATCTTCACAACCTCTTGCACTGCTCAGCCCCAATTCTAAATAATTTATAAACAAATTAAACAGCACTGGTTTCCACACTGATATTTTATTATGCATTTATTACATCCCACCTTCCTCCCCAATGAGGACCCAAAGCTGCTTCCATCATTCTCCCATTCTTTTTTATCCTCACAACAACTTGGTGAGGTAGGCCAGGCCGACAGTACATGACTGACCCGAGGTCACCCAGCAACCTTCCATGGCAGAGGGAGGATTCAAACCTAAGTTTTGCAGATTCCTAGTCAGACACCTGCTTGTTAACTTGCTCCAAGAACCCCCAAGAGGTAGCGGAATCAGGACTTCCCTTTGCAGAAGCCATGATTTCCCCTCAGCAGATTTTGTTCTTAAATGTGCTTAATAATCTCCTTTAATAACACTTCAACTAATTTACCTGGAATAGATGTTAGACTAACTAGTGTATAATTTCTAGGATTCCCTCTGGATCAGTTTTTTAAAATTGGGGTGAGATTTGCTAGTTCCCAGCATCCAACCTGGTAGCTGATTTTAACAAGTTATAAGTACTTGTTATAAGTTATAAGCAACAAGTTATAAGCAACAGTTTCACATTTGAGTTCTTTTAAGAACCCATTGGAGTATGTCATCTGCCCTTTCAGACATCAGTTTTCTTGTGGAGACGCTCCTCCCCTTGAAGGGCTGCTTGCCTTTCTAACGGATGGGACTTGAGAACAAGACATGATAGAGGGAACAGAGGCAGAAACCCCCTCTATCAGTGGCAGTGAAGCAACAGTCCATCACATACACTTTACTGCCATTCAAAGGGTTTTTCTGCCTTTGTTCTCCGTATCTTGTTCAAGGTGTTGTCAAGTGTGTGCTGTTTTGTTGGCTTCTAGAAAATGTATGAATGTTACTTCCCAATTCTTCCTAATTCTATAAACTTCAAGAAAGTAGAGATAAAGTTAGAAGCGGAGGAAGGAACGTAATTGCCAAATTCCATCTAATGAAATAAACCAATCCAGGACAAGCAATTGCAACATAAAAATAATATCATCCTGTTTTAGCATTAGTCAAAGTGACAGCTGAATGAAAGCCATACAGACTCACTAGCTACTGAAAACATAAAATAGCACTTACCACAAGAATTCTGAAAGCCTGGCAGATTTCGCAAGACTTCAAATGCTTCTCTGCAACGGTTTTTAGTGATGTACTCAGATGCTATCTTACACAGCAGGTTATGTCTATTCAGGACATCTATTCTGTCACAAGGCCATGACAGTGTGTTGATCACCCATTCTGATTCTAGAGAGATTAATACTACCTTAAAATATGTCAAGGGGACATGTGCACATGGTACTTTGCATACTATATAGCACTAATCCCACTGAATTGTGAATTAATCTCACTGAATCGTAACTGATTAGGAAAACACTGGAAAGACCTTTTTCTTTTCTAGAAGTGTCCTGGACCCAACACTCCTCCACCCAACAAACATAAAATACATGCAATACCAGCCTTTTATTCATTTCGAACATTCAGTACCAGTCTTTTATTCTTCCAAATAATCTAGGGTCTCCACAATAGTTTTCACAACCACCTTAGGAGACAGTTTGACAGACAGCTATTGATCACAAAATGGAGATTTAAACCTGTATTTCCTGGCTCCATTGAGACCAAACTCAAGAATGAAATCCTTGCATATGCAACATTTATTAGGACCAACCTATTTAGATCAGACACACCACCCATTACATTATATGGGTTTCTCTGAATGACTGAGTTGTTCCCCCCACTTCCTTTTAACTATAGTCTTTTCAATGTATTTTAACTATTTTCCAAACCTAGGTCAGCAATGAGAAACAGAAAGCGGGTGCATTTTTTAGCATCTGCTTCAGCTACAAATGTGTAAGCAACCTTATGGAATTGCTATTAAATCTAAACACACAATGAAATTGCAAGCCTCATTACATTTGTTAAAACCCAGCAACTTGCCTTTCAGTATCCACACTGCCCCATCCAGGCTCCCACTGTTGAGAAAGACTTCCACAGCTATATTAACAATTTCACATCGTGGTGCAGATCGCTCTGGCCCAATAAGCCCTTTCAAATATGTGAAATGTATCTGTAAAGCATGAAGTGTGTCCAGTACCTTTCTGGCCTAAGATAAAAGGGGCAAAGCAGGACATACAATGAAAATTACTATAACATCAGTTGTTTCCCTTAAGAATATACAGGGCCATTTCGCACGGCTTCAAAATAGCACAATGGTTGCTAATTGGAAACGCTACTAATTTGCCATAACCCACGACGTCGTAGACAATCTGCAACAATCCTGAAACCGATCCGCCAAAAGCGCTTCGTTGTGGCGCTTTCAGGGGAATCCAGAAAAGTGGATTCACCCTCCGGATAGCGATACACTCCTGCAACCAATCTGCAACACTAGCGCTAAAGACCTGTGCGTTACCATTGTTGCTGGTTCTTCAAAGTCCCTCCCCCTGGCTCTCTACTCCAAACTTCCGGCGAAGCGATCGCCATTTTTTTTTCTCGGAGCGAGCGGGGATAAACGCACCGGCGAGCCTCTTTCTGTTTAGAGGCTTCCCTGGCTTCAGTCCTTCACCTTTAGTCACTAAGCACAAACCACTTAAAAGCCCGTTTGCTGAAATAAAGTCCCTTTATTTTTTACACATAAATTCAGCCGAAAATCGAGCCCGTGAGAAGGGGGGGGGGATTTTTTTTTATCACTCGAGGCAGCGTGCAAACGATCATACAATCAAACGACAGCTCACATTAGGCAGCTGGATGGGTCTCTCCGTAGCAACGAATCTACACAGATTCGTTGCTATGGGTCTGTTTTTTTTTAAAAAACCTTTCTTAAAGGGAAAGGGGCTGTTTGGGAGCATGCTAACGGCTGCCCATTGGCTGCTTGACGGCCAGGGGCGGGACGAGCTTGGCAATAGCGCTTCCTTTCTAGCGATTTCTGCCGAGACCGGAAGCCTGTGGGAAACGCTAAAAAACGCAACTGATTCCACTACAAAGCCAGGTGTGCAAAACGACGAATTCCACTATTTTAAATGGCGATTTTTCATTCAGTGACCAATTTGCAACAAAGATCCCCGTGCAAAATGGCCCACAGTGTTATCTGTGATGTAATACAAAAGTTTCTTGTCTTGGCAATATCTCAGCACACCATTATTTCAAATTACTGTTTCTGTCAAGATATATTTGTACATTTTTTTCTACATCTGAGAAAGCTTCAACCATAGTTAAGTGCCTTTACCCCACTGGCTTCATACATGTGTTTAAACTTTGCCCATCTAAGCTAAGGGGAATTAAAATTGCCTAACTTTACTAGATTGTGCCCAAAATTTCTATTTTGCTTCATATGAAGACAAGAGTTTGTTCTGATATTAAAATTATTCAAACTCAGCAACTGTGTCTAGGTTTACAGCTTTTGGTCAGTTTCTCCCTCTCCTTAAGTCAAAATTGCAAGCCTGGCAAGATACATTTTTTGTTTTCTTCCGGAGATCAAAGGTTGAGCAAAGCTATCTGGGAATAATTTTGGGAGGTACACACATTAGGGTAGGGAAAGTATGGTGATCTTGTCATCACAGCTCTTTTGACATACAAAAGGATAATTTAAGGACCTAATGTCCATCCCATAAAGTAATAAGTTCCAACATGGATATCTACTTCCAACATGATTCTCAATCTCTCCTTCAGAAATTAGAATCTCTGACTGCTAGTTTCATAAATGAAATGTTTTATAAGTACAGTCCAGTAGCATTATTCTGAGTCACATTAAATTTGCATGAGATTAGCAACATCCTAAAGCATCAGCATATGCAAATATAGACTTTAACAAACAGGAGCTTAGAGGCACTTTGAAAAGCAATACAATGTCATGGCAGCATACATTTTTTCTGGTATAGAGCCCACAATTGCTGATGCTGAAATAAAATATTTTTACGTCTTTAAGCTGCCACGAGATTACAGTTTATTTTGGCTGCAAGAGACAAACACAGCTACCCCCTAGGATAACCGAAGGAAGGACCCCCTTTGAAAACTCAAAAAGATTATGATGAGGGCAAAAGCCATGTGAGACAGGGGCTGTGGTAAGGAAGAAAGCTGGGCATAACTGAATGGAAAAAACAGTGGGATTGAATTTTAAGAGCAAGGATATGCTAAGAAAAGCATCAAATGTTATAAAACTCATTGCATGCACATGCAAACATCATAGAAACATACCTGCACAATCCCAAAAATACTTTCCTTAGATAAAATATAACACATTACTAATCACAAATATCCCAAAGGATGTAGGAAAAACGCAGAAAATTTGACCTGTTGACCTGCTTATATGAAGACTATAAGTAGTATATACATCTTCTAACCCTGCATCTGTTATGCTGGGACACCAAATTCCTCCTACATTTAGAGGCTCCACTGCCAATATTTTAATTAATTAATATGCATGCCTCTGCAGCACCAAGGATCCTTACCATGCAGAAACAGCCTTAAAGTGTATTTTTAAAAGTTTTGCGCACTGGGGCCAAATCTCAAGTGGTCACATCTCAAGAGTAATGGCTACTTTTTTTCAATGTAGAACTTTCAGCTATAACTGTAGTTTACTAAAGTACCTTTAGCCATAGATGTATTTTATAATAAGCATATAAAACACTGATACCAATCCTTCCCAATAATGTTTTGTCTGCTTCATTATGCCGTAGCTCTGCATTTACTAGAAGGAGAAACAAAACAAAACAAGGTCACTAGGTGTTGCTTTTTTGAAAATATTTTTCATGAATGGTTTATATATTTGTAAAACCAGTTACTTGAAACTACAAAGTTCCTTGTGCTGAACCCTCATTTCATCTTATATCCTGTCCTTCTCTCCAATAGGGATCCAAAATGGTTTCTGTGATTCTCCTTCTCTCCATGTTAAACTCACAATAACCCTATTTTTTTGTCATAGGGTGCCCAAGGTCACCCAGTGAGCTCACATGGCAGAGTGGGTACTTGAACCTGGGTCTCCCAGATCCTATTCCGACCATCTAGCTATGGCACCACTCCGGTTCGCTTGGTCTAGAATAGATGAAGGACTTCCTCTTGTTGTACAAACATGCCTATTCAGTAAGATCTGCATCAAAGACCCCTTTCTGAGTTCCCTCGCCATCAAAGGAGAAGAGTTTCAGACTAGAAAGTTCTTTTCTGTGCCAAACGTGATCCCTGGGGGGGGGGGGATATTTAGAACACTTGCTACTGGTGTTAAGGGGGGAAAATATGTTTATTTGGCTTTGGGCTGGTGTTAGGCTTATGTCTGAATTAGCTGCTTTATAGTTGCCTCTTGTAGCGCAGGGTGGTAAGGCAGCCAACATGCTGTCTGAAGCTCTGACCATGAGGCTGGGAGTTCGATCCCAGCAGCTGGCTCAAGGTTGACTCAGCCTTCCATCCTTCCAAGGTCGGTAAAATGAGTACCCAGCTTGCTGGGGGGTAAACGGTAATGACTGGGGAAGGCACTGGCAAACCACCCCGTATTGAGTCTGCCAAGAAAACGCTGGAGGGTGTCACCCCAAGGGTCAGACATGACTCGGTGCTTGCACAGGGGATACCTTTACCTTTAGTTGCATGTCTGAGTTTATAAGGAAGGCTCATTTTATTAAATGTTTTGGATCCATATTTTTTTTAGTTCTGGAGGCTAAAAGGCATGGCTGCTTTTCTCTTAAGATAGGGCCAGCTTTAAAGAGCAAATACTGCAAGCCAGAACTTGTAAATTAGATCAAATCATACAAAACTCATGAGGACAAGGTGACTTTTTTAGCACTACAAAACTAGAGGTCATCACAAAAGCAGATCCTTCTTTGTACTATTATCCTTCTTTGTGTCATGCCTTTCAAGTATTCCTCTTGTTAGACAGTATTCTAATGTCAGAGCCAATGTAACAATAATTTTGAGGTTATTTTCCACTTTTAAAATTGAAAGGATTTCTTTTAGACCCTGGGGCGCTCTCAAGCTCTTTGAGATCTCCAATACAGCCTGTGATGCCTTAACCACAATCCAACTATTTTCAGAATAACAACCACCACATCATTTGTAGAGAGATTATATATTAGTTATGGCAGCAACAATGTGCCACAGCAACAGTCCCTCAAATATTCCTTTTACAGGTGCAGGAGTAAATCTGGGAGTAAGTATTTTGGCCATGGTTGGTTTCGTATTGCATGAGGTTTCATCACACCACTGACATCAACAAGGTGGAGGCTGTATCAGCTGTTGCTGGTATCTCATAGAGACTTTAGGCAGGGCAAATGTTGGTTTCTTCCCAACAGTCATGGCCTAATTGAAAGGAGTTTCCCCTGGATTTTTAAATGATCAGCATCCTGCATTCTGCAGGGGAGTTGGATTAGAGCAGGGGTAGTCAACCTGTGGCCCGCCAGATGTCCATGGACTACAATTCCCATGAGCCCCTTACAGCAAATGGTCATGGTAATCGGTACTCCATGGACATCTGGAAGACCACAGGTTGACTACCCCTGGATTAGAGGACCCTGGAGGTGCCATCCAACTCTATGATTCTATGAATGGAATAAAGCAGGCAAAGAATCAGAATTTATGAAGGATCCTGACTCCTTCCATCACTACCACCAAGTGATTTCCTGGCTGGGGATAAAGCCCAGGCAGACTACCAGTAATAAAGGGCAATGTAGCCTTTGGATGATTTATGCTTCAGTATGCACCCCTCCTCCATTCTAAAAATAACTGCTCAATGAACAATTTGTAATTTTTATACAAGCTATACCTGCAGCTGCAAATTCACAAAAAGGAACACCTGGCCTTCCTTCCTTCACGGCATTGATCAGGATGTCAGTAACGAACAGCGAATACTTTTCACGATCATCAACATTTTCACTATCTCTCTTCACATGGATGTACACAGTTCCCAGTTTTGCCCAGTCTCCTTTTTCTTTACAATGCTGTTCATAAATGACAAAATGTTTAAGGAATTGTATACATATATTGTAGCTTTAAAACCAATGTGACAAAATAAACAGTTCAATTGCACTTTGAAACTGAAACAAGAAACTGAATTCAATAACTAGCTTTTAATTCCTTCTTAGTTAGTATATTGCTAGCAAACTTCACAAAACCTCTCACGGTCTTATACAATCTGTTCAACATCGTCCCAAAATATAATACATTTGCAACAAACTTGTTTCTGAGAAATGGAAAATTATGACTATATAAGAATCATTGTAATCAAAACGTTCACAAAAGCAGCATTCCAAATACTTAACCATATAAAGAATAGGGAGAATGTCTAAAGAAAGACTTTTAATTGAAGAAGAAGACTTGGTTCTTATATGCCGCTTTTCTGTACCCGAAGGGAGTCTCAAAGCGGCTTACATTCGCCTCCCCTTTCCTCTCCCTACAACAGACAACCTGTGACGGAGGAGAGGCTGAGAGAGCCTTAATATCACTGCTCAGTCAGTACAGTTTTATCGAGCTCAAGGTCACCCAGCTGGCTGCATGTAGGGGAGCATGGAATGAAACCCGGCTCATTAGAAGTCTGTATTCCTAACCATTACACCAAGGTGGCTCTCTGTTGCCTCAGGTCCTCCCTGAAAACTCCTACCTTTCGGAATGGGCTCTGACATTGGGGGACAATCGGCCTGAAGCTATTAGGACACCCCACACTTCTGTCATTTGACTGCAAAACAGAGCTGTTCAGGAAGGATTACTTCCCAAAGGAGCAATGCCACAATTAAATGGTTCAGCTCACAAGAAGAGTTGGTTCTTATATGCCGCTTTTTTCTACCTGAAGGAGTCTCAAAGCAGCTTACAATCACATTCCCTTTTCTCTCCCCAAAGCTACTTTTATAAGGTCCTTCCTACACTGACTGTTCTGTCACCTCAAACAATAGTCCCCCCTACCCTGTTCCACAATCCCATGAAATCGGCAAATGCATCAAATCAATATTTTTAACAACTCAATTGGGAATTACTAAATATTGAAAAGTTTTAAATGGTTAAAATAGGTAATCTTGGGAAGCAATTAAATATGTTGTATTATAAAAATTTAATTCAGAAGGTAGAGTTGTTAATTTCTTTTTTATGGATGTAGAAGAAAAATGTAATAATGTCAAATGCAAGTTTCATTTATTATTTTTATATTTTATTTCTTTTTTCCCCTCAAATTTTACCAATATATGCAACCTAATATTTCCAAAGAAGCTTCCAGCAGGCCAGACTCTCAAGAGGGACAGTTCATGCATACTAAAAAAAATCACCTTCAAGCTCCTGTTTAACAACTAAGAACAAGATGAACAAAATCCACTTGCACAAGAGTCACCAAAGCACAAGTGGCACCCATCTCACACACAGGAGTACAAACATTTAGAATAAAGCTATGATCACGAAAGCAAAGGCTGAATAACCTGGAATTATGGTAGAAATCAGGTGAACCTGCTCCTACAACTGAGTCAACAAGTATCCGTAGAAAGATGAAATGGACTGATTTTAATGACATGCTGACCTGACTCGTTTTGTACTCTTGCTCTTGAGTACTTGCACACGCCTGTACCCTTAACAACAAAGGCTTTAATAATGAGAGGCAGGCTAGGTTTGATAGTTTCCTCAGCTCTAACCTGGGGACACAGCTGCCATTTTAAAACCCGATGCTGGTTTTTATACCCCGTTTTTCAATATGCAAAAGAGTCTTATAACAATTTACAAGCACTTTTCCTTTCCTCTCCTCATAACAGATACTCTGTGAGGCAGGTGGGGATGAGAGACCTCTGACAGGACTGCTCTAACTAGGGTTGGGTGCTTCAGCCGCCAAAGTGACTGTTGCAGCCCGAAGCATCAAGTGCCGCGGCACAGGCGCCACCCTCCCCCCCCGTGCCGCGGCACTGGCTGCTTCGGGCTGGAACAGCTGTCGAAGTGCCCAACCCTAGCTTTAACAGGACTGCATTCCCCAGCTGGCTGCACGTGGAAGAGCAGGGAATCAAATGCAGCTCATCAGTTTAGAGGCTGCCACTCCTAACCACTACACCAAAGGGACTTGTTTCCCCCAAAATGGGAGGGGGGGGGGACAGATTTAAAATGGGGATGGCATCCCTGGGTCAGACATGGGGATACTGTCATTTCTAGTTTGGTCCTGAGTCAGGGAAAGACATCTTGTTTTCCAGTTACTTTGATCTTCACAAAATACATCTGCGAAAGGAAAAATACACTCCCCCAATTTTTACAAATACATTCTGAACTAATCAGAACCACTATCTTGGCCAATTATTTTTAACACTCCAGTGTATTACAC
The DNA here is from genome assembly GCF_049243985.1 of Paroedura picta. Classification (NCBI taxonomy): domain Eukaryota; kingdom Metazoa; phylum Chordata; class Lepidosauria; order Squamata; family Gekkonidae; genus Paroedura; species Paroedura picta. The sequence continues at coordinate 38,417,108 of NC_135379.1, forward strand.
AGAAGTAGATCCTTCTTCCCTATAATTTGGCCAATATTTTAATAACATTTTTTCAGTCTGTTTAGAAACAAGAAATATGTTACCTGAAATTCTGCTATTGCTGAAGTGAAGTCACAAATGCCAGCCCTGAACACACGTCTTGCCTGAAATCTTAAGAATACAACATGTATCACCTGCTGTTGTGAATTCTTACATTAGGGTTCTACATAAACCATGAGAACATGACACGGAAGATTTTTTCATACTAAGGCAAGAAATTTCTGAAAAAAATCCCAGCTGCAAGCATTGTGTTGCTTGTTTCTCAAGGATCTGCCAAGAGAAAGGAAATTGGTTTCCTTTGTGTTCCTCTCATTTCCCATTCAGTCTTTTTTGATCGGCTGGAAAGATTATTCTTAGAGTCCAGGGATCTGCATGAACAGACGTGTGGACTGGATGTTGCCGTGAGGAGAAAGTGAGATTACCCCCTCCTTTTCCTTCTGTCAGTGATTCTGCACTGATTGAAGAGAGAGGAGGAAGCTTTGCCTCTGCAAATTGCAACTCCATAGCCTGCACAGCAGCTCATCTATGTGGGTTCTGTGGTCCCACAAATAACCTTCCTCATGGACGAATGCAGCCATGTAGAAAATAATCAGTGCTCAGCTGGTAGTTCACTGAGCATAAGCCAATGTAGATTTTTAATTCCTACTTCATAGTGTGATGGACTTCCACAAGATTTGCACTTGCAATGAATTACAGAAATCCATAAAAATGCTACCCATCTCACAAATAGCACATACTACAAGATAATACACATGCCCAAGTATGTACTGCTGAGAATTACAATGAAAACTCTTGTTTTTAGGGAAACATAAGTGGTTAGCTACAGGACAGTGATTATAGTAACTTTTAGAAGTGTACTTCCAAATATTACTAATGTAAAAGATATTCTGGGATGTCACTACATAATGGTGCTTAAAGGTAAAGGTAAAGGTATCCCCTGTGCAAGCACCGAGTCATGTCTGACCCTTGGGGTGACGCCCTCCAGCGTTTTCATGGCAGACTCAATACGGGGTGGTTTGCCAGTGCCTTCCCCAGTCATGACCGTTTACCCCCCAGCAAGCTGGGTACTCATTTTACCGACCTCGGAAGGATGGAAGGCTGAGTCAACCTTGAGCCGGCTGCTGGGATTGAACTCCCAGCCTTATGGGCAGAGCTTTCAGACGGCTGACTTACCACTCTGCGCCACAAGAGGCTCTTAATGGTGCTTAGAGTTTCTCTAAACAGCAGTTTTGAAGGACATAGGGTGAGAAGTCTATTTCTGTAATTTATTTTATTTTTTTTATTTTTTTGGTGTGGAGAAAAGAAGATGCCTGTTTTTGAAATACCTGCCCTGTCTGCTTCCTGCACACCTGTTTCCATGAGATGTTCTAGATCTCTTTGAGACAACAGCAGGAAATTATATACAGCTCTTGACAATTACTTTGTTAGGTTCTTCCTCTAATTCAGAGTTTTCACTTCCCACTGCTTCAAAAGTAAATTGCTCCAAAAATAATCAAAGAGAATTTATTTCCCTTTCAAATAATTCATTTTATAACATGCACATTTTATTTATTTTTGAAAGTTGCACCCCAAATAAGGCTCACGTGAATCCTCAGGGTGTTTTAAAACTTCAAGTTATATCATCATACCATCAATATCATATTCCTAACACAGTAAAGCACCAAATTGCAAAATAGTTGAGGCCTGGAATAGCACCATGAAGACGCTGGCCTCTCTGCTCAAGAACCCACCTTCCACCAATTTAACAGGATTCCCCTTCAGTAGTCTAAAACAATAAAGTAGGTGGTTTTAATAAAGATTTTTTAAAAATTAAAACTTAATTATTTAATTGTTAAATTGTAACATATGCATTATTGTATTGGTATTGTTATTTTATCTGATGCTACACACCTTGAGTCAACCAGAGAGGGGCAGGCTATAAAAATAAATTTATTATTATACTAAAATGTACTTAGATGAGAATAGCTCGTAACAAAGTATGGAAAGACATTTCCCCAAGGTTTTACTCCCCCTTGGAACCATACTTTAATGTAGTGAGGGGTTTTGTGTGTGTCAGCAAAGCTGAGAGCAATATTGTCAAGAAGCTAAACTCCTAGCACAGTCAAGGTGGAATGGTCACAGCTGAGACATCACGAGAAGATGCATCCAGTCCCTACAGGCATCAACGGCACATCAGCAGAAGAGAATAGACAATATCAATGGAGACAGGGCAGAGGAATTCTTGAAGGGTAGCTACCGAGCAGCAGCAATTGTGGAAGGTTGACACAGGCAGAGACTATTTCATACAGCAGTGCCACTTCATCTAACCCTGGTTAATACCGTGCAGAAGGCAGCAATGGTAAACCAGTTTTGAACATCTCTTACCTCAAAAACCCTATGATGAAAAAGGAGAAGTCAAAGACTGCATCAATTTATCATGCAAATAAAGTGGTGCTCAAAATCTTATAATCAAGACTGTTAATCCATATCGATAAAGAAATGCCAGATGTGGGACTCACAAAAGGAAGAGGCATCAGAGATTATACTTTAAATTCACATTGATTACTGGGGCTATGGGAGAATTTAAGAAAAACATCTTGTTTCATAATTATAGCATAGCTGTTAAGTGTGAGGATCATGAAAATGGTGTACCACACCATTTAAAAGGAATGTTTTGATGTGCAACTTATCTATCTAAACCTATCTATCAAAACAATATCTAAATGTTTTGATGCGCAACCTAAACTCTGGATAGGAGGTTACTGTGAGGACAGAACATGGAGAAAGAGGATGTCTGTGAAAATTGGACAATGGAGAATGTGGACAGGAAGAAAGTGGATTTGTCTGAAATATGGTGTCAAGAAGGGTTTTATGGGTACCACAGACCATAAAAAAGACACACCAGTGGGCTCTAGATCTAAATAAACCTCCCAGGAAGCTAAGACCACCAACTAAGTCTATCATACTTTGGTCACATTTATGAGAACATTAATTCACTAGTTCACGATATGTCAGAAGCAACATGAGAGCACTGCATGTGTGTGCACACACATACACAGAGAGCTGGAAAATATAAACGAAGTTACATCTTTAGCTAGTCTAAATACATTTTAGTTTAGCTGCAATACAACTGCATTAAGTACATACCTGGATATAAAAATAGTTATTTCTTGACTGGATATTTGTAGCTGGTTAAGGAACTTAGTGATACAGCCAAAATGCTCATATTCAAGAACCATTCCATTGTCAGCAAACTATTGTATCAAACAAAACAAGGTGAATTAATATAAACATTCCTGAAATACTAAAAATTAGTGCTCAGAGTGTCCTGAGTCGTGTCAAAAGATGTGGAAAGCCTGGTGGCTGAATTACATGCATAAATTTGCACGGACTTTAGCGACAATATCAATCAAGTGCCCAGCACGGATTCTAGCAACTTGCTCTTAACTAATGCCAATTGTACCATGACTAGCATAAAGCCAAGGCTGAATTCATCATAAAGTGATAGGAAACAGGTACTGTAGATATAGTGCATTCCAATTTCTTTCTTTCCAATATGCATATCTGTGTGGACTTTTAAAAACATGGTACAGACAGCTCCAATGAAATCTGCCTAAGCTCTGCACACAAACCTGGCTCCCTGTAGCTGAACTGTGTTTTCAAATTCATTGCCAATATAAAATACTATACAGCAGCAGTCCAACATTTCCCCACCCTTTCATTCCTCAGAAAAACACCTCCCCTTACCTTGGGGACCTAAAACTTTAATAGAGCAATCTCTCTGGTCTGTCAAGCCATATTGCAAAACAAGATAAATATTCCTACCCATATTCAAAGAACTTTCTCTTTTCCTACTGGATACACTGTCTTGCGTGACACAATACAATAACTGAATCCAGTTAGCAGAGCAAATACAAAGACTATAAAGTACAAGCTTTTTTTCTTGCCCAAGCCTCATGTGGCAGGAGAGATCAGTATCGGTTCCAAACTACAAAAGGGGAGGAGGGGGGCTTGAAAAGGTTAGGCCAGCCATCTAGCTGCCTCTGCTTGGCCACAACAAACAGGGCTGGGGTAACCCTAACTACATGGACTGTAATGGGCACCAGACACATGGCCTAGCAGGAGTCACTTCTGAGTGTGAGGGAGGGAAGATGGCAATATCATTGTAAATGTCATTTTGGAGGGTGAGTAGAAACAGATATGAGTAGAAATAGCAGAATCACTAGAGCAGAAAGTTTTACAACTCTTATGAAGAACTCAAACAATCTGTCATACCTTAGAAGAGATGTCAATTAACTCAGGGATTACTTCTTTTAATTTCATGGAAGCCACGTGCTCGAACACTTTGAGGAACACGTCTACGGTGGGCTGGACAAAAACAAAGCCTGGACATTAGAGCTAAAGATGAAGTATAAGCAACTAAGCACCCTAATTTAAAGTAGCAACATTTTTGAGGTAGCTGAGGATTTATGCCATACTGAGGATTTATGCCATTTGCAAGCTGTGGGAAATAACTACATTCACGTAAGCTATAAGGTTTCCATACAGAGCAAGTATTGCTCTGGAGCATGACATGAGTAGGTTCCAGAGGAAAACAGCGCTGTATGGTTTCAACACTGTTTCTGTGGGTGCCAGATACAGCACAGCAGTAAGAGGGGGCTTCCTGCAGTTTCCCTGCCCCATTATTTTTGCAGATGCCACCCCCCCCCTTCCAGCCACTGAATTTTTTTCATTTTTTTAAAAAAATCTGCAGTTGGATCCATGCATAGTATTTTTAAAGTTCCCAGCTTTCATTCTAAAAGTCTAGTCCCTTTTACTGCAGATAAATGCCTCTCCCTTTATATTTCAACAGAAGGGTCTAGAGACTTATTTCTAAGAGATTATTCAATGTCAAAGAAATCAGGTTGCAAATTACAGAAACCCACCCTTCAACTTTGACTAGTTTGGAGCTGCATTCACAAATAAAAAAGCAAGTTATTTTTAAAACTTGTCTTAAAGTTAGAACTGAATACCCAAATAAATAGAAGTAAGCGTTTATTATGGTAACCGAAAATGAGTCAGAAAGACTTTTAAAGTGTTACAGAAGATCTCTTACCAGAACTTTAATCAGTAGGCAGGTACGGAGTATATGAAATAATTCTTTCAACAAACAGCACTGAAGCACAGATATTAACAAGTCATTTAGTATTTGTGAATCCAACTGCACCCCTTGAGTAACGTCTTTGTAGTAATCTGTAAATATTTGAACTAAAGAAAATAAGCAATTTACATATGAGAGGACTTTAGTGCTTACAGCAACACTCCCCATTCATTCACAAGTCCAGGTTATTTCCTGTAAATCAGCAATATTTCAATGCTCATTGTAAGCAACAACCATGTCAGATTCATCTTTTTTTAAAGAAAATTACAGCAACTTTTCTAGTATATTCTTGATTTTAAAATAAGTAGCTCTAGCTCACTCAAGCGATGAATTAACTGAACCTCTCAGCCTCTCATGCCAATTTAATTTTTATTGTTTCGTAATATTGCCCAAACTCAGGAAGTGATAACAGTTAATATCATAAACTGAATCAAACTGAATCAAATATGCACCAATCTACTCAAGTGTTTCCAGCCTTGTTCAAGGAATGAAATAAATGTGCCAACATGTCTACCCAAGAGTTTTATATGTACGAAGTTCCTTTGCATGCTACCTAGGAACAGATGTTTTCAGACAGAAATTTAGAGACCAATTTTAACAGCAATATTTCTACTCAATTCAAAGAGTCTGTGCTCTGTTTGCTGTTGCCCCCCCCCCCCCCGATACTCTCATTCAGTGTGCAAAGCCTTTTGGAGATGTTCCCTGCCAATAGATAAGATAAAAATTTTCTGCTATGGCTTCCACCTGGTGAAATGGACTGCCTGACATGGTCAAGAAATCTCCTACCCTTTTAACATTCTGGAATTATTTGGGAAGGTCTTTTTATAACAGGGTCATCGTTAATGCTTGGACATTTTAGGCAGCTTTCATTCCTTTCCTTGTTGTATATGCTACACCATTCCTCTGATTTTGTAATAAGAGTATTGTTTGTGGTGTGTTCTGCTGTACGGTGACAAGGCTGCTCAACCTGAGGGGTAAGCCTGTCCTGGAGGGGGATGCACTGCCCTGGAGGGGCTCATTCGTTGCTTGGAGGTACTGCTGAATCCTAGCCTACAATTGGAGAACCAGATCTTCTCTAGAGCATTTAGTGCCTTCTAAAAGTTTTGGCTGTTCCTTGAAAAGTGTGATCTGGCCACCGTGATCCATGCCCTGATTACATCCAGATTAGATTACTGTAGTGTGCTCTATACTGGACTGTCAGGAAACTTCATCTCATCTAAAATGCAGCAGCCTCGCTATTGTCAGGTGTAGGATACAAAGACTATTTCAGCCCAGAAAAAAATCAACAGGGAATTCAATAACCAATGCATTAAGAGTTTAAAAACCTGGACCCACCAGAACGAACATAAGCACAGTACAAGTATTAACGTGACACACTGAGTGTTAAGGAAACTACATAATAAGCTATATACCAGGGGTGGCCAAACTGTGGCTCTCCAGATGTCCATGGACTACAGTTCACTGGAGCTCCTGCCAGCAACATGAGCCACCCCTACTATATACAGAAGTATAGGCTTAATGTTTCATAATCCACCGTGGGCAGGTGCCTGGAGAGACAGCTTAACATTTCTCTAAATAAAGTTTATGGTATGTAGTCTATTGTGCCTAGGGTGCTAAACTCTCTAATTCTGGAATCCCATATCATTGCATGGTTGACGGAATGTATTGTACTGCTCTATTAATTTTACTAGCACAATCCCCTGTGGGTCTCAATAACAAGTAAATAAATTCAAGGGGGTAGCTGTGTTGGTCTGCAGCAACAGAACAAAATTTTAGTCCATTTCACAATTAAGTATTCAACAATTAATAAGGTTCAGGGGGGTAGTTGCATTCGTCTAAAGCAACAAGTCTGAGTACAGTGGCACTTTTAAGACCAACAAAGATTTATTCAAGGCATAAGCTTTTGTGTACATTCACACTTATACCTTGAATAAATCTCTGCTGGTTCCATAATTAATAAGGGTACATTTACATATCCATCTCCAATTTTGATATATTTATTTGCTTCACAGCCCTCCTCCCTAGGGAATTAGATCCAAATGAACTAGCTTGTTATTCCTGTTTGGTCCTTGCATGTGTTAAACATCTTAATTATTTTGTATGCTAATTTGCTAGCATTCTACCTATATGTATGGACTGGTAACTTCCATTTCAATGCATCTGAAGAAGTGTGCATGCTAAGGTTTTGGTCGTAAAGGTGTCACGGGACTCTAATGTTGTTCTATAAAGGAAGTCAATAAGCCTTAAGATGTGAATAGTTGCATAGCTTTGGCCAAAGTTCAGAAATTCAGTACAACTAACTGTGCTTCTGAGAGTCACAATTCGTGATATAAAAATGAGTTATTCAATGAATAGTTCACTCCCTGTTTGAAGAATTAATCCAATTGCAACATTCAGATACGTATTTGGCTATATTCTAAAAGCTTGAGATGGTTCATTTGAATTCCAAAGTTTTAAAAGGTTTTCAAAAGAGGAAAGCATGCAGAAATAAGCTTAGACAAAATACAGCAAGTTGTATAAAAGTAAAAGAAATATAGTAAAATAGAGTAGTTGGGTGGGCAGCCGTTAATGCTTATTCAAAGCGAGCCTCCTCCCTTCTTGTGATAGTGTCTTCAGCTAACTGGGAGCAAAAGAATGACTCTTCCGCCTCAAATAGCATCTTTTGCTTGAGCACCTGCTTTCCAGCAGGTGGGAGTTAAAGATAAACTTTATTGTCGCCTGGCTTATCAGCCCCAGAACAGAACAGATGGTGGAGCTTACTAAAGAAGCTCCTTAGTCCGCCGCCATAACACAAAGCCCCCTTTAGTACATTAACCTTCAAGCCCAAAATACTGCTCATCCTGAAACAGTAAATATATGCATTGTATCATACCTGCCCGTTGCAGAAGAACTTTTTCACCCATACTTATATATTTCTTAAGTATTTTATTGCATAGCTAGAAAGGGGGGGGGGAAACAAATATATTACAAGCTTGTACTATACAGAAACATATTATTACAATTTAACGTTCACTGATCCTGGTTTATAATTACGAACATCAATTCATAGGTTAGCTAGCAAACAAAGAGCATGCTGCCACGTTCACTAAAGAAATGGCTGGGCTCATTATTATATCCAAACAGGCAGAAACCCACAAGCAACTTACAGGGGACAAGGCTTTCTGGGCACAGCTCTGCTCAATCACTTGCCTGACACCTGTCTTCCTGTCCCACTGCCCCCTACTGCTGCAGATGTCACCCATCTGCCTTGGCAGTGTACTCTCATGCCTCCCCATTAAGCTTCCCTCCCCACACATATACAGCATTGCCTCACAGCAGGAAGGGGACAGCGGTAGCTCCAGGGCAATCCTGCCCGCCTTCACTTGCTCACCTGCCCATGGGGGAGGGAAACTTGTTTGTTCTCTTCCCATTCACCCCCACTCTGCCTATCTTCTTCCCCAGTACTCAGCAGAGTGGTGGTAGTTTTTACTCTTCTCCAGACACCTATAGGACTGTCTTCTCCCCTCCACCTCCTTTGTCTCCCACATATGGCCTCTACAAATGACAATGGACTGACGGAGGCATGGGATTGGGGCATTTTACCCTTCCTTTTGTTTACTGTTCTCAGATTTTTCTGCAAACCTGGGTGCTCCACCAAGTTTGTAGGAATAACTGCTTCCTCTGCATGGCCCTGATCTGTGGGTTTATGTAACCACAGATGAAGCTGTGTTGAAAATCTGAGACATATTAGATACTAACAGAAGTACATATGTTGAGGTGTAAAGAATAAATCATTTCTACTAGTGTGCAGACCAACATTATCATCACTATCTGACATAATTAGGCTAAAAGATCATGATTTGCTTTTCTAATGCCACCTTTATCACTGAAGTTCTAAATCTGGCACTCCCACATTCAGCTCTGTATTTACTGGCCAAACTCACTTCCTATTACAGCTGCTTGCCAATTTGGGAAATACTAACATTAAAGAATCAAGCTCAATTCAGATTATCATGTCAAACCATGATTAAGGAAGATTAAATATGGTATTTAGTATTATATGATAATATCTGAATTGACAAATCATAGCTATAACAGAGGGCCATTGTACGTAGACTATGGAATCTGACCAAATTATATGGCAGCTGTAAACTGGTTTGCCTGACACATGGTCTAGATGCAATTACAGCCATAGATTGTTATTTACATGAACAGGTCTCGAGTACTGCCTCTCTGCTTCCTACTTACACTCCAATTCCATGGCAAATCATAGTTTCTAATTCCCCCCCTGACAAACTATGGTTTGTTCTCTTCCTTTAAAGAAAGGAGAAAGCAAACCATACTTTGTATGTTAAACTTGAAGATTTCTCAGATTCAAGTGCTACAGGGCTAATGAAGTTTGGATCTTGGCCTACCATCTTGTGACTTTTAATTGTACTCTGTTTTGGTGCTTTCTCAGTGGAAGGAAGTATTTTATACAAAGAACAAAGTCTTTAAATTTTCACCTTCTCTCAAGAATATTTTTACCTTTGCATCTCCAGCTTCTAGAACATGTGCATACCAGCACTTTGTTTTCACACAGCCATTCAATGAATTGAAATAAAACCGGCAATATCCACGGGGTAGAGTCAGCCCCAAACAAGTCTGAAACACAAGAGAACAGAAGAATCCAGGTTTTCTCTCAGAGTTTATACTTGAAAAGCAATACTTGTTCTTTATGCTTCAGGTGCCTCTTGGATGCACAACCCACAGTGGAGTGGAATGGAGTGGGAGACTAGGACCTGAGAGACATGTGCTCAAATCGCTTACCCACCTACCCACTAAAGCATTTTGTGTGACCTTGGGCCAGTCAACTTTCCCAGCCTAACATACATCATAGGTTTGTTGGGAAAATACAGCAAGAAAGAGCTACACATGCTTATCTGTACTCTTTGGAATTGGGGACACATGTATGTAATATCTTAAGAGAACTGGGATCTATACCTAAAAAAACTTGAAAATACTGGGAGGGGGTGTTCAAGGTGAACTTTTAATTATTGCCATTTTGATTTCTTCCTTTAGCAACATTCCATTACTCGGTGTAGTGTTTAAGAGCAGTGACTTCTAATCTGGCTAGCCGGGTTTGATTCCCCGCTCCTTCACATGCATCCAGCTGGGAGACCTTGGGCTCGTCACAGTCCTGTTAGATGCTGTTTTCAGAAAGCAGTCCTAAAAATAACTTTTCTATTTAGAAAAACCATTGCTCAGCAAAAAAAAAGTACATTGTAAGTATATTTAAGAGACTGAACTTGATATGGAAAGCTAACAATGCAGTTTATTGTGTAGTAATTTATTTTAGTATTATTCATGTATCATATGGCGTGTGCAGTGTAGCCGGGAGATCCAAGGATTGTCATGCAGCCAGGCAAGGCACATCCGGAGGTGATTTGCTAACTCTTGCTGCACATTAGTCGGTGGAGGGAATACCTGTGACATTTGCTACACATGCTTGTCTGTATTCTTTGGAATTGGGGACACTTTAATTTAGGTCCTATGGAATATCTCCATTAAAGGAAGCTGTTTGATGCATGATTCCCTCGCCTCCCAACTCCTGCTGCAATGCAAAAAGCCTCCTGAAATGCTGTTCCTGGACAACAGGGGAGCTGGATGTCTGCAGGAAGGGGAAATCCGTAAAAATCACCTTTAATTCCATTCACTTAAACCCACCAGTGAATCTCCAGGGAGCACAAGGAGTCACGATGTGGAGACAGGCAATGGCAAGCCATATGGCCTTGAAGGTGATTACCAGAACCTTAAGCGTGATCCGGTAGTCAACTGGTAACCAGTGCAGCTGTTGGGAGTGTGGGCTGGATGTGGGCCCTCCAAGGTGTTCCTGTAAAACCCTGGCTGCTGCATTCTGTACCAGTTGAAGTTTCCAGATAGGGATAAGGGTAGCCCTGTGTAGAGCAAATTGCAGAAATCCATCTTAGAAGTGATCGTTGCCTGAATTTCTGTGGCTTGGTGTTCTGGGGCCAAGCTGTTGTGACCAGTTCCTCCATAGAAAGGAAAGTGTCAAAAGATCATGCCAAGGTTCCTGGCTAAGTGTGCAACTCATAGTTGTACTCCTTCCAGGTAGGGCAGTCCCGCTTCCTCACCTGGACCTTTCCTACCAAACCACAGGACCTCGGTCTTTGAAGGATTACACTTCAGACAGCTCTGCTTATGCCAGTCCGTCACTGCTTCCAGACATCCGGGTAATGAGTCTGAGGGTAAGTCAGGCTGGCTGTCCACCATGAAGAAAAGCTGGGTGCCATCAGCATATTGATGACATCCTAGTCTGAACCTCCATTATCAGTTTGGTGAGAGACTTTGGCAGACAGCTAGAACTAACTTTGAATGTGGCAAGCTGGACTTCTGACAAGTTTCATTCCTGCAAAAGCAGTCTTCCCCCATGTCTAACAAGCCACTGTGAAGACACCTGTGTGAGCAAGCATGATATTTCCCCTGTTGCATGCTCAAAAGTCTTACTGTGCATGTCTAAAGTGCTTTTTCTGATAGGATGAAAGGAGCAAATGAGGTTGCCTTTTGCTAGAATAGGAATGTCAGGCTCAAAGGATAGGAGACACGTCTAATGTCTTGTAATCATTAACATGGGGAAGCAGGATTCCTAAATGGTTAGACCAGTAAACGTAAAAAAAAAATAGAAATAATTCACAACTATATCCCAATACCCAGAAATATAATCTTAAAAATGAGATAACAAATTACAGTCACTGGAAGGAGGGGGGAAATACTACAAGCCGACAGTGACATTGTATCAAGTTAATTGTATTTACCAGTTTAAAATTGTTCCGCAAGTTAAGCATTTGTTAAAATTTGAAATGTTTAGAGTTGCCAGAAGTTTATGGTATAAGAATTAATGCATTTAGGACTTACTGTTGTATTCTTCTCTGCTTGCAAAGATCCACTACTACTGGGATAAGTTGAAGGGGTAAGAGGACCCTTCCAGGAGAATCTGAAATCTAAGATAAATGCCATGCTGAATAAAATCGCCAAATTTATTACTTAGTTGCAAAAGTTACTCCTGATTTTCAATAATTTCCCCCCAGAAATAACCTGACAATTTGTTTTAATTTCTGTCTTACTGAGGTTTTAAACTCTTCAATCACCATGAGTGATAAAAAAAAAACTTTAGAAGTGGCAACATTATCAGGATTCCAAAGAATGCAGCCAACCCTACCCAAAGAAACAAAGTGAGTCCTCCTCAAAACTATGGCGGCTGAGGTCATTTAATGCAGGTGAATTTCATAGAATCATAGTGTTGGAAGGGGCCATACAGGCCATCTAATCCAACCCCCTGCTCAACGCAGGATCAGCCCAAAGCATCCAAGAAAAGTGTGTATCCAACCTTTGCTTGAAGACTGCCAGTGAGGGGGAACTCACCACCTCCTTAGGCAGCCTATTCCACTGCTGAACTACTCTGACTGTGAAATTTTCCCCCCCTGATATCTAGCCTATATCGTTGTACTTGTAGTTTAAACCAATTACTGCATGTCCTCTCCTCTGCAGCCAATGGAAACAGCATCCTGCCCTCCTCCAAGTGACATGGTACATATGAAGCTGCTTCATACTGCATCCATCAAACTCAGTATTGTCTACTCAGACTGGCAGCAGCTCTCCAGGGGCAGAGGTCTATCACCATCTATCGGCTTCTCTTTAATTGGAGATGCCAGAGTAGCCTCTAAGCTTCCTGTTTGCCAGTCATGTATTTTCACACAGGCCCCTTGATGCCACACTTCTGTGTTTATCAAAAGAATAATCATGGAATTCTGTAATTTCACATCTTAGAAATATGACAAGGTATGAACAATAGCTTTGATAATTCAATCAATACTAACTGGACCTGAGAGACTGTTAAGATTTTGAAATTCATTGCATGATCCAGAGCTCTGTTTCAAGTACTTAGGATACAATATAAAAGCAATGGACATTTTGCTACTTTTTCCTAAGAACGTTAAAAGAAGATTTGTTACTTATATGTGCTGCTTTTCTCGAACAGACATCCAGTGAGGCTGCTAGGTCACCCATATGGCTGCATGTGGAGAAGTGGGGAATCAAACCTAGCTCACCAGATTAGAAATCGGCACTCCTAAGCACTACACCAAGCTGGACCACACCCCAAATTTGTGCAAGAGTACTTTTAGTCAAATAACTGTCTAATTAGGAAAACAGAACTTTGCAAAAAAAAAAAACAAAAACAAAAAACAACAGTAACTAGGATCCCCTGAGCTGCTTAGCTTTTCAGCTTGTGGAGCTCTTATTTAAAAAGTGCACTCACATGCTGTATAATACAGCTGTTAAAACACTTTTCTTTCAAAAGCCTTGGGGTGAAGGGCTTTCCATGAATAAATCTGAATTCAATTCCCTTAGCCCATTAAACTAGCTATGTGCATCTGACTCGGTAATGATAATCCTGATAATTTATGCAACATATTTAATCTTATTATTTATTTAATTTCTATACTGCCCTCCCACTGAGCTAGAGGAAAGCCAACAATGTAGTTTATTGTGCAGTCATTTATTTTACTATTATTCATGTATCGTATGGCGTGTGCAGTGTAGCCGGGCGAGCCAAGGATTGTCACGCAGGCAGGCAAGGCACATCCGGAGGTGGTTGGCCATTGCCTGCCTCCACATCGTGACTCCTCATGCTCCTTGGAGGTCTCCCATTCAAATTCTTGCCAAGGTCGACCTTAGGGTTGCGCATGGCGTCCTCCAAATCGGCTGCTCCGGGCTGCTGCAGCCAGCGCCTCCGCGCAGGGGAGGGAGGATGCGCAGCTGCACACCCTCCCTCCCCCCCCCCTGTGGTGAGGTGCTGGCTGTGGCAGCCCGGAGCAGCCAATTTAGAGGACGCCGTGCACAACCCTAGTCGACCCTGCTTACACTTCTGAGATCTAATATAATCCAAAGGCATGTATTATATTTCCCAACCAATTATCAAGCTATTCCAGACTAGTAACAGCAAAGTCCAGAACTCAGGAACAACCACAGAGTACAAGAGCCTTTAGAAGAAAACAAAATATAGGTGCAAAAAACATTTCTAGTAAAGAGGATGAGGAGTCAGGTGGAAGTGTTTTTCAGTTGTATTTCACTTATCTGACAGCAATTTAAAGCCCACACACCCTTTGGCACAGCTCACAGGTTAATCTGCCTACCTGAAATGTGCTATGGCCTCATGTTTCCTTATCCCCATTTACAAATGGATTCTTTTTGCCATTTTCTGATCCACAGCAATCAATGTTTGTTGTGAATCTGAAACAAGCAAGCTAGTTTGGTGTAGAGGCTAATAGCAGCAGTCTCTAATCTGAAGAGCTGGGCTTGATTCCACACTCCTTCACATGCAGCCAGCTGGATGACCTTGGAACAGTCATGGCTCTCTTAGAGCTGTTCTTAGAGCTCTCTCAGTCCCACCCATCTCACAGTGTGTCTGTTGAGCGGAGAGGACGGGAAGCCACTTTGAGACTTCTCTGGGTAGTGAAATGTGGAGTATAAAACCCAACTCTTCTTCATAGAACATCTGTATGTTGACTCACAATGCAAGGAGGGAGAGCGGGCAAAAGCGCACTCTGGATGGTGCAAACACATGGATTAAGTGCTTGTGCATATACCCTTCCAACAGAAATGTTATTTTCTAAGCAGTGCTGATGACAGGGCACAGCACTCACATATGGGCTTTCCCTCCACACACACGTGCACACTGTAGAAAGCTTGATGAGCTTCTGGAGCCTGGTTTCCCTCCCTGCATGTTGTGTTAACACACAAGTGGTTCATCTGCACAGAACTTATGATTGCTGCTAATTAGTATCCCATTTTGGCTTTGGACATCATGGCAAACTAAGACGACTCTAAACCTTAGGCCGAAATACATGAGCGGCAGAGAAGAGAGCACACTAATCCACAGCTTGTTCCGGATGGGTAAAGCACATGAATAACAAAATATCCACCATAGCAAACTAAGCATTGGGGTATAGGGAAATAATACAATACAATACAATACCATTCATCCATGGTTTTGCTACTGTGCCTTGCCATTGGGGAGCAGCTGTTTTCACAGGAGGAAGTGGCAACTCTGGTTGATCAAGGTTTACATGTTGATGTTCAGGATTCTCACTAACAAAAAAACACCTCATGTAAACACAGGAACTTTATGCTCTGCATTCAAATCTGAAGGACAATATATTTGCAAACAAATCACCTGCCCATGAGCTAAAAGGGGTTCAGACCACTGGTCCCTTGGACCAGTATTTTCTAGTGACAGGTGCCAACGTTTTGGGCTGGAGTTCCTCCTAGCTGCCCTTGATAAACCAGAGATGGTGAAGTTGCCATACACAAGGTTCTATCTACCCTGTGTTTTAATAGTTTCTTTTGGCCTCTTCTAGGCAAGATAACCAATGGTCCAAGCATCTCTTCACCTGACTAAACAGGTGGAGTCAATAGAAACCCTCTTCAGTCAGATGTATTAGAGGCTTTTGGAGTGATTCCTAGAATTAATCTTTCACACTTGCCTTAGTACAGAACTGTTACTTTAATTATAATATCTAATCCAGTTATTTACTAAGCTCACCTTATGAACTCTAAACTTTCCATTCATGAATTATGAGAAAAGATTACACAGCAGCACAACCTGTGTGGTAGAATGTGGGATGTGTTTAATTTACATGAAGTGACCAGCATGACTGTACTTGAAGGGCAGCATGAGTAAGCAGCTACCCCACCTACACTCCTATCTGCAGCTACTTCTCTGTTTGGGTCTAAGGTCCTAGATCTTTCCAATACAAAAATGTTGGAATACTGTGCAACCCCAAGCATTTAAACTGTGGACTGCACTGAACTGAACATCATGCGACCTCCGTTAAAGCAAAGATGACCTATTGCTGTCTGCTTCTCATAGCCCCTGGGCTAAAGCGCTGTTGATCAAAAGTCCTCTACAGGTGAGGGGATGCCGATGATGCTCTTCTCATGCTCATCATCATATTTTAACAGAGTTTGGCATCTGCCATGACTTACTCCCTGCAGAGGTCTACTTCTGATGATCATTCATTCATTCATTCATATTTGTATACCGCCGCATTTCCTAGGAACCCACGGCGGTTCACAGAATAAAACATTAAAAGACAATAAAGGTAAAGGAATCCCCTGTGCAAGCACCGGGTCATGTCTGACCCTTGGGGTGACGCCCTCTAGCGTTTTTTTGGCAGACTCAATACAGGGTGTTTTGCCATTCCCTTCCCGGAGGTCAGAAGCCACAAATCCTTTGATGAAAAGAGACTTAGAGTTATGGAGAGTGAATGAGGTAGCGAGCAGGTGGGCAACAATGCCTCGTGCTTCCTTTCCTGCTTGCCTCCATCCATAGCTGATAAGGAGCAAGAGGAGAATGGAGGTTATAAATGAAGCAACTAGACCAGGGGTAGTCAAACTGTGTCCCTCCAGATGTCCATGGACTACAATTCCCATAAGCCCCTGGCAGCGTTTGCTGGCAGGAGCTCATGGGAATGAGTCCATGGATATCTGGAGGGATGTAGTTTGACTACCCCTGAACTAGACAGATGCAACAAGCAGTCACACAGTCAACAGTTACTTATCTAATGTTGACATTTAGATTGAAGAATGTTTTGGTAGGATAAAGCTGTTACATGCTGCTCTCGGCATGCAAATTAGTCTACTTAAGTATTATTGCTTGAAAGAATACATACATCTTGTTAGTTTCCTGAATCTCTTTTTCTTTTACAGCAGTCATTTCTTCTGAAAATTTGTACTGTAAAATGAAAAATACAAATTCAGTTAAAAATGAACGAGAATGAATTTCCATACTGTATCACACAATTTATACCAGTCCTGTTTACTGTGTAACTTATTTTCAACCAATTCCCTGTACTGCAAAATTACTCTAACACATTAGTAAGAGCAAACATTATATTATACTTTCTTTACTGTACTGTTTTTTTGCACAAATACATTAAGAGTTACTCCATCCTGTTACACCCACAGATGTAGAAGGAAAGTTATTTGTCTTTTCTTACAATTTTGGGTCTATTTATGACCTCATCTAGTCAAGAAATCCTGAACCATAGTTATCTGCTTTTATTAAACTTTAATTTCCACATACTGCTTAATTTGGATTTACAGAGAACAATTTAAATTGACAGTACAGCTACACACACGTGCTCTCCTAGAGCAGAAAGTAAGGAATCACTCTAGATTATATTCTGACTAGGGTTTATAACTGGCCTCCTAATGAATCCCTGGGTTCAAGAAACAGATTTACTGAAACTTCTAAAATCTCTTCAAGGAAGTCAGCTACTGCCACAGCAACAAATGGCCTATGTACCTTTACGTCAGAACTCCTGCTAAGATCCTCCAATTCAGTCAACTGTCCATCTTTAAAAGACAACTCTTTTGCATCTCTTGTTAAACTGGTTCTGCTTAGAGAATCTGATTTAGCTCCATCACCTAAATCAGGGGAGGGGAAAATGAAATGCAATATGTTATACAGAGTTTTCTGTAGAGCTTCCCCCCCAATATTGCTAAATTATAGCAAAATTAAGAAGTGATTAACTTGAGGTCAGCCATAATATTTTATCAGTATTTAGAAAGGGTCCATTTCCTAAACAACATTGTAACTGAATGTGGAATTTATTGTTGGGCTACAGCTAAAATTGTACACATTACTGCACAATTACTCCATGGTGCAGTATCTAACAAACCCAGATTTCCATCTGCCCAATATAATAGGAAGAACAAGGTCCACGTTATTGTATGCTGATGATACAGCTATACTCATACACTGAAGTAGGGCTCAGAAGAGCTCTTCCGGCATTCATGGAATACCGTGACAAGGAGCGCTTAACCATTAACTTCTCAAAAAACAAAATGTCTTCTCAAAAAGCACAGATGGCAAGCAGTTGAACCGTTCCAATATCTAAGAGTAGTATTCCAGTTAACTGGCTTGTGGAAAAAACAGCTAACACAAGTAAATGACCAAGCTCAAACAAGGTCCACAGCAACTTTAAGAATCTTTTCCACAAAAGCATGTTTACATACACCTTATGCTTCGAAAGTCTTGCAAGGAAAGGTAATATCACGGCTTATATACAGTGCACAGGTATATTTGTACAATTATAGAAAAATAGAAGTACTTCAATCTAAAAATTTTAGATCTTTGTTTGGAGTGCCTCGCTGTATATCTAATGCCTTACTTAGGTTGGAAGCAGGGCTCTTCAAAACACTAGATTTTTCACTTGAGCTCGGTTCAATGCCATTCCATCTGCTTTATTAGAAGGAAGGTATGCATGTATTCCCTATACGTTATGCTTATGTCCATGCCAGTCAGGAATGGTAGCATCTATTGAACGTGTGCTTCTATGTTGTCATTTTTACCAGGATATTCGCACTCAATATATTATGCCAATATTTTTAAAATTCTCAGGTAAAACTGATCACTTTTACACTTCTCTTCTCCTTGGTGACAGTTTCTGTGCTGCAGCATGTGTTATCACAGGAGAAGAAATTATCTGACTTACAGTACTCTTTTACTGTTTTATTTATATATTTATATAAATGATATGATTTTATTAAATGGCTGTCTGAATGAATGGTGTGCAATTCTGCTACAGTTGTTTTTGTCTGCTGATCTAGGATAATAATAAACCACTGACTGATACTGCCCAATTGTTCATCATACACCTGATGGCATCAAGCGTCAAAAAGCTTGTACATTATGAATGGACCAAGGGTGTCCTAACATTAGAATTAAATATTTTGTTTGTTAGGGAAAGATCCTCCTGGGAGGAGACTGTCCGGGGCCCTGTCCGTCCAGGTCCACCCTGATTGGCCCTCCCCCTCCAGCTCCCACCCTCCCTCCTTGCCTGCTAGAAGCCGTGTGGCTGCGGCCTCCATTGTCGCCCACGAGGAGAGAGATAGCAACAGGGATTTGCGGCCCACAGGTACACTCCTGCTGGGAGGGAGCCAAGGGAGGGGGGAGTTTGGAGCCTCCCTGCAGGCTGCAAAGGCCTGTTGCCACCGGTGGGGGGGAGCTAACTTCCCACTCCCTTTAGCCTGGGAAGCACTCTCACTGCAGCAACAGTGCTTCCTGGGCCAAAGGGAGCCTCCTGCAGCAGTGCCGCCGCCGGGGGGGGGGTTTCCCACTCCCTTTGTGGGCCAAAGGGAGCCACGGCCACCCTCTCACGCCCTCCTGCCTGCTGCCCCTTTCAAAGCCCAAAGTAGTCTTATAAAGCAAACTAGAAATAAAATAAATAAAAGTTCTCCCCCTCTCATTTGTCCATGTAATGCCAAAACCATGATTTGGCATTGTGTCAGAGAGCCAAACCACATGTTATGTGAGAAATCTGCAAACTAATTTGACATTATCATTATCAACAAAAATACCTGCTTGGGGAGGTGAGGGTGGAGAAGAATCAGCACTGTGAGGAGGGTTTATTGTACTTCTTCCCACCCCCATCCGCAATGCTAATAGAAGCTGGAAGGCAGGTGATTTCTAAGGGGGAAGTAGGATGGTAAAAGGATAAAGATTACAGCCCTGTTCCCCCTGCCCAGCACTGTGGTTCCAATCTAAATGTTAAGGGAATGTTATTGCTTTTAAGAGAAAACTTTAGATCAAATCATGGATCTACCATGGATGTGTAATTCAGCACTGAATTATATAGGCTGACTGTAGTCTAATCAAGTAAGAAGATAAACTCCAAGCGATTAGCAATTTCTTGCTTGCTGGGTTGAAACTGAGCTTGTTTTCTTATATACAGTAGCCTTTTGAATTTGTCACAAACATTTCAGGTCTCTGAACCAGATATTTAAATTTTTGCACTGGTCTGATCGAACTGTGCTTTGGATCTAAAAGATCTGAAATACAATTTATAAATCAGTAGGGATTTACTTTGCATCATTAAAATACAGAAGTGATGCATGACAAAAATGAATAAAATTTTCTGCTTCAGAGGCCAAATTGTGGCTTTTGCTGCTCTACCCCATGTCCTTTTGTGTCTTTATATCTATATCCTATTGCCATCTTGTTGTTCACGTGCCAAAGCCTCAAGTTCTCATCATATAGCTTTTATTATACTGACGCTTGAGATGTGAAATGTTCTACCTCAGCAGTGATACACCTTTTTATCTGTTACATTTACAATAAATATCAACTGTCTAGCAATTATTGATTAGCCTGTGAGTTCCACCTTAACTACTGGCTGCGTGGACACTACTGAGTGGATAGGAATGCAGTACAGAAGTCCAAAGAAGCTGCAATACAGAACTTTGTTGAAGCCTCTAAGCTACTATCTATGCAGTTACAGAACGTTTTGCATACACTTAATTACCACTAAATCATTTCAATAACACTGGTACTATGCAGTCAATTAGCTATGATCGGAATGACCTGTATAAATTTTTTCCTGTGAAATATTTTTGCTTTTACAATTTTTGGCACTCGAATTATGCAGAAGAACAGACAGCAATATCTGTGACCTTCTTCTGATAGCTAAACAGAACAATGCATGTATATTCTAGCTCTAGGACATCCAACTGAAAAACCCAGATTTGTTCCAGTATATGCCAAAGCTGGAAAAAAACCAAAAAAAGTGTTTGAGTTTTTTTTAGAAAAACAGACATGTTAATATTTAATTTCACGTTTGTGTGTGTGTGTGTGTGTGGGGGGGTGCTACATCTTTTGATTTCCCTAAATCAGATAATGAAAGAGCACCATGTAAAAGAACTATTTGGCATGATGAATCTAATCCTTTAGGCTTCTACATTCTCTCAAATTCTGCATTTATAAAACTCGTGTTCTTACCTTCTGTCAATGAAGCAGAGACCTCTGTAGTAGACCTCTGCGTATCATGCACTTGAACAGGACTCTCTCTGCAAACAAGTACATTTTATAAAGTACAAATGAAGGGGGAAAAGAATTTTTCTAAACCAGATAAGGTTAAACTAGTTAAAACATTCTGAGCAGTGCACAAAAATTCTCTGCTGAGGATGGCTATGTCATAATCTGTATTCCCAGTTTTTCTCCTGGGGATTATTCCCTCTATTGTTTACTTAGGCTGTGGCAGCCACGATCCCACAACAGGTTCCCCACTATCAGCAGTCATTATGGCAAACATTGATAACTACCAAAATCTTGCAGGTAGGAACACCAGCTAAGAAGGTGCCTCACAATGGAATCCTATGCAAACTAGTCTCATCATATTGATGTTAGTTGGTTTAGACTGGGGTAACTTTGTGAAGGATGGCAGTATCAGAATTAAATAGTTGCGCTGCAAGTAGACTTCAATTGCACTCAGCTTTTTAGCCAATTTGTACAGCACAATCCAATCACTAGAAAATGGGTAACTGGCTGGAAAGGGATATATGAGGGCCAAAAATTTCTTAGAAACTTCTGAAGAGATCAAATTATATGTTACATAATTTACAGTAAGCACTCTATGTCCATAAATCTCAATCCCAGCACATATTCTTTCACTTTGCTTCCTTGCACTCTTCCATATTTTATCATGCTGAATAAAGTATCCAGCAACAAGAATCTTCAGTCCCACTTGCAAAAGGAAATCTTACTGGAACATTCAAATGGGTAGCCATGTTAAAGAAGTCTCTTTTTCTCCTGGGACTTCAGCTTCAAACTAAAGGCATTAACTATTGTTAAGAATGTACAATATTTACATCTAGTAACCTAGTGCTTAAGAACTTGAAATATTTTTTACACTACACACATTGCAAAATATTCTGTGTTTCAAATACATGCAACTCTTTGTGGTTTCCATTAAGCTCTCATCACTTTGTAATTGCCTACTGAGCCTAGTAAAACTCAAGATTAGCAAACAGAAAAGCAGAATGTCAAGTATCACTAAAAGTCTTTTCAGTACAATTAACTGTACACTTGTCAAACAGCAACTGTTTACTACTAAGTTGTCAAAAAACATACAGTCCTGATGACTCCATAATCCATCAATCAATTATACACTGCAAATGATTCCTGCAGTGTCACTTTTCCAACTTTCACCAAGGAGGATAAAGAAATGTTCACTGAGAAATGTTCCCACAAGGGCTAATAAGAAGTCAATGCAATTCAGAGCAGCAGATATTAAGTTTTATTGGCCATTTCTAGCCTTCATCTAGAAGAGCTGATTTTCACTACCCAAAAGAGATTCAAAGTGTCTTATGAACACTTTTCCCTTCGTCTTCCAAGAACAGACACCCAGTGGCATAGGTGGAGCTGAGAGCTCTGAGAGAACTGCTGTGCGAGAACAGCCATAAGAGAACTGCGACTAGCTTATGGTCACCCAGCTGATTATTTGTGGAGTGGGGAATCAAATCTGGTTATCCAGATTAGAGGCCACAGTTTTTAACCATTACACCATGCTGGCTCTCTTAACTATTATATTACTGAAATTTGCAAAGACTAATATTAGTTCCAACTCTCAATTCCATACACATGGCTATAGTAGAATCTTAAAATTAAAAAAAATTAATTTGAAGTCATGGGCCTAGGAGAATCATAGAAACTATATCTTAAAATGTATAAATATACTAAATAAACTTGCCATTTCTGTGTGAAGAGAATCCCACTTCTCAACATTGACTAATAAACAGTGCTCAGCTAATGGCTACGTTCATATAAAACTATTAAAGGTAACTGCGTATTTGTTTCCTGCAACTGGCACAGTAAATTAACACAAACTTAACCAAAGATTATCATCTGACTGTCAGAAGAACAACCATTTTAAAGCTGGAGAAGCAGATTCAGGATTTAAAAATATGCATTAAGTTTTGCTTGTAAGATGCATACTTCATTTTGCCTGTCTGCAGTGAGTTAGTCATTCAAGAAGAAAATCTTGAATATATTAAGATAAGGGAAATATCAGAGCAATAAAAACGACTGAATGACACAAAAGCTGATTCCCAGTGCAAAATAATGGATAGCATATAGATTGACTTTTACTTTCCCTCCTGATTTACTTCAATTATCTCCCCTTTCTTACCAATGTGGACCCCAAACAGCTTATACCATCTTTTTCCATGTCTCCATAACAGACCAACAGATCTTAGACTAGCAGTGGCCAAAATGTGGCTTCCCAGGTATCTATGGACATACTGGCAGGGGCTCATGGGAACTATAGTCCATCAGCAACTGGAGTGCCACAGTTTGACCACCCCTGGACTAGACCAGCGCTGCATATACTGTATTGACTTAAGTGCTCAAATGAAAAACTGGTACAAAACAAATGCATGTAACATTAAGATAAAAATAACTGAGGAAATGGAATAAGAAAGCAGTTTTCCCTTTCATATCATTATATGAAAGTAACTATTTCCTCCCTTCTGTATTAAAAGTATTTCTAAATGTCACAGCATCATTAAGTACTAACTTTGTCAAAACAATTTAATGTAATCATATAGGCTACAAGACCCATTTTAGGGACTTTTCTACAATCCTGCCCCCCCTCCAGTCTGATGGATTTTGGATTTCATAATTTGTTGTCACTGGAGAATCAGATTTTGTTTATATCAGCAGTTAGTAATACATTTGTAACCAACAATAAAAACAGTAAGATCAATTATTTAATGGTAGTCCCTAGCTGCTACCTACATCCAGTGGAAATCTTTTTACAGCCTCAAATCAGTGACAAGAAAATCTTGTTACTAGGAATGGCCTCCTTACAAGGCCTGGAACGGAAGTGTGCTTTAACCAGAGTTCAACTTTATGATTTGATATATATATACTAATTATGTATACAAATTATTCATAAAAACAACTGAAATATGCTCACTTGGGTCTGAATTTCGAGAGGCTGCTTCTTGAAAGTGGAGGGAGTTCTAACTTTACCTCCAGTTTTCCTGAGAAAGTGGTAATGCTACAATTGTTGTCAGTAACATGCACGTTTGAACCCATGACTGACAGTTCATCAGTATTTCCAAATAGTTCAGGATCATCCTGAATTACATCAAGCACAAGAGCATCATCTTCATAAGCCTTAAGAACATCTGCACAAAACTTATCTTTGTCCTGCACCAAGGTATTGCTCCAATTATCTTTATTTATTTCAGAAGATACAGGGATCTCTGTTGGTTTCTTTGTACATCCAATACTCAAAGAGTTAGAAATATCTTTCAAAGTTGATGATTCTATATCATTCTCAAGAGAAGTTGCCAGATTTTTGTTACAAACACTATTCGCCCTAGGAAAGCTTCCGGAAACACTACTGCCAAATCGGTCTGCATGTTCTTCCGCTGCAACCACAGTAATGCCATTAATCTTTTCAGAGTGGAACTGATGCTCAGAACCAAATGAACTCCTCTTACTTCTGTCTTTCTTTACAGTAGCAGCACTTATGTTCTGAGGATTATAACAATTTTTTTCCTTTCTCAATGCACCCTTGTCCTTAAGCAGAGGTATTCTGTATTTTGACAAGTTCCCCGTGCTCGATAGTTTTAATACTTGTGGAATTGCAGTTTCTTGTTTAAGCACCAATGACTTTGTCTTATTTTTACTATTGTCTACAAATATGTCATTCTGAGTACCTGTGGAAACATTTATCTTGGCCACACTTTCTTCATTTTTAATATCTTTCACTGAATTCAAAGTCATTTTGCATTTCTTTGCATTTTTAGTCACCCTAGATAGGCACTGTTTAGGCCTTCCCGTATTAGAGAGATTTCTATTCTTATTTCCAATCCCTGAGAAATGTTTGGGTGTATCAGTTTGAGATTCTGCATCCGGAATTACAACAGAAAGATCTGTTTTACAAATCTCTGCTTCAATTGCAGACACTTTGCTAGTGTCTACCAACAGTTTATGAAGCTCCATTTGGGCAGTGTTAGCAAAAGAATCCGTACCTCTTAAAAATTCTGAGCCAGACACATGATCTTTACAAAACCACAAGGAGGTTCTCGCACATGATTCACGAGGCCAAATATTTTTACCTGAAAATGGCACTATTCTTTGACAGCTGAACTGTAGTATCTTCCCAGTTTTACTCACTGTTTTCCCTTTGGGTGCTGCTTTCCCACTTTGCGGGTAGCCAACATTATTGCTGCAGTTGGTGATTCTTTCACCAACCAGTTTATCCACTACAGAATCATCCTTCACTCTAGTGAAGTCTGTGTGTGGTTCTATGGTCTTTGACACAAGATCACCATTTTCCTTCTGAAACTCTGACTTCAAGTCATTTGCATTGTACAAGGCAAAGTGTGATTTCCTCTTTTGTTTATTACTAGGCAAGGAAACAAGTTGATTTTGATGTCCTTGAGCATGTCTCTGTAGAAGGAAATCAGGCATGCCAAATGAAGATAAGGAAATAGTTTTATAGTTCAGTTCTTCTTTAATTATTGAAGGATCTGCTACGGCATTTTCATCTATTTGTAGTCTGTATTCATTGCAGAGGTCCATGTCTGAAAGAACTTCCTGGACTGCTGATCTTTCCAGGTCCTCGGTTATTTTTATCTTCTTACTGTTTTTTTTATATTCCAAACTCCATTCACTTTCCCTAAATCGCTTCTTTCCATTTTGACATCTTTGGGTCGTATTCCTGTTTTGGTGCATTCCTTTTCCAACCAATATGTTTGTCTGAAAGAATGATCTTCCAGCTTGCATTATGTTAGAGGTACTATTCAAATCATTCTGTCCCATGCCTCGATTAAGACACAGATCCTTCCTTTGACTCGGTGTAACATGCAGGAATTCACAATGAAGTTTATAACTTTGAAATGTTTGGTTACTTGTAGAATTTAACAGTGCCTTTATGTAACTGCAATCAAGTAATATCACTACTGGGTTCTTTATTACTCTGCAAGGGGAGTCATTCAGCTTAGTAAGGCATCTGAGTTTGTCATCCTGGTACACCACCAGTGTGCCCTTTCCCACTTTCTTTTCAGTTATTTGTATATCCCAAAGTTGTGGACATTTGGAGTTCGTAACAGGAAAGGAACTACTACCACAGTGTATTGCAGCCTCCCTTTCACAACGATAGTAGACAGGATCCTTGTGTTCAGGTTCATTTAAGTTAGTTATCTGAAGACATGCAGACTGCACAAGCAGTTTCGGTAAACTGAAATCTTGAGAAACACTTAGATCAATCTTTGGCAGCTTTCCATACTGTCTATTTGAAATTTCTGCCTCTTGCTCTCCTGGTTTTAAAAAAAGGAGAAGTATCTAATGAGTAATGCAAATCTTCTAGTATACAAAGTCACCAAAATTAGACATGTTTACATATATATACACATTTTATAAAGGTATGTCATGAACTACAAATTTTAATAGCAGCTAGCTTATATCTAAAGCACCAGCTTCAAACCTATAGGGGTGGCATTAATTAGTAAGCAATATTTTTACGGCTAGATGATATTTGGTAAATAAAGATTTAACAGAACAATTTTACAAGCTTTTTCAGAACAGTCAACCAACTGATGCTTAAATTTTGTACATCAAGACAACTTAGTTGAAACCAAAATCAAATACATTTTCACACTGTTATTCTTATTGTATAGCTGAAAAACCAACAGCAATGTGCTTTTCCCAGGAAAATTTGAATTAGACTATTTTTCAATGCAAATAAATATTAGCAAAAGGTAGCAAGCACACCATGTACAAGCCTGGACCAAGTATAACCACTGGGTTTGCCTGTGTTTCATATCCAACATTTACTCATCTGTTCCAATAGCATTTTCAGGATAATTTATGCCTCTCGTTTTCTTAAATTAATTAATCTTAACAAATTCAAACGTCAGACTTTTAATGACATAGTAATATTCTCATCCAGATACACAGGAAACAGAAATGTCCTATCTACTCTAAAAATGCAGGTATTTGAGGTAATAGAAGTGACAGGACCTGGACATAAACCATACATCAAACTGATTAAGACATAAATTAAACAAATTTAAAACAGAAGAAAAAACTACTACTGATTGGTTAAAAGGAAAATCATAATCCAAAAAAGGCCCCCATACTTGGGGGTTGGCAAGAGAAGCACATTATTCCGTACAGATGCAAATTTTGTCTTGAAAAAGTCTAGCCAGAAATTCAGCCACCTTCAAAATTAATTTTAACATGAAAAAAATTGAAGTAGTGATCAGTTTAATGGCTTCTTTGCAAATGCAAAAAGCATAACTTCCCAATATGAGCTCTAAGTTGGTTTTTCACACATCTGAATGGCATTTTACTGTCTCCTGCAGAAAAAAACATCACTTTCTGAAATGTTTCAACAAAATTTCATAAGCTAGTTCCATTAATTTTTCCTAATGACACTGTCCCAAGTCAAGAATCCAAGTGATTTTTCCTTACAGCTTTATGATTCTGAAAAGACAGTAAGATAGATTGATAAAAATACAATATAACAGAGGGAAAATACAAGCCCAATTAGGAAAAGATAAACAACTATAGAGGGAATAGGGAACGTGTTCTTACTAGATGTTTTGATCTTTATTTTTAGTTCAGGTGAAGTCACAATGCCATCTTTCCCATGTTTCTCATTGCTGTCTGTTACCCTGGCAATTAACTGACCTTCTGTAGGTGCAGAATCCATTATCTGTCCCATAACCATTGTCTTTTCTAGTGTCCCTATCCTGGGAATCTCCATAGCCACAGACTTTTCCTCCTTCCAGTCTAGCTTCTCACTATCATTTTCACATATCTTTGATTTCAGTAAAGCTCTGGTTACCATCTTATGCCTTCTCTGTACTGCTACGCTTCCACACTTTTTACTGTCTTCTAAACATCCTACACTGTCCAACAAACAACTACTGGTTTTTTTCAGAGATTCTAAATCCTCACAAGATTTTGTTTGCGCCAGTTCCACAGAACGTTTATATGTCTGCTGCAAGGCTTGTTCTTTCCTCCAAGGCACCACCAGTCCCAAATTTGCCAATCTATGGGTCCTCTTTGCCCTTTGTCTTGTGTCCTGGTTCCTAACAGACTCCTGCTCTGGGTGAGCCAATCTACTCCTTTCTCTGACATATTGTGATATCTGCCAAGATCCCAGTTTTGAGACAGACCGCTTCTTGCTTTTCCCTATTGCTTCCGGAGTGTCTGGTTCTATTGCTGGGCTCCCCCCATCCATTTCTATATTATTTTTTATTTCTGTGCAAGCTTCTGACAAGGCTCTCTTCCTTTTTTTCTCGTATTTATTTCCTCTCTCCAAACAACTTGAAATGCTTGGTTTAGGTTCCAGCAAGGAGCATGTACGATTTTTCTTTGAGGCAGTATCTTTTCCACAGGCCCTCATTTCCGGTAAGGAGCTACACCTTTTCTCTCTACGGCGCGATGCAATTTTTTTTTGCAAAGCAGTTTTAGAAGCAGCACAATGCTGCTCTCCCCCCATGCTCTGGGTGGCTTTTTCTGAATGTCTTTCTTCTACCAAGCTCTCCTCTAGCTTCAGGTTTGCGTCCACAGCAAAGTTTACCTTTGCTTCATAGTCCTGTACTCTTGGTACAGCTTCCCCACAGCTTCTCACTTTACTTCTTTTAGAGAAAAGCCCCTTGTTTTGTTCCTCCTCCTTCCCTACTAAAGAACCCTCAGAATTAGGAGTAGGTGGCTCAGCCAAGTCACTAGGCTGCTCTAGTACAGACTGCTCTTTTTGACACTCCTCAAAACAGGCCAATAGCTGCTTAGTTGGAACTCCCACACCTAAGCCTGGCACTAGGCAGAAAGAAGTCTGCTCCTGCTTACCCTTCTGCCCTTTCTGTACCATCTTGGAGGCAATAGATGGAGCATTACACTCTTGAGGAAATCTCAGACCAAATGAGTTTTCCCTCTTGCGTGCTTTTCTCACTTGCAACTTATTCCTTAAAAAAAAACCCCTTTTTTGCTTACTGAGTACATGCAAACTGTCTCAGCTAAAACCAATAGGAACTCCCAGCATTCCCCAGGGGGACTCAACTTAAAATTCAATTTTGAGACTTAAAAAAACAAACAAAAAAAACCCCCACAGCGGCAGCTATAAACGCCCAAGGACTTTAGCGCACAACACTGGAGCCCCTCAAGCCTCGCCTGCCCGCAAAGACCTTGCATAAGCCAAGAAGCCCATGCACACGGGCCCTGCGCCCCAGCACGAGCGAGGCGCTTCCCAGCACACTGACCCGCTTTGGGGCCGCCGAGGCCGACTGGAGCGCCTTCTTTTCCCAAGGAAGGGCCGGACCACGCCCAGCAGCGGCACCCACGCCGCCCCTCCTCACTGCCCCTCGGCCCAACTAATCTCCCTCCCCCACAAGGCAAAGCCCCCCGCGGCCTCCCCTCCCTCACGACGGCGCAGGCCCACCCCGGCGGAGCCCCACAGACGCCCGACGCCTCCCACGAGCCGGGGAGGATTTCTCCGCCCGCCTTTTGTAACCCCACCCCTCGGCGTCCCACACTCACTTTGCCAGGGGCCGAATCGGGGAAGCGCATGAAGGAAAGGGGCGGCGAGGGGCGGCGCACGCAGGCGCCTCAGGGAGCCGAGCTGCGGGGAAAGGGCGGCCGTCGGGGGCCTGGCGGTCGTTTTTCGGCGCGCGCTGGAAACTGCGCGGAGGGGGAAGGGATGACTTGGCCGTCCTCGACCCGCATCCTTGCAGGGTGGGCTGCTTTAGAAACCTGCCTCGGCGCTTGTTTCCAGGGAGGGAGCGCCGATGAAGGGCTTTCTCTCTCTTCCCCCCGCCCCAAATAGTAGCAAACATTGCTCTCTTCTCTGTTTAGAAGGGCTAATATGAGGCTGCTTTGTTAAGCCCTCGTCTCGCGGCGGCACGTGGGAATGGATTATGCTTTTGTGCTATGCACAAGGACTTTCCCATTTTTTTTATGCGGTGGTCTCGCAAAGTTGCGCCTGCAATTAATTGGAGGGAAGGGTGTCCAGAAAAGGGCATTCTGCGCAGCGAGAGCCGTGCAACCGTTTTTCCGTACCTCCCCCCGTAGTTTTAACAGCATAAATGTACGTTCCGCGCCTTGTGCTTTGGCGAAAGAGCTCAGCGACTTTATCCCCAGCTTCTGATGGTTGTGTGAATGGTGGGAGGGGGAATCTGCAGGCCTCAGGGGGTTGGAAGTGGCACAAGCACATTTCATGTCATAATTACAACATTTATTGCTCAGCGTTTTGAGTACTGATGAAATGCAAATTCTTGACAAATAAATGTGTTGCTTGTGGATTCAAGTGGGTAGCCGTGTTGGTCTGAAGCAGCACAACAAAATCAGAGTCCAGTGGCACCTTTAAGACCAACAAAGATTTATTCAAGGTGTGAACTTTCAAGTGCAAGCACTAGTCTGAGGAAGAGTGTTTGCACTTGGAAGCTCACAACTTGAATAAATCTTTGTTGGTCTTAAAGGTGCTACAGGACTCTGATTTTGCTGCGTTGCTTGTGAATAGGTCCCATGGATCTCCTCCCCCAAATTACAAAGAAACCTGTGCTCTTGAGCAATAGGAATTAAGGTTTGCTGGTCTGGGAGACCTAGGTTTGAATGTCCAGTCAGCCATGGATCTTGGCCGAGTCACACTCTCTTGACTACAGCTTACTTTACAGGGTTGCTGTTAAGGTAAAATGGTGGAGGAAGAAGAATGTTGTAATCTGTTTTGGGTCCACATTAGGGAGAAAAATGGGTATAACATCAAACCTGGGTTTCAGCACTGACATTAGGCTCTCAGTATGATTTAGAAGTCTGAATATGCAAGAAGTCAATGTTTTGTTGCAGTATATTATAAGAAATTTAGGCTTATTTTGAAGTAAAGGAGTATAAAAGGTAAAGATATCCCCATGGTCAAAAGGCTGAAAAAGACTGGCTTATCCAATTATGCCATGAGACCATCCACTGTATGTATTTCCTATTCTCATTCACTTTGAGAGACAGTGTTGGGCTGAGTTCTGGGAAAGCCAGGTTCAAATCCCTACTCTGCCATGGAAACTAACTGGACCAACTTGTGTTAGTCAGTCAGCCTCACAGGCTTATTGTAGGGTGGGTGGGTGGGTTGGAGGAGATGGAGAGTTCACTCCAGTGAA
The DNA here is from genome assembly GCF_049243985.1 of Paroedura picta. Taxonomy (NCBI): domain Eukaryota; kingdom Metazoa; phylum Chordata; class Lepidosauria; order Squamata; family Gekkonidae; genus Paroedura; species Paroedura picta. Next base: position 38,448,252 of record NC_135379.1, read on the forward strand.
TAGCCATCTTTTAACGTGTTTTAATGTGTTTTAAGGGTTCTGTGTTTTTTTAAGGGTTTTTTTTAAGGGATTTTAAGGGTTCTGTGTTTTTACTATTTTATTGTAAACCACCATGAGTCTTTGAGAGCGGCAGTATATAAATCAAAGAATAAATAAAATTGTTGGGAGGAAACTGCTATAAGCTTTGAGGAGAAAAGTAGGGTATAAGTAAATAACTCACATCCTTGCTCAAAGCTCTAAACCCACCAATGTTTCCTCCAAAGCACATCCCTTAAACTAGCGATCCCCAACCTGTGGGCCGTGGACCACATGTGGTCCTTCGACTAATTGGAGGTGGGCCCCGAAGGACGCCTTCTCCCCCCCCCCCCCTGGGCCTTTACAACACACTTCGGGTGTCATTGTCTCCCATCACTCCCAGATGGGACTATCTCGTTGCAGAGAAACAAGCTCAGGGTTCCCATTGATTTGTCATTGTCATGAATTAAAATGTCCATGAAAATAAAATGTTCCTTATGTTCATTGTTGTGGCGTGTCTGTATCTTATTTTGAAGGGATTACCATAAACATTTTAAACATTACCATAGTGATCAGAGAGTGTTAGGCAGTGGTTGAGAGTAGAGGAGTAAACTACCCCCCCCCCCACCGGGCCTCAGTAAAAGGCATTGAGTGGTCCCCGGTGGTAAAAAGGTTGGGGACCACTGCCTTAAATCCTACTACCTACAAACATTTCCACAGGATGGCATGATCTGTTGTGTCAAAAGCTAAAGAGACACATTAGCTTTTGTTTACATTTAGATGAAGGTCATCTTCTGTGGCAGTCAACATAGCTCCACCTGTCACATAGCCCCACCTGAAACCATTGTCCTTATTCATGCCTTGCCACTTGAAAGGTGAAATTGATAGTAACAATTTTGTTGCTGTTTTACTATTACATGCATCGACTGTAAGCAAACACAGAAACAATTAAAAGCAGAGAGGTACCATGCCACCGCAGCCAATGCATACACTTCAAACCCATGTGAATGGATGCAACTAGCTTTTCTACTGGCAAACAAAGATGTATGGGGTAGTCTTGGACCACCCAAAAAGGCAATTCTGGGGATGATGAGACTGCATGTGGGATGGAGCTGCAGCAGAGAGATGAACTGAGTGAAAAAGCTGGCTGGATCCAATCCAGTATCTCTTTTAGAGGATTTCTTTTTATTATGCTGCATAAACAAAGAGAGCAATTGAACGATCACTCTTGAATTTCTTTTGTTGAGTAGAAACAACTCTTGAATTCTGATTTCAAAGGGCATGTTACATTATTTTAAAAGAACTCTTCCAATAGTTTTACCAGGGTGCCACTAGATGGTGCCATACTGGTGTGCCATGTAGGAGTTGGCCCCCCCCACGAATCACAAATGTGCTTATTCAAAATTCTGAAGAAAAGAATGAACTTTTTATTCCATGAGTGAATAAAACACCATGGCAGTCTTGCACGTATGAATCTTTATATACTCACAGTGCTTCATACCTTAGCTTCATTTTTTACTTGAACAATGCCCTTTATTAATCTGAATGCAATCTTCACTATACCTTACTATAATATTTGACTCCACAATAATATAATTAGCTGCAATTTACTCTGTAATGCCATGAAAGTCCCTTATATCTTATGGAACCCAATAGTTAATTCAGGTTAAAGGGAGTATTGTGCTATTAATTTCATCAACTTGGGAAGAAGAGTTGGTTCTCATATGTCGCTTTTCTCTACCAGATGGAGTCTCAAAGCGTCTTACAATCTCATTCCATTCCTCTCCCGACAACAGACATCCTGTGGGGTAGGTGAGGCTGAGAAAGCCCTAATATTACTGCTTGATCAGAACAGCTCTAACAGTGCTGTGGTGAGCCAAAGGTCACCCAGCTGGCTGCATGTGGAGGAGGAGCAGGGAATCAAAGCTGGCTTTCCATATTAGAAGTCAGCGCTCCTAACCACTACACCAAGATGGCTCTGGGTATACTTTGAATGAAAAGCGTGGCTGGATCCAACCCTGTAAAGGCACAGAATGGAGATTTCTATGGAGTAGCATCCAAACTTTTATCTCCTTTCTTTAAAATGCCCACCAGAGTCCTATCTTAAAGTCTTAGTCTTAAAACCTTTTTATTCAAAAGTTTTACTGGATACTCAATGGCTGTGGCAATGGTTAAGAGTGTATTCTAATTAGAGGTAAATGTTTGGGGACTGAGCAGATCTTCAAAATCACCCAAATATGGTATTAAAAGAATTCCCAAAACCAAAGAAATGGTATATTTGGTGCTCAGACAGAAAAGGGCTTAGTATTACCTTATCCATATAGTTTGGAGACTAAGACGTATGAAGAAACATTGGAGGATCTTGGTCTGTTTAGCCTGGGGAGGAGACGACTGAGAGGGGATTTGATAACCATCTTCAAGTATTTAAAAGGCTGCCATATAGAGCAGTGGTCCCCAACCTTCTTCTGGTTGAGGACCACTTCTGGGGATGGGGGAGAGCTGGCGGCCCGGGCGCTGCGCATGCACGGCAGCTGCGCGTAAACACGCATGTGCATTTTGGCCACCAGATGATGCTAACGCGTATGCACAGAGTTGCCGTGCATGTGCATTTCCACCAGCAGGGGAAATTGTGACTGGCTGTTCTTAGCATGTTTTACTAGACTATAACTTTATACCAGTATCTATAAGTGTTCACTTAAAATTACCTCCATGCTTACCAGTTCGAACCTCTGATCTCTCTCACAGTCTGTTATTTGTACCTGCAGTTCCATCTCAGACTTTGGCTGTTTTATGACTAGATTCATACCTATGTTTCTCCCTCTTTTCCCTCTACACTGTTTATACTTGAAAAGGTCATGATGAAATTCCCTGTCCGCCTTAACACCTTCTTCCCACCCTCATGTGATCTTCCCACTTACACAGGCTCTCTTATGTGTTTAAAGAAGTGAGCTGTGATTCAACAAAGCTCATAACTGAATTAATGTTTTTCATGTTTAAGGCGACACTGGGCTTTTGGAAATTTAGCCTGCCTAAGATCAGCCAGATTCAAATGGGTAGCCGTGTTGGTCTGAAGTAGCACAACAAAATCAGTGTCCAGTAGCACCTTTAAGACCAACAAAGATTTATTCAGGGCGTGAGCTTTCGAGTGCAAGCGTCAGACCAGTGAGTGAGCAGCTGAGCATACCTTTGAACTCATGTTGAACTCGACCCCATCATCGACAGAGGGAGTATACCTTGATCTTTAAAAAAAAACATTATTTCACTTCCATTGGACAAGCGTTCTATAATTCTTTTTAAGGCCAATCTTACAGGTCTCCGAAGAACAGCATTGACACAATTATTTCTTTTTGTTTCTCTGTCTGTGTTATAGATTCTGGACCAAAGTAAGCAGAGTCGTGTTCAGAACTGCTGAACGTTCCTCCTAGCAGCTCAGCAAGCTGCCATTTATTTTTAATTGCTCCCCACAGTGGAGGCCAATTAAGGATGAAGACAGCAGGGTAAGGTTCTCTCACAAACCCTTTGAAGGGCACAGGCTAAGCATTTGCTTTGCCGGAAGGCGGCCATTAACACATTGCATTTGTGTAAGAATGCGAAGGCTTGGACACACTCTGCAGGATCAAGTGTGATACAGTTTGACTTTAAACTGAGCTTTAGCACAGTTGGCAATAGAAATGACAGAATATCACCCCTGGGGTTATAAACATTGAAAATTAGATTTATGTTCTTCATCCCTCCCATTTTCTGCAGGAAACACCTGCTATAGTATCTCTAAAACCTACTTTATTAACTTTGTCGCTTTCCTACACCAGATTTTCACAGCATAGTAGTATAATGCTCAGAGCATCCTGAGATGCTCAGGAGAAAGGCTGACGTAAAATTCTTTTTAAAATAATGGTCTTGTAGAGGTGTGGGTTTAGGCTGCTACACTTTTAGGAATTCTCTGGCTAGCATTTCTGTTCAGCTCTTGAAAAGATCTGAAAAGATCGTGGTCATTTCTTTTCCAGCTGGGACAATTTGAGGGGAAATGATCAAATCGGATATATTATAATCTGTTTAAATTTAGATATTTATGTTTTAATTGGCTTCTGGATTACAGCCAATATGTTTAAATAGGACAGTGTATGCAATAATAGAGTACATTGAAATGCTAGAATTATTCTGATTGATTAATTTTTCTTTACCATCCTATTTACACAGAGTGAATTTGAATACATTAAACTATTACTGATTACTTGATGAATAGATTAAACCAGACTTGATTATTCCAAGATGAACTCCAAAGAGCCTGTGACTTTAAAACTTCTTGTCTTCACAGCAGGAATACTGTAAAGTTTTTTTTCACACGGAAAAGCTGAAGCATTCTCAATTTGCCCACGTGCCACTAACAGTATCCCTTTATCTATAAAGTAACCAGAACGACCTTCAGCATCTTGCTTGCCTATGAACAATGTTTTATCACCTTTAAAACAAACCCTGCTAGCATTCAGTGAACAAATTATATTGTAATGATTTTAAAAATCTTAGAATTGTTAATGTCTGTCTGTACGTGTTTTTATGGTTATTTCTGCTAAAAGCAAAACTTTTTTGAATGTATGTCAGGTATATTTATGCATTGTCTATTTGTTGTCCAGATCATATTAGTTTGTGGACTTATCACCAGCAAGTGGTGGGGGATATATACGGGACCTATGTGCAGCCTCAATGCAATGCATTTTTGTCAGGTAGCTTGCTCTGATTGAGGCTGGGAAGGCACAAATCCTCCATTCTCTCTGTCTCTCCCAAGTTGTCTTGTACTTACCTTTTATAATGAGGGTCCCTGCCAACCACCATGATTTCTTTCTACTGCATTCTGATGACCATTATTCTTTAAGTGGCAACAATGGACTCGACCTAATGAGAGGTGGGTAGAACTCATCTCCACCTTTACAGATTCTTCACCCTCCCATAGTCTTTAGCATCTCAAAAGCAGCTGGAGAACCAGCATGAGATACAGGACAAAGAGATTCAAGAAAGAGGAATAGAGAACAGGGAAAAGGGGAAGGAAGGAAGGAAATGAAAGGTGACAAAGGAAAGATTATTGCCTTATTACCAAGGATGAGTAAAAACAAATAACCAATGACTGTAGGGAGAGTTAGAAAAGCTAAAGGTCAATGTGAGCAAGCAAGAAGTGCTAAACATAGCAAAAAAGGGCTCTTTAGTTATATTTCAAATAAGAAAAAGAGTAGGGACTCTGTAGGACCACTGCAAGGCCAAGAGGGTGAAATTGTAGGGGATGATGAAGAGAGAGCTGAACTGCTTAACTACTATTTCTCCTCAGTCTTCCCTAGTGAGGGAAATAATGCTCAGTGTGGCAAAAAGATCACAACAGGCGGGATGGGAATGGTGGGCTAGGATCACTGTGGAGGCAAAATATAAACACCTAGTTTCTTTAAATGAAACCAAGTCTTCTGGGCCATATGAACTGCATCCAAAGATACTAAAAGAACTTGCAGATGTCATCTCTGAACCTCAGTCCATTATTTTTGACACTTCTTGGATAACAGGTGAGGTGCCAGATGATTGGAGGTGAGCGAATGTTGTCCCCATCTTCAAGAATGGGAAAAAGGAGAATCTGGTTAACTACCACCCATCAGCTTGACATCTGTGGCTGGCAACAGATCATCAAACAGTCGGTCCTTGAGCAGCTGGAACAGAGAGCTGTCATTTCGAAGATTCAGCATGGGTTTTGCAAGAACAAGTCATGTCAGACCAACCTCATCTTTTTCCAACAAAATGACTACCTTGCTGGATCAGGGGAATGCCATGGACATAGTTTATCTGGATTTCAGTAAAGCTTTTGATAAGGTTCCACATGATATTCTTGCTGACAAGTTGGTAAAATGTGGTATGGATCCTAATTCTGTCAGGTGGATCAATAACTGGTTGACAGATTGTACCCAAAGGATACTTGTTAATGGTTCAGCATCCTCTTGGAGAAGAGTGACAAGTGGAGTGCCCCAGGGATCTGTCCTGAGGCCTATGTTTTTCAACATATTTATAAATGATTTGGATGAGGGATAGGCTCGACAACTGGGCTAAACGAAATAAAATGAAATTCAGTAGGGACAAATGTAAAGTTCTGCATTTAGGTAGGAAAAACCATTTACACCAATACATGATGGGGGAGACTTGTATTGGCAGTAGTATGTGCAAAAAGGATCTAGGAGTCTTAGTAGACAATACATTGAACATGAGTCAACAAATGGGATTTAAGGCTGTATCAAATGGAGTATCGTGTCCAGATCACGGGGGGGGGGGGTGATGGCACCGCTTTACTCTGCTCTGGTTCGGCCTCACTTGGAGTACTAAGTTCAGTTTTGGGCACCACAATTGAAGTGGGATGGAGACAAACTGGAGCATGTCCAGAGGAGGGCAACAAAGATGGTGAGAGATTTGGAGACCAAGATGTATGAGGAAAGGTTGGGGGAGCTTGGTCTGTTTAGCCTGGAGAGGAGATGACAAGAACGTAGCATGTTTCTGAAGTCATCAGTGTGGCAAGCATTTAAAAAAACTTATTTGGAACCTGACTGTGACTGGAAACGTTCCCTGTGGAATTCCTCAGAACTGTTTGCATATGTAATCCATCTTTCTGTCTCCCACAAGCTTCTTGGATTTGATTGACACTTCACTAACTGGCTTGAGGCCAGTCAATGGGAAAGGAACTTCCTGACATATATGACATTGTACGCCACACTTTTTCAGACTTTTGACTGTGGAGGTGCCCCTGCAATAAATGTTCGGGCTTCAAGCATCCCCGGAAGTGATGCCAACTGGCCTTCCTTGTCATGCCTCTCAGAAGTGACATGTCACCGGAAATGACATCACCGCCCACACCCTCCTTCACTCCCCCTGCCTTTACTACTAGTATAGCGACTCCGCCTCATATAGACTGGGTAGAAAGGTAGGAGCTGAGAAGCCAGCCTGGACCCCTGGATCCTGCCATAGCCAACTCCTCCCCGCTTTGACTTTTATACCTGTATCCTACCCACCGAGCCCTCTGGTTGGAGGCAGCTAGTTCCTTAGCTTGTGGCTAAGTCTGTTAAGGCAAGAGAGGAAAGGCCGTAGACTCCCTTCAGAGCTACCAAGGACCCCTGGTTAGGAATCCCTGTTGCATATGCTGCTAAGATAAAACAAGATCCTTGCCAACACATTGACTTTGGGTTCCTAGCCTTTCCATGTGTAGTCAGTGATAGGGGTGACAATGTTTGGAGGTAAGCCTATCAAGCTCTTTGGGAGCATTTGGGAGCATTTTTAAATGGCATATATCTTAAGAAACATATGCCACCCTTAAAATGCTCATTTCAAATAATGTCATTTTATTTACAAATCTTAAATAATAGACTGCTTAGCAGAATTTAAACTGACTTTAAGAGGCAAGCAATCTGCCTTGTTTTCAAGCAGATTAATCCAATCTCAGATAAATCAGATTTCAAATGCAAAGGCACAGGGAATTACATTTATAAGAACAAAGGGGTTGGGTCTCCCCAGAAGAGGCATAATGCTGTAGCTTTGATATATTAGGAATAGCACAGAATTTTGATACAACAGAAAAAGGGGGAGCATAGGACAATAAACCTGGTTAATCTAATCCAGGGGTAGCCAAACTGCGGCCGTCTAGATGTCCATGGATTATGATTCGCATGAGCCCCTGCCAGCTTTTGCTGGCAGGGGCTCATGGGAATTGTAGTCCATGGACATCTGGAGGTCCACAGTTTGATTACCCCTGATCTAATCAGTGGGCCAGTGTTTACAAGACATGGGGGCCAAGGTGTGTTTATGTGCTGGATAGTTACAATTTTTAAAACAGTATGTGAGGTAGCCCTGATTTGGGCATGATTTCTCAACTGCCTTGTCTAAACTCTTATCAGGGATTAAAGGTATGCATATAATTTTATATGAACAACAGTCCAATTGAAAGGTGAGTTTGATGAAGGCAACCCAAGAGTTATGAGTCCTCTCAGTCCAAAGATCTTAGACCAGTATTTTTGTAATGTCAGAAGGTCAACCAAAACAAAACAGCATCTACTGGGCCCCTGAATTTCACTCCATCCCACGACCCCATATGACAGATCTGACCAATCGTGGGTTTGTTAGATGGTTACTATGTTAGAATGTTATTTTTTTCAGTTTGTTATTATTATTACTGTTACCTTTCATTCATTATAATCACTGAATTTGATGTATTGTTCTGTTTACGTTCTATGTGAACTGCTCTGAGCCTTAGGGGAGGGCGTTATACAAATGTAATTGAATGAATGAATGTCTATTACAATGCTAGCATAATGTCAGACTGTGATATTTTGTTGTAAATCAGCACAGCTAGTACCCTGTTTGAGGCTAGATGGACTCGTTTAGCCAGAGTGATTCTATGGCACTATGTCTGTATTGCTTAATTAGAACTGTTTTACTTAATTAGAATTCTGCATGCACAATGGATCTTTATAGTGCTGATATCCAACATGTTTACCACCACCCTTTTTTATATAGAAGGTTGTATTGCGGTCAAACCAGATGTGATAAGAGGATTCGCCTGTAAGTATTTGTCTTCCTATTTGCATGTTAACAGAAGGGAAGCAAGCACCAAAAGCAGTGCAGATGTGAAAGAGATGGCAGGTTTTTAGCCTAAAAATAGTCCTTTCTATCCCTGGCTTTACATGTGAACAGAAGGGCATATGGATGCAGGCATGTGGATCTTCCCATCGCATTTAATTTGATCCTGACTTGAGATTGTCAATTTCCATTGTTGTCTCTCAGCAAGTCTTCAGCCTTTATACATAAAACATGTGGCATCCTGTTAAAATGCTTATAATTTTCTACATTATGAAATGAAGTCATTTAAATGACCGTTTCTATAGAATAGTGTCCATGTTGTTATGAACAAGTTTCTTATAAAACCTGTTCAACAAGAACACAAAAGCAGTCAGTAGAAGAAGAAAAAACTCCTTACAATTGGGTTTTATTGCTAATGGCTTTAATGTGGTGAACAGCTTGTATGGTAACTTTATAAATTGATTGTTTGGAGTTGTCTCTGAAAAGTAGGACAAAGATTTAGTGAAATATGCAACGGTATTTGAGATGGAGGGTAATATTGCTTTTTTTTTTAATGGAGAAAGCTATCAATTTATAGAGCAAAATGTGTATCACAAATCTGATTTGACTGTCCTTCCATTGTTTTAAAATGTATATTACACTCTTTAAATATGCATCACCAGGGACTGTCTGAGACTTGTGGTTGATTGTCTTAATTTGGGATTTAAGTGAAGAATCTCTGTCATTTTGTCACTGGAGTCAGTACTAATTACCCCATAGGACATTTCAATGTCCAAAGTGTTTCATACTTGTTCTCTAACACTTTCTCAAAACAACCTTGAGAGAGGTTAGGCAGACAGTCATGTGATTCATGGCTGAGTGGGGATTTGAACATGGGCCTTGAATATGCAAACCCAACACTCCATCCACCGCATTATACTGATCGTGCAATTAGCATGATTACTCAATCTTGTCTTCAAGACTATTAATAACTTTATGCCGTTTGAATATATCATGAAAGAAAGATGTTCATTAAAAGAGATGCATAATGTGGCAATAATATAATAACAAGCCAAACATAGGCAAGCTGCAAACTGAACTTGCCCAAATCTGCCCCATGTTGGACCTCTGCCTCTCCTCACATATGGATAGTGTTACATGTGTCCATGTAAATGAAACCCACTTTCTCATTTATCCCAATTATGACAGTTAAGCCTGATCATAAGGAAGAAATCTTCCTTCCAGTGCTTCTCACTTTTACATTAAAGGAGCTGCTGATTTTACAAGACGACGCCCATCAGTTGTAACGCAATCTTTGTGACAAAGTGATGGGGTTCCTAACGCAAGTTTAAAGTACTGAGACGTAAATAGGATGATGCAAGAACTAGTTTTATTGAAGAGAATCTATAATATTCGCAAGTGGTACCAAAGTCTGAAATGTTCCCTTTAAAATGCTGTCTTTACAAACTTTTCTTGCAAATGACCCCAAAGTTGTTTTCAGGACTTTAACTGAATAAGCCCAGCAAATGATGTATCTTACACTTTAAAAAGGTTTTAAGCCTCTTTTCTGAACATCCTTACTCCGTTAACCCAGGAAGAAAATAAAAAGTTACTGTTTTCCCCCATTTGTCTCATGTTGCCTGTGAAGTTCTAGTGAGGACAAGGTAATTCTCAAACATAGCTCAGAAAGTACAGGAGAGAAGAACTTGAATGACATCGTGATTTTAACCATATGCAGCAACACTAAGTAAGCTGTGGAAAATTCCCTCATATGGACTGAAATAACATATTATTATTATTATTATTATTATTATTATTATTATTAGTAGTAGTAGTAGTAGTAGTAGTAGTAGTAGTAGTAGTAGTAGTATTCATTAGACTTGTTTCCTGCCACAATAAAACCCCCACAGCTCCGTCTTACAGGCCCTGCTCAATGCTGATAGCTTCTGCAGGGCCCGCAGCTTTTCTGGGAGCTCATTCCACTAGGTAGAGGCCAGGACTGAGAAGGCCCTGGTAGAGGCCATGTGAGCTTTTCTAGGGCCAGGAACGACCAACAAGTTGGTACCCACAGAGCGCAAAGCCCTGCGGGAGCAGAGGGCAACAGGTGGTCCCTCAGATATGTGTGTCCTAGACCACGAAGGGCCTTAAAGATCAAAACCAGTACCTTGAACCTGATCCAGGCCGCAACCTGATCTGGGCAACCAATGCAGCTGCCTCAGTACAGGCTGGATATGAGCCCTCCAGGGTGTTCCTGTGAGGTCTTTAGCAGCCACATTTTGTACCAGTGAGGTTCAATCTGCCAAGTGAAGGTTAGGATAGAGACAACACAACCTCTGATGTTATTTAAAACCTTGAATTTCACAAAAACCCTCTAATTTATCAAAAAAATGGAGGGGATTAGATATTTAAGGAATAGACTCAGAATGTAATAATATCAGCATTTGTAATCTTTTGTGCTTTCCTGTTTCATATGCAAACACCATGGCAAAATGCCATGTGTCAAATATTAGCATATATCTAACATAAAAATGTATGTAATGGACAATATTTAGAAGGAGAGATATGGAAAGATAATGAACCAGAGAACAGGCAGTGCTATACGCACTGAATGAAATACAAATAGGAAGAAATCAAGTCATAGAATTATGTCACATTTCCCATTTTGCAGCTGATGAGTTTTGCAGTATTGTAATTTTCCACATAAATCTGACTAGAGCAGAAAATGCAACTGGTGCTAACATTGCCTGAGGATAACACAGGCAATTCTTTTCCTTTATCCTAAGTTCTCTGGCACAGTTTTACTTCCTAGATATCCTACATGTCCTTTCTGACATAATCAGCCTAATTTGTCTTTGGCTTCAAGCGAGTGAACCAAACTTCACATAGTTAAGCAAGCTAAGCAAAAACAGTTTAGGCCTCAAGGATGTGTAAATCCGTGTCCGCGATAAAAGTGAGACCAGCCAAGCATTTGTACAACTAGTGGGAAAGAACAAATAAAAAGAACCCCCTTTTTGGTGATGTCTTTTACCCAATCAGATATTTTGAATTGATTCCATGAACACTGCAAATAATGGTGCTAAATAATACAGGATTTCTTACAGTTCCCCATTTATTTATGAAAACTGGGTTTGCTCATCACTTGGGTGGCTTAGCTGTGACAGAAGAGGCAGGATGGTGTTTTGCGAAAATGTGGGGTGGGCCACTGAGCCTCACTGAAGCCTCTGTGTACTCAATGGAAGGGTAGTCAACTGCAAATGCTGGCAGGGGCTCATGGGAATTGTAGTCCATGAACATCTGGTGGACCACAGGTTGACTACCCCTGCCCTATGGGGAAGAAGAGCTGGACAAAGTGCTCTCTGCCACTCAGGTTATGAATTGCCCATCAGCCACTGAGTGTCGTCCACAGAAGCTTTGGTTCTCACTGACCCTGATGCCCCTAGCAGGAACAACCCTAAATGCAGGGAGTGGCACCATTTCCTGGTTACCAACATGAAGGGCAATGATATTAAGAGCGGGTGTGTCCTTTCTAACTACACTGACTCTGGGTCTCCCAAATGAACAGGGCTGCCTCATTATGTTTGGCTGGTTTATGAACTGCCACAGGTGAACAGCAATGAACCCATCCTCAACAACTCTTCTGGTGCAATAAAATCAGAGTCCAGTAGCACCTTTAAGACCAACAAAGATTTAATCAAGGCGTGAGCTTTCGAGTGCAAGCACCCTTCGTCAGACTATGATCTTCTTACATGACAGGGAATATACATGACAGGAAATATACATCTTCTTACATGACAGGGAACTCTTCTGGCAGCTTTGGGCAAAAAGTACAGTCCCCTGAGCCAGCATGTGTTACCAGGGTGGGTGGGATGACCTTATGAGCTGCTTTCTGGGAAGCAGAGTGGCCTTGTTTCCCTGCCCTCTTCCCTTTGTCTTGTAGCAATAAATGAGTAGCATAGAAACCAGTTGAGACCCAGGCCTGATTTTGTGTTGACTTGGGAAAATGACAAAGTGGGCTCACTGGGGGAGCTGTCCAGCATGATGTTATTCAAATTCACAGTAAGCTCTGAATTGGCTATTTGGAGGAAGGAAAGTTGTCTGAACAGCGGCCTTGCTTTGCAAACGTGTTGTGAAGTCTGATGGCAGAAGCCAGGCATGCTGTGTTCTTGTCATGGCAGTGTCATTGCTGCTTTTCTTCAGGCTCTTGTTAAGCTGCAGATCTCGAGAGGCTGAAGTTCTCTGCAGGCACCTTCTCGGGTCATTCTGTTCTCTGCCCTCAGACCCAGATGGCTTTTGGCTTGTCTTTTCAGAGATGTCTCTTCAGAATTTCCTTTCCCCTCAGGATGGTCCTTTCCCCCAGCTTTTTTCTGCGGCTCCCTCAAAGGGGCAAAATAACCCCCCCACAAATTCCAATATATGGTTGCATTTAAATGCCCCCCCCCAAAAAAAACTCCAGAATCCTTGGCCAATCTGGCCTGGAGGAAATACACCTCCCGACCCCAAAGTGGTGATTGGCATTTCCCTGGGCGTGCAGGAAAGAGCCACAAGAGTAAAACATGGACACAATCCCTTCTTCCCAGTCCACGATTTTCTATTCTAAACATATACTGCTACTCCTCCTCCTTCTTTGTCTGTCCCTTTAAAATAAGTTGTACCCCTCAGTCCTAATATTCTAATCATGACTGTTATCCCACTATTAGTCCTCTATTAGGAGTTCTAGTTTGTCCTTCTTGTTTCTCATACTCCGTTCATTAGTGTAGAGGCATCATAATCCTTCATTTGGGTGTTCCAGGGTTTTAGTTTTTGAATTGGCTTGTAAGTTAATGGTTCCCTTCTTCCCTGCCACTCCCTGTAAATCTGCAGGCTTCCCACCTACAGTTATTGTCGTCAAACTAGGTTTTGAATTTGCCTCGCTCTCCCATTGAATTTAGATTAAAGTCCTCCTCACCAGATCTCCAAGGCTCTTCGCAAACCCATTTTTTCCTACCCTTCTGAGGTGCAAACCATCTCCCAAGAGAAGAACCCCATCACCCTAGCATAAGCCACGGTCGAAAAATCCAAACCTTTCTGGACTACACCAATGATGTAGCCAGTCATTTATTTGCATTATTTTTCTTTCCCTTCCTAAGCCACGGCCATTAACAGCGAGAACTGACGAAAGCACAACCTGCGCTCCCAGGTCCTTCACTTTCCCCCCCGCCCCAAGCCATGTAATAGGCTGCCATATTGAGGATGGAACAGAGTTGTTCTCTCTTGCCCAACCAGAAACAATGGGATGAAATTAATTCAAAAGAAATTCCATCTCAACATCTGGAAGAAGTTCCTGACAGGGTGGTTTCTCATGGAACAGGCTTCCTTGGGAGGTGGTGGGTTCTCCATCTCTGGAAATGTTTAAACAGAGGCTTGAAAGCCATCTGACGGAGAGGCTGATTCTATGAAGGCTCAATGGGGTGGCAAGCTACAGTGGATGAGTGATAGGGCTGTGAGTGTCCTGCAAAGTGCAGGGGGTTGGACTAGATGACCCATGAGGTCCCTTCCAACTCTATGATTCTATGATTCTGTGAATCTATGTAGTCTCTTTTAATATGCTCCGTGCTACACCGGACAGTATCTTTTGTTCCCACATGAATGAGGAGGAGGGGATAATCATGTGTGGGTTTTATGAGCTTTTCAGGGACAGCCTTGATGCATGCACCAGGTAGACCACAAGTCTTGAAGCAACAAGTCCGATTGACATGTTTTGGCCTCAACCCTTCTCAGTAGGGAATCCTACTTAGATAACCACCCTATTCCTGTCAAGCCTGTTTTCTGGGTTGTGGTGGTGCTAAATTGTAGGCAGTAATTTTATTAATCCACTGGGCATGACTTAGGGCAGGCCCTAAGTGTAACAATCTGATTGCTTCATGCCATCTGCCAAAACTTCCGTCTAGCTGTGGGCCACCGGGGAAACAGGCAGCACCCACTTCAGCCCAGCGCTTCCTCTTGGATTCAAAATCTGGGTAGAGAGATGGCAACTGGGACAGGCAAGCGTTGGTTGCAGGTGGGCCCGAAGCATGATTACAGCTCTGGAGGGAAAGAGAAGAAGCTAATGAGGGAAGAAGGAGGAAGGGAGGGGGGGATTTGCCCAATTGGAACAGCCAGTCCAGAGGGATCTGATTAGTTCCCAAGGAGAAAAGGGGCAAGCATAGTCATGTGAAAGAAGGCTTTGCAACCAGACTATGGAGGAAGCAGAAAAGGGAGACTTCCTAATAGAAGGAAGTACCTGTTAGATATTGTAAGTCTGCATGAAAGAGGATCTGGGAGGGAAACAGTTAAGAGAATTCTCTCACTCAGGTACCTTTCAATGGTTAATTGCTGCACCTTTTTGACTGTTGCTTTTCTTTGGTTTTCTCTTACTTAGGACCTCTGTTCTTCCCCCTCTTACCTGGCCTTGGAGCTGTAGCAAGTTAACCTTTTTGAAGTTAATCAATTCACAATAAGTTAAATGGCCCTACATGAATATGTCATGTCAGATGAGCTTCTATTTTTATAAGTAAAATTTCTTTCTCTTGTTTCCAGTGGAGTCAGATCACCTTTGTAATTTGTCTGAATTGCATTTTCCCCTTAATCGGGCAACATGGAGGATCCAGGGTACTATGTAAAACTTCTGTGCTTCCAAGGCAAATAATTTCTCCCCCCCCCCCATTTAACCCAATAATACCATCCCAGAGAAGGGAGAGGTGGTGTCTCCTCTTCTTACCCTTGTGAGGCCGGAAGAAGCCCACTCTGGGCACAGCAGTGGGGCAGGAGGAACATCACACCCCAGGAAAAAAAAGAAAGGATAGATGGAGAACAGAGCATAACCCTGATAATGGGATAAGGATTTAATATAACATAGATTATAACCACCTAGCAAAACTGTGCAGAATTTAATCAGGCTCTTCATCCTACCAGTTTCTTGGGTTAGCAAAAACAAGGGTCATCTATGGAGCGTGACAGATTGATTTGGCTAACAAGCCACACTGTCCTATGAAAGCCCCAGTGGGAGACAGAAGGGAGCAGTCTCTTCAGGTTATTTGCCCCATCCTCTGATGGACACGCCAAAGGCCTTCCCTTCTTCAGGAGCTCCACTTCTGTAGTTGTCAGTTCTTGAATTCGGTAATTTAGGTTTTCTTTCATTTTTGTAGCCTGTATAACAGTGTCTTTAGGTCACCATGTGTCAGTTTGCATTTGTAAGTCGTTCCCAAATCCTCACGTTGTTTTTTTTTTTGGGTGGATGGTGGTGGTAAAAAATTAGGTCAGGTTTCTTGAAGTCTCTTATTGGGTGGGACATATGATGAATCTTCCATCTTTTATAAGAGGATGTCACATTTTATTATGTCTGCTGATTTTGACCTCCTTCCTATCAGGATATAATTTTGGGATGTGGAAATAAATCCTATAGGTCCGATCTGGATGAAATAGGTAGTTCCCACAGATTCGCTTTTCCTGTTGTAGACCCCCTTCATGTCATCCCTAAGGATCTCCCCTTAGGTATGTTGTTCTGCTGGGAATGAAGCAGAGAAGTATTTGTGCTCCCAGTCCAAGTCTCCATTCCTGCACCACTCCTTCCCATAGAGTGCCTCTCCTGTGGCCTGAAAAAGGGGGGACTTGACCAGCCTCATCTGTGGGATTGCCAGCAGATATGGCTCCGTGGCAGAGACCGATCTCCTCTCTCTACTGCATCCACACAACTCTTCCTTGCCTGCTCTCAGGCAGGGCTGTCACTGGTTGCTGTAACACCTCCACCTTCCAGTTGGGCCTATAATGTAACCCAGGGGTAGTCAACCTGTGGTCCTCCAGACGTTCATGGACTACAATTCCCACGGGTCCCTGCAAGCAAACACTGGCAGGGGCTCATGGGAATTGTAGTCCATGGACATCTGGAGGACCACAGGTTGATTACCCCTGATGTAACCAACCCAGCACCCTCCATGACCCTGGTGAGTTTCCAAGAAGGGGCCTCATCACCCCACGCCCAGGAATCAGTTTTACTACCCAGCCTCCTAGGGCTGCCAAGCCCCCCCCCAGCCACCAGTAGAGGATGGGGGGATAGGGTTGACAGCTCCAGGTTGAAAAATTACTGGAGATTTGGGGATGGAGTCTGGGGAAGACAGGGACCTCAGTGAGTTTTCATGTCAGAGTCCAGACTCCAAAGCAACCATTTTCTCCAGGGGCATTGATCTTTGTCGTTTGGAGATGAGCTGTAATTCTGCAAGAACCCCCAGTCCCATCTGGAGGCTGGCATCCCTGCATCCTCCATATTGACCAGTTTTCATGATGTGGTGAAGGCTGTAGGGCCCTGAGGCTTTCAGCTCCTTGGGGAAAGGGTGTCAATGCTCCCGCATTCCTATGGCTTCTTGAAGATCTCAGCATCAGTCTCTGGAATGTGAGGTTTACTCAGGTAGCTGATGTGGTTGCTGCTTTATATTCTTTTGCAGGTCACTCGTCCCCCTGGTTTACTGAGGAACTGAGAGCAATGGTTTTAGTTGGAAGGATGGAGGAAATCTCATGATGAATATGATTAAACAAAGATCAGAATTCACCTATTGTGCCTGGTCTGTGGTGGAGAAGTATTCTTACATCACTACTACCATCGTATCTGTACAAAGCCATCCAAGCTGAGCTGTTCTATGTTCTGAAGGGGCTACTTTATATTGCCCTTGAGCATGTAATGATAGATTATTCTGTAGCTCACTGTGGCATGTTTGCAAGGCACTTTGTGGATAAATTCGTTCGTATCTGTCATGAACTGGACAGTATGTTTTTCTACATGTCCGTGTCAGAATGGGGTCAAACCTCAGTCAAGTCACTCAGACTGAGCATGTGGACAAATGACTTGAAGGTTTGCAGATGACTTCTTTCTAACAAGGAGCCCAAGGGAGCTCTCCTGCAAAACTCCCGGCCCTGGTGTCCATGCTCCAGGAGCTGATAGTGGCGCCCAGCATCCTGCGAGACCAATGAGCTTGACTGAGGTGCTGATGGTTGATATTACAACCAGTGGAGGTATACAAAGACAGCATAACTGTGGCCACTAAAAAAAACTACCCTGCCTTTATTTTCAAGTAATGTGAAATGAAGTGACTCCTGTATTTGTATAGTAGTTACGTTGTCAGCATGAAGGTAATAGAACTGGGGGAGGGGGCTTTAGGAAGCTTTCCGGTGAGAATTTGTGTTTTACTTGGTGGAAAGCACTAGTGGTCATTGAACCAAACACTGTCATTCTTCCAATTCCAGTGCAAATACTACCCTGCCTTTATTTTCAAACACTACCCTGTCTTTATTTTTATTTGAAAGCATTGCTCATGGTCTTTCCTGCCCAGCAATCACTCATCTATGGGGCTGCTTTGATAGGCTTTCCATAGAGGATGCCACCCACAGGTGCTTGTTGGTTTCTATCCAATGTGTACTCAATTATCTAATAATTTGTTGTATGACTTCAATTGTGGTTTCTGTTCAAGTCCATCAGTCCCTGCTGCACAATGCCCATGGTTAATGCCCAGGTCTTGTTATTTTTCAAATATCCCCAAAAGCTAGTTTAAAAGTCGGCTTGGTGTAGTGGTTAGGAGTGGAACTTCTAATCCGGTGAGCCAGGTTTGATTCCCTGCTCCTCCTCCACATGCAGCTGGCTGGGTGACCTTGGGTTCGCCACAGCACTGATAAAGCAGTCCTTAATGAGCAGTAATATCAGGGCTCTCTCATCCTCACCTCTCTCCCGTCTGTTGTGGGTAGAGGAAAAGGACAGCAATTGTAAACTGCTTTGAGAATTCTCTCCCTCTCCTTTATTCTGTTTGTTGCTCCCTATCCCTTCTTCTGTGGATGGGATTTTTTATTTTTAAAGGCAAGCTACCTGGAGCAACGAATAGACATACAAACGTGCAGGCAAAGCCAAAAATATTTTTTTTCCAAAACTTAAAACACAAAGCATGCCTCTCTAGAGCCCCTCCCCCCCAACAAAAAATCAGGAACAAGATTAATTTTTAAAAGACTCAAAACTCATGATTCCATAAGGGGTGGCGTTATAAAATGCACTTTGCATCTATGATTAGATGCGTTGGTGTTTAAACAGAGAACTATTACTTTTAAAAAGAAATTGGCAGGCATCACAGGACCTTTACAAAAGGGAGAAAGAGGACTGGCTGCCTGGCTTGATTGACAGGCGTAAGAGAATCACAGATAACCCACGTTACTCTCTTCCACCATTTCCAACAGCACTTGTGAAGGGTGAGAAGCGTGAAAAGGCAGCAGACTATAGCGAGATGGCAAGAAGGTGAAGAATGTCCAGGAGGTGCAATAATATTAAGTACCACACCATTTAGCTGGTGTAATGCTATTTTTAGCGAAATGCGGAAATGCCCTTTGTTCTACCCTTGTAAGCTAGGTAAAGGCATCTCATGATGCTTTCTGAAGCAGTCAAATACCTGAGTCCCCTTACACATTTGCGTGCCATTGTGGTTGGGTCCCCCATGTGTCAGTTCACTGTGGATATCTCTAAGATGGCTGGATGTTAGACCCTTTGGCTCTCTCTTCTTTCCCTGTGGGCTGTCTCATTTTGTTCTGCTGCCAGTCACCACAGTTCCCACTTCCTCTTCTATTAGTTTTAAATTTTAACAGTTTCTTCAATTCTCATGCTTTCTGAAGTGGACACAATTTTGAAGGGCATCTTTTCTTTCTCACATGTTCCATCTCAAGTGGGGATCCTGAAGGACCAATTGGTGTATATTTCAGTCACAGCTCAAAAACACACATAGGGGGAAGCATTTATAGAGTCTTCCCACACGAGAGTAGAACCACAGATCAGTCAGAATGCATCAAATGGCTAATGGAGAAAGGGTCGTTCTGGACTAACTTGCTTCAAGCTTTTATGGAAATGGAGACTAAGAAACAAAAATAACAAGGAATGAGTGATTGAAATGCTGGAATCAGGCTTTTGAATAACATGGCACTATTCTTTAGTATGCATGTTTTAGTGTAGCAGAGCTTTGAATCCCTGTTATGCTGTGGAATTTGCGAGGTACCTCTGGGCACATCACCATCTTTCAACCTGACCTGCTCTCACAAGGTGGGTTTAGAGATGCCAGCTTCTGGGTGGGACTTGGGGATCCCCTGGAATTACAGCCCATCACCAGACTACAGAGATCAGTTTCCCTGGAGAAACTGATGCTTTGGATGGTGGGTTCCATGGCATTGTACCCCCCTGAGGTCCCTGTCCTCCCCAGGTTCCACAACCCAAATCTCCAGGACTTTCCCAGCTTGGTGGCTGGGAGGACCTGGCAATCTTAAAGTGGTTGTTATAAGGATTAAATTGAGGAGAAAACAATGGGAAACACTGTTTTGGGTTCTGATCAGGGAGAAAAGTGGGAGATAATAATAATCGGGGGGAATCTGGTCTCTACATAAATGGAACAGAATAAAATAAAAGCTTTCCATTCCTCTGAAGGGACAGTTCCTTTCTGCCTAAGAATGAAAAAGCCCAAGATTATACAGAGAGGTTGCAAAAACCATGAGCCACCCAGACTTGTTTGCCTCGCAATGCATGAAGAACCCTGAAAGGAGGTGGAGATGGCACATGTAACATGCTCAGCTGGAACATCAAGATAAACAAATTTGCTGCACTAAATTGCAAAACCGACAAGTGGTGTTATCTGGAAGGGCAAGATTCTTTTCCCATCCAGAGCTGATTCTGCACTTTGTTTAATCCATTGTGGATCCTGCTGAATTCAGATCGATTTGAACTCGGGTCTTCCTCTATCCCCCCCCCCCCGCCGATTGAAACAGAAAAGTGTTCTGCAAATGATTAGGGAAGCTCAGAAGGGGGGGCAAGCACAGCAAGAGCCTCTTTCTTTTCTTGAAGTGGGGGGGGGGGCAGAAGATTGGAGACAGCAGAGGAGGTGAAAGAAACCCAAGAGGCAAATCTCAGCCGAGAGTAGTTAGGGCTTCTGGGGACTCTGCTGAGAGAAGTTAGGCCTTCCCCTTTGAGAGAAAATTTGCAGCTTGGGAACAAGGAAGTCTTTGAACTGACACCCTGGCCAATCAGGGCTTTTCTACAGCGTTGGAGGCTCGAGGAAGCTAGTTAATTCAGGACAAGCAGAGAGCTACACCTTTACTCATGCTGATTTTTCAAATATCAAGGGTTATATCCACTCCAGGATATCGTGGGGGAAAGGTAGGGTCACTTTGGATCAATCCTGCTTGTTGCAGAGGGAAATTTTAAACTGCCCAAAATCAAAATGGAAATCGCATTCAGTGTAGACAGCGGGGACTGAATCAACCTGGGATTGGAATAAAAGCTCCGTGCAGATTTAGTCCAGATCCCTGGCCCTGAGGTACCCAGGCCCTAGATATGTATTGTTGTATTTATTTGCTTCATTTATACCCCACTTTCCTCCCAATGGAGACCCAAAGTGGCTTACTACTTCACAAGCTGCTAGGCTCGTAAGGGCATTGTTTGTTTTGGTAAGGTAGCGGCAACATCAATAACCATTTTCATCGGTATAGGGTAAAATGAAACAAAACAACCAGCTTTTAAAAAATGTCTGAGTTTTGTTTGAGTTTAATATAGAAGCAGCAAATAGAATTGGGTTGCATACATCCTGCCCATCCCCCCCTTTTTTCAGTCTTGTGTAGAAAGAAATATTGGAATAATTTATCTTTGTCATAAGTTATTAAAAAACAGAGAAAAAGAGTGGGTGAAAACAAAGGCTACAGTGCAAAGGCAAATGAAGAGACCATAAACTCACATGCAAACTTCATTTTTCTCTTTTCACCTGTAAAATAATCTTACATTTCTTTCTTCAGAGCGAGGAAATTTTAGAGGGGAAGAGGAGGAGGAGGAGGGGAGGAGTGCTGTGACTGCAAAAAGGTTTTCCGTCCAAATAGGCTGAATCAAACCCAAGATATCTTCTAGAAAATGATGCTTACATTTTTATTGTTCAAGCAGAAGGCAGACAACTTAATCAGAGCCCTTCTCTGGGGAAATAAACAGTCTACCCCATTTGTTTATGATATTTTCACTCACGTCTTCTGGTTTTATCATCGCTGCACTGTTGAAAGCACCACTGTGCATTTGGATGACGTTATCTCCGTCATTTGAAGGCCCAGCAATAATGCGCTGCCTGTGTCTGGTGCGGCAACCTCAATTACACATTCTTTCCTGTTCCTTGCCTGTCAGATATGGCACAGTCGCTATCATGTAACCCACCTGCCTTCCGATATCAGTGGAGAGGGAATTCAGTCCTTTTTTTTCTTTTTCGTTCTTTCTTCTTTTTGGCTTCCTTTGTTTTCAGACACCAAGCTGGCTGGCAGAATCTGCAGCTATTTAAAAACCACTGGTATGATTTTTTTAGAACAATGTTTATTCATATGGGTATGCTGCTCTTTCCACCAAGAAACTCAGCCCCAAATACAGGACTAAAGATTTTCTTGTTCTTTTAAGGAGTTCAGGATGGCATACAGTCCTCTCATCCATTTTAGCTTTGCCATAACCCTAAGAAGCTAAGCTGAAAGAAGCTAAGCTGAGAGGGCTCTGGCCCAAGATCACCTACAGCGTAATCCTGAGCAGAGTCGCACCATTTTTAAAGCCACCGAAGTCAACTGGGTTAGAAGGCTGACTCTGCAAAGGGTTGCGCTTGCTAGTGAGCTCTGGCATCTCCTAACTCCACCATGCCCATTTTCAGATCGAGAAAGTTTCTATGTAACCTTTTACTTCTGCTCAACCAAACCATATGAAGAAAGGCTGAGGGACTTGGGAATGTTCAGCCTGGAGACAAGGGGGTTGAAAGGGAACAGGGATTGTTCTCTTTAAGTATTTGAAAGGTTGCCACTTTGAGGCAGGCAAGAAGTGGTTCCAGTTGGCAGCAGAGGATTGGACCCACAGGAATGGCCTTAAACTATGTGTAGAATGGTACCAGTTGGATATCAGGGGGGAAAGTTCACAGTCAGAGTACTTCAGCAGTGGAATAGGTTGCCTAAGGGGATGGTGAGCTCCCTTTCACTGGTGGTCTTTAAGCAGCGGCTGAATACTTTTCCTGTATGCTTTAGGCTGATCCTGCATTGATCAGAGGGTTGGACTAAATGGCCTGTATGGCCCCTTCCAGTTCCAAACTCTATGATTCTACCCTTTTCTATGTCCCTTTCATATGAATATATGAAGTTACCATATACGGAATTGGCTTACAATTGTCCTAGTAATGTTTTCTCCTGTAGTGCCGCTCCATATCTTTAGCTAGATGTCTTTTCCAGCTCTGCCACCCAATAATCTTTAACAGGGAACTGAATCTGGGCAAAGCATGTGCTTAACCACTGAGTTAAGACCATCAATGAGGGCAGCAAAGGGCTTGCCAATGTGATTTCTAAAAAATGTAGGGAGTGATTGTTGTCCTTTTGAAACAGAGGCCATACAGAATTCCTGTGCAATTCAGCACCAATACTAAATATTCTGTTTATCTCCCAGGATTTTCTACACCCGAATTGCTAGATGAGCAGGAGGGACAAGACAGTTGCTGACAGTACACTGGAAATATTTATTGAATGACAGATAAAGGGGAATGAACATACAAAGAGTTAGACAGTACGAAGTCCACTGCAAGTGAAATCAGGTAACAATCTGCTTTTGCTTTGTGCAAAATTGTGAGTAGCAGCTCCTGTGTTGGCAATTGTCCTTTGAATTTTACTTTACTCCGTTTCAAAATCAAAAACTGCAGCACTTCCTCCTGCTTTCAGATAAATATGTTCAGCAAGGTGTTCAAGAAGAGATATGCTGCGCTTTGTTGCTGGTTCTAAACCTGTATCCTCTCAATACATACCTCTGAGAATAGATTTTGAGAAGAGAAATATTATTTCTTCTTTCCCATGCTTGTCTCTTAACAACCACAATTCCCTTGATCAAGGGCCATCTCTAGACTGAAATCCACTGCGCTTTTGAGCCGATCGTCTGCTTTGAACCGATCGGGGTTTGTACTGCTTTAGCTTGTCCTTGTGCTCATCATTTTGATCCCACAGCAGCAGTTTAGAGGAAGTGTCCTGCAGTGCAGATAAACTGCTAAGAAGAGGTCTACCTAAGCTGCACAGGACAGCTATAGCTGCACAGCATCCGAAGTACTGAGTGAGGGCACAAACCTGATCCCCTGTGCCCTTTGTGGAGATACACCAAGGGTAAAAAGAGTGGCTTGAATTTCTTAGGGCCAGACTATACGTTATTGCATCCACGGGTCCAGCCTGTGGGTGCCGCAATGTCTAGTTGGTCGTACATTGTACTCTCTTGGGAGGCATCAATCAGAAGATAGGAGGTACCATTCTGGCCACTTCGTAGTGGCTCACTTTCACCCCTGTGGTATATCCACAGGTGGAAAAAGCTGAGCAGGTGAAACATTTGCAATAATTAGAAATGGCAGGAAGTGGAACTGTAGGGCACAACTGTTTTTTAAAAAAACATTCTGCATTTTCAAATATCCAGCAGCAGAGCAGCTGCCAGTCTGAGTAAGCAATACTGACACTGGTAGACCAATGGCCTGATTTATTTACTCTAAGGCAGCTTCATGTGTATTCCTGCATAAGTGATGAAAATGAGAATGCGGCAAAGCCCCAGGTTTAGTGAAGTATAACCTGGTGTTGGCCCCATGCAGCCTAGGTCAACCAGCACCATAGTTGGTGCTAAATTCTGAACAGGGTCTGCTGGTGCTGTTTTTCAGTCTGTTTTTCAACAGACTGTCAATTATCAGTCTGCTTTTCAACAGACAAAAACAGTCAAGTCAACACGGCAATGTCAAATATCTAAAATGGTGCAATATGTACACAAAACAACTCTAAAATGAGACAAAACTTGTACAAAGTATGTAAGTGGGATGCTTCATCTTTGCTTTTTTCAAAGTGCGTCTGCAAAGCACAACTAATTGGTAGAGCTCTTCTGTAGATCTTTTATTTCTATTAGAAAAATTAGATGTGACCTCTTCACAGATTTAGAGGACCAGAGGCACCACTGGCCTGATCTAGCCGGGATGCTCTTATGTGCTCATCAAATTTTATTTTGAACCAAAAGGCATAACAGAACGTCAGACTGTATCCCTCTCTTGTTTACTGGACTTATGGTACCTGCTATCAAAGGACACATTTGTTCACTCGAGGGGAAGAACTACTAGCAGCATGTTCATACACCGACTTGAAAGGGAACCATTAAAACCAAGCAAGTTTCACATTCAAACCTTGTTAAGTATTTTAGGTACCAGGAGAACTGAGAACTGGAGACTAAAACAAGTCTTGTTGCACAGGAATGTCCATAAGCCACTGTGTGCTGAGGGAGGAGTGGTCTGTAAGATCACCGTTAAAGCATTAAGGCGGGGTAGTCAAACTGCGGCCCTCCAGATGCCCATGGGCTACAATTCCCATAAGCCCCTGCCAGCGAATGCTGGCAGGGGCTCATGGGAATTGTAGCCCATGGGCATCTGGAGGGCTGCAGTTTGACTACCCCTGCCTTAAGGGCATGTTCCCTTCGTATTTGTACAGGCTCGGGAGGGGATTTAAGTAAAAACATTCCTGCTACAGTAACATATTTTCTTTTGGATTAAACATTACAGTAACTGACAACAGCCATCTATCTGCCGCAGCGGAAAACAATCTACATTTTTAAACAGTATGTCATCAAAGAGACAAAGGTTTTATTCCTCGTCCTGATGGCAGGAGATTTTTCTTCAAAAAGCCGTCGGGGCAGTTGACTGTGGCAAGGGGCAACCCTGGTGTTGTGAAGTAGCCGTTCTCGGACTGGCGACGGCCTGATTCACAACACCAGCTGTTGCACTGAGCCAGGCAGCTTGGATCTCCGTTCTTTGCGCTCCTTGGGACCGTCTTATGCGCTGTGCTACCTGAGTGTCCACATCTGCAAAACAGGAGATAAAGAAATGTTGCCATAGTTAGACAGTAAGGTGAGCTCACCTCTTTTGCTGTTGTTGCTCTTTAAATCAAAGACATAGGTGGATAGTTCCTCAAGGAAAACCACTTGAGGCAGCATTACAAATCTTTGCCCTGAACAAAAATCACATTTATTTAGGTCAAAGGCACTATATCAGCGGTTCTCAACCTTCCTAATGCCGTGACCCTTTAATACAGTTGCTCATGTTGTGGTGACCCCACAACCATAAAATTATGCAAGGGTTCTTTCACAGAAATTAAACCAAAACTGACCAATGGCATGAAGATCCCTTGTTCGTGACTGTATATAAATTGTTTTCCAGGGGTGGTGCTGGAGCGGCTGGCAGCCGAGCGCAGGTGCCTGCAGATGGAGTGGCAGCAGTGGTGGTGTCCCCCCCTGCCACGCTGCTCACCCTGCCACAATCCCTGTGAAAGGGTTGTTCGACCCCCAAAGGGGTCCCAACCCCCAGGTTGAGAACTACTGAACTATGTAAAGCTGAGAACTTGTTTTTTTTTTGGGGGGGGGGGATAGATTTTGTGTCTGATTCTTCCAGTAACTTGAATAAGATTTGTGGTTTAAAAAATAGTGTTAGATCCATCCACTTGTTTTTTTGGAGGAAAGGGGAGCAGAGAACCTCTTCTAACCACCTCTTGCCAAGCATTTCCTGTACAATGAATCCATTCCTACTTGTGCATTAAAGAATAAGCACAAAGCATTCATTTTGAATCACAAATCATCGCTTTCATAGAAAAGAAATCAAACCAATTTGCTGTGTTTTCCGCTTCAAAAGAACTGTAAAAATGTTGCATATGAAATTACTATTCATACTGGGATTAATTTTTCTTTAAGAATAAGAGTTTAAGCAAGATAAGTAAGAGCCAGCGTGATGTAGCGGTTAAAAGCGCTGGCTTCTAATCTGGAGAGCTGGGGTTGATTCCCTGCTCCTCCACATGCAGGCAGCTGGGTGACGTTGGGCTCGCTACAGCACTGATAAAGCTGTTCTGACCAAGCAGTCCTGTCAGAGCCCTCTCAGCCTCACCTACTTCATAGGGTGTCTGTTGTGGGGAGAGGAAAGGGAAGGCAAATTTGAGACTCCTTCAGGTAGAGAAAAACAGCATATAAGAACCAACTCTTCTTCTTCTTGTAAGAATTATAAATATCAAGCAGTACACAGTATTTTGGGAGAGGCTGTCAGGAGGTTTTGGCTACAGTTTCACCAGTATGCAGATGATACCAGCTTTACCTTTCTTTTCCACTCAATGAACTGGATGACAGTGAACAATTTGAAACTTAACCCTGACAAGAGTGAGATTCCCTGGATTAGTAGAAAGGCAGGACCTTCAGGTCTCTTCTGTCTTGGATGGGGTTATAATCCCGTTGAAAAGCCAGGTTTGCAGCTAGGGACTGCTACTGTACAAAGCAGTTGACTTCGAAAGCCAGGTGACTGCAGTAATCTGGTGTGCTTTTGCCAGCTTTGGCTGGTGCGTGAGCTATGCCTGTTCTTGGCTCAGTCAGATCTAGCCACAGTGACCCATGCCTTAGTTACATGTTGACTGAGCTGCAGCAATATGCTCTGCTTGGGGCCATCCTTGAAGAGGCTGCAGCTAATGCTAAATGCTCCTGCTAGACTGCTGGTCAGGGTTAGCTGTTGAGCACAAATTTTGGTTTTGTGTCTTTATGCATTTTATTAGTATTGTAAGCTACTTTGAACTCTGTAGGGAAGGAAGACAGCTAATGCATGTTTTAAATAAATAAATAATGCTGTTATTTAAGGCAGCACAAAATATAATTTTAGGAGTAATCAACGTAATGCTCCTACTGCATTTCGTTCCAATATTACAAACACAATCAATATTACAAAAACTTTCTCTAGATTTATCAGCCTTCCCCCAAATGCTACAAATCTTAAAAAGTAAGACTTTATTTTATTTTTACAACAAGAGGAATAATATATTCAGTTTTATCAACTCCGAAAACACAGTTTGACACCAATATGAGCACTCTACAAGAATGTGAAAAAAGATCTGCCATCTTGGAAGATGGCAGCTACAGGCAAAATGACTGTCTCTGTAATGGATGTAATAGTGCATTTGCTTTATCGACCTCCAAAACATATTTTGACACCAAGATGGCCATCCTATGTGAATTTTAAATACTGAAGTAACCATAGCTGCCATTTTGGAAAATGTCAACTATAAGAAAAACGTTCCTAAATTTGAATATCTACCCAGGAAAATGTTAACGCAATAATGTCTTGAAACACTATTCTTTGTTATTGTTTTTTGGTAGGGTTATATCATGGATCCAGGACTATGATGTTTCCAGACTACAGAGAGCAATTAAGCACTATAAAATTAGTTAACAGTTCAGTCAAGCTTTACCTTATTCTGGAGCAAGACAGCATTTCTATAGCCTTTGAGTACAAATGCCAAGGAAATTAAATTCCTACTTTCAGGGGCTTTTTGCACGGCTCCAAAATAGCACAATGGTTGCTAATTGAAAACGCTACTAATTTGCCTTAACGCACGACGTTGTAGACAATCTGCAACACTCCTGAAACCAATCAGCAAAAAGCGCTTCGTTGTGGCGCTTTTAGGGGAATCCCAAAAAGTGGATTCACCCTCCGGAAAGCGATACACTCCTGCAACCAATCTGCAACAGTAGCGAAAAAGACCTGTGCGTTCCCATTGTTGCGGTTTCTTCAAAGTCCCTCCTCCTGAGCCTGTCCTCCAAACGTCCGGCGAAGCGATCGCCATTTTTTTTTCCCCGAGCGAGTGGAGATCAACGCACCGGCGAGCCTCCGTTTAGCCAGTGAGGCTTCCCAGGCTGCAGTCCCTCCTCAGAGCTGTTTACAGTCACAAGAAGCCCACAGAAGCCCGTTTGCTGATGTATTTTCCCTTTATTTTTCACACTGTTTCGGCTGAATATCGCGCCCGTGAGGGGGGGGGAGGGGGGATTTTTTTTTCCACTCTGAGGCAGCGTGGCCACGATCAAATGACAGCTCAAACAGAGGCTTCCCGGCTTCAGTTCCTCCCCTTCAGTCACTAAGCACACACATTTCACACACACATTTCACACACACATTTCACACATTCCATTCAGCCGAAAATCGGGCCCGTGAGAGGGGGGGGGGGGATTTTTTTTTTCACTCTGAGGCAGCGTGTTAACGATCAACTGATCAAACGACAGCTCAAACACCCCAGGCAGCTGGATGGGTCTCTCCGTTGCAACGAATCTACCCAGATTCGTTACAATGGGTCTGTTTTTTTGTTTTTTTTTAAAAACCTTCCTTAAAGGGAAAGGGGCTGTTTGGGAGCATGCTAATGGCTGCCCATTGGCTGCTTTTCGGCCAGGGGCGGGACGAGCTTGGCAATAGCGCTTCCTTTCTAGCGATTTCTGCCGAGACCGGAAGCCTGTGGGAAACGCTAAAAAACGCAACTGATTCCACTACAAAGGCAGGTATGCATAACGACGAATTCCACTATTTTAAATGGCGATTTTTCATTCTGCAAACAATTTGCAACAAAGATCCCCGTGCAAAAAGGCCCTCATTCTTCTCTGATGTCCAAAGGAAAGAAACAAATCTGTAGTATACATATTTATAGAAATCTCTAAATCCCTATATTGAAACTATCACAACCCAAGTTTGGGTGGAGGGCTCGGAAGTTTGTCAAATTTCAGAACTAAAACTGGAACTATTCAGAATACTCTGGAAAATGTTTTCACTTGCCCTGGAAAATAAAACCAAAAAAACCTCTGTCTGTATGTACCAGAATTTTTAGGCTTCTGTGCTATATTTAAATAATTTATTTCAGTGGAATCAAGAGACATTCAGAAATAGCACATCTATTTT
The DNA here is from genome assembly GCF_049243985.1 of Paroedura picta. Taxonomy (NCBI): domain Eukaryota; kingdom Metazoa; phylum Chordata; class Lepidosauria; order Squamata; family Gekkonidae; genus Paroedura; species Paroedura picta. The sequence goes on from NC_135379.1 coordinate 38,477,606, forward strand.
AGCCATACCAGCATTCAGATTTTCCTGTTATCAGCTGGATGATGAAGGGACTTGATGGTGCTTTTGGATGTTCTGTGCTGTTCTCTACCGTTCTGCAAAGTTTGGCAGGAAAATCTGCAGAAGATAAGAGATGGAACAGACAAGTGGGATAAATTAACAGGCTGTTATTACCAAAGAAGGAAAAATTATTTGCATCAAATATTAAATAGCACTAATAAACGTCTGGCAGATGAGTTCCACAGCATATGGATAGTACTTGTAGCCACGCTCATCCAGGAAAATGAAAGCTGTAGAGTAGGTGATGGGAGATCTTTTACCAAGATGAATTAGAATTAATCACTCGATAAACAGCTGGGCAAAGTTGCATGCTTTTGAGCTGAATGACCCTGCTCAGATATATGACCTCTTCCCTTTCCTAAAGGGATTCTTCAAAGGGTGGATATGGGGGATGAGGCTCTGTGGTCACTCTCCCCATTCTTCCTTACAGTAGGGTGAGACAAATGTCAGATGATCTGGCAGTTATTAGAATGTGAGTCGAAGCCTTCTTTATTAAGTAATGTCAGGATATCCCAACCTGAATGCTCAGTTCTCCCTATGACTATTTATTTAAAACAGGTATATGTCTGCGTTTTTCAAAGGTACATCTTATCACCCAAGGTGGGTAACAATACTATAAAATAATCTGACAAAACAAACATTAAATCCACAGATTTAAAAAAATTATGCCCCCATCTACAGTGTACTCCTCTCTGAAATAACTGTTTTGCATTCTTACTGGAATGCCAGGAAAGCATGAATATCTCCATCTCTTCCCTGACTTCTTGGCAAGGGGGTGATGTGACTTGTTCGTGCTGTACATGTGAAAGTGTAAAGAATAAATGTGACAGGTATGTGCTTTCAAACAACTGCCCCCATCTAGTTCTCTGGAAACGGGCATCCCTTTCCTGCCCATTCTATTATCAAGGGCAAATCCAAGTATGTTTTTCTGTAATGTGTTTCTGTGTTTTGAGGCTAGTCAGGTGGTGATTTGAGAGGGCCTTTTCAGCCGTAACACCAAAATCATGGAACTGCCTCCCCAGGGATATTTAATTGTTCCCTTCCATCAGTATTTTCCACCAGCAGGTGACAACTTTTTTGCTTCATCTGGTGTTCCATCAATACCTCCTTCCGCCTTGTGTTTGAATGTTCTGCCTTCTGTTTTATGTGTGTATTTTAGATCCATTTAATTTTTTTTGGCCTCTGAAAATTCACTACACCATCCATGTTCTAAACTGAGAGATAGGCATCAGCCCCTTCTAAGCACTTTCAGTAATTATATGGTATGCTCGGTAATCCAATTTAAAAATAAGATATGTCGTACATACCCAAACCAATGTCCCAATAAACCCATGTTTCTATTTTCTTCCCCTTCCTGGAAAGTTAGTACCTTATTTAGTAAGTACTACCCTTCGACCAATGTCTGTCAATTTTGTTGTGTATACATAAGACAGCCTTTTTCAACCTTTGTTCATGGAGAAGCCCTTGAAATGGTTTTTCAGGCTTTGGGGATCCCCGGAAGTGATGTCATCTGGCCACGCCTCCCTGCCACACTCCCAGAAGTGACATGCCACCAAAAGTGACATCACCACCCATGTTAACAGGCAGGTTTGAGGAGGTCAGGGGTTGAGAGACAGTTTAAGGTGGAAGTAGGCATGCAGGCTCTGCCCCCTCCCAGGCACAGAAACCACGAGTGATCTCACTCATGTTTGGGAGTCCGGAGGGGGGAGCAATGGAAGTGGCCAAGTCCATTAAGGCAGGAGAAGAAAGGCCGCAGACCCCCACTGGGGTTCTTGCGGACCCCTAGGGGTGCACAGACCCCTGGTTGGGAATCTCTGGCCAAAGGCGTCACATACTTGAGTTAAAAAAAGTAGTTTCTTGTCTCTAAATCTTTGTATCTAGCTGTTACTTAGATGGATATGTTCTGAGAAATGGGAAGATTCTGATGTTGTACGACACCAAATGATTCAGCTGTTCTGCAAATGCATAGCTAAATACTTCTCTCTCTTTTCACTCACTTGAGCAGTTCCTTCTCCCCAAAATAACCCCTGAGTAAGAAAAAGCATTTATGAGAAATGTGACTAGAAAGACTAGGATAGATTATATGAACTTCTAACTGTTCTCTTGCAGGGGGCTCCCAGTGAATGTTTACGCCCGTTTGTTAATAACATACTTTTCTCCCAGTGAGGGGAGACAACAACATAATTCTCTCATTTCCCATGTTATCCTCATGAATACCATGATGTGTAAACGATTAGGCCGAGCAAAAGTAACCTGGCCCAAGGTCAACCAGTGAGTTTCATGTATTAGTGGGATTTCGAACCCAGATCTTCCAGTTCTGAAGTGGCATGGTGTGTGTGTGTGTGTGTGTGTGTAGGGGGGGGTCTAAGCTCAGCTCCTGCTCTTCTTTCCGGCCTGTATGAGGCAGAACTGCCACAGTAGTAGTAAAGGCAGCGGGAGGGAGCAAAAGGAGGTGCGGGTAATGGTGTAGGTGCGGGTAATTATGTCATTTCCAGGGGTGTGGTAGGTGTTGTGATCAGCTGGCATCATGTCCGGGTCTCCTAGAAGTCTGAAAAAATTATTTCAGGGGCTCCTCCATGGTCAGAAGGTTGAAAAGGGCTGCCTTAAACCATTAACTCTTGCTAATGAACTACTGGAAGAAATGCTAGTGCCAACATATTCTTGATATTCTGACAGCTGCTTGTTAAGGAAACAAGTCTGGTAAGTAATTGCAGATCTAAAGTACAACAGCCAGAAATTTATTAGTGCTATTAAGATGCACGCACAAGATTATCTGCCTTGAGTAACAGCGGCCTAATCATTCAGCTCTTCTTGTCGGTTACATCTTTATCCTCCACAAGTTAATCCTGCCAAATTTCTTTGCTACACTACATGTCACACAGTGTCCAAAAACCAACAATACCATTTTGCTAATCCTGTTTTATGAGCTTTTGTTGCCCTGTCTGGTCAATCCAATAGTTTTTCTAAAAAAAACACACAGGAGATTTTGCCAAGATCTCTTTCTCCTATATAGTTTCAATTAAATGGTTTAAGAGCCAAACATTGTATTTGGACATCTGCCAATGTCCTTCAGACACAGAATGTCAAGACACTTAATTAAAAAGGCCTCCAAATTCTTTCAGACACTACCCCCCCCCCATGTCATTCAGTCAGCTTGAACATATGAAGTGGAAATGTAAAAAATCAGTTCCAATCTCCCTCTTTTTTTAGTGCATTCACACAATAAAGGACTTGAGGTTGGTCAAGTCATGGCACATTCCCTACCCATTATCTTTTGAAGCAGATTAAACAAACATGTAAAGATGGTCTCATTAACAGTTCTTTTGTTGTCTTGTTTACCATTTAGTGGACTCATTAACATTAATTGTTAGACGAGGCACACATCAATGCTTTGTCAGGCCTGATCAACTGATGGCTGAGTAACACGGGAATCCGTCTTTCCAGGCAAGAGTTGTATGTTCAAACACGACAGTGAAAGATTTAAAATCTTCCGCTTCACAGCCCTGCCTGGCAATGTTTCCCAAATGAACATGGCCTCAATGCGCAACTCTTGAAAACAACAACAACTAAGGAGCAGAAGTGTTTGGAGGCCAATTCCAACGCCAGCCATCACCAAACTTGAAGCACAGAACGAAGGGATTGCTACATCTTCCATTTCCCTTCTCCAATGCAACCAGACGTACAGCACAATCCTAAAGGAGGAGGTGCAATCAGCACCGGGAGTCGACTGACCCCCCCCCCATTGCCTTAACTGGGATTTACAGTGGCATAAGGGCAGTTATGAGCCTCTTGTGGTGCAGGATGGTAAAGCAGCCGACATGCTGTCTGAAGCTCTGACCATGAGGCTGGGAGTCCAATCCCAGCAGCCGGCTCAAGCTTGACTCAGCCTTCCATCCTTCCGAGGTCGGTAAAATGAGTACCCAGTTTGCTGGGGGGTAAACGGTAATGACTGGGGAAGGCACTGGCAAACCACCCCGTATTGAGTCTGCCATGAAAACGCTGGAGGGCGTCACCCCAAGGGTCAGACATGACTCGGTGCTTGCACAGGGGATACCTTTACCTTTACCTTTAATAAACTTTAAGCTGTTTACAAATTCCAACTAAAACATGAAAACAATGACATCTAAGCTGACTCTCCACTGTGCCAGAGGGTCCTCTACGAAGGTAACATGGTCTCGCCTGGTAACAGATTTTCAGAGCAAGAAGTTATTTAACTTGATTTGGTTGAAAAAGATTTTCCCTTAAATATTCTCGAAGCGTCACACGTATTGCCGGAATATTTGCTTCAGTGAATAATTTGAAAAGGCTAAACCCAAGGCAAAGATGTCAAGTGGGTTAAAGAAGGAAGTATTAAATTCTTCCCAATTTCAGTTTTAGCAAAGTCTAACTATACTTCATGCCTCTAATATGAATAGGGATTAGGGTTGGGCACTTTGGAGTCCAAAGTGGCTGTTTCCGCCCGAAGCAGCCAGCGCTGTGGTTCAGTGCAGGGGGGAGGGGAGGCGCGGGCACTGGGACACCTGTCAGCACACATGTGCAGCCGCGAAGCTCTGGACCTGTGCGCCAGCACCTCACCTCCACCCCCCCATGCTGTGGCGCTGGCTGCTTCGGGCGGGAATGGCCACTTTGGATGCTGAAGTGCCCAACCCTGATAAAGGTAAAGGTAAAGGTATCCCCTGTGCAAGCACTGGGTCATGTCTGACCCTTGGGGTGACGCCCTCTAGCGTTTTCATGGCAGACTCAATACGGGGTGGTTTGCCAGTGCCTTCCCCAGTCATTACCATTTACCCCCCAGCAAGCTGGGTACTCATTTTACCGACCTCGGAAGGATGGAAGGCTGAGTCAACCTTGAGCCGGCTGCTGGGATTGAACTCCCAGCCTCATGGGCAAAGCTTTCAGACGGCTGCCTTACCACTCTGCGCCACAAGAGGCTCTTACAACCCTAATAGGGATAGTCATTATTTCAGATGTTTACTGTGCTCATTTCTTTCTCTGGTCGTGATTCCTTCGCTGTCCTGCAAACGCAGAAAATGTGTTATTTTAAGAAAGCTAATTCTGAAGGCACATGGCCGGCTTCTTCAGTAAAGTTTTTGCTGTAATTTGTATCGATTACCTTGCTTGGTTGCTAGGGCCCATGATGGATAACTATATTTCCTTATCTCATGCATCCTTTCTATTTCTGTGAGGAATTGTCAGTCTCTGAGCTGACTACCCCACTCTTGTCTTGTCTACTTAATATAGATTTATGCCCCTGGACACAGAGTACATCAGTTTGATGGTCTATCCATAGATCTAATAGCCAAGTGTGTGCCAATCTGTGGATCAGGACAGAAAACAGATGGTTCTGCAAAACTGGAGGATCCCCCCAGGTCTGCAGCAAAAACTGAAACCTTAAATCAATACACTGAGGAACTTTCCTCACAAAATAAAAGGCCATTGTCTGTGCAGGTCCAGAAAATGTAATCTCCTTCCTGCAGAACTGGCAGAGCATATCCAGGGGTCTGGCAATGTTGGCAGCTAAGTCTGGAAGCTGCTCCGAGCCCGGAGTGGCTTCCAGACACCGTAGCCATAGAGCTGCACCTGGATCTGCAGTGGGGGAATGGCTCTGAGCAAATACCGTAGCCAGGCCTAGAGGTGAGAGGGGAGGATAGGATTCCTCCTGTGAGTCTCGCGGGCCCCTACAAACTAAGAGCAGCCTCAGTGGCGCAAGAGGAGAACTAGGTAAAGGGGAGGGGGTAGCGAGCAAAGTGTGTGTGGGGGAAACAATGACAATAAGGGAGGGTTGTCAGGGAAGTGGAGGGGAGATTGATGGAGAAGAGATGGGAGGGGAGGAATGAGAGCCAGCAGGGCATTGTGGTTAGGGTACTGGACTAAGATCCGGGAAATCCAGATTCGAAACCCTGCTTGCTGGGTGACCTTGGGCCAGTCACATACTCTCAGTCTAACCAACCTCACAGGGTTGTTGTGTGGATAAAACAGGTGAAAGGAGAATGCCCCGAGCGACTTTGAGCCCCCGTTGGAGTGAAAGGTGGGATATAAATAAAATATATACCATATTTGCCTGCGTATAAGACGACCCCACCCAACATTTCCACTCAAAATACAGAGTTTGTTACATTACATTACAGTACTATGGGCCACTATGGGCAGCTATGTCTATCCCAGCTGAAGTGCACCCGGCGTATAGGACGACCCCCCCACTTGGAGGCATGTTTTTCAGGGGGGAAAAGTAGTCTTATACGCCAGCAATTACTGTATATGTTGACAGAAAAGCAGAGGGAGCAAAATGGAGAGGGAGGAGAATTGACAGAGAAGGGAAGGACTGCGAAACGGGAACAATTCTTAGTGAAGGGAAAGGGAAGGAAGCAAAGGCAGGGAAACGGGATGTCCCCTCCCTGCAAGTTCTTGTGAGTCTTCACTTATGCAGTACTGAAGGTCTGTATTGGTGTTTAGTTTGTATAATGGACACAATATGATGTAGTTGGACCTGGGTCAAGCAGAAATCCTCACTCAGCCCTCAGGTTCACCGAATGGCTTCCAGCCCATCCCTCCCATTAGAAGAAGAAGAAGAGTTGGTTCTTATATGCCGCTTTTCCCTACCCGAAGGAGGCTCAAAGCGGCTTACAGTCGCCTTCCCATTCCTTCCCATTAGGTACTGTCCATTAGGCCATAACTGTTTTATGGAGACTGACAGTACCCATCAGTTGTTTTCCAATACTGACTGGACAGTTGTTCCTGGCAATCTCATTAACAGAACTCTGTGGAAAGAGCCTAGTATCTTCCTCTGAATTTACAGTTTCCACTCTTAGCCAGTATGTCCTGTGACCACCGGCAGTCTTCTCCTTGATGTCAGATGGTTTTGCACATATGTGTCTAGATGTAACCAGGGATTTATGCTTTTGCCTCTTGCTTAACCTTTCATCCTCCAGCTCAAGTTAAAAAAAACAGTATGGTGAAAATAAAAATGTATTAAACCTTTCGCTAAAACTCTTGATGGCTAAATAAGGTGCTACCATTTCAATACTGTCCAGGTAGAGATGGTTGGTTCCATTGAATTTGGCATTTTTCCATGACCAAGCCTAGCCATACACTGCCCTAATAATTGGTGTCCTTATCTTTTCTAAAAAGAGAGAAACAAGGCCTGCAAGCGATGTTTCTCAGCCGCAGACTGGCCGTTTCAGGCAGCCGATCAATGGCCTTCTCTTTGAGTGCCAGAAAAGTCTGATCTAAGAAAATACACACAGCAGAATTGCAAAATGATGACCACTTCAAACCATCAACTCCTTTCCTTACAGCACCCGAGTCTAAAGGAAGATGCCCGGCATTTGCCAGCCATTCCATATTGGCTTTGCACGCATTTCACACTAATTATAATGTGGAACAATTAAGCTATTTGCTAAATTAGCAATTCTTGCCCTGTAGTTTCATGGCTGGGCAGAGGTCCACAGAGAGGGCTTTCCACGTTACCTCGGTGTGAATTTGTGCTGACGGAACAGTCCATTTGTCTTCACGTCTGTGGACAGCTATGCTTACCTAGCAGAATGTAAACATCTTTGAACTTTGCTTACTGGATAAAATGAAGCATTAGTTTCACACCGCATTTCCTCCTACAAGATCAATCATACATGTAGGCTAGACAGTGCATCCCTGTGTTTGTAACTAATCTCCCAAAGGCAGAACATGTCTCCATTGATTGGTTGTTCTATTTGTCCTCAGTCTTTGAGAGAAAAAGGAATTTTAAAAAGGCAAAAGAGATGTGGTAGCGTTGGGATAATAATCATTTGGGGATTTGTACAATACAGTGCACATGGAGAAAATCTATACCAATTGTATTTGGTCAGCTCATTCACTGATAGTTAGAATTGCTATTATGGTTCTCACAAGTAATCTGGGATTGTTACAGATGTGTGGGGAGCTCTTCGGTTTTGCCTCTGTCTCGATTTCAGCCCTGCAGAATCACACACTTTAGTTTTCAATGGAAAGCTTTCAATTTCTCCAATACAAGAGCATAAGAAGATCCCTGGTGGATCAGATATCTAGTCCGGCATACTGTTGTATACAGTGGGCCAACTACTTGCTTTGGAGGGCCAGCAAAAACAGGGCGTGCCTGCTTTACTACCACGTGCTACTATGTTTCGGAACAAGCCTTGGATTAACGTTACCATATCGCTAAGGTGTTGATAAACTCATTAGTGCAAAACTCTGAAATAGGCTGAATAGAAGCAGATTGATGCAGGGATTATAGTACAGTACAAATGTTTCAAATTTACCTGTGGGGGAAAAGGAAACAAAATCCAAAAGGACAAATAGCAGAAGATCAGATGGGGCTCCCCCCAGGAAGATAGGCTTCCACGCCGGTCCATTGGTGTGGTTAGTTGTTACATCCCCCCCTCCTAGCCACCCCTGCTGTCATGGGACTGTTAAGATAGAGCGTTACTATTTCCCATCGTACTCCAAAACTCTTACCACTACATCACTGTGCTTACAGGTAACTTGCTGGATATTATTGCAGCCAGCGGTAGTGAAGCCTTCCCAAAACCTGTCAACATGGTGAGTAGCAGCAATGCACGGCTTCTACACAAGCAGCACCGTCCACGAAGGAGTGGATGAGTGACATCTCGGCCTGACTGAAGGCCACAACCTCAAATAGTTGCAGGATTGATAATATATATTTGTTTTCCTTTGATTACAATTCATAGCATCAAAGGCTGGGGATGTTATTTCGAAGGCTGCAGCACTCTGTTTAAAAAAATTATTATATCGTTTTTTATCATTTTCCTACATGCCAACATTCAAACTACTGTAGCATATAATATACTTCTTAGCATTTTAATGAAAATGGATTTCCGGTTCAATAATACTACCCAATCACACAAGAGTATAAAACCATTATGTGTTAACAATAGATTGTAAAAAACAAATGTTCAGGGCGTTATTCATTTACATTTTGCTTTCACAAAACACCTATTCTATTTGGTGAGCTTCAAAAAAACACAACACTTTGAGTTCAAGATTTTTAAAATCACATGGTTTACCAAGCATTCTCAAGTCATAAAACACCAGCAGAGGCATATGCACATAAAAAGCAGTCCACCATACCCCCGCCATAGGCCTTCCCCCCCATACAGAATTAAAATAAAATACCCTTATTGTAAACGATATATATTAAACATACAGAATTTCTGCCACATTTGTTGGGAGAAAATATTTGCACCTCTCCAATAATGAGTTGGCTGGTGTCTTTGAAAAAACCCTGGCCAATTGGCAAGATTGCCTGCTCATTGTTTAGAGGAATTACTCACTAAATCAAGGGATAAATCACTGGGCTGAATCTTTCTGCATCTATTAATCAGCTCCCCATCCAGCAGCCTTGCAGCCACGTACAACGGTGGCGCTCCCCCTGGACTGTTGAGGCAGGGACATAAACTGAAATGACAGACTGCTCTTGAATATCATTAGGGAGCCTGGTTTCGGGCTCTTCTTTCTCTCACTGGCTCGAAGAGATGGGTCACTTTGAGCTAATAAATACCCTTTCATCTAACCCATATATCCAGAGGGGGCACCTTTTCAGTGGCTTTGTGCTGCTTTTATGAAGTTTGTTAGGTTTCTGCATTCCTGCAGAAGTCTATTAGCTGTCTGTCACACTTTGGTCTCTGTACAACGTGATAGGAGAGGCACCCCCACACACAAAAACCATTTATAGAATGACTGACACACTGGTGGGGAACAACAAAACAGGAAACAGCTTGAGCATAGCAGGAAATTGGACCGTAAGCCTCAAACAACAGCCACCTTTCCACAGGTGGACCGATGGAGAGAAATTAGCGGAATAATAATTTTTTCAGAATTGCTAAATTGTCACAGCCATCCAGTAGTGCTTGCTTTCCCAAGGTTCAGTCAGCTCTTGAAGGCAATTGCCTATAAAGTATTTACCCTGTTTTATTTATTTACTATTTACCGCTTTTCTCCCCAAAAAGGACACTCCCCCCCTTCATTTTGCCCTCACAATAACCCTGTAAAAATAGAGTCCACCTTTAAGACCAACAAAGATTTATTCAAGGCGTGAGCTTGCACTCAAGTGCATGTTGGTCTTGAAGGTGCTATTGGACTCCACGTCTGGAATAAGGTGGAATAAGGGAGACTGCGCTTCAATGGCTGGTCTCCTTCCTCCAGAACCGGACGCAGAGGGTTGCGATGGGGGAGAGTATGTCGAGCCCTTGTGAGCTCCCTTGTGGGGTTCCGCAGGGGGCGATACTCTCTCCCACACTTTTTAACATCTATATGCGCCCTCTAGCCCAGCTGGTCCGGGGCTATGGGCTGGGTTGCCACCAATATGTGGATGACACCCAGCTCTACTTCCTAATGGACGGCCGGCCGGACTCCACCCCGGATACATTTGCCAGCTGTTTGGAAGCGGTAGCTGGATGGCTCAGGCAGAGTCGCCTGAAACTCAACCCCTCCAAGACGGAGGTCCTGTGGCTGGGCAGGACCAGGAAGCGCGCCTCCCATGCCTGAACGGGGTGCAATTAACACCTGCACCAGTTGCCAGGAATTTGGGAGTGACATTTGATGCCTCCCTCTCTATGGAGGCTCAGGTCACCAATGTAGCTCGGACGGCATTTTTCCATCTTCGCCAAGCCCGGCTACTAGCGCCCTACCTGTCCTCGGAACACCTGGCCACAGTGATCCATGCAACGGTCACTTCCAGATTAGACTTCTGTAACTCGCTCTACGCGGGCCTTCCCTTGTCTTTGACTCAGAAGTTACAGCTGGTCCAAAATGCGGCTGCCAGGGTCCTCACTAGAACACCTTTGAGGGCCCACATTCAGCCGGTGCTTCGTCATCTGCACTGGTTACCAGTTTGTTTCCGAATCAGATTCAAGGTATTGGTATTGACCTTTAAGGCTATACGCGGCCTGGGTCCCGTCTACCTGCAGGACCGCTTGGTTGCTTATGCCCCCCGCAGGGCACTCCGCTCTGCGGGTATGAATTTACTGGTTGTCCCGGGCCCACGGGATGTTCGCCTGGCCTCGACCCGGGCCAGGGCCTTTTCAGTCCTGGCCCCAACCTGGTGGAACGAGCTCCCAGAAGAGCTAAGGGCCCTGCAGGATCTACCAGCTTTCCGCAGGGCCTGTAAGACGGAGCTCTTCCGCCAGGCATATGGTTGAGGCCAGGGCAGCTCTCCCACTAATCCATCAGAGGATCCCCTCCAATATTGAGATCTCTAACACCGAGATCATGGTTAGATGTATTGTATTGGTGCCACCCTCTTCTGAACATTATTCTCTCCACCAGGCTGAACTAAGATCAGAATTGTGACCACCGCCGCTATATGTTATGTGATATGTGATATGTAACTTTTAATTGGGGTTTTAATGGGGATTTTATTGTGTTTAACTATTTATGTTGTAAACCGCCCTGAGACCTATTGGGAGAAGGGCGGTCTAAAAATTAAATAATAATAATAATAATAGTAGTAGAGGAAACCCTGAAATAAATTTTCAGGCTTCAAGGAGCCCTGTAGGTGATGTCGGCTGGTGACAGTGATGTCAAAGTTCACACTGTAATTATGAGAGAAGGGAGGGAAATCTCGCTGGAAGCAATATGGTTGCAACTGAATAATATCTGGATTATCTTCTTCTTCCAGGTGCATAAAGAGAATCAGTTTGGCGTCATGGTTAAGAGCAGCAGTCTTTAATCTGGAGAACTGGGTTTGATTCCCTACTTCTCCACGTGCAGCCAGCAGAGAGACTTTGGGCCAGTCACAGTTCCTTCAGATTTCTCTCAGCCTCACAGGCTGCCTGTAGATGGGGAGAGGAAGGGTAGGCAATGGTGAGCTGCTTTGAGACTCCTTCAGGTAGTAAAAAGCGGGTTACAAAAAACAACATCGTTCTTCTTCTAAATCCCAGGCATGGCTACAGGTCGAGCCAAGGGCTCTTGTTTATTATTTTATTTCTTAGATTTATATACCACCCTCCCTTGAGGCTCAGGACGGTTTCCATAGAACATGTGAGTAGACAATGACTTGGGTCCTATTACACAGCCTCATCTTTCAGAATCAGTCAGGGATGTCTATTTATTCTGTTTCATTGTATTAATTACTTTGCATTTGGTATCTCTCTGTGAGCTACTATGGCTCCCTTTGGGGAGAAAAGTGGCATACAAATACAATAAATAGGCTAACGTGGACTAGGAAATTGCATTCAGGAGGGGAAAAAAACAAGCAGGGAATCTTGGATTTCTGTAATAAACCTCATCATCTATGTTTATGCTATCGCAGTGCAAAGTCAAGGAATCAACCCATTGCAGGGATAATGCTGTAATATTTTTGTTTGGCCAACAAAAGAACTGACCATGCAAATCATTTAGAGATTTTCTTCAGAAGCTGAAAACTTGACCCAAGCCCCAAGCTGTCGCTGGAATGTTATGAGCAAAACACTGGTGGCTTTTAAACACCTTCAGAAGGCCAAAGTCACCCAGCCTCCAGGAGACGAGGCTTGCAAAGAGCCGTTTTAATGCTTTCAATATAATTAACAATAAAAGTGTTGTTCTATCTGCTGCCTCCAGCTTTGGCGGTGGTTCATTTTCCATGGCGTTTACCATTAGCAGTGAGGTGTTCACCCCAGGGAAGATAAATGTTCTATGGGAAGACACAAACAACAAAATACTGGCCGGATTCTTTTAGTCTTCAGTGTGCAATGTTCTTTCCTTCCTCACCGTCAGAAGAGGGAGATATACGGACAGACTTTCAATGCATTTCAGCAAAAATAATGGGAATTCTTAGCAGTTAATGTGTCTGGGCACTTGGCTCGACACAAAGGCTAAATGTACAGATTTTGAATTTGCAGGGATGAGATAGAGGGAGCATGAATGTGCACACATGGCCCTCTTTAGTGGTGATGGCAGTGCCCTGGGCAAATGATAGCTTGGATCCTACAGAAAATTTTTGCTGGGGAAAGGCATGTTTTTTCACTGTAGCAGGATTTTTTCCCCCTGACTGCTGCAGGTCTTGGGGGGCAGGGGTCAGAGGTCTGCAGGAGGAAGGGGTGGGGCAAATCAGGGGAAATCACTTCCCTTCCCTCAGCAGAAATGTTCTGCTGGATCCAATCCAATAGTGACATTTTTCTTTTAATGAGATTTTGTTATTGTTTTATCGGTCACTCTCTCCAAGGAGCTCAGGACAAGGGGAATGGGTTTCCTATCATTTTGTCCCCGCAACAAGCCCATGAAAGCAATTCCACTGGGAGAGGGAGGCTGGTCCACAGGAAGACTCATGGCTGTTCACTAAGTCCAATCTAACATACCGTATTATGAGGTGAGCTGCTTTTATTAACAGTGACCACACTCCAACCAAGGTGTGTGGGGTAGACAGAGAAGAAGGATGTATGTTGCTATGTACCACCTTGGGTGCAATCAGCAGAGAGGCTACTTTACATAAATCTTTTTAATAACAACAAGCTCTGCTGGAGAAAGGAGTCACGTTTTCAAGTGAAAAGCCGTTTCAACCGTGGAACTGGCTGTGCAGCAAACTCAGATGGGAAAACAACTCCAGTCTGTTTTCTCCTTTTCACATATATTGCTTCACTGCACCATTGTCTATAAAAATTAAAAAGGGCATCTCTGCCTCATGACAAGAGCATCAACAGAGATACCTCAGACCCGCCTTTGAATCAGCTGTTATCGGATGGGATCTGCTTTGGGGAGGCGTGTCTGTGGATCCCGAACCGTCTCCATGATGTAAGATATATGCTTCCACTGAAAAGCCAAGTCACAAAAGCAAGCTGGGGAAAGAACGGGTGCTCAGTTAATAGATGCGCATAATTGCTAGGTTACAATATTCCTTGATGGGGAATTTTGACAGTCAGTTCTCAACGGCATCATCACAAAGACGCCCAGCGGGCTCAGCGCTTGTATGAATTTCATCGGACTTCTCTGCATTTATCGGCTATAATTTTAAAAGTTCCCAAATATTTCAAGATCTCAAGCGTGCATTTCATTGTTTCACTGTGTCAAAGGGAAGTGCATAGGCAAAAGAGCAAGTGTTGATATTTCCCCTTTGTTTCAGCTATCTGCTCTCAGACTAATGGAGAATAAATGGCAAGGGAGCTAAACAGAACAGGGTAAAGGAGCATGCTACAGTCTGGGGCGTGGGGGAGGGAGGGAGAGCTGTAATTACCTTCATGTGTACAGGAAGGTATTAGAGAAATGAAAGGGAGATTGGCATGCTAAAAGCTAATTTACGCTCCACCCAATGAGGCAAAGAGAAGCAAAGATGCTACAAGAAACCAGCTGGCACGGACAGCATTCTGAAGACAGGGACGTATTCCAAAGGGCACATTGTGCTCTACAGCCACACGGTTAATTTTATTCTTCGTCCTATTTGAGTCCCTTCTGTTTGCATTAGGCCGCCCATCCATCCTTAATTTGCCCAAGTGAATGCAAATCAGATCTCCCCTCCCCAACTTTTCAATATACATACAGGTAAACTCTACTGCAGTACAGAAGTGGTGGGGACTGGGACGGACATCTGAGAGTGACATGCTTTGAGATGTACAGATTTGTAAATGTCTAAAGGATTGTAAATGTCTAGGATTGCTTTCTGAATTATACAATTTGCATCTGTGCTGCAAATCTCTCTACGAGCATCAGTAACTCTTTTCTCCTCTGTGAGAGGCTACAGACAGTAAGTGGTTATTTGGATCATTCTGAACTGGAAAATAGAGTCTTCACTGGAATGCATATGTGGGGGGGGGGGGAGATAGCTAACCACAGTCTTTAGGTTGGCTCAAATGTGCTGATGGTTTTCTACATTCACATGGACCTGCATACCCTGAAGCTGCCTTATACCGTCAAGCCACTGGTCTGTCAGGGTTCGTATTTGTCTACTCTGGTGGACAGTTTTCTCTCCAGGGTCTACAGGTCTTTCATGTCACCTTAAACTACCTGATCCTCTTGATTAGAAATGGTGGGAATTGAACCTGGGACTTTTTACGTGGAAAACAAAATGCTCTATTGCTGAGGCCAGGCCAAATTCAGACCTTTCACCCCAACAGTGCTTATGAACCACCAGTATGGGTCACTTTATAGCGGTGTACAAATGAAGCCTTAATTCATCCATAGATTCTGAAATCCCAGGAACATGTAAAATAGGAATAATGAAAGCAAAAGCAGAAGCCATATAACACCTTTCATTAGGACCAACCCAAATGTGTGTGTGTGTTTTAAAGAGGCAGGGATATGTGGGGGAAATATGATTTTGTAGATTGACCAAAAGGAAAAAAAATGACCTGTTGAAGACTGGACTTCTGAAAACAGTTAAGAATCAATAAAAGAGGGAAAGTGAACCTGTTCACAACTCCAGCACTCCTAAAAAGTTGAAGAGGTGAGGTTAAGATTTCTAAACAGTTCCCCTTTCCTCCCACAATTCTTTGAAGGGCCTAGTTGATGAATATTGCATTCTTAAAATTATTCTGGCCCGTTTTGGGTAATTACAGATACACAGAATGTTTTCCAACATTAAAAATTAACTAATTTAGCAAATCTTAATCACAGAAACATTCAAGACTAGCCTACAGCGTTTTCAGCACACAATTAGCTTGATTTTCTAAACTCTCCTCTGGCTTGTTAACAAAAAAGAGCAATGAGGACATAACTATGCAAAACACAAATACATGGCAGGGCTGCAACTTTGCGATAGGCTTAATAAAGTAAACCTTCCAATAAGGTAGGGATGTTCTATATTCAGAACAGGTAACAGGTTAAATGAAATCCAACAACCAAAGTTCTGTATTAATAGCTAGCAAAGGTAATAAGGAAAATAAAGTCATTTCTGTTTTGGGAGAAAAGACGGGCAAAAAATGGGAATTAACTTGCTCTACAATTAATTTCTTAAATTAACCATAGTCAATTTCCTCATCTGGCCATTGACAACATACTTTTAACTGATCCAAGTAGGAATATGTCCATTCTGTTCCACCCCCTGAGAAGGCAGTTCCATTTGCTTCTAAGTTTTTATGGGATTTTAGCGATGTTTTATTGTATGTTTTATGGGATGTAATCCATCACGAGCTAGCTATGCTGGGAGTGGTGGTATAAAAATGCAATAAATAAATAAACAAATAAATAAACAGATAAATAAACAGATAAAGTCATGCATTGCTATCTAAATCTCCTAGGAAGATTCAAAGAAAATCCATGCATATTCAGGCAGGTATGTAAAGTTGTCCAACGTCAGACTTGTTGAATGTCAGGCATGTCATGAGCAGCGCCAGTGTTAGCTCCAGGTAAAATGGTGACGGCAAATCAAACTGGAGGCAGGAAACCCAGGACATTTTGAGTAAGCGCGATCATTCTGCTCAGTGGGAATGGGACTGAGGCCTATACCGCCATGCAGAGTATGTATTATCTTGCTCTCACTGTGTTTTATTTATATAATGCCATTTTTTGCATTGCTTAACATGTCACGTTTAACTTCGGTTTTTATTCAGATTTCTGTAATCCTCGTCATGTTAAATTGCTTATTAGATGTCTCATCCTACTGAATGCATTGGCTTACCTTGCGTAATGTGCCTTGTGTCTCAGTGATAAAGACAAAAGGCAGACTATAAATAACATAAATAATAATGGATAATAAATAAATGTAAGTCTCCCCTTCCCTGCCATCTTCTGCGAAACAAAAAGACCCAAACAAACAAGGAAAAAGACCCATAAAACTACTAATGAGCAAAGCATCTAAAGCAGCCTTTCTCGACTTTTTTACTGTTGAGGAACCCCTGAAATATTCTTCAGGCTTCAAGAACCCCCAGAAATGGTGCGATCATGCAGAATATAGTTAGGAAGCAGAGCTGTGGACATGCCCACCCAGGGGTCCGCCCCTTCCTACCCCCTCCAGGCCCATCACTGGCCATTTTGGAGGGAGGGGTGGGGCAACATGACCATATATGGTCATAAAGGTAAAGGCATCCCCTGTGCAAGCACTGGGTCATGTCTGACCCTTGGGGTGATGCTCTCCAGCGTTTTCTTGGCAGACTCAATATGGGGTGGTTTGCCAGTGCCTTCCCCAGTCATTTACCCCCCAGCAAGCTGGGTACTCGTTTTACTGGCCTTGGAAGGATGGAAGGCTGAGTCAACCTTGAATATATGGTCATATCACCTGATAAATGCTTAACAAATATAAAAATTATATACAAAATACACACTACCATTCATTCAGGAAACCCTTCCAGGGCTGTTAAGAAACCCCAGGGTTTCATAAAACCCTGGTTGAGAAAGCCTGAATTAAAGTAAAGAGCTATAAATAACTATTGTGATTTTAATAACTCTCCAGCATTAAAACTCCATCTGGAATAAAATTGGCTCTCTAATTTGTCTTCATGACACTGTTCAGCCTTCCGTGTAGCCACCCAACCGGTCATTAATTGAAGATACGGAATTTCATTTCAGAAGGAATCTTCTGCACTCTCTTCCTTTTCCTGCAGCGCAGCTCACTTTTGCTATCAATCCCTTGCTGTTTGATGGTGTAGTCAAACTGTGGTCCTCCAGATGTCCATGGACTACAATTCCCATGAGCCCCTGCCAGCATTGGCTGGCAGGGGCTCATGGGAATTGTAGTCCACTGACATCTGGAGGGCCGCAGTTTGAATACCCCTGGTGTAAAGTCACAACAAAATAAACCATTTGCCTCTCCCTTAGGAAAATGTGAGGAGGCCAATGTATTTTTAAAAATAATTAGCTGGATCACAAGAACATTTCCTGTAGTATCACGTGCCCAAGGCACTCTGGGCTTGTGCGTTATAAAAGGGACACAGAAGAAAAAGTTGAACCATACAACTGATTGTACAATATCAAAAATCATACATTACTGGGCAAATCGGGCAGAGAATATTTCTCCCCAACATCCTCTTAATTATAATTTTCAAGGCATTCTCTATAAAATATCATAATCCTGACTTCAAACATTTTATATTGTATTTTGCAGCCAGCTCATTAAATTTTGTTACAGCTACACATTCCATGTTACACTAGAACTGTGTTTCTTGAAACACACCTCACTGGTCTGAGTGCACAAAATTGGTCTTCATCACCAGATTGCACTGGCTTTCCAAATAAACCTTGCAACGTATAGCCCTATGCCAGTGCACCCTCTGGGTGTACTACAGATGAAGGCATCTGGAATTCTGTTCTCCTACTCCTTTCAGCCCTGTATACACCTATGCACATGCACCCGCCCCCCGCCCGCCATGCAACTCAGGGGACTTTTACAGCACAGAATGAAGGCTGGTTGTTTTAACGGGCAAAAGGCATCTCCCCCATGAGGGCACGTCCAATCCTTTGGGAGCACCTAAGCTAGTTCTTTAGATTAGAGACCAGTAGCTCCTTTAAGACCAACAAAGATTTATTCAGGGCGTGAGCTTTCGAGTGCAAGCACACGAAGAGTGCTTGATACCCATTTGTATCTATAGTTCTTTAGATCTTAGCCATTAAACCAGTTCCATTACTTCAGCTGTCTTAATTTGTGCTTTTTTCTAAAAGCAGCAGCTTTGCACATGGATGAGTGCCTGATGGTGTCTGTCGTTCACTAATTTGTGGAGCCAGGCCCATCTTAAGAACACCAGCCACAGAAGTCCATAACAAAATAAAACCCAAGCCAGTGAATTTCAGCTGCAGCAATGCCCTCCAATCTCCACGTCTTAGAGGGGCCCCTTTTCGTCTCAATGGAGCTGGCTGATCTGATTCACAGAGCTGCAAGGTTCATTTAAATGAATGGAGCAGACCTTGTCAGTACGTGAGCTCCGGAACTCACAAGAAAAGCACGGGATCGCAGGGGTAGGGTATGCTTTGTGTGACAAAGCAGAGCATCTCCGCTCCGAAGACATCATATCGGCTAATTGCAGCAACGTCTTCATTTCCTTGCCACTTCGGCTCCACGCTGACATTGTCATCTGTGTCGATGTCAGCAAATTTTCTGCTCTGACACTTCCTTTCCAGTGGAAGAACAGATGCGTGATCAGATGGCATCGAGTGGTGCTTTACCTCTTCACAGCGCTATTGACTCATCACGGAGAACAGGGTTCATTAAAAGCCATTGTCTTGCGCCTTCCTCTAACCACAGGGAGACCGGCACGCATGGGTTTATCACTTGAAACACAAGAATTCCAAACAGCACGCACACAGATGTGCTTTTGAAGTTGCATTGCCTAGATGTTGGGGAACGAAACCACAAACGAGGGAACAAAGTCACCCAACCTGCGTGCCCAAGTTAGGAACCTAAAAGCTTGAGCAGCAGCAGAATAGGTATAAGTATTTAAAAAATTACAATGCAAATATTTATTACAATCCATGTGCACATATAAAACTTAAAAACATCAATGTGTATCACACGCTATTGCACAAATCCAAAACATTTTGACACATGGATAAATGACTAAATAAGAGCTCCCACGCTAATGAAAAATATCCAAATATATTTCTTAGAGCCTCCCAATTAAAATGGACACATGAGAATACACTTGGGCACAGAGAGGGCATCTACAAGGATGGCATTTTGAAGAATAAATATTTTAATTGGAGGGCCAAGAGATATATTTGGATACTTTTCATTGGTGTGGGAGCCAATAGTGTGGGACTAATGTTTACCACCTTATAGTCCCTATTACATCACATGAGTGCACTTAAAATATTAGACCACTGAAGAAGACCCCAAGGGGGGACGGGGTGAAACACATTTGGTTATTTGGTCATTTATCCATGTGTCAAAAGGTTTTGGATTTGTGCAACAGAGCAACATATACATTGATGTTTTTAAGTTTTATATGTGCACATGTTTTGTAATAAATATTTGCATTTTAATTTTTTTATAGTTCTACCTATTCTGCTGCTGCTCAACCTTTAGGCTCCTGAACGGGTGTTGTAGAAGCCAATGTGGGGAAGAAGAACAGCCTGCTGTGACACATGGACTACTGCAAATCAAATTCTACCGGTGTTAGAATAATGCTAGTTGCCCCCATTAGGGCAACCTCCTGCATGGGAATGAGAGGAGCCTCGGTACTGGAGCTTGTCTCAGCTGGCTGCCTCGTGGCAGGTTCTGCCGTGAGTGCCAACAGTGCTGAAAGGAATGGCACAAGGCTTTCAGCGGGTAAAGAAAGCGATCAGCAGCGGAATAGGCAACAGGAGGTTTAGGAGAGAAACCCTGCTGAATGTTGGCTCCACTGCTATATAAACAGCGTTTTGGCACAAGTTACTAGGGCTGCTCAGCTGCAGAGAACCTCCTTTGCAAATCTGTGCAGGAATTTTGTGTTGCTACTGGACAGAGGATTGGATCCAGCCACTCTTTTCACACAATCTCAGACTAAATCCTCTCCTTACTGGGGCTCCTGTCTGATGTGACATCTCTCCACGTAGGCCCCATGATGCTCAGAACAGCTTCCTTGGTGGTCCCTTTTTTCACCAGAGGAAAAGTGCAGGGGTGCCATTCCAGAGGTTCCAAATTCAGCTGCAGTGTCAATTAGTTTTAAAAAATGAATGCAAAAAAAAAAAAAAAGCATATTAAAAACCAAAGTATAAAATCGTATTGGGGAAGTACCTGACAACGGCAACCATATAATTCGTGACGTTGTATTAACCCCCCTTCCTAGGTTACACAAAAAATGCGGGGCCAAAAATAATCTCGCATTAATATAGTTTAAATCAGTTCAATACAAAACCATCAATGACCAGTGTGTGCATTCCTCCTTTGTTTGGACACACTTGCTCTATTGATTGCCAGGCAATATCACAAAGCCCCAGAACAGCTTCTGCTGTGTTTATCTTGGTTGCAATGGCCCAAGCTAATTACAACTGTGTTTCAATGGAATTTCTTTCTCTTGGATTTGGTACAATCCTTCCGGCGTTGGATGAAGATGTTTTGTCCTTCCTCCCTAGCATCACATTCAATCATATACTTCGTCAGACAACAATAAAAGCTTCATTTATAATTTGAATTCTTGGGGTGGGGAACTGATCTGACTCTTCTTAGTGGCAGCAGTATATTATTCAAATGGACTAGAATATTTTGTGTATGGTTACATATTTGCTTTCTGACCATGCAGCTTAGGCGGTGGGAAGGAGAACGAGAAGCCTGGTGCATGCGGAAGGCGCACTGCATCGCATTATGTTTGGCACAATGGAGCGCCTCGCCACCCACCTCGTCAAGGAAACCCAGTTAACAGCCGCGGAGAAGCGCTCTCTCAACATCTTTGGAAGTGCAACTTTTATAGCTATCACCGTTTATGTTTCTCAAGGCAGTCTGGGGTAAGAATTGTTGGGGCGGTGTCTCACTGACAGACCATCTGGTTTGCATGCTGAGAATTTCAGGCTCAATCTCTGGCACTCCCAGTTAAAAGGATCTGGTAGGAGATGAGGTGACAGAGCTCTATCAGAGAGCTTGATGCACCAGTGGTCCACCTCTCAATGAGGTGGCTTCTTGTAACTCAGGGTTAGTCAAACTGCAGCCCTCCAGATGTCCATGGGCTACAATTCCCATGAGTCCCTGCCAGCGAATGCTGGCAGGGGCTCATGGGAATTGTAGCCCATGGACATTTGGAGGGCCGCAGTTTGACTAACCCTGATGTAACTGAAGACTGGAATTATAGCTCATCTCCCGGCGACAGAAATTATTTCCCCTGGAGAAAAGGGCTGCTTTGGAGGGTGGACTCCACAGCATTATGCTCCACTGAGTCCCTCCCTGTTCCAAATCCCACCCACTCCCGGCACTACCCCCAAAAGTCTCCGAGTATTTCCTCACCCAGAGCTGGCAACCCTAATCAGGGGCTCCTACCAGGAGAGGTGGCCCTTCAGATACAGCTACTCTGGCAGCTGAAACAACTCCTTCCTGAGCTCAATTTCTTCTCCATTCATGCCCTTTATTCCTTTAATGTTTAGACCTCCTCCCCCCACACTCAGGGGTGTCCTTGAGCCGGCAGAACAGAACCCAAGCCTATATACGCCCCTGCGTGTATATTTAGTCCCAGCACAAACCAACAGGCCTGGCCTGTGTGATACATTTGATGAAGCTACACAATTAAAAATAACATTCAGCACCCCTGCCCCCCCCCACTCCAGCTTCTACTGCTGCAGCTTAGAATATTTTTGCTTGGCAGTGGGCATGTATATTTTCTATTTTTATTTCCTTTATTTCAATAGAGTTAGGTTACTAAGCAACAGAAGCCATTCTGCGCTATTGGTTAATAGCTATACTGTATTTCACATAATCAGTTTGTATATTTGGGCAAATTGTCCAAGGAGAAAAGAAAGACAGCACAGACTGCTGCCTTTTGGACACCAATTGCTTCTGAACTGTGTAACCAGCTGTCCCTACTTAGGCGCAGAAAGCACTCGGGTACCATTCAGCTTGCAATTTCGAGAGGCTGCCTTCCCCATGAAAGGAAAATGACAGTTTCCCCAAAACAGTTCCCTCCATAAAAAGCGGCTTGATCACTTAAAATTTCTAAAGATATACCATTCAGAAAAACACACAGCAACAATCATGCAATCACAGCGGGACGGGGGCTTGGAGGGGGGGGGGGAGCTGATGGAAAAAAACTGCTTTGAGCTTATGAGAAAAGTCGGGCTGAATGAAAGAAGACCTAAGAACGAAGAGGAGCAAAGCAGCAGGCAGGAGTGATGCTTGTACTGAGAAAACACTGAGAAGACCCTCTTCCATAATCAGGCGCTGTTCAAGAGGATGCTTCTTCTTAGCTGTTGTTTGCAAAACAAAACAAAACAAACCCAAACCCTTTTAAATTTCAAAACTGCCCAGCCAGCCTGATGGTTTGTTTTGTGATTGCTTCTAACGGCTTTGGGTTGTAAGCAATAAATGCCATTGTGTGTGTGTGTGTGTGTTCCCTTCCATGTGTCCATCACAATGCAGCTCACCCCAGAAGCAGCAGCAGGATTTTACTACTGTTTAATGAAGTGGTTTTGTGGATCAGTGGAAGAGCATCTTCTCCTTTGCATGCAGGAGGTCCCAGGTTCGATCTTCTGCATCTCCAGGACCAGGTAGTCGGTGACATGAAAGACCCCTGCCTGAGATGCTGGAGAGTCACAATAGCAACCTCAACAGACCAATAACTTTGTATAAGGCAGATTCCTGTGTGTCCCATAGAATGCTTGAGAGACATAGCAGACAGCTCTAAGTGTGACATAGCCACTTCACAGCATGTTAGATGGGCAAAGCAGGTGGAGAGGCACAGACAGAGAAGGTTTGGTACACTACCTGCCCTCCCCTCCCACCCCGTGGAAGATAAGACACTATTTCGTTGCTATTAGCTGAAAGGCAGGATGTGAGTTTGTGTGTGTGTGTGTGTGTGTGTGTGTGTGTGTGGGCGGGGAGATGTTCAGGATTTTACCCTTCCTTCCCGCAATAGGCAGCCCACCCACCTTACAGACATAACACGGAGGATATTTATATTGCATATCCTAAAGTTTAGACATGATGCGTCTCCCATCCCTGTATGGTAAAACACATTCACTCTCACACTCCCCAAACCAGATGAGATGCAACAAACAACAGAGACGAAAGGATCAGATGATCGATGAGAACTACTGATCCAGGGCCTAAGATCTCTCTACATCTGTAATTTCATGTCAAAGCATTAAGTGGATGACCCCTTTTCTTGACATGGATTCCCTAATCTTCCCGCCTGCTAGGGGGGAAGACAGGCCATTGTCCCTGTTTGTGGGTGGGAGTAGGGTTTCCTTTTTTAAAAATATGACTGAAATCCATAGGCCAGTGGGAAGAAATCGTACGCTTACATTTTTTCTGGTGCTTGAGGCAGAGTCTGCTATGGGAAGTCACCTGGACTGGGAGAAAAGTTTGAAAGGAATGGAGTGCGGGATGATAAGGTGTGCGTGGCAGCGGGGTGTTCAACTGCCCTTGCTGGCATATTGCATTTTTAAAGGAGAAAAACTCACTCCATTTTTGAAGTTGCTGGAAAAGGAGCTAGCTGCCTCCTCAGCTAATTCAGTGCCCCTTTGGATCCAGGAACAGGTTTTTTTGCCTAAAATTTAAAGGGAGGCTCACTTAGCAAAGGACTTTCTAATGTCATCAAGTTAGGGTGTCAGGAAAGGAAAAGCCAGAACTGTCTTTCCTGTGGAAAAGTCTATCAGACTTATTTCCTAATAGAGCTAGCCTTAAAACAAGCCCACCCCCAAACAAACTCTGCTTTTTAAAATGATATATGACTCCTCTCTGACTCGACCTTTCTTTTGCATCTAGCGATCATGCAGTGCTGCTAGTACATTGGAAATAAATATGCATTCAGAATTGCAGGGTTTAATCACACCCAATTAGACAGAATGACTCTTCACTTTTTCCCCATTTTACCCAAAGCCAAGCGTATCTGTTCTTTTAACTTCCCTGCCTTCTGCGAACGTCTTCGTCCCCCAGCTCTCTGTTCAATCATGTTCACTTTCAATCACTCATCCAAAAAAAAGAAAACAATCGTATCCTGTGATTTCAAACTTTGAGCAGCTTGTGGTTCTTCCATGAGGAGGACAGCTTAATTTTAAAGCCTATTAATTAGATACCCATGGAAATGAGCAGCAATGTTTTCACTCAAAGCTAAGGTGACAAGACACCATTGATCAGGGGGGTTCCTGATTAAAATTTTGGTCTGTATGGAGCAACAAAAAGTTTCATAGAATGCATAGAACACAAAAATAGTATTGTAATATATATATATTTAATTTCAACATAAGTACAATTTGCCAGGCGCCCCCAGATGTCCCTCCAAAAGTGGGACAATCTGGTCACCTTACTCAAAGCAAATATTGTAAAGTAAATGGATTCGATCCAACATCTCCCTTTGGTAAAGTGAGGAGTCTTCCATCAATGGAGCATGCCTCTTCAGTTAATGGAATCACTGCATCCAACCCAGTTATTTTGGTTATATTTGCAAATAAAGTCCCCAGCTTTTCCCAGAAAGGACTGTTAATACTGTAGAAAGCAATACAACAGGGGATGATTCTGTTCCAACTGGGTGGCTCTCTTTTAAGTTTTTCCTTTCTGTAATTAATGGGCTAGATTTCAAGCAAAGTTAAACATTTCTTTTTTAATAAATCAGTATTTTTTCCTGTAAATGTATACCTGTTTGGAAATTGAATTCAGTTCCTGTATACCAAGGCAGCTTGAAAAAACATCTGGAGTCCTTTACTTTAAGAATAGCCTCTGTCTAAAGAGATATGGTTTAGTTCCCAGAAGGAATGAATTGGCATGACTCTAGAAGCTTCTGGGGGTGGTAAACAGTAAAGCATTCTTATTTATAGTATGTGCGTTCAGAGAAGTCTGAAGAGATTCATTCATTCATTTGTTCGTTCATTACAAATGTATACTGCCCTCCCCTGAGGCTCAGGGGAACTCAACACAAACCAGTCTTTCATATTTAAAAGAATAACGGCAACAGTAATGATAATGATCATTTTATTTATTTATATTTATATACCGCTGCTCTCCAAAGTCTCACGGTGGCTTACAGAAATTCATAAAAACAATAAAATCCCATAAAAACCCATTAAAACATAATTAAAACACAATATCGCGATGGCGGATAATAACCCACTCCCCTCCCCCAGTCCAGTAAGGTCTATTACTCTCTATCTGGGAGCGACGGACTTAGTTGGTTTCGGCTAGAGATCCACAGCTGACAGCGCCAGGAGTCGCCCTGGCCTCAAACCATATGCCTCGCGGAAGAGCTCTGTCTTGCAGGCCCTGCGGAAAACTGACAAATCCCGCAGGGCCCGCAGCTCTTCTGGGAGCTCATTCCACCAGGTTGGGGCCAGGGACAAGAGAATAATAATAAGAAGAAGAGTTGGTTCTTATATGCCGCTTTTCCCTACCCGAAGGAGGCTCAAAGCGGCTTACAGTCGCCTTCCCATTCCTCTCCCCACAACAGACACCCTGTGGGGTGGGTGAGGCTGAGAGAGCCCTGATATCACTGCTCGGTCAGAACAGCTTTATTAGTGCCGTGAAGAGTCCAAGGTCACACAGCTGGTTGCATGTGGGGGAGCGCAGAATTGAACCCGGCATGCCAGATTAGAAGTCAGCACTCCTAACCACTACACCAAACTGGCTCTCTAACAATCCGACAGAACAACAATCAAGTCAGGTGCATGGATTCCTGGGAGGGAGGTTCAGGGGCCCAGTGGGTGTTGCTAGTTCCAGTCAACTTCAACCAAACGCCTGGCGGAGGAGCTCCCTTTTGCAGGACATGTGGAACTGTTTGGGTTCTGTTAGGGCCCTGATCTCCTCTGGGAGCTTGTTCAATCAGGTGGGAGCCAGGACACAGAAGGTTCTGGCCCTGGTTGAGGTCAAGCGGGCTTCCTCGGGGCCAGGGATCACAAGCCAGTTGGAGGTGGCAGAACGCAAAGCTCTTTGAGGGGGGTAGACAAAAAGGCAGTCCCTCAGGTGCACTGGACCCTGATCACGTATGGCCTTGAAGGTGATTACCACAACCTTTAGCCTGATCCAGAATTTTACTGGTAGTCACTGCAGCTGTTGGAGGATGGTCCAGATGTGGGACCTCCATGGTGTAGCTGAGGACCCTGGCTGCTGCATTTTGGACCAGCTGAAGTTTCCAGATCAAGGTTAAGGGCAGGCCTGCGTACAGCAAGTTGCAAAAGTCCAGTTTAGAGGTGACCGTCACATGGATCACTATGGCTAGGTGTTCCGGGGCCAAGCAGGGTGCTAATAGTTTGGCTTGGCAAAGGTGGTAGAATGCCAGCTGTGCTACTCTCATGACCTGAGCTTCCATTGAGAGGAAAGCATCCAGGATTATGCCCAGGTTCCTGGCAGAGTGAGCCACTGATAGCTGCACACCATCCAGATTGGGTAGGTGCACTTCCTCACACGGACCCTTCCTGCCTAGCCATAGGACCTCTGTCTTTGAAGGGTTGAGCTTCAGATGACTCGGCTTGAGCCACCTCATCACTGCTTCCAGGAAGCTAGCTAATACTTCTGGGGAGGGTCGCGGAGGTCATCCAACAGGAGGAACAGCTGGGTGTCAGCATATTGATCACATCTTATCCTGAACTTCTGTACCAGTTGACCAAGAGGGTGCATGAAGATATTAAATAGGACTGGAGATATTACATAGGATTGGAAAGAGGACTGCTCCCTTTGGGACTCCTCATGTGAGTTGTCAGCAGCTTGATGATCTCTCTCTTATTGCTACCCGCTGTCCACGACCCCAGATCTAGTATGCTGGGTCGCTTTGTTATATCCTGCATTCCTGGTAGAACAAGATGCCTGCAGGATCTGTTGTTTCCCATCTGTTACTTCTGTAGAAATTAAGCAAATATTTCCCAGTAAATTAATCCTTTGAATATTAGTTTATACCACCCATCTTTCTTAGACCTTGCTCCATATCAGTTCCAAATTCTGAGCAATTATTTTCGTCTAATTACACGTGTAAGAAACTATCCGTCTTTTATGCAGAACATTTTTTGTCTTAAATGGCTTCTGACTTTTGAAAATATCAGAGTCACAATAACACACACACTTTGGCAGATCAAAATCCAGCTGACTTCTCTGGAGGATGTAGCGTTGAATAATTTAGGGATGTTTAAATGTTAAACTATTAAATCAAAACATTACGGGTGATCGTAGTATTCTGCTGTGCAAATCAGTGCAGCTCCATTGATTTAACTGGGACTGAAGATTGAAGCCCTCAGGCCCACAGCGATGATATGGCTATGAAGGTGGGGGATGGGCAAAATGAAAAATCTGCAAGATGGACATCAGAAATTCATGTAATTCTCTGAGAGCTGCCTCAGATACAGCTTTATCTTACACTGAGAAGCTGCGTAGGAGAAACCATGCATGCTACCCTGTATGAAGTTTAGTTCTACATTTATTTCCCCCAGGAATACACAATTTGGGTAAAACGACAGAAACAAAGATTGAGCTAGTCAATATTATTATACTGAATCATTTTGAAAATAAATATAAATATCCTGAAAAGAGAAGCAAAAATTGATTCATGGCTTAACCATGTGTTACAAAGTCATTATATCCCTGGTTTTGACAGACTTACTCTTGGAGTTCTATTCTCAGAACTTAATTCCCCATTGGAGTTTGCGTAATTCCAGGAATGGGAGTTCTGAGCACAGAATTTGCAGAACCAGAGCCAGCACACAGGAGATACGAGCATGTTGTAATATGTGATTAGGCCCACAAACTAAGCAACTGCAGAATCTATATTTGAGAGACAGGGTGGGCAAAGGGATTAAAATTTCAAGGGCTAATGTGCACCCACAGATTCCACTTCATCGATGTTCTTAATTCAGACCTAGAATACCAATCCAAATATTTATCAGAGCATTTTCATATAGCACTAGGATACCTCTGAAATCTGCAGTTGAATAGCATGGGTATAAAAGGCTATCAGTGAGTATTTTTATAGATGTTACTACTATTTCTAGTAATAATCCATAAAATTTAAATCCTTCCCTGACACCTTTCCTTTTCTGGTCATATCTTGCAGTTTATCCATAATCTTATCACCGTCCCAAGGTATCACAGCAAGGGGTGGTCAATCAATCAATCAATCAATCAATCAATCAATCAATCAATCAAAGTGACATAATGTACTATCCGATATTTCTATTCCCTTTTAATGACTTACAAACCGCTTGTATATGAGTAGTGTAATGGTTTATGGAGTCCTGAGTTTTTACCTGTCAATAGTTTGGAGCCAAAGACAACATTACTTCAAAGGACAGTACCTCTACTTTT
Source organism: Paroedura picta (assembly GCF_049243985.1). Classification (NCBI taxonomy): domain Eukaryota; kingdom Metazoa; phylum Chordata; class Lepidosauria; order Squamata; family Gekkonidae; genus Paroedura; species Paroedura picta. The sequence goes on from NC_135379.1 coordinate 38,506,431, forward strand.
ACTGCGAGGGTCACCAGCTTCCACTTATTCTGCTTCACAGATGCAGCCCCCTGTGCCATATCCATCCTCATTCCACAGAAATGCCTTTTCAAAATCACGAGGGGCTGCACAACAGCTGCTGTCTTTAGGTAGCTGAAAGGTTGTCACTTAGATGGCAAGGAAAGGTTCCTGTTGGTAGCTGAGGACAGGACAGCAAAATAGATAGATACCAAAAAAAAGTTTTTCACAGAGTAGTTCAGCATTGGCCTAAGGAGGTGGTGAGCTCCCCCTCACTAACAATTTACAAGCAGCGGCTGGACAGATACTTCCCAAGGATGCTTAAGGCTGATCTTGTATTGAGCAGGGGGTTGGACTTGGTAGCCTGTGTGGCTCCTTCTAACTCTATGATTCTACGATTCTAAGGAAGGGGGTGGGATGGGAGACGTCATTGCACAAGCTGTTCTTTGGCTTCAGGCCAATGTCTTTATCCTGAAAATCTGCTCACTAACTGTGCAATGCTAAGTAGTTATACCTTTGACTTCTATTGACTAAGAAGGGTGTAATGCTGCTTAGGATTGCACAGAAAGATACCTACTTCCAGCTAAGGATACACTACTGGGTGAATTTGCATTTCCGTTCAGTTACCTCTTGCCTTAACTGCACATGTGCTTGGTATACCAGGGCCTCGGGTCTTGCTCTAGCCCACATCTCCATCCAAATTGGCCCACCTAAACCTGCAGTGCAACCTGTCTCAACTTTTTTACCATTGAGAAATCCCTGAAACATTCTTCAGACCGCAACAATCCCCGGAAGCATCATGATCATGCAGAATACGGCAGCTGCTCTACCTGGAGAACAGCTGCCGTATTCCCATCCCCTCCAGGCCCATCATTGGTCATACTGGGCAGAGTGGGGTGGGGAACCCTTCCAGGGCCATCAAGAAAACTCAGGATTTCACAAAGCGGCTGAGAAAGCCTGCTGTAGAGTATTCATAGCACAAAAGGGTTATTCCAAAACTGATTCCCCTAAAGACTGATTCCACCATGTAATCTGTGGTCTCTTTTACCCACCGGCTTTGTTTAGAAATACTGTGCTTTGAAATGTACCATCTGTAAGCTTGCGTTACCCTCACATTTATATTATCACTTTCCAGGGGGAAGAATTTATTCTCTTCAGCATATACAAATTCTTGACTCTTATAATAATAACCTGAAGGTGGGAACTAATGTTTTTCTAAAAACAGTATAAATTCCCACATACAAATATCCACCGAAAAGCTGCCACTGAATACCGAGTAACTTAAAAGCAACAGGATAGAAGCTCTAGGGGGGGAAAGTCAGAAGTCCAAGTAGCAGGTATTCTTTTGTTCTTGCTCCTTTCCAGCCTAATTTAAAGCCCCTCTTGTGATTAATTACGTCAGTTCAAATAAAATCCAGCACTCGGTCAACATGAAACCCTTTGTACCAGCTAATATGAACCTACTTGAGATCTTTGTATGAAATATCAGAATTTAGTTTCAATGAGTGGCATTTTATTGTATACACGAAGGCTGACTGAATTGGTTGATTTTGGATGGGAGGAAAGTGGGCTTTTTTCTTTTGGACTTTTTATGCATGGAATTTAACCTTATCTTATATGCCTTCAAATAAAGAAAACTTTTAATAAGAATAAAATGACCCCCCCTTTTTTTTCACTACCCATATCTGCTCAGTGCTCCCTTGAAGCCTGGAACAAAACCAAAATCTATCTATCTATCTATCTATCTATCTATCTATCTATCTATCTATCTATCTATCTATCTATCTATCTATCTATCTATCTATCTATCTATCTATCTATCTATCTATCTATCTATCTATCTATCTATCTATCTATCTATCTATCTATCTATCTATCTATCAATCATATTATATACCGCCCTCCCCGGAGGCTCAGGAAATGGAAAAAAAAGAGTGATTATGTAAAATAAAATAAATAAAGCTGGATAGATCAATTATATTTGGGGGGGACATTTGCCATGGACTGCTGGCTGTATAAGATGACTCTCTGCTTGACATCCTTCTTTTCTGAAACTGACTTTCCCCTCCAGAAGTGCCAATAGTAAACAAAAATTCACTGGCCTTCCAAAACAATCACTGTTAGTTTGAAATTAGCTTGGGCCATGGAGGAGAGTTTGACATTCACTCTCAATATTACCTGGAAGGGGAAATATTTGGGAAGGGCAGTAGCTCTCTACTTGGTATGCAGAAGGTATGCAGAACAGGTTCAATGCCCAGCATCTCCTGTTAAAAGGATCAAAATGGAAGTATTGTGAAAGATCTCCATGCCTGAGACTCTGGAAAGCCAATTGCCGGTCTGTGTGACTTTGTGACTTTGAGGGGCTGAGAGTCAATAAAAAAATAGATTTGTATGTTCACGTGAGCTTTTAGTCGCTGACTTGTGACTGTAACCTATTTTCCACAGTTAGTTATTTAAGTGTCCTGATTCACAATTGTGTGTTTTGTGGGTCTGTGGCTCCCTTGGATTCCTAAATTAATGTCAATGAAGACCTGAAGGTGAGCAGTAACCATCTACATAGGCCAGGGTGCCAATCCCCGAATCATCTGCCGAAGACCACCAAGTCTTTCAAACCACACTGGTTACGCAGCCCATGGGGGGAAACTGCTTCATGCAAGAGGAGATTGCAGTTGCCTTTGCTACTTTATTTATTTGGAAAACATTTCTATGCCAGCTCTCTAGGGAAAATGCTTCAGGCAGCTTAGAAATTATAGCATCATAAACTTAAAGGATTAAGGTAAATAACAAGTAAAACCAAATCCAGCATCTGCTCCTAGGCAACGAGGTTCCCTTGTCAAGTTTTGGCCCAATATGGACATCGCAGAGCAAAGCAGTCCAGCTGGGCAAGCACACCCACTGGGGTCAGCCCTCCTCCTGCTATCCTGGCTTACCATGGACATCTTGCCATGAAGCAGTACCATGGAGTGGGGCCAGCTCTTCTTCCACCCTGGTAACTGCACAAAAGAGGCCGGAAGGAGGAGGAGGAGGACCAGGAAGGCCAGCAATTGGCCCTGAGTGGGGGAGTACCCTCTCCCTATCGGGCACCACTGAGGGCCAATCAGGGCAAGTTTTACCCAGTATGTCAGCAGGTTTCACCTGGGGGAGGATTGTTTCACGAGAGCAGCACTGCAACCCAATTGGAAAACACTTACATGACAGTATTAAATCATCAGAACAGAATTTGAGTCCAGTGGCACCTTTAAGAGCAACACAGTTGTTGGTTTTAAAGCTGCTACTGAACTCCAACCTTTGTGCTGCTGCTCCAGAACACGGCTACACACCCCAATCAGCTCTAAATCGTCATTTCATTTTCAATCAATGCTGTTTCAGCCACCTTTTTCTGTTTCCCTAATGGTGTACTCCTTTTTATTCCTATTTCTCTCTCTAGTCGCAAGTCTGTTCCTCTGTTACCAACCCCCTTTCTATTCCTTTAACTACATTTGAGGAGTGTGAACCAGGATCAATGCATTTTTAATATAAGTATTAATTAAATATCACAGATGGTATAATTGTAAAGGCTTAGGTGAGGGCATCAGCAAACCGGGCCTGAATGATTTAGCAACACTGGTTGTTGCAGAAAAGCAAGCAGGAGGGGGTGTTCCGTCAGTGCTGTCATGATCAATATGCAAAAACTCAATTAAACACGCATTGTACGTACAACTCTTTATGAAAACTTCCTGTGACACAAGCCTATTCTTCTGAGGGGAAAGTTGACTTTATCTGGCTAATGTAGCCATAGTTTGGAACAGCACTGCTCAGTTCCTCCTCATGGCATTCCTTTCTTCCTTATCTACCACACAAACTCCTTATCTATTTTCTTCGGGATAGTAGTTGAGTGGTAGCCTCTAATCTGGAGAACTGTGGTTGATTCCCCACTCCTCCACATGCAGCCAGCTGGGTGACCTTGGGCCTGTCTCCATCCTGTTAGAGCTGTTCTCACAAAGCAGTTCTGGCAGAGCTCTCTCAGCCCCACCTACCTCACAGGGTGTCTGTTGTGGGGAGCAGAAGGGAACTGTAAGTCGGTTGGAGACCACTTTGGGTAGTGCAAAGAGGGGTATAAAAACCAATTCTATCTATCTCTACCAATTCTTCTTCTTTCCCATATCTGCTCTCCTTTGGGGGGGGGACGGGAGGAATAGCCTACATGGTTTTCACTCTCCAAACAATGCAGGCCCTGAAGAATCTTAGATGTCAGCAGGCATCATGGCTGGCTGCTAAAAAACTGGGTTTAATCCCAGTGGCAGGGGAGCAATGTAGTAGACATAGTGAAGTCAGCATTCTTCCATCCCCAGTCCTATTTGTACATTCTAATTCTTACAACAACCTTATAGGGTAGGTCCACTATTACTAACTTCACATTGTATACAAAAGGTTGATGGCAAAGACAGAGCAGCTCCCATAAGGCTATGGCAGAGCTAAGATCTTAAAGTGTGCTTGGTAGTTTTCAGTTTCACAATTTAGTCACACGGCCACTGAGCTGCAGTAGCTATCATCCGCCACTGCCCAGCATTATGGCTGAAATTCAAAAAGGAGTGAATGGCACAAAGAAACACTTCTACACTAATTAGATCTACAGAAAACCAACAGATGGCAACCATTTATAATGCTCCTCGGGGGCCCTTCTTGCATATTTCTTCACAGACATGGGGGTGCTGAAGGAAGTCACACCTGTGCCTGAAGATATATGAATGTGACAGGGAAAATTTTGGAATGTTCCAAGGAGGGTTCAACAGAGACAGAGGGCTTCAACAGAAAATAATTTATTAAGTAGTTCGATCCTTACCCAAGACGCTGAAATTAAGTCTCCAAAACACTAACAGACACATCATGCATTATACAGTATCATCAGTCATCTCCACTTACCCTGTGACCGTTAGCTACGTTTTCATTCACATACTATGTTTATCATTTACATTTCTTTAACACATATTTCAACGGTTACAAAGGGACACTAACCCTAAAGAAAGAAGGCATTTACTCAGTGCCTGTAACAGTAAACGACTGTTCAGAGGAACGAACCAGAACCAATGGGATGAAATTAATTCAAAAGTAATTCTGTCTAAACATCCGGAAGACGTTCCTCACAGTTAGAGCGGTTTCTCAGTGGAACAGGCTTCCTCGGGAGGTGGTGGGTTCTCCATCTTTGGAGATTTTTAAACAGAGGCTGGATAGCCATCTGACGGAGAGGCTGATTCTGTGAAGGCTCAAGGGGGTGGCAGGTTCCAGTGGATGAGCGATAGGAATGTGAGTGTCCTGCATAGTGCAGGGGGTTGGACTAGATGACCCAGGAGGTTCCTTCCAACTCTATGATTCTATGAGTCTATGGTTTCTGTCTTCATGTTCTAACTTCCTCCTATCTCAGAGCAGACTTCAGAAGGAACTTACTTGTGTACAGTACTAAATCTATTACAAAGCAGGGGTGTACATTCTTCATGTGATTTCTCCTTATGATAAGGTGACCAGATTTTAACATTGGTAAAGCAGGACACCATTGACCGGGGGGGGGGGGGTTCTTGATTAAAAATTTGGTCTATATGGAACAACAAAAATCTTCACAGAAGGCATAGAATGCAAAAACAGTGTTGTAATATATATATATTTAATTCCAACATAAGTACAATTTGCCAGGTGCCCCCAGATGTCCCTCCAAAAGCGGGACAATCTGGTCACCTTACGTTATGATGCCAGCAGCATTAGTGACAGAAGCAGAATTCATGGAACTTAAGACACAAACACATTAAGTTTTAAGGCACTGCAAAATGAAGCTGCTTTTGGTTAAAGGCTCCGTCAAATGCTTAATGCTGGAGCAGTTGTCCCTTTGCTTGTCTTTGAGAGACGATGCACATAGCAGCCCAGCCAGGGAACAGATTTTGACTCTTAGGGTTTTTCTCTGATAAAAAAGCCCAATGTTTAGAAAGGCCAATTATAAATATGGATTATATGTCTACAATCAATGTCGACAAATGCAACCTTATCCATTCTACACCTGCAAAAATTATCCAATGCAGTACATCACAATGAGGCCAGCACAAGCATCAACCACTTGTACAAATCCTTGCATAAAGATCTTAAATCTACTTGCAGGACTATTCAGGTGGTTCATAAACAATATTTTTTACACATTTCACATAATAAGGTAAGTCCAATAAAATAGTATGCAAGCTTCTGTCTTCCTAGTCTCCGCGTCATGTCTTATCACGTATTTAAGGTCAGCCCAGGAGAGTCCTGGCCAGGACTCGCCAGAAAAAAATCCTGAGGAGGCACCTGCCATTACAACAACAGCTTTCTTACAGAGGAGCCCTCTCAGAAATCTCAACCGGTCAGTGATGGAAATCTGCTTTAAAAGGAAACGGGATGGTCCAGGTGGTGACATTGCCTTGCTCCCTCTGTGACTGTGAGAGCCAGTTTGGTGTAGTGGTTAGGTGTGCGTACTTCTAATCTGGCATGCCGGGTTCGATTCTGCGCTCCCCCACATGCAACCAGCTGGGTGACCTTGGGCTCACCATGGCACTGATAAAACTGTTCTGACCGAGCAGTGATATCAGGGCTCTCTCAGCCTCACCCACCCCACAAGGTGTCTGTTGTGGGGAGAGGAATGGGAAGGCGACTGTAAGCTGCTTTGAGCCTCCTTCAGGTAGGGAAAAGTGGCATATAAGAACCAACTCTTCTTCTTCTTCTTCTTCTTCTTCTGCTTCTGCTTCTGCTTCTGCTTCTTCTTCTGCTTCTTCTTCTTCTTCTTCAAGGCCTGGACCACGGCAAATGTATCCTCTTGGTGCATTAAAGAGAATATGATAGACCTGCGTTTGCAGCCAGAGAGTTAACGAAGTGGTGCCTGGTGAAACCACAGCTATCCGTCTTGCTCAAACGGCACAAACTTCATTAGGCCAGGCTGCCGCGCTGCTTCCCTCCTGATTAGCGATGTGCCTCTGACAAATGGATGGAATTCAGTCAGACTGCCATGACTCTATAGTGTCCAGAGGAGACAGTTCTACTTCATCTTGTATAAAACCAGAATAATTGCTTCCTGGCTTTCATTTTCTTTTCCTGCAGCTTCCCTCTAAGACCAACGGCTCTTTGTGTTCTCTCGTGCCTGCCTATGAAGGCTGTTGTCTGTTTTGAGAAATCTGAATCTTTACAGCTTTCACACAGTACCTTTGTGACAACTATCGCTTGGTTTTCGACTTCACTTGTCCTCTTTTTAAAAAACCCCCACAATAACAACATTGTGTTTAGAACAATGTGGAATAGAATTCTACTGCGTCTAAGACTCTTCATTTTGTTCCTACTGAATGGATGGTGTTAGGTACGCCATGGCTTCTCAGCTCCACCATCTGCAAACAGAGGAGGAACTGATGCTATTTCATTAGACTCCTTTCATAGGGAGTGACTGTAACAATGGCAGAGCACAGACTTTCTGGGTAGAAGGTCCTAGGCTCACTCCCTGGGATCTCCAGTTAGAGGACTAGGTAAAGAAAAAGACCTTTCTCTCTACCCGAGCTGCTGCTGTTCAAGTCCAGCTACACGGACAAATAGACTAATGGGGCAAACTAATTACTCAGAGGAGGCTGCTGGAATACATGTTGTTAGCCTTTAAGGTAGCCTCTCTCAACCTTTTTACCATTGAGAAACCCCTGAAACATTCTTCAGGCTTCGAGAAACCAAAGAAGCGGTGCAATCGTGCAGATTATGGCTGGGAAATATAGCTGTGGACACGCCCACCCAGGGCCCCTCCCCTCCTCCCCTCCTTTAGGCCCATCATTGGCCATTTGGGGAGGGGGGGCAGGTCAACATGACCATATATGGTCATATCACCCGATAAATGCCTAGCAAATTAAAATATATATCTACTAAATTGATTTACTCCCATTATGGAAACCCTTCCAGGGCAGTCAAGCAAACCCAGGGCTTCACAAAACCCTGGTTGAGAAAGCCTGCTCTAAGGTGACACTGGACGTCTGATTTTAACATGGTATAAAACAGCTTCGTATGTTCAGCATATGTGAATTCTGAACCCTTATATAGGGGTGGCACAAATACTTACAAAGGCCCCCAATTAAAAAGACTATATCTCGCCATCATTTATTTTCTCCACCTACCCTGAAAGGGTGATCTCTCTGCTATGGTCCAAACTGATTTGGAAATTCATCAAGGTATGCAACATACCTGAGGAGGTTTCCATTCCAGCCTCACACTCCCCAAGCCCTCCTGGATACACGAACCACTGCCTGGCTCTTGGAAATCATATAATAACAGCAGTAGTGAGATTTGTTCTTGTGTGCTCACTGCTTGCAATCTGACCACTCCAGTATAGTGTAGATCTTTTGGGGTTTGTTTTTTAATCAGAGCTATGACAGAAGGGGAAGGGAGAGGAGGGAGAGGTGGCAGGCGGCACTGAAAAATGCAAGCGTTGAGCGTACAGAAATCGAAAGTGTTTTTAATACCCAGCCTCAGTTATCATTTCACGTTGATTCCATTCCGATAATAAACTCATTTATCATTCCGCTACCTGAACCGATTCAATATCAGATAGAAAGCTGATGATTAATTTCATTGATTCCCCAGAAATACTGGAGTACAGCTATGGCTTGTTGTGGCTACGGTTCATGTACCATTTTCAATCCAATGGCTGGGAGGGAAGGGAGGAGTGGTAATAAACAATGCATTGATCACAAAATGGGACCCAAAAAATGCTTGACAGAGCTGATTTACACCTGTAGACCTCTCAATGAATCTTATGATGTTTCACATCTGAACTGCTGTCGACTGAAGAGCAGCGCACTTATTTCAACTCCAAGCAACACTGCTACAATGAAGTCACTACAACATACGCCACCCTGTATAAGCTTACTAGGGCTAGCAGCAGATGCCGGATAAAAACTATTAGCCATCTGTTTTCAGATAACAAAGGCTTAAAGCTGCTGCATATACTGTCTTATTCCTTAAAGTTACAGAAAATTATTTTTACGTTGATGCATCTTGTTACAGGACCACACTGTGCATTAAAAAAGGCTGCATGGATCCACCCAGTTCTCTACAATTAAAACTATTACAGAAACATCATGATGCAGTTTCTTTGCCTCTTTCCCAGAATCATCTTGGTTCACTCAGCCAGCCTTATCGCATCTGTAATTTCTAAGGTGAACTTGTGTTTACCAGTCTATGTGAATAGCCTCCACTTGGACAGTCCCTCTACTATGAAAAATTGGTGGCTGGGTGCCATTAGCAGAGTCTTCCTATCTATACTAGATGGTTCACAAGGAGGAGAACATGTGCAAAAAGTGCTCATTCCAGAACCCTACTGCATGTGTAGACTAATGACCAGACCAAATCCCAAGTCACAAGGGGATAATGAGCAGGCCACAAGGTCCTCATCTGGACTTCACGCTCACACTTTTGGACCGTTAGTCCAAAGCTGAGGAGACATCTCACATGGATGTGAAGCACCATCCAGAACCCTGCCTAGAATAGTGCCATGGACTTTCTAATTTAGAGAGGAGAAGTAAATGACTGCCATTAATCGGGGATACAGATTTAAATAAAAACCACAGAAGGAATTCCTAGGACATTCCCAATACTATTTCTGGAGACAAAAGTGGACACCTGAGTGGCTTCAGCTGTGCTCAATGCGATTTCCCAGGAAGAATGAGCATGCAGCAAAGACCCCAGAAAACATCCTAGAAAATGTGCACTTTGCCTGAGGAAAGAACGTTATGAAAGGATGTGCTTCCCATTTTCCTACCATTAACAGGGTGAGATAGCTGGGGACTTCGATTTAATGGGAAAATATGAAATTTTATTACAAATGGTTTTGTAGCACAGGGTTGCAGCTACACAACAGTATCTCTGGTCTAACGACTCAGTATCTCTATGTTAATTATACAGACACGCACTGATTTCTTATGCTTTTTTTGCAGTTCATCACCTCCTGGAAGTGTGAGCAAAATTAATAGGTTAGGTCTTCCTCGTTTTGACTGCTGCATCAACATAAGGAAATTATTATTTTAAAAGAGAATGTCCGTTGTGGCAGAAAACATTTAAGTCTCGAATTAAAACAAACACAAAAAGGCGAGTGCACATGTACAAAACAATATAGAACAAACCCCTTAGGATAAAAAGATACACAAGTTATGATGTATACAAAGGATAAGAGGGATGTTTGTATACATTTTTACATGAGGAAGTTATGATGTCAAACAGGTAATAAGATTACAAACAAACAAAAAAGACATAATTAAAAAGGTGTCCATAGCTATTATAATTGCATCAAGCCCTACTGACCTAACTTGTTCTCCCCTCTGACTCCAGCTTTGCTTTCTGCACCCCCCCACCACTTTAGCTTTGCTTCCCTCCTTCTCAGCTCCTTTTTCTGGAAGTGACAGCTGTTGCTACAACAATACTGCAGCCCAAACTCTATTTCGTTTTTTGGGGGGTTTTTTTGTAGTGTTGCTCTTAATGCTCTGAGGTGTTTTTTTTTGTCAAATTAGATTTCTTCTGCAGGAAAATCTCCTCATGAGCACCAGGCTTGCAGAACCCTAAAATGGTTGGCTCACTTATATAGATTTTTAAAGACCTACATAGGAACCAGCCCTTGGTTATTTGTTACAAGGATTTGGGCAAAAAAAAAAGTAATATAAAGTAATGGATAAATGTTGTTGCTTTATATTTAAGAATTTTATAAAGGTAGCTGTCAAGCGCACAGGAAACTCACAACAAAACTTATTCAAAAGAAAAATAGTTTTATTGATTAGCACTACACGCAATGGACTGAAAAGTCAAATCTGACTAGAAGCCAGATTTGCCTCAGCTTATCAATACATTTCTCCCGCCCAAAACTTGACAGTTCCCAAGGGGGGGAGGTGAGTGAGAAAAGACATATGTGAAAGCAAAACAGGATTCCAAACTCCCATCCTTGAAAGAGGTGACAAACAACCCTTTCCGCCCATAACAAGATAAGGTTAACATAACATCACTATTCTATTTTATTGCTTACAAACTACAAGGCCGGGACTAGCAGGCGCCGGGCCCCATCTAGTAATATAACTGACATGGAGGAACTCAGGCTAATTTATGACAGAGATTCTACAATCCTGACATCCCTCCGCATTAAAACTAACTTCACTCCCCCACCTAGCCGGCATCAACCGGGCGAGGACAATCAGGGAATGCTCGATGGAAAGCCCGGAGAAGGCGGGGTGCCTTCACATTCCCAGCCTCAACCCACTCTTTATCCCCAGAGGGGAAATCCTTCCAATCGACCAAATATTGAAGGCGACCCTTATGCAATCGAGAGTCTAAGATTTGGTTGACTTCATAGTGGGTGTCCTTATCGATGTAAATTGGAACAGGCATAGATGGAGGAGGGTGCCACTCGTCCGGGGCTGGAGCTCTTCGCAGCAGGCTGGAATGAAAAACCGGATGCACATTCCTATAAGTTTTTGGCAAAGCTAGCTCCACAGTCACATTATTTATCAGTTTCACCACTTTAAATGGCCCCACATACTTTGGGCCAAGTTTCTTGGACTTCTGCTGACACCTTAGGTTCTTAGTAGACAGGTAGGCTAGGTCACCCACTTTCCAATCAGGAGCAGGTACCCTCTTTTTATCAGCTTGAGCCTTATAGGCATGTTTGGCTTCTTTGAGGCTAGCAACGATCTCTGGCCAGCCGATACTGATGGATGCTGCCCATTTGTTTATGTCAGGAACCTCCGTGGAGCTAAGTCCCCAGGTGGGGGCTGACATTAAATCAGTTCCGTACACCACCTTGAAAGGCGATACCCCAGTTGAGGAGTGGACTCCATTGTTATAGGCGAACTCAGCAAGTGGCAGCAAGGAAACCCAGTCATCCTGCTGGTGATTGATGAAACAGCGTAAATACTGTTCCAGGATTTGGTTTACTCTTTCGGTCTGGCCATTTGACTCCGGGTGATAGCCTGAGGTGAGGGCTTGCTCCACACCTAATAGTTTAAGAAGCTCCCTCCAGAACTTGGAAACGAACTGGGGGCCCCGATCCGTCAAAACACGTGTCGGGATCCCGTGCAGACGTACCACGTGTTTAATAAATAGAGAGGCCAGTTTTGGTGCTGAGGGCACGCCCGTGCAGGGGATGAAATGAGCCTGTTTGGAAAAAGCATCCACTACTACCCATATGACAGTGTTCCCTTGGCTGGGGGGAAGGTCTGTAATAAAGTCCATAGTCACATCAGTCCATGGACGTGAGGGGGTGGGCTGTGGTTGCAAAAGTCCCTTTTTCTTGCCCCCAATTGGTTTCGAGGCAATACAAATGGGGCACCCCTGCACATATTTCTCCACATCTTTACGTAAGGATGGCCACCAATACTGTCTCCTGACCAGGTGCAGAGTTTTCACAAAACCAAAATGTCCAGCGGTTTTTGCATCGTGGCAAAGTTTCAAAACTTTTCCCCGGGCCACGGCAGGCACAAAGAGTCTTTCGCCTTTGAAAAAGAGCCCCCCCTTCTCAGACAGATCAGGGCGGAGGGAGCAAAACTCTGGGTCAGTTGACAACTCCTTTTGGACCCAGCCCCCTGGGATGGGCGTATCAGTCTTTGTGTGGCTGCGCGTCACAGCGGCCATCCCCAGTTGGGCGGGGGTAAAGACGGTATCTACCAATGGGTCTCGTTTGCCATTGTACTGAGGCAGGCGCGATAGTGCATCCGCCAAAAAATTCAGTTTGCCAGGAAGATGCTTTAGGGAGAAGTTGAAACGAGCAAAAAACTCCGCCCATCTCATTTGCTTGGCCGAAAGCGAGCGGGGCTGCTTGAGTGCCTGAAGGTTTTTATGATCTGTCCAGACGACAAACGGGATCGCTGACCCCTCCAGCCAATGCCGCCAAGTGGAAAGGGCCAATTTCACTGCAGCCGCCTCTTTTTCCCAAATTGCCCAATTTCTTTCCGCAGCTGAAAATTTTTTTGATAAATAGGCCAGGGGGTGCAATTTCCCGTCCCCCCCCTCTTGGAGGATCACGGCCCCCATTGCTACGTCCGAAGAATCTACTTGTACTGTAAATTGCTTAGAGGGGTCGGCATGGGCCAACACAGGTTCAGACGTAAATAACAGTTTTAGCTTGTCAAATGCCTCCTGACAGGAGGGAGTCCAAGGGAGAGGCGCCCCAGGTCGGCTAGCTGTCTTCCCCCCTTTGGTTTTTAACAAGTCAGTGAGGGGCAGCGCAACCTTGGCAAAGTTGGGAATGAAGGTCCTGTAAAAATTGGCGAATCCTAGGAAACTTTGTAATTGCCTCCTAGTGCGGGGAGGTTCCCACCCCAGCAAATCACGCACTTTGCCAGGGTCCATCTCGATCCCCGCCTGGGAGACCCGGAACCCCAAAAACTCCACTGCATCGCGGTGGAACTCACATTTTGACAGTTTAGCAAACAAGTGGTGCTTCCGCAAGCGGCGGAGCACTTCGCGGACCAGCTTAGCATGACTCTCAACATTCTCTGAATACACAAGAATATCATCAATGTAAACCAACACCCCTTGGTACAATAAATCATGCATAATTTCATTAATCATATTCATGAACACGCCCGGAGCGCCGGCGAGGCCGAACGGCATTACGGTGTATTCAAACTGCCCCAGGGGCGTATTAAAAGCCGTTAAATATTCATGCCCCTTCTTGATTCGAACTCGGTAATAGGCTTCCCTCAAGTCCAGTTTCGTGAACACGCGCGCCTTCCCCAAGTGGCCCAATAAGTCTTTTATCAGGGGAAGCGGGTAGGCGTTGCAGGTGGAGACCGCGTTCAACCCGCGGTAGTCGGTACACAACCGCAGCGAACCGTCCTTCTTTTTTACGAAAAGGACCGGGGCTGCCAAGGAAGATGTGGCGGGTCTAATAAAACCCCTTGCTAGGTTTTTATCCAGAAATTCTCTAAGCTCTGCCATCTCCCGCGGGCTCATGGAATAAAGTTTGGCTTTGGGGAGAGGCTCTCCTTTCTTTAATTCGATGGCACAGTCAGTTTTGCGGTGGGGGGGGGAGCTGGTTGCACTCCACCTCCGCGAACACATCACCAAAGTCCCGATATTCAGGAGGGAGCGCGTCCACCCCTACTCCCAAAGCAGCCACCACCCCGGATCCCGCAGGACCCTGCTGCCGCGTGTGCTGCTCGCAGGCGGCGGAGGTAAATTCCACAGTCCCTTCCTTCCACTTCACAAGGGGATCGTGTTCCCTCAGCCAATCCAACCCCAACACGCAAGGGAAGGCAGAGTGAGGGGCCACCAAAGGTTGGATTTGCTCCCAATGTTTTTCTATGTCCAAGTCCATGGGGCGAGTTTTTGCCGTAGCTTCCCCTCCGGGAGCGCATTTCCCATCTAACTGGGTGATTGGCAAGGGTTCCTTCAGTGCCACCTTCCCCACCCCCAAAGTCTCGGCCAGTGCCGGGCTCACTAGGGATTGGGTGCACCCCGAGTCCACGATACAGCGGATTCCCACCGTCTTTCCCGACCTGGGGTTAGAAAGGTTGGCCGGTAGGAGTAGCAAGGGGGAATCACTCACCACGCGTTTGCCCCTGTTGGCGGCCTGCTGGCGGGGCGCCTTTACAGCAGACCGTCCTCGTTTCCCGACTGCTCCTCAGCTTGATCCTCGTCCTCCAGCCCGCTTCCCTCCTCCGAGTCGTCCACCGCCGGTACGGCAGCCACTGGTACCAGGAGGGATTTGGCGCTTTTCTTCGTGGTGGTTTTCTTGGCAGGCGGGGCTTTCGATGGGGCGCCGCTCGCAGCTTTCGGGGTTGATGCCGCTTTCGTTGGGCAGTGTGCGAGGAAGTGCCCGGCTTGGCCACATCCCAAGCACAGCCCTTTCTCCATGCGCCGAGTGCGCTCCGCCGGTTCCAATTTGGTTCGGGGCTTGGTCTTCACCGGGGTGGAAGTCTTCGCCATGGTTTTCCCGGCCAGTGCTTGCACCATTGAGGCCCGCTCCAAGCGGTTTTCCATTTCTCCGGCCAGCTGGACCCACCCTTCGACAGTGAGTGGGTCTTCCAGGAGGAGGCACTTGTCAGCCAGAGTGGGATTGAGGCCCCCCACAAACGCCAGAACACGTTGGGGCTCCGTCCAGTCCGGCACAGAGGAAGCCAACTCCTTAAATTCCCTGGCGTACTCAACCACTGACAATTTTCCTTGCCGGTGAGCCCGGAGTTTCTTCTCCGCAGTCTCCCGTTCAAACGGTTCCACGTACATCTGGCGCAGGGCCCTCATGAAATGGTTGTAGTCGCGGGTAGCTTGGGGGTGGTAACGGTACAAATCCACGAACCATTTGGCGGCTTTGCCCTCCAGGGCTTGCCCCACGAAACGCACTCGTTCGGCGTCGTCTTGGAAAGTGAACCCCATGTCCATCATGTAGGCTTGGAGGTGCACCAGGAACGTGGGGAAGTCGGAGGGGTCCCCAGAAAACTTTGCCTTGAACTTATAGGTGTTCCGCATTTCTACTCCACGGAGGTGGGCAGGTAGGCGCCCTGGGCCCCAGTCCGCCGGTGCTGGGGCCGGGGCCGGGGGTCTTGCACCCCGGCCAATGCCTCGCCCTCTCCCAGCCGCCGCTCTCGCTCGTTCCGCTGCCTGCGCCGCTGCTGCCGCCCGCGCGGCCGCTCGCGCTGCCTCACGCGCCGCCGCTGCTGCCGCCGCCTCGGCTCCCGCGACGTCCGCCGCTGCCCGTGCCGCTGCCGCCGCTGCTGCGTCCTCGCCTCCGTCCGCGCCGTCTCCACCAGCACCGTCGCCGCCGGCGCCGCCTTCGTCCTCTCGTTCCTCACCTTCGTCTTCTCTCTCCCTCTGCGCTCTTGCGCGTGCTTCCGCCTCTGCTTCGATTTCTAGCTGAGCCCGGGCTCTGGCCAGCGCCTCGGCCGCCTCCGTCGTTGCTTGCGCGGCCGCCATGCCGTGTTCCTGCAGTGCAAACCCGCCGCTCTCTCTCCGCGCACTGGTATCGTGTGCAGCCCCACCGAGCACGTCCTTAAGCAGGCGTTGTGTTCGGCGTCTCTCCTCCGGATCCAGCCGACCCGAGAGGTCCTGCAGCCAGTTAGTCACCCTGTCCAGCTTGTACTGCAAGTCCTGTGTCTCACCCACAGGCTCCAGCGCGTAGCTAGGCAGTCCCAGGTGCTCCGGCCACCGTTCATCCCCAGTAGGGCGGTCGTATTTTGACAATCGCCTGCGCTGGGTGATGTGACGTTCCAAAAATTCCTCGGGCCCCGGGGTTGCCCCCGAGACAGCCCGCATCATGGCCGAGCTGGGCGGCCCCGCACCAGTACCTTCGGCCTGGGAGAGGTCCCAATCCAGGCCCTCTCCCGGTTCAGAAAAAGTATGTCCCTCGCCCTGCATTTTGCAGGTGAAAGGAGTTGTGAGATTTGACTTGATGTCAAGCGCACAGGAAACTCACAACAAAACTTATTCAAAAGAAAAATAGTTTTATTGATTAGCACTACACGCAATGGACTGAAAAGTCAAATCTGACTAGAAGCCAGATTTGCCTCAGCTTATCAATACATTTCTCCCGCCCAAAACTTGACAGTTCCCAAGGGGGGGAGGTGAGTGAGAAAAGACATATGTGAAAGCAAAACAGGATTCCAAACTCCCATCCTTGAAAGAGGTGACAAACAACCCTTTCCGCCCATAACAAGATAAGGTTAACATAACATCACTATTCTATTTTATTGCTTACAAACTACAAGGCCGGGACTAGCAGGCGCCGGGCCCCATCTAGTAATATAACTGACATGGAGGAACTCAGGCTAATTTATGACAGAGATTCTACAATCCTGACAGTAGCATGATAAGAATGTGTTGTTTTAGGGATATTAATATATCATTCCTCTTTCAGTAATGCATATAAATGACCAGCTGAGATACTATAGGTTGCATCTAATCCCTTAACTTTAGATGCCATTTAGGGAAGCTAATTCCATCATCTTTGTATTTCAAGAGCACTCATTTCTGGGCAAATCACTGGTTCCGGTCCACATCTATCACCCTAAATATCCAGATTCATGTATACATGAAGTAACCTTGTGAAAAGCATAAATCTGCCCCCAGTTTTAAGAAGATGGCTGAACTATATCAACAAACTAGATTCAATTATTGCTAGAGGTACGTAAAATACCTGGAGCTCCTGTTCTTAACATACTTCTCTTTTTGTGAGTTCTTGGAATTCATCCTCAGGTCCTGAAGTTGCCAATGCTAAAGGGTGCTTTACTACTGGACACCTTTTAGAAAAGTCCACAATTCAAAATGCACTTCCCAAACCAAGGGCATTTCCGCACATCGTTAAAAATAGTGTTAGGCTAGCTGAATGGCATAGCGCTAAATCATATCGCACCTCCCAGCTCCTCCTCAACTTTTTGCAGTCTTGCTC
The DNA here is from genome assembly GCF_049243985.1 of Paroedura picta. Taxonomy (NCBI): domain Eukaryota; kingdom Metazoa; phylum Chordata; class Lepidosauria; order Squamata; family Gekkonidae; genus Paroedura; species Paroedura picta. The sequence goes on from NC_135379.1 coordinate 38,523,811, forward strand.
TTGTCTGCCACCTTTTTGCGCTTCTCACCCTCCACAACCGTTGCTGGAAATGGTGGAAGAGAACGACGTGCTTTATACATGACTCTCTTCCACCTGTCAATCAATCCAGACAACCAATCCCCTTTCTCCATGTTCTAAAAGTCCCACGATGCCCGCTAATTTTTAAAAAATTCGCACTTCTCGGTTTAAACGTCTATGCATCTAATCATAGATGCATCTATGTATCTAATAATAGATGCATAGTGTTTTTTGAACGCCCCCCCTTATAGAATCACGAGTTTTGATACTTCTAAAATTAATCTTGTTCCTGATTTTTTTTGGGAGGGGGAGACTTTAGAGAGGCATGTTTTGTGTTACAACTTTGGGGGGAAATTATTTCTGGCATCACCTGCATACTTATCCACCTGTTTGTTGCCTCATTAATTTAGCCATTTTTAAAAAGACATTCTTGTCCCAGGGAACAAGGGAGAGCGAGGCAGGTGTGAGGGCAGGACGAGGCAGGTATCTTTAGCACATTTGAGCATCCATACCTTCTCTCTGCTGGTTGCCTGCTGGTTGCTCTCCCTTATCTAGTGCTAAATAGGTTGGGGAATCCTCTTTATGCGATTCCCCAACTAGTGCTTTAAAATGGAAGATGTAGCAAGCCGGTTACTGCCCAGACACTGGATGTTGGCGACGTCATATGGAGGGCCCGGAATATAAGGACTATATAAGGTAAGCATTTCACTACATTTAACAGGTGCGGAAATTCCACCCCCACCCCCCCAAATTTAGAACTTGTCCATCCCTGGCTTGTAACATTATTTCACTACATCTCTAATTTTTATTCATTCTGGGAATTGTATGGCTGGAATCCCTACCAAATGGGAACAGACTGCAGGCATGTAACCAGCCACCCAGTGACCTGTGCTGAGAAAAAATTATCCTGGGAAAGTTCTTGCCATTTAGCAGAGCAGCTCCTTCTTTCTTTCACGATCCCCAAACGGCTAACCTAGGTCTGTTCTGGCGGCCTAGCTACAAAAACATGTGTAGGCTATGTGCTTCTGTGGACAAACCTGAAACACTTAATATTCAGTCTTTATGGCTGTTCCACAGGTGTCTTTATGGACAGCTCCCGCATAAAGCTTTGAAGTACTTATTTAGTATTTATTTTTATATTTAGGTACCACCCTCCCCAAAGACTCAGGGCAGTTTACATAAAACAGGAACGCTACAAATAAACGTAACGATTCTCTGCTAAAAGCTTGCCACGTTGTTGGACTTTGTTTGTTTTAATGATGCGACTATGTGTATGTTATGCTTGAATACTTCATGCTTTTGAGCTGGAATAAAATATGAGAATAAGGAATGTTCAGTGTGCATCACCATGTAAAATCAGGCCAAAAAAAAAAAAAAGAATCAGATTGTGGAGTAAGGAGGCCACAGAGAAAGGCCAGTCTTCTATTAAATTCAGTCCTGTACATCTGCTATGCATTTTTAATCGCTTTAAATAATGCAGACTGCTTCTGACAGGAAATAGTTTCCAAAAGTGAATAATGAGAACACCTAATTTAAAGAGGAGAAAATATCCAAATGGCCATCCTATTTTTCTCCTTTTTCAAAATACATATATACATTGGTTCATTCAGGAGATTATAAACCTTTTAAGCAGGAGCTTCCCTATTGCAGCTGGTGATGCAGCGGTGTTGGGAAATGCTGCTCTCATCTTTTCAAGAATACAGCAGTTCCCCCCCTTCCCCTGCCCTATGTAGGAGCAGAAAACAGCTTGTCTAAGTCTTTCCATTTTCCTGCTGAGCGATTCACTGGCTATCTCACCCCCACCCCACTCCTATCCTTGTCATTTTTGTACAGTTCTAGCTTGCGAAATTATCACAAGCAGTTTGATTCCATTTATAACTAACTATATTTCACCTGACTAGCAGTGCAGTCCTAAGCACAGTTACACCCTTCCAAGCTCACCGACGTCAATGGATCTCAAAAGGCACAACTCTGCTTAGGACACACAGAAGGATTTTCCTGTCTCCTGTTATATCTCCATTTTCCTCGTTATAACATTCCTTGTGTTATCTCATTAGACTGTTTAAACCTGCAATGTGCAACGCAGTTTTGCATTTCACTACAAATATTTCAAACTCCTCCTTTGGGTTAGCCATGAAAAATGGTAGAAATACCATAACATTAGACAACATTGGATGATATTGCATGTCTACAGAAGTAGGGAAAAGTAGTGGGCACTTTGGTGTCCAAAGCAGATGTTTGCACCCGAAGCAGCCAGCTCCATGGCACGGGGGAGTGCAGGCGCACCAGTGGGCACACAAACACAGGTACAGAGCAAAACAGCCACTTTGGACGCCAAAGCACCCAACCCTAGGGAACAGGCATGGCCATGCGATTTGTTTTCAGTGTAATGTAACCCATGGTGCATATTATTGTTATTAAGGACGAAGGAAATAAGAATGAAATAATGTGCGTATATAAATGGTATTTGACCTAAATTGTAGAACTCATCTTCTAAGAAGAATCCTTCTGTAGAGTGACACTCAGCAACTACATATCACAGAATATTGTACATGAAAATCTACTGGAGACTACATATTTGTATTTTTGTCAGTACCTTATGGGCAAAACGACAGTTCCATTTAAACATAAATTTCCTTTAGCACTGTTACCATAAGTCCAAATTTCATTAAGGGGGTTCCATTTAAATAAGAAATTCCTTTAGCACTGTTAAGAGGAGATCTGGCCCCTGCCAGAACTAGCACAAATCCGCAGGGCCTGCAAAACAGAACTCTTCCACCAATTCTTTGGCAGGGGCTGATGACCTGATAACATTCACTGGGCCCTCCAGAACTCTCCTCCTATCAAGGTATCCGAATACATCATGGGGCAGTTTTCAGCTTGACCAATCTGTCCGGTTACAGTCAAACATTAAATGGTTAGTAGTTAAATGTTCAGTGTTATGTAGGGTTATGGTCATATTTTTAAGGGTTAATGATTAAATGTTTAATGATATTGATACAGTTTACTAAGTCTGATCTTCTGAACATGGTATACTGTTTCATACTGGAACATGTATACCAATCTATGCTGTGAACCGCCCTGAGCCGTAAGGGAGGGCATTATAAAAAAGGTAATGATAAATAAAAAATAAACAATACATCCAACTTTTATTAAAGGCTTCGTTATCAACAGCCAGTGTGTCGCTGTGGTCCTTTTGAATGCACTGACTGTGGGTTCAAATCCCCACTCTACAAATAAGCTCACTATATAACCTTTGGCCTATTGCTCTTGTTTAACTCAACCTACTACAGCAGGGGTAGTCAAACTGTGGCCCTCCAGATGTCCATGGACTACAATTCCCATGAGCCCCTGCCAGCGAAAGTGAATGCTGGCAGGGGCTAATGGGAATTGTAGTCCATGGACATCTGGAGGACTGCAGTTTGACTACCCCTGTACTACAGGGTTGCTATGAGGATAAAATGGGGGAAAGGGTCATGGATTATTGCTCTTAGAAAGAAAACAGAAGGCTTAAAAATATTTAAATGAAACATAGTTAGGACAACCCCGCACAATCCGCTGCATGAAATGTGAGCCTGTTAAATTCTTCTTCCATCTGAAGGCATAAAATGTGATAAGTTTTCAAAAGCACAACAACAAAAAATACATATGCATACTGAAGAAGATGTGTTTACCATGGATAGCATGGAGCGAGATATTGAAGTAAGGTGGAGATCCCATCCTTTTAGGCTGGAGGAACAGCATTATCACTGTGAACACTGATGTATACCTTACTTGAAGTGGAAATCCTTCTACAGGACCTGGTAAAGAAAATGTAACAATGATCACAGTGGGGACATTTTGTGGTAAACTTCCCACTCCTCTCCTGGCATCCAGTGATGCGTGTTTATTTAAAATGTTTCTATCCTGCCCATCTTCATAGACTCCCAGTGGGTAACAATGCAGTACACACAATGCTACAGTTCAATTAACAAGATTAAAACATTCACAGATTCATCAAATTCATTTGTGATCCTATTTTTATCTATTGATATCACTCTTTTGTATATTGATTGTTCACAGATTTAAAATGGATGAATTACAAATTACAAAGCCTGCAGAATTAAAAAATGAACATAGAATTAAAAATACACAGAGTTGGAAGGAACCGTCATATCTGTTGAACCAGTTTACCTTCTACAGCAGCTTACCATTGAGAAACCCCTGAAACATTCTTTAGGCTTCAAAAAACCTTAGAAGTGGTATGATCAAGCAGAATATGGTCGGGAAGCACAGCTGTGTACACACCCACCCAGGGCTCCTCCCCTTCCCACCCTTCCAGGCCTTTCATTGGCTACTGGGGGGGGGCAGGTTGACATGACAATATATGGCCATATCATCAATAATGCTTTACAAATTAAAATATATATTAAATATTAATTAACTCCCACCCATTCGGGAAATCCTTCCAGGGCCGTCAAGAAACTCGAGGGTTTTACAAAATCCTGGTTGAGAAAGCCTACAGAATGTATTCTGGATTAAAACTGTTTTACATGCTTAAATGTAGCAGACAAGGGCAACCTCTAGACTCAGGCAGGCCATTCCAGAGGACTGGAACCACCACAAGAAAAGGGTGGGAAAAGGCACCATGAGGAGAAGAATGCCATTGGTGCATGACACAATGTTGTGTTTTCATGCAGACTTCAAAATGTTAATGTCTATGAAACGTAGAGGCCCCTGATCATGGGGAGGAGGACATGGCGATACATATATTCCTGCTATGGGGACATCTGGCAGCAATGGGGGGAGATATAGAAGAAACATTCAGTTGTACATCTTGTTGTTACAGCTTCGCAGCCTCATTCAAAATGGTTCCAGAAGTAGATGGATTCAATAATTTTTTAGATAATTTGTTTTGCTTGTGAGTTTTGGGCCGCTCAGTGACCATCATTTCTGTAAGTAACTTTTCTTTTCCTCTTCTAATCACTTCCATAATAAAGCATTATCCCAAGACTGGAGGAAATGTGATAGAACTCGTCCATCTCTGTCTCAGTGGATCTTCAGAGATGAGGAAAACATCCAACTACAGGAAAATCAAAAAATAATTTACGAGCTTTTTTTTTTAAAGAAACCTAACAATTTATATTTTGTAGCACTGTTGTGAAATCCTTCCTGTGAAAATAAATATATACATGAGGTGACCCAAATAATATTCCTTTTTGCCCCATTAATCATATTTAATGCGAAAGTCCAATAATGTTATCTTAAGTTCCAGCTTCCACAGCCTATAATTTAACACCAGTGGCTCTTTCACAATGTGATTCAGGTACTAGTCCTGTCTCTTTCAACCTCTTTTGTACTTCTAAATTAGAAAACCCAAATGCCATTTCCTTCAGATATGAAATACAGTCAAGGTCACGGTAAAAGAATAGAGTAATTAACTCTCCAAGGAATTCTCTGAACAGAAATTAAACACTTGGGAAAGTAGGTAAGAGAACCTAAAAGTGTTCCCTCAACAAATAATAAAAAGTGATAAAAGTAAGCTCATAGGATACTGGCAAATAGCATGGAAAAATTATGGCTTTCACCACCTGCCACATGGAGTTTTATATTATTGTATGTATTTAAAACATTTATAATCCTATCTTTCAAAAAACAATAATAACAACAACAACCTGGAACCTAGATTGGGAACCAGATTAAAAATCACATAGCACAGAGAGAAAGTTTAAAACATGACGATTGTGATTACAAAATGCATACCATTTTGTCAGGCAAATTTAGAAAAATTCACTGTATCTTAGTGGATGCTTAGACTAAAGGTTGACTAAAGATGTGTGAGAGAAGAGGGAGAGGTGTCCCATGCAGAATATATATGCCACTGTGCATGCCGCGTGAGTGGGCATGTTCTCAAACAAAGAGAAAGGCCAGTTCAATGAGTTGGGGGCTGAAACTAGTCCTCCTGTTCTCTCAAACCCTTCATAAGTTGTCCCTGGCTATAAGGAAGTCACTTGAACTCTTCTGAACACTAACCAGCAAGCAAAACAATTTAAATTAGGAATAATTTACTAAAACTGGCTGGTAGAATAAACCCCTGTACACCTTCAGTTTCATATATATTCTTGCTTCCTGTATCTGTTTAGTTCAGGCTTTCCAAACCAGGGTTTCATGAAAACCTAGGATTTCTTAATGTCCCTGGAAGTGTTTCCCGAATGGGTGGGAGTTAATTAATTTTTAACATTTTTTAAAATTGTCATGTCAAACTGCCACCCCCTCCCAAAACACCTAATGATGGGCCTGGAGGGGGTGGGAAGAGAAGGGGTCCTGGGTGGGCGTGTACACAGGTATGCTTCTCGGCACGATTGCACCCATTCTGGGGGTTTTTTGAAGCCTGAAGAATGTTTCAGTGGGCTCTCAATGGTAAAAAAGTCCAGAAAGGCTGTTTTAGTCAAATTCAAATTTCAAATACCTTTAATGGCATAGTAACAATGATCCAAGTACATAATAATGATCAGATATATTCAGACTACTTGGAATAAACAGATTTCTGTGATACTAATAACAAAAAGTTAAAAATAGAACATGGATCTAACAAGATAAAGTTAGAATATGAATTAAATTAAATTAAACAGTTATAGCACATGTAATATACAAATTAATAGTTGCTAATGAAATTAACTAGAGGGAAAGTCATTATGCAGACATCATCCTAAAGGAATATAAGATAAAAGTTATTTCTTGAAGGGGCGAGTTCTGTCTTGCAGAACTGTGGCGAAATTTTCAGCCACCTTCTCTATTACAATGGAAAACTTGTCTTCTAGTAAGAATTGAATATTCCTACTGGGTCAATCCGTTGGTGATGGAGCCCAGAAAACGACGGGCTTTGCAGTAGAATGTGAGGTGCAGGAAGAGCAGAACTTCCACAATCTGTCCTCTAGGGGTAGTTAACCTGTGATCCTCCAGATGTTCATGTACTACAATTCCCATGAGCTCCTGCCAGCATTTGCTGGCAGGGGCTCATGGGAATTGTAGTGCATGAACATCTGGAGGATCACAGGTTGACTACCCCTGCTCTAAAGGAACACCTTTTGAATCATCCACTCTCTATCTCACGTTTTCACTATCACAAAGGGAACCAATAGGTTCCAGCAGCGATCCTGATTTTTCAAACCAAAGCAATTAATCAGCATTTGTACAGGATTCATGCAGCTAATTCTGGATTCATGCAGCTAGTTCTGAAGTTTGTGGATAAGGAAATAAAGGAAAGAGGTTGAGATGTTCCACCTCAATTGTACCACCTGAAGATCTGCATCTACTGGGCAGTAGCAATGGAGACTTCCGTTTTCTTTTCTTTTTCCATCTGACGGCATGGAGCAGCACAGAAGACGGAGCGGCTGTGTTGAGGCTGCTATGCCCCAAGTCTGACAGGACTTCCGCAACCATGCAGCAACTACATTAGAAATCACTGGATCCTTGTGCCCACGTCCCAAGTCTACAGAACTGGCATGAAGGACTTCCTGCTACACAGAAGTTGTTGCATTTGGGGAGGGAGGGGGGTTCTGGAGCCGTGTGGTGTTTCAGCCGTACCTAGTTTAGAACCATGCTTTAAGTACAACAGTAACAGAACCAGGGAATCACTAGTTTATTTCCCCCAACATTTATGACATCAAAACAGCTATGCTTGCTTTTATGTTAAAATGTTTTACTGAGTGCTGGCTTGGTGGGTGTCCTTGGGAAACATTCTCCACAGTAACAATGTCCCTGCAGAAAAGGCCCTGCGCCTTACACCGATCTAAACTCTGACAAAGACAGTACTCAGACAAAGACAGTACTCCCAAAACCTCAGTGGGCAGGGGATGGGAATCTACAGGCAGAAGAATTTTCTAAGCATATGGGCCAGCCTTTTTCAACTGTTTGACTGTGATGGAACCCCTGAAGTATTTTTCAGGCTTCAAGGAACCTTGGAAGAGGTGACATGTCCCTTCAGAGCAGTGGGTGCAGAAGCAAGATGCAAGAGCCAGCCAATCAGTCAATTAATTGATCATTTACCGTTTCCATTGTGTAGAACAGGGGTAGTCAAATTGCGGCCCTCCAGATGTCCATGGACTACAATTCCCATGAACCCCTGCCAACAATACAGGCCAAAAGCAGCAATGGAGACTTTCTTCGGCTTTCAGTTCTTTGCATCTATCAGGCAGAAACAGGTACTGGCCAGCTGCAGTGGCTGCCCAGTAGGCCAGCCCAAACCTGTGGATTCCTGCAAATCCATTCAGACTGTTCTTAAGATCCTGGACATCATATACTTTCTGTGACTAAAGCTCAGATATGCCCCTTAATACAGTCTAGGGAATGTGTTTGTAACTGGATACTGCTATACTCCATGCTGGACAGTGTGTGCGTGTGTGCGTGCGTGCGCGTGCGTGCATGTGCAGGGAGGGGCTTTCAAAAATTTAAATATATGTTGTCAAAGACAAGAAAAGATGGGGAAAAGGGTGACTTTTTAATTTGAAATGCAAATAGTGACCCCGGTTCAGGGAAGCACTTAAAGTACATGCATTTTTCCACTAAGGGTGAGATGGAACAGTTCTTGGGAGATGCATACCAGTGAACTCTGACCAGACTGGAAAGCAACAGCAAGCAATTATTTCAAAATATGTAACACAGGCTTGCTCCTGTCATGCCTCCAAATGTGTTTATTTCCTGTCAATGAGGTCAAAGTGGACAGACTCTTGGTAAAGAGAGTCTCAGCTTAGCCAGTCTCTCTCATACTCTGGCAGGCCCCAGATGTTCTTGGCACCAGGCCCATCAAAGGCCAAAGGCTGGACCTCCTTCTCTTCCACAATTTGTTGGATAAGTATAACATTTGACTTGGGAATGAGGCTGTAGTTTTAACTGCCTGTGAAAATTCTTTGACAGTTTTCTTCCACCCCCTCCCCGCCCCCACCTTCTCTCTTCTTTAACTGCATAGATAATCCTGGTTTTATTTCATTCTTTTCTAATGATGTAATCCAGTTTTATAGCATTGCTTATTGCATGTATTATACTGGTCTTTATCAGTTTTTAAAAATTATTTGGTTATTTGCTTTGAGTGTCAACGAGAAAGGCAAATGATGAATCATCAATATATCAATAACATTTGTTTCTTTGGTATAGACTTAAAGGCTCAGACAGAATGTAGTACTGCAGGTGTTTGTGTCCAGCATGGTGACAGAGCTGAAATCCTAGGTATGGGCTACAAGTCATTTAATCAATTTATACAGGCAGTCAAGGGTTTTTGTTGGGTCTTTATATTTTTACCCACATGCTGCGAGTTTGTGTGCATGTAAAGCATGCCATCACTGCAAGTTATAAATCCAGTCTCCCCCATGACCAGTGATTTGGGGGAGACGCTAATAAAGACTGCCTCTGAGCAACTAGAAAGGACACTGTTCCCAGTTGATTCATCCATTCTCTTGTGTATGTCTGTATTTGGCATGTGCAAGTGATCTAAGGCACACAAGGAGAGTCACACTCTGTTCTCTTAAACAAGAAAAGGCTTAATCACTATAGACTGCACTAAACAGGATAATACCATTGTGTCTGTTGGGTTACAGATCTACTGAAAAGAACAGGAGAACATAACACTAAGCTAAACTGAACTGAACAGTACAGAAGATTTACTTCCAGTGGCCCTCCCTCAATGAACCAATGCACATCATGACCTCACCTCCTCCAAGAAAGGGATTTCGACCTCTAGCATTTGAATAATGGATGTTTCAACCTTCTAACCCTTCCCAAATTTGCTGGTGGGAAGCCTCCCCAAATTCAGTTTTAAGAAATTGCTCATGTGGGGAAGTGAGCCCTAATCAACCTAGGGTACATGTCCTACACATCTCAATAACCAGATCATGTTTTACGACAGATTCAAGTGGGTATCCATGCTGGTCTGAAACAACAGAACGAAGTCTGAGTCCCATGGAAGCTTTGAGACCAACTAAGTTTTATTCAAGGGGTAAGCTTTCAGGTGCACAGCACACTACATCAGACAAAGTATGTTGTGCACGCGAAGGCTTGCATGTTGAATAAAACTCATGTTTTACAACCGTTATCCATCTTGCCTTCCCTGGAAGGCCGGCAAATGGTTATCTCTCTGTGGAAATACATCTCTGCTCTCTCACCTCTTGGTGCATTTTATGGCTCTCTTGCCTGAGAAAACAGAGGGCTGTCAGGATCTCAGTAACTCTTTGATGTACTTCAAAGCACCTTACATCTCCAAATCAAAACATCCGCCACCATCAAAACCTTGCTGATTAGTATGGATCTTTCTGGGCGTGGAAGAGGTGGGGGTTGGGAAAATGCACCAGGCCATTTCCTTTTCAATTATGCAAGTAACTTGTGGAGGGGAAATAAATAGACTGGGTTAGCCTCGGCAATTCCTAACTTTCCCTGCATCCTTGCAGGATAATTGAGGTGGACAGCCATTTCCTTTTGGGAACAGCACCTAAGGACAGCAAAGGAGAAGAGCAAAACTTTGTCAGGTGGTTTCATTCCATTTGCTATTGGGAAGAGCACTTTCCCCATAGATCAAGGGTAGTCAACCTGTGGTCCTCCAGATGTTCATGGACTGCAATTCCCATGAGCCCCTGCCAGTTGGCAGAGGCTCATGGGAATTGCAGTCCATGAACATCTGGAGGACCACAGGTTGACTACCCCTGCCATAGATAAATGGAAGAGTCACTCCAGCAGCAATAGTTCCATCTCAATAAATAAATAAGGCTGGTAAAAAAAAGGTAAAGGTATCCCCTGTGCAAGCACCGGGTCATGGCTGACCCTTGGGGTGACGCCCTCTAGTGTTTTCATGGCAGACTCAATACGGGGTGGTTTGCCAGTGCCTTCCCCAGTCATTATCGTTTACCCCCCAGCAAGTTGGGTACTCATTTTACCGACCTCGGAAGGATGGAAGGCTGAGTCAACCTTGAGCCGGCTGCTGGGATTGAACTCCCAGCCTCATGGGCAGACAGCTTCAGACAGCATTTCTGCTGCCTTACCACCCTGCGCCACAAGAGGTTCTAAATAAGGCTGGTAGGAGAACTCAAATTTCTCAGTGTAGCTCTCACAGCATCTCTAGTCAGCAATGCTGAGAAATGCTGGCCAACCTCTCCCCCCCACCCCAATTATTCCACAGGCTTCTGCGGGTCCCCATTCTGGCCAATTACTTCTGTAACTTACTGTGATGAGGATGGTGGGCTACCAATCAGATGACAACTCTAGGCATCACCCAGCACGAATCCATAACACAGAGCATCAGCAATGGTGAAGGTTGTGCCTATACTATGACAGAATAAGTTCAAAGCAAAAGCACAGTGTTATGTCGATTTCCTTTCTCAGAATCTCAGCTTTTAATATGAACTAATTAAGTGTCTAGTCCTCTTTGCTGCATAGGATGCTTTCAGTTGTGTGCTAATCCTCTGTAAAGATCTCTGAAGCCGGAAGAGCGACATAATAAGTTTTACTGCTGGCTGCAGGGTCCTCATACACTTATAAAAAAACCCAGATTAAATTATGTTTAAAAATGGAAAAACTATGCAAAGGAAGAAACAAAATGCAAGTGTGCTCAGTTTGCATAATTCAAACCAGTTGCAAAATCTGATCGTCTGAACACAGAATGAAAAAAAAAAAGCTCAAAGTACACACAGTCAGCAGCAGCAAGCAGGGGGAAAGGCTGTGTGTATTCAATTTTCCTTTCTTTATTCTTCCCACGCAAATACAACCACCAGGCATTTTGACCTTAAACGGATAGCTCTGTGTGTATTTTTTTCAAGACATGTTATTTTCTTTGAGTTCAAATGCAGGATAATTTTGGCATGTGATGACCTGATTGTGCTTTAAGAGAAGCATAATTAATAACTTCAATACAAACGAACAAAAGGAAAGCCATTTTCAATACAGCTCCTAAGGAGGAAATCGAAGCAAAGTGTCTAGGAACAAACTGAATGGCGAAAGGACACAATCTCCAAATGCACCGTCTGTAGACATGCCAAGCACTAGGTTCAGGTCATAAGAACATACCAGTAGCCTTCCTGGATTAGAGCAATGGTCGAACTGGTCCAGCAGCATGTTTCCAATGGGGCCACAGGGAAAGCAACAAGCAGAACCCACTGGCAAGAGCCCACGTCCACTGACTGCTCTCCAGCATCCACTGGGCAATCCTCTGTAAACCTGTTCAGTCTCCGATTAAAGCCAGTGGACCTTGCCACTGTTTTCATGGCAGCACGTTCCACAGACCAACTACCCATTGCTTGAAGCCAAACTCTCCTTTGTTGGCCTTGAATCACGACCCGGATTTCTACAAACAAAAGTCTCTGCTATCCTGTCACACTCTACTGCAGCGGTTCTCAACCTGGGGGTCACGACCCCCAGGGGGGGTCAATTGACCCTTTCAGCAGGGTCGCTGAGGTGGCAGTGGCAGCAGCCTCGGTGACCCAAAGGGGAAGGTTGAGAACCGCTGGTTTATCTGCTTCTGTGGTGGTGGCCTCGGTGACTCAAAGGGGGGTCGTAGGGTTATGTGTGTGCCGAGGCCTTCCACGATTGCCAGCGTGCGCGCAACTCTACAACCCCCTTTGGGTTGCTGCCGCCATCGCAGCAGTGGTGGGGGTCACGGCGGCAGGAAGGTTGAGAACTGCTGCACTATTGTGACCAACAAACAGAAACGAGGGTGGGACAATGCACAGCCAGCATGATATAATAGACTAGGATTGTGGACTTACATGGACTATAACAGTCTTAGAAAGGTGTAACTCTGCTTAGGATGGCACTGTCAGGTACATGCTGCCATGAAGCTCATTGGATGCCATTGGGCCCATCACTCTTAGCCTAAGCTATTGCCCAGGATTATGACATCAAAAATGGGGAAAGGGTACCAGGTACAGTTCTTAGAGCTCCTTGCAGGAAGGGTGGCATTTTAAAAGTTCAAGTTATACAAATGGCTTTGTTTCTTAATAATTTCTGAAAGTAAAGAAGGAATTGAACCAAAGCAGCTCTAAGGTAGTTTAGAACAGGCAAAACTTGTTTCTGGCTCTTACCTTGGGATCACAGAAGCAGGTATTTCAGCTCCACCAGTTTGACCTTCCCCAATATAACTGAAGGTTAAACATGTCCTTTGCCTTCTGCTGATCTCAATGTAGACACCTTCTGTTGACCTCAGTGGACAGCTGACCTCAATGTGGACCATGCTCCAGTGGCAATCTCATTTTATTGATTTATAAATTTTAGATCCCATTTTGAAGGCATTTCCATTTACAATAAAAGTAGCTATCAAGAAAAAAATTACATAGCCAAACCTGTCAGTCAAGGTGATGGTACTATAGGAGCCTTTTGTCAAGTGCGCTGGACAGTACATAATTACACAGATCACCACCAGTGTCATTTTTCTGTTGCACAGAAATACCATTCCAAGTCACATTTCACTTCATCTTGCCAATACCATTATTATGGCCACACCTGCAAAGACTAATATTTAGGATTCCTCGGCAAATAACAAAAGTGCTCCACAATCATTAGCAAACACTTCTCTACACTGATATGTCTTCTGTCCACTGTTGAACCAGTTTTATTTCTCCAGTCACAGAAACAGCAGATGTCCTGTAACCTTGAACACACATTTATAAAGTCATTCTACCATCCTGAGCAGTACCTAAGCTACTGGTTTTAGCATTATAGCTTTTTTGTTACATTATGCTTTGAGAAAAAGGTCTGTGGTCTAGTTTCTTTGTCTAGCCGGGTATTTGATGGTGAAAATTTGGTCCCATTTAATAAGCTCTGGGTATTCTAAGCCAGGGGTAGCGTTTGCTGGCAGGGGCTCATGGGAATTGTAGTCCATGGACATCTGGAGGACCACAGGTTGACTACCCCTGTTGGAATAGCTGGAATATGACACAACCATTTCCCTATAGTAGCATGATGAAGGGAACAAGGTATGCAGCTTCAATTTGGCCAAGGATACAGATTTAACATGTTGGGTCTTCACAGCCAAAATCAATCTTGAGATTTCAGTGCTATTGATGTTGCTTTGGAATTAGCACTGCCTACCAAATCGTTTCCTGGTACCCACCAAGCATCTTTAGAAGGTGGGAGAGGCCAGGTAAAACTTTTGCCCAGCAAGGCTTCTGATTGGCTGTTCAGATTTTTCAAACTATTACTTTGGCAGCAGCTCCCAACACATCACTGTGTGACTGAAGGTAATCCTTGGCAGCAGTTCTGTGGCTGGCTCTGCCACCTGCAGCGGCCATTTTGTGGGGGCACCTACCATACTTTTTCTGAATTCCAAGGTTGGGGATCCTTGATCTAAGAGGTTGACAGAGATCCTGCCTCCAAAGGAAACTGATCCAGTAAACTTGCCCTGAACTTTTACATCACTTAGAAAACAGAGGGTTTTTTTAAAGTTCTCCAGCAGTTCTAGCCACAATTTGATCTTTTATAATCACATGTTACAAACAATTCCTTACATAAGTTATATGGGCAGTCAGGTAATACAGGGACATGACCATTAGGCATGCCAAATTAGCATCTAAAACTTGATGGATATGTTACTTTATTAATTATTATTATTATTAAAATATTGTTAAATATAAAATATTATAAAAATAATAAATAAAAATGCTTTCCGGTTCTTTGGCCAAGCCAGCTGTTTTGTAACAATAATTAGGAGGGAGAACTATGTCCACGTGTTGGTAGAGAGGCAAGTAGGATTTCTAACAATGAAGACAAAACGTTTCCACTGAACCAGGTTAAACTTATTAAAAATGAAGTATAGCTTCTCAAACATGTCCACTGAGGCACAGATACAAAAGGAAAGTTGGGAAGCAGAGCAGCAATAGGAGTGAAATACAGCTGTTAACATGGCTTCTTGCCTGTTTCACATCAGACTGTAGATCCTTTCTATACACTGGTGGCCAGGGTGAACGTTCTATAGCCACTACACAAGCTACAACAAAGAGCATGCCCTGTGCTGTATTCTGACACAACCGGCCATTCAAAACAATAAGCACCTTATAAGCCAGTACAGTGCCCATAGCAAATGCAGCATAACCAGGTCTTAAGTATGTGAACTGAAAAAAATCTGATTTTGTTTTCCTTCTCTCATTTTAATTTGTTTTGGGTAGTATGTGCCCTGATAAAGAGTTCTTTGGGTTGTTTCTTATGAAAGGCATTACCACGATAGAGTTCCCTACCCCTTGGGGCAGTAGTGACTCACTGACTTGGATACAGCAGAATGCCTTCTATTGATGGAAGGGATTACCACCAGTGAAGCAAGATCTACTTTTCATATTTTGGGTCTTAAGTCTTAGTGAGCAAGGCTGGCTATAAATGTGGTAAAATGAAATAACAATAACAATAATGCTCCTGCTTTCCCCACTCCTTCTGCAAGCCTAAACACCACCATGGAAATGCTGCTCTTGAGGAACAAGAATTACCCCCACCCCATCCCAGGAACTACAGGAATGCTGAACTAGACCCTCCCCCCTTCCATCTGTTGCAATTTCCACTGGTCATTTCCCCCCCCCCCCCAACCCAATGGTGCTTTTCCCCATCATTTTTGTCTTGCTGTGTTTTTCAACATACATTTTATACAGCTATGAACATAAAGGAAACCTTCCAGAAGTCCATTAACAGGTCTGTCAAGTGCCATTCCTGAACTGTGCATTTTTACCTGAAGGATGCCTTGGTAATCCCCCTGCATGGACTTCAGACGGGTCAGACCCAGTATTTCATACTCGGCGTACCATTTCCTCATATTGGCAGACAGATGCCACTGGTTGCTTGCTGTCCTTATACACTGGATCAGCCTTATCCAGCAAGACAATATTTACTAGGTCCTATATGTAACATGTGACTGGGGTACAGGTTCTAATGTCACTTACTCTAATTCTACAGTACAAAACTCAACAGTAACACCTGTCTAAGCCTGTTTGACTTCACAGTACTTAAGTCTCCTCATAGTCTGAATCTGCTTTTAACAGGGAAATCTCTGCCCATCATGTATTTCAGTATGAATTCAAAATGGCCTTATGTTCAATTTGAGACTTCTAAGCTATCTTCTAGATATTCCGCTGAGAAAAAAAAAGTGGCAAGTCACTGAAATGTGTTATCATCAATCTGAATAGGCTTTCAGATAATTTGCCAGTTTGTGCAATTCTCTGTACACTGATATTTTATGCAATTTTTAAAATATATCTATTGTGCACAATCCTATCATTTCTTAAAGTTGTTTCATACTGCTTCTATAATGGGGGGATTAATCTCCCAATTCATTTTTGTTTAAGTTTCAGATTTTTATGCAAACCTGGGCTTTTAAGATTTATAGAAAGATCTTCGTTGTCTGTTCATGGCACCGGTCTCTGGATTTTAGGCAATTTCCGCACATCAGTAAAAACAGTGTTACACCAGCTAAATGGCAAAGCGCTAAAGTTTATTGCACCTCCCAGCCCCTCCTCTCTATTTGCTGTCTCGCCTTTGTCTGTCTTACCCTCCACATCTGGTGCTGTAAATGGCGGAAAAGAGCAACATGCCTTATATGCATCTCGCTTCTGCCTGTCAATCAATCCAGGAAACCAATCGGCGATATCATATGGAGGGGCTGGATTATTGCGACTTCTTTTGGCAAACATTACACTACATTTAACGGGTGCGAAAATGCCCTTAGTATCCACAGACTAGGCTATGCTGAGAATTGGATATACTGATATACTGATGAATTCTTCTGCTTTAGTTTTTGAGCAGACTTGGACAGACATGTGCCCACAAACAACATATGACAAAGGAGGTGAAAAAAAAGCAACTGGGAACTCTCTCCAACCCCCATCTCCCTCTCCATAAAGCTAGGGTCTCTTAAGGCTTAGAATATTTAATTGAGGATATCAGTTCCCCTCTCCCCTTCATTTGATAGTCACTTTCCAACATCCCATGTGTCTTGGAAAGAAATCAGCATGTCCAATACATGCTGGGCTCTTATGAGAGGGATACCTTTTCTGCATATCCTCTCCCAAAATATGCACAAACTCCTCTACCCATTTTTGCTGCCCCCTTGACAGGCAACCAGTTATGGACTTTTATATAAGAGGGAACTGATGTATTTACAGGAGCACTTTTGTATAAAACCACAGTATTTAGCATCAAAATAGTATGAAGATAAATCTGAATGGGCAAACTAGAAAGCTTCCATACTTACTAAACTGCTAAAAGATCCCCTTTTCACATTCAGCTAGAAGTCACATTAAAACAGGAGCTCTACATAGCACCTCAAACAAGATCCTACTACTCAGAAATAACTTCCCTTAAGAAAAGGCACTGTTCCTAATTAATTACTTGTTATCTCCTGACTGGCCATTTTCCTGGCACTTCTGAATCAATGGGCCATTATCAGC
Organism: Paroedura picta; assembly: GCF_049243985.1. Classification (NCBI taxonomy): domain Eukaryota; kingdom Metazoa; phylum Chordata; class Lepidosauria; order Squamata; family Gekkonidae; genus Paroedura; species Paroedura picta. The sequence continues at coordinate 38,541,210 of NC_135379.1, forward strand.
TCTTGTTCCATGCATGAGGAAGGACTGCTATTTACTGAGCAGCAAGCCAAAAGTCATTGTTGACAATTTTAAAAACAAATCATCTGTAAACAGCATTCACTGTTTACATAAAAAGCTAAGGCCTTAGTGGGTGGAGAGTGGGCATGGCCAGTCTGGGTGAGGGCCAAATTGGCCCAATTGGGCCCTCACCCAGACTGGTTCCGCACACCCAGCCCGCTAGTGGCTTTCTGCTGCTATTTTCAGCAGTTGGCCTCTTGGGAGGATCCCACAGCAGCGCTGCCACGGGGGAGGGACCTTCCCACTCCTTTTAGGCTTAGCAGCTCTCTCGCTGCTGCGAGAGAGCTTCTGGGCCTAAAGGGAGCCTCCCGCAGCGGTGCTGATGCAGGGGGAGGGCTACCCACTCCCTTTACGTCTGGCAGCTCGCTCTCCGCAGCGAGAGAGCTTCCCGGGCCAAAGGGAGCCTCCTGCGGTGGCACTCCTGCGCCCGGGGTGGGGGAGGGGGGAAAGAGCCCGCGGCGGCAGCGGGGGGGGGGGTCTTCAAAGCCCATTCTCACAAACGGGCTTTGAATCTAGTTTAATTATTAAAATGTGATTATTAATTCTGGGTTCCTCAAGAGAAATGACAGACTGAGGGAGGGCACAGGAAGTAATCAGTTAAGCAGGAAGGAGAAGATGACAAAAGCCATGGAAATGCTCAATGCTGCTTGCCTTACCCAAATAATACAGCCTGGCACAACAACTGCCTTTTAAGTCTTCCACATTGGGTCAAGTCTGTGATGGGGTTGGGTGAGTGTAATGCATACATTTTCCTCATGGATCAAACCGCAGCTTGGGAACATGTACACTGAGGAAATCACCAAGAAGGAGGGTTATTCATTTCCATCCCCTAGCACGGTGGTCCCAATCCAATTCAATCCTTCTTTGTTATTGCTTTTCATACAAATGTCATGAGAGCTGATCACAAATTCAGTGTATCATCTGGTTTTCCTCTCATAAGGGATAAGGACAGAAGCTAGACTGGTGGCAACGAGGTCAAACACCTTGAGTGGGGTACATGTGGCTTACATCATGCCATAGTTCAATGATCTGCTAGCATTCTTTCCTCAATATGTATGACTAGGCAAACGAAAGAGTTTATTGTATTGCTTTTTAAAAATTATGGCAGTTCTTAGAATGTCTGTGACTTATCTACAGAAGAAGTACTCTTAACTAGTAATGATCTACATGTGTTATACAATCCAATTTGACTTCCATTGTGTGTTGTTATACAGTAATAAGAGGAAAAAACAGAAATTTTCTTTTCTTTTTTCACTGTCACTCTGGAAAACTTTCTGGCAACAAGGTAAATTCTTATACTTTCTTTTACATTTCATGGTGCTACTTGGTGGTCTTTCTATGTACACCCAGCAAGGCATGTACAACTCATTCACAGCTGCCTAGGAATACAGGGAATGATGGTTGGGTCTAGACCAGGGGTAGTCAAACTGCAGCCCTCCAGATGTCCATGGACTACAATTCTCTGGGAATTGTAGTCCATGGTCATCTGGAGGGCCACAGTTTGACTACCCCTGGTCTAGAAAGTACACAGCAGGAGAGTAAGAGGCTGGCACTTGAGGCCATGTGATACTTCTGTAACACACACCTTTCATTTTGGATTGTCTCCCCTTCTACAGTCTCAATGAGGGACTGCAATAACATCATTACAAAACAATTATTTTTCTTGTCCTTGACTTATCATTACTAAAGACAGACGAAATGTCAAAGCAAGCAGGGCCACACCAAGTCTCATTACAATTACTGAGGAAAACACATCAGATACAGCTGAGCTTCACCCATCATTTGGTTATGACCAATAATAAAGCCTCTTAGCAATTAATCAGTGCAAGTTTAGAGACAAATGGATCCAGCCATATTAGCATTCAATCAAAGAAAGGACCGTTCCTTTGTCTTACTTTCCCACAAAATGGCCTGAATGATCCACAAGATTAAGGCTATTAGAAGTATTGGCCAAAGTCACATGGATCAGACAAAGTTTGTCCTCTTACCTTCCTCTAGTTCCATATTTGGAAAGATTCACAGGAGTCAGAACCACCCTTTCCTTTCTTTAAATAAGGAGACATGCCTGATCCATCTTCTTTGTCTTCTTCCCATTATCCAAGTTTAAGAAGAAAAAGATCTTTTGTTTTTTACTCAAATCTGTTTCTTTAAAAATGGAGCAAATTCATTTTTAAATAGAGCTTTCATTTGATCAAATCTACAATGACTTGAGGGTAGCAAAGTTCCAGATCTGTTTAACTGGTCCCATCTCTGCTTCTCTTCTTTATATAACTTATTATAGATGTTCAGTTACTTGATTTAGGATCAAGACTTTTGCCTTCACTGACACAGCTATAGCCCCACTTCGTTCTCTTCCTCTGGCCCTTAAGTCATCATAGGCCACTAGCCAAGTTGTTAAAGAGAACTTCCATATTCCAAAGCACAAAACTTCTGAATACTGATGACAGGAGGCCACTACAGTCTCAGAGGAAGGCTTTGGCTTCAAAAATGTTGGTTGGCCATCCAGGGCAACAGTAATACAGATTGCTAGACTAAATGGAACTTTTATCTGATCTTAGGTGCAACAGACTAGAAGCCATGTCATTTTCCAAGTTTCCACTCCCATATAAATATCTCACCAAGATTCATCACTGGTGCCACTCCTCTCACTATACAGTTCCTTTCTCAAAAGCTCTCTTTAGACACCACAGTCCTAATCCCTATTTAAAAGACAGACTAAATACATACGGTAGAGTTAGTTTTCATTTGTCCTGTCAAAATGTACCCTGGATGTTCCCCAACACAGGGACCTTTTCTTTTGTTCCCTTGTACTTTTCTGTACAGGACCATGTACACTGACATCCATATAATGGTTCAATTCATGCATGCATGTACCTTCCTAGACATTCTACGATGAGACTAGCAGCTTGACACTAATGGTAAAATAAAAGTAATAGTGCTGAGATTTCATTTAGGAATAATCATTTCATATATGGAAGTCATTTCTTGATGGACTGAGATTTTCAGTTGAATGTGTGAGTTATCTTGATTTACAACATTTTTATGCTACCCTTCCACCCAATTTAAGTTTCCCAAGGTCAACCACTAATAACAGCTTTTAAAATAACAACTAACAATTAAATAAAACACATAAACAGGCAGGATTAGGGATGGGTACAAACTGGAAAAACATGGTTTGGTTTGGTTCATGGTTTGTAGCATACCTGGTTCGCGAACCACGAGCTATCACAAACTTTTAGGGGATGCCTGTCATTTCCCCAGAAAGCACTATCCTAGAGGCACCTTCTGGGGGGGGGTGTAGCTTGGACCCCATAAATTCAATTCTCACCAAACTTGGTGAACAGATAGAGGAGAGTCAACTGGAAATGCCTGTCTCTGGCCCATTATGCACGGCCGCCGAAACGGCGATTTCGGGTCACATGGAAAACGCGGAGGGGGAAGACGCGACGCATACCGGTTATACACGGGGCGGGGCGCGACGGCGGCAAAACCCAGAGTAACCGATTATGCACGCGCCGATCCGGGCGCCGCTTCTGGTTGCGCCCCGCTCACCCGGAAGCTGCGCTTTCTTCCGCGTTTCACTGACGTGGCTTTTTCGGTGGCATGCACCGAAGCTGCAGCCGGTTGCAGCCGGCTCCGTGCGTTATCCGTGATTTTAGTCGCCGCTATTCCACCCCGAATGTGCGCTAAAACCCCCGTGCATAATGGGTCTCTAGCATGCACAGGATCAGTTCTATGCACTCCTGAACCTGCACATGCCAAAATGACTGCCTATCATTGACAGGAAGTCCTACTAAAAGGTGTAGGTTCAGGAGTGTATAGAATGGATCCTGTGTAAGCTACAGACATCAAGGTCTCAGAGGACCTACCACAGATACTCCTCTACATGACCTCCAAGTTCTAACCCCACTGTTGCTCTGAGATTGAACAGACTGTCAATCTGAAGATGGGTCTGTTCACAAACTGGCACCAACCTCTACAAACAGCTTGAAAGTTTGTGGACAGTTCATGCTGGTTGACCTGTCATGACCTTCACTTCACAAACCGGACACAATTAGTCATGAACTTTAGTTTGTGGGCTGATTCATGCCCATCCCTAGGCAGGAGAGTCAGTGAAGGAATGCAAACAAAACAGAAAATGTTTCACTTTCTGGTAGAAGACAATGATAGAAGGGGATAGACAAAGCTTCCTAGGAAGGGAATTCCAAAATTTTGCTTTCATGACCAAGAAGGCCATTTCTTGGGTTGCCAATTGTCAGCCATCAGATGAGGGGACTTGCAAAGCAGGACCCCTGAAGATAATTCTAGTGGCTAGGTAGGTTCATATGGGAGAAGGCATTAAGATATGCTGGTCCCAAGCCATATAGAGCTTTAAGGTCAATGCCAGTACCTTGAGTTGGGTCCATAAGCAAACTGGGAATCACTGCAGATGGAGCAAGACTGGAGTGACATGGTCCCTACAACCACTCCAGTCAGTGCTCTGGCCATGTATTCTGTACCAACTGTAACTTCCAAATACTCTTTTAGGATAGCCCCATATTTACCGTTTGTGCACTGGAGGGTTCATATCAGGCCGGAGTTTTAGTCATGGCAGGATGCCCCACCTCTTCCTGCACCCACACGGGGGAGCATTTGGCCCTGTGCGCCTCATCCATCCCTGATTTGTGCTCCTGCATGGGAGCTGGGGCAGTGAAGTTCCCAGTGTGTAAATGGTAACAGAGAGCATTGCAATAATCTTACCCAGATGTTACCTGGGTATGCACCAATGTAGTAAGATCTTTTTTTTTTCGTCTAGGAAAGACCAAAGCTGGTAAAAGGTACTCCTGCCACTTACTTATCCAACTGCAGGCATGACACCCAGAGGCATCCCAGCCTACAAGCCTGCCTCCTTGAGAGAAACTGAGACTCCATCCAAAACAGGATACACCTCAATTCTTGAGTTAATCATTTCATTGTTGAACATCATTGTTTGAAGAGACTTGAAAGCTCCTGTATATTCTGTAATATTTTTTATGGATCATTTGCACATGTAAGATATCCCTTGATAGTAAAGAGTGTGCTTATGTGAAGAGTATTGATAAAATGGAGTTGAAATTGTAAAGTGGCCACAGATCTCCAGCCAGCACCAGATACCTTTACCTATGCAAGGCGTACCATAAGAAAAAAACTAATTTGCAGGACTGAAGCAGTATTCTCATTTAGGAATTATTGTAGCAGTATTCTCTTGAGTAATATCTTGAGTAATTCCTTGGGTACAACTAAAAAGCTATTCCAGATACAGATAAACTAGCCACTTTTGGAAGGTTTAAAGGGATGATGAAGGCACTGTTTAACCAAATAAAGGCTACTCTGAATATTGCAGCTGGGAGGTGCCTGCAATATGGCAGCTTTACAACAAGAGAATGTCCACAAATGATTGATTTATGTTAATTTGGTGAACTCGGAATTTAGGATCCAGTTGAAAGTGGAAAAGGTTCTTGATTCTCTTTAGCTTGTAAAGGGAAGGTTTCTAGTGATGGCAAGAGACTTTAGTTGTTCACATTTAAAGGCAAAACTATTTTGTTTTCCACTGACCCCCCCCCCCATTCAAAGACAAATATTAGCACATTACACATTTTGTTAATTTTGTTAAGGGGCCTGTGACTTATTTTTGAAATGCTGGTTAAATAAGAACTGGGAGGGGAGGAATAAAAATTTAAACATCAGAGACTATAAAATGCAATGTTTTACTTGTTTTGTTCCTGGAAATGATGGGTCTTGCAAGAAAGAAACCCAGAGGGGCGGGGAGGGAGGCAGATATACAAGAATGCAGTATTGGTTATCATATTTTAAAATTGGAAAGACATTCACCAAGAAATTTGCCAGAAATTCGTTTCATGAAAGAAAAACATATTTCCCCCCCCTAAACTAAATATCAGCTGGTGGCACCATATTAAAAAGAAAGCACTGTTTGCATTTCATGCAGTAAAATGGAATTGGTTTCCATGTATCATTTGTTGCTTCTGAAAAACAATTTGTTCTTCTCTCAGTGACTGCTGGTTCCCCTCTTACACTATCACTCTTTCAGGTGGCCCCATTCTATTCTTTCTTCTCCTATCATAATGTGTTTTTACAAAGCTGAAGACAAACAAACCCCTTTCTTTACGTGTGGTCGTGCTTTCGTGGAACAGGGTGTGTTAGGAATAGGAATCTAGTTTTACTTGGGATAGAAAAAATATTATAGCATAATGCTCTACCCACTGTAAACACTGTTACATATATAATACATTTTATGTGTTATCCGTCTACAGAAGTTACAACATCCAAATGTCTTAATTACCATCTCCAGCAGCTAATGAATTAAAGATGATAAATGATATTAACAAAGGAAAAGGGATCTTTCCTTTGTTTCCTATAGAAGGTATTTTTCCAGTAATAGACGTCTCAAAAGGAATGACTTATAATTCCTAGATTTATTTATTCTTTATCTCAGTTAAATTTTCTACATGCTGAAAAGAAGACTGAGGCAAACATTACTACTTTATTGCATTTTAGGACTTTATGCATAATTTCCCCTTAAAAATTAGATTTTTTCATATGCATCACTCTGTAACATTTTGCACATACTTTATATAGAAAGATCCATCCATCTTAAAAGCACAGGAATTTGATCCTAACTCTCTCTCAGAAAGCCAACGTTGCTAAAAATTACAACATTAATAAAATGCTCTGAAAAGTCTGAGCAGTTCTGAAAATTGGGTCAATCCTTCAGCAATCAGTTTTGGAGTATTATTTGGAGTATTATTGATAACATTGGTCTGTAAATTCAGAGTAGGACAAAATGTGGAGAGTGGGTGTTGGTTTTGCATCAAATAACAAACAAGAATTTACAATCAAATCATCTATTTCTTGAGGCCCAGTTCTTCCTTACCCCTACCCCAAAGGTCATTAACTGTGGTCCATTCCACTAGAAACAAACAAAAAAAACTTTTAGGGGCATAATGTTAGGTATAACACACAAAGCACCTTTAATGCTTTAAAAATAAATGCTTATCTAATCTTATCCTTTATAGGCTATTCTTCCAAAATAGCACCTCATTCTAAAACTCATTTGCCATTCAAAGTAGATGACAGCATTTTGCCTTTTGAATGTGTCAATAAAATGTACCATTGACTTCACCCTTTATGGTAAGAACAACCTTTGGTCTGTGCCCAGTGGTTCTGTTACCCAAATTGTTACATCTCATTTTTAGTCATACAGCTCAGCTTTACTATTCTTGAAAGTCCAGCTTAGTATAGCAAAGGTTCCCAGTAAAAAAAAATGGCGTTTGATCTTTGTGATTCAGTGTTTAATTTAGCTAGCAATCAGAGACATGTAATAACATGGAGTCGCTGGACCAATTTAAAACAAGTGCATATTTTATTGCTTAGTTGACATGTATCTAAAAGGTTTGTTTTCATTACATTACTATCCATGTTATTTTTTTAAAGTCTGAAATGAGTGCATAATGTGATTTCTGAAGACCGCCCTTCAAATATATTAATGCATATATTTTCCTTGCATTTCTTTGTTATGCTCCCAAAGTATAAATACGAGACCGTTACAGACATGAATTGCATGCACTGGCGATATCTGCAAATTAAACAAAGCACATACAGCATGGAGAGAACTCCAGAACTCTTCTAGGTTTAGGAAAACGCATACATCTGTAAATTAAAGACATGAACAAATTGCAAAGTAAAGAAGAACTTTTCAGAGAATGCGTTCATTGAACACATTTGTTGATGATGATGCAGCATATTGTTTTTTTACTGGGACATGTGGGAACAATTTTCGCCTAGTGATGCTTAAGGAGAAAGAGAATGTATAGATGCAGAGAAAGAGGGAGCCTAGGTCTTTTTTAGTCCCTCGACAGCATGCTTATAGTTCCAATTAACAACCTTTTGTAGACAACAATGCAAATATAATTAACTGGTATATCGCCTAAAGAAAGAAAAATCCTATCATTCCACACAACCTGAAATAACATATGCTCCTACGAACGAAATATAAGCATAGATTGCTTCAAGACCATGAAATTAACTCGGTAGACAGAAGACCTCCCTTCTATACTGTAGTATTCTTTGCAACAAAAGACTTGTGTTCGGTTGTCTGATTATAACAGAAATCACGCTGCTCTTATCACCGAAGTTATGTTATTACTCTATACAGTCCTGAACTTCCAGCACTATTTGGTTGCTCCGGGGGACTGAACGAGCGACAGCAATAGTAGCAGGGTTTAAAACATGCCTCTTGACACTCTCTCCAGAAATGCATTCCTCTGCGTTGTACGGGGAGCGCATGAGACAATGCTGCAACCCAGCTGTGTCCAAGTGGGGACATTTACATCTGCTCTTTGCCTGACATCAAGTCTAACCCCTGAATCAAGCAAATAACACTGCCGGTACCCAAACCATATTAGCAAGGCACGCTCGTGACAAAAGCCTTTGTTTAGCCACAGTGACAGTTCTGTGATTCCAAGACAGGCAAATTCTAGATTGAGAATACACAAAGAAACCTTTACGGGAACTTTAAGGGAAATAAAATATCTACCTCCACCCCCACCACCTCCACCACTACCCCCACTCGGAAGGAGTAGCTCCAAAAGAACTGGTTCCCCCAATTCTCCTTGTCTGTTCCGAACAGCTGCCAAGATGAGAGTTGATTCAAAGTGAAATGCAGAGTCTTGGAAAAAGGAAGAAAAGGCAGACAAGGAAATTTCCATTCTGAGCCTTCCTAGAGACTGTGTGTCAAATGATACCGTACGGGCACAGGCTCCCTTTACAAGCTGAATTATCTCCCGTCTCCAGCAAACACACACACACACACACACACACACCGCAGTAATAGTGCAAGTCAGTAGCAGAAAGGCGCTTACCTTTTTCTGTGACGGGTAACAAAAGAAAAGCCGCTCTGCTGCTTCCGCAGAAAATGCCTCTGGAAAAAAAAATGCAAAGAGGGAAGTCAGCTTGCGAGTGGCACGCGGAGGGGCTGCCGATTGTACAGATGCCCTTTTTTAGGTACCAGGCTGACAGTGCCTGAACACCAGCCCTCCCTCCTCCACACACACCCCCTTGCCTCTGCATCACAGCTGGCTACTGTAGCCAGGAGACAGAGGTGCTTAAATTAGAAAACCACTGCCAGAGGAAATAAACAGGAACCACAGCGACCCCCTCGACCCTAGCAGCCATCAAATCCAGGAAGATACAGTGCACATCTGTTTCAAGAAGCCCCTCGGGAGCTCCAACTCCAGCTACTTACCCTGTCTGCATTATTAATAGATGTTAATGGCTCCATTATATCGAAAAGAAATCTTTCCCCTTTCCAATAACGTGGAAATTCGGCATTCGGAAACATTCTCGGGGTGGCAACTGCTTTGTGCAGTCCTCCCACCGGCAGATCGGATACCACCACCGCCTCTCGTACTTGCCACCGGTACCCCACCCCAGCATTATCTATACCACCGATCGGGTCACCAGGAATCGATTCTGGGCAGCAAACAACGGCCATGGAACAGACAAGCAGGCAACAACTTCCTGTCACACAGCTATTGGGGAATAAGTCCATCTCTTTTGTATCAGGTCTGCAATGTTCCATCGAGAGCATTTCCTTGTATAAACGGGGGGGGGGCAAAGAATCTAGAATTAAACGAAACTTCAGCAGGAATGTCTTTTCTGCATACTGCTTAAGAAAAAAAACGGAAGGGCGGGGAGCGACATGGTAAGGACAGTCAAAGAAGAATATATTTTGAGTGACCCAGTGACAAAAGGCTTCCAATGTCACCGATGTATAAGAGAATGTGATTGTGAAATATTCCTAGGCAGCGTTTTTCTTAACGTTTGGATTTTCTGAGGTAGCTGGCATGCTCCCGGGAGGGTGTTGTAAGACAAGCACGCTTTAAAGCCCACCAAGACATACATGCTCTGTACCCATCCCACAAACTAGACCCTTTTTAAACTCAGATCCTTCTAAGAATGTTCTGAAGTCAGCACTGGGGAATACAAGTGTACTAAAGGGTTTTTAAACACCCCTTTGATAGCAGTCCGCGGAAGGGTTGCCGCTTGTCAATATACTACTGCATATTCCTCAGGGCTTTGCATCCATAATGCAGCTTAATTACTCGATCTCTGTGCAAGGGGACAGCTACAGTGGAAGATATTTCACAAGACCATCTCCTTGTTAAAGGGAACGTGCATGTGTGCATCACTAGTGCTGCGCTAAATAATTTGCAGCCAAATTTAGCATGCATGAATTGGTAGTAAAGCGTTTTTTTAATCCTATGGAGGAAAGACAAATATTTACGTTTAACCCTGCACATCCAATATATATATATATTTTTTAAATGTTGCACGTTCTTATGCAAGCAGACAATGCATCTTCCAGGCTATTAATGTATTTACACTGTGGCTGTTTATGGCTGAGCAGGAGGCCCTGGCATGAGCCAGCCTGCATCTCCCTACTGCAGATGTAAGATGCAGCTGTTGGTTCACTTCTGACGAATGCGTGAGAAATGTCATTAATTCTTCCAAGACAAATGCAAGCCAATGGGCTTTGTTGCCCATTGCCTCTATAGATTTTTGGAGGGTGCTTGTCACCACAAGTATCCGGCAGGAACAAAATCTCACAGGGATCGACTGTATTAACTGAATTACTGACAAAACAGCCTCAGCACGATGGCCTTCATTTCGCTCTCTAATTATTTATCCAGATAGAACTTGACTGCTAGAAAATTAGCTCTCGACAGGAGGTTACTGATCTGAAAGGTTCTTTTAGACTGAGAAATGATGAACGGCCCGTGCTACACAGGCCAGGAAGTCACTGCACACACCAATGAAAGATAAATTTGTTAGAAAATGGCGTGCCTTCTTTCACTCCCAAAATGATAACCAGGAGTGCAAACAATAATTGGAAAGTGACCCCCAACTCAAGGTTTTCTAAACCATGGAATCTGACTTGAGAAGGCTTCATGGAAGCAGACAAGGAGGAATGCTAGTTCCAAAGAACTTATTTGTGTTTCAGGGCATTTGTGTTGGCTTGTGCAAACAAAGGTGATTTGTTGTCCTGGTTTACACAGGGAATTTACAATGGAAGCAATACCCTCTTTTATTTTTTAAGAGAGCATTGTTTCCTCTTCTGTTTATTCAGTAGATAGAACTTAAACTGCATTTTAGAGTAAAATGCAACCCCAGAAAAGATCCGGGAGGGTGTAGAGACTTCTGGCACTTTCCTTAAACTACATGAAATATATTAATTGGACACATTTGGATTCCCTACTCTCATATTTGACAAACAGATGAAAATCTGTTCGTTTCTTCCTCACATCCAGTGTCTTAGGTGCAACCAATTTGCTTTCCACCTATTTTTTTTTCTCCTGTGTCAGTGGAGGATAAATATTACCCAGATTGTATTTCCACAGCATATAGAAAGCATAGCAAAAAAATACATAATTCCCCCCTCCCGCTGCCGCCCAGTTAAACCCAAATCATGACACAACTAACAAATATTACTCTGGAATCTAGAATTATATCAAGGAACTGAGATTCCCATGGAAAAAAAATATATAACTAGTACGAAAAACAGCAACAAAACTGATTGAAAGAAAAACCTGTAGAACAGTAACGTATTCAAGCCCCGATAGAAATTGTCATGAAGAGCAATTGCTGCATTTTTACGGGGTGAGTCATTCTTTCGTTGAAATCTGCAGCACTTTTTATTTTAAATCTGGGGTATGTTTTTAATGGCATTTATATTTTCAATCATACAACGAGGGTAGTTCTCACAAGCCACCTGCATTACCTGACTGCAGAACAAAGAGCAATTTCTTCGCCCATCCTTTGGCTCCTAAACCACACCCTTTCGTCCATACAAAGAACCGGCTCTGTCGATACTGTCTCCCCTACTCCCCGGTGGCAACAAGCACTTTCACAGCCATTTTGTAACCGGCATGGTTCTCCTTTCTAGGCATTACAAAAAAACGTGGTCAAATCTGCATCTAAGAGTTAACTGCGCAAGTACGCATGCACTATCAGTAGGTCACAGTCTACCTTTGCAGAGCTTACAGTTGGAGAAAAAAATTCCTGTGCATGGGAGTACCTGCACTGTGCGTAAAACAAGACGATGCACACAAATTTACTGATGTTTACAGGCAACCTTTCAGCTAAAATGGCTTCCAAGGCATTGTGGTGACCATTGGACAAACCAAAATACATACAGTGCAAAATAGCCTTTTTGAGTCCAAATAATGGAAACTGGGACACTGGGACACTGAACCCTGCTTATTTTCTTGTTTATTTATATGGCTCCTAGGAATCATTGCTTCCTTGGTGAGTGGGAGAGTGACAAATATGAAGTACTTGGGTTTTGTGCTCGTTCTAACCAGGTACACCTTGTGAAACAAAACTGTAACTGCAACTAAGTGCTGGCAGCTCTGTGCGCTGCCACAGGCATGCCTGACATGAGGATGGTGCAAAGGGTCCCCCGTCTCACCCCAACTGTGCATGTTAATAGGTGGCTAGGATAGCTATTCCTCCATCCTGCTCCTGTCACCACTCCTCACACTGCATTCTTCAGCTAGTAGGACCCATTGGCTCAGCAACTTCCCCTTCCCTTCCCAGCCCCTCTCCTTCTCCATAATTTGGGACGGGGCTGTGGAGAGTGGCTGTTTTGGGGTGGATTGAGTTATTTCTGGGGGATGGGTTGACTGCGGCATGAATTCTGCCAGTTCGAATTATCTGCAAAAATTCATAGAAAAGATTGCCGAACATGTGTTGCAAGAGATGGCGTGAAAACTAGAGGTCTGACACCCTTCCTCACAAAATGTACATCTTATGTGCAAAGGCTGTGTATGGGGCAGATTTCCACCGAATGTGTCTTGTGGCGTTTCTAAAAATACAAGTTTGTTTGGGGGGAGCTTTGTGAAACTTCAACACCAAAAACCTTCCCAAGGAGACAGAAAAGCACCCTTAGCTGGCATACAACAGACAGTTTCAGCCACAATGGAAGAAAAGCATAGGTTTAAAATGTATTTATAGACATGCTTGTCTCCACAAAACTAAAGCCCAAGGCAGGTGACAATTATAAAGGCAATACATCATTAACCAATTTTTTTTCAAAGAATGACTATTAAAATACTCAGCAATAAATACATTTAAAATAGAGTCCAAGAAGTGCCCTTAAAAACAGAGTGTTGAATGCACTCATCTAGAGAAACCAAAAACCCTTATAAAATGTTTAGTTTTACATCCCTTTCAAGACTGCAGAAGGGACATGGTACTTCTGATGTCCTCTGGAAGACTGTGCCAAAGTATCAGAGCAACTACCAAAACCCCCCACAAATGAGCAGTCATTGCACAGGAACAGGAACTCCTAGGGCCATTCTGCACCCGAAATATATAGCGAAATGATTACCATTTGAAGACACCATATTTTCTCACAATGTGGTCAACATCCTGCATCCCAACAGCAAACTGGTAGCTACATCCTCCATTTTAAAGTGCTAGTTGGGGAATCGCATAAAGTGGATTCCCCAAATTCTGTAGCACAAGTGAGAGGAGAGGAACCAACAAGCCACACACCAAGGAAATGTGTGGAGCCGAAGTAGCACTATCTCCGCCTGCAGTGCCTGCCCTCACACCCATCTCCCTCTCCCTTCTCCCGGGAATGGGATTTTTAAATTTTATAAAAGCAAATTGCCTGGAGCAATGAATATGTGTTAAATCGTCCAGGCAAAGCAAAAAAAAAAAATCCTTCTCAGTTAACACACAAAGCATGACTCTCTAAAGCCCCCCCCCAAAAAAAAATCAGGTTTGAGATTAATTTTTAAAGGATCAAGGCTCATGATTGCAAAAGGGTTAGCATTTTAAAAAGCACTATGCATCTATGATTATATGCATAGGCGTCTTTATGTCAAATAGCACATGCATATCCACTGGATGTCAAATGGCACGTAAGAACACATAGCAGGTGTTCAAAACCACGGAAGGTTATTGAAGACAGCCCCTTGAAATACCCTTATCTGTATATATACATTTATAAAAATATAAAAACATATTTTATGTATATCTATGCATTGGCTATGATATACTAGGCCATTGTTTTTTTCATGGAGGATGGCATCGAACAGAGAAATATACTTTTTCATAACTTAGGACTAGTCAGCAAACCAGGCACGCTGCTTCCCACAGACGGGAACAGCACAATGCACCTGGCTATCAGGGATCGAGTGTATGGAAAATACTTGCCAGTGACAGACTGCATGGCTGTTTCAACCTTTTGGATTGCTCATCCCAACAATCGCCTTATAAATAATGTAGCTGCAGGTTCACAGGATGCTGGAATATTGTATTTATTTCACAAGGTGCCTACAGGAGAATCTCAGGGATTGTTTCTTCAAACCAAAGCTGAACTCACACCACTAGGAATTGTCTATAACAATAAAGTTCGTTCCAATTTTAAGGCTGGTTTATTAATTGATAAAGCTGGCAAAACCACCGATGCGAGTGCTGAAGATCCGAGTATCTCTGTTTGGACAACAATGCAAGGTTCTGGCCCCATCAAGATGCAGATCCTGAGAAGCCTTGTGTTGCTGCTTTGATAGATAGGCTAACAGCTTACAAAAACAATGACCATGGGGCTTGGGTCAGAGGAGGGGACATCATCATCCAGAACTCTGGATTTGCTGACAGTGGGATAGGCCTGACCTTTGCCAGTGATGGAAGTTTCCGAAAAGATGAAGGAGGTTACAAACTCTCTGTTTGTTGGCGAAAGCAAGATTTGTGGCTTTTTAGGTGGCCAAAACAAATACTGGGGTACTGGAGGGATTGACAGTAAAAATTACACTGTGCCTAGAAATAGGACATTCCCTATCAGAGGCTTTCAGATTTACGATGGTCCTGTTCATCTCACTAGATGCTAGATGATGTGTTTTTCTAAAACAATTGTGTACTTCATATTGACCTCTGAGGAAGACCTCTAGAGGTTGAAGTGCATTAGGCCTTTGGATGTTAGGACAGAACTAACTTCTATATGTGTGACTCATGTGTCATGTGTGACCCTGCTGTTTTTATCCTTTTATACTTTTTATACTTTTATACAAATTGGGATCAAAATTGCAGAGAGAAATATCAACAACCTCAGGTATGCAGATGATACAACTCTAATGGCAGAAAGTGAAGAGGAACTAAAAAGCCTGTTGATGCGGGTGAAGGAGGAGAGTGCAAAAATTGGCTTGAAACTCAACATCAAGAAAACAAAGATCATGGTATCCGGCCGTCTCAGTTCCTGGCAAATAGATGGGGAAGAAATGAAGGTAGTGACAGATTTTATTTTCCTGGGCTCCAAGATCACTGCAGATGGGGACTGCAGCAAAGAAATTAAAAGACGCTTGCTCCTAGGGAAGAAAGCTATGGCAAATCTAGACAGCATCCTAAAAAGCAGAAACATCACCCTGCCAACAAAAGTGCGTCTAGTCAAGGCTATGGTCTTCCCAGTTGCAATATATGGCTATGAAAGTTGGACAACAAGAAAGGCCGAGCATCAAAGAATTGAGGCTTTTGAACTCTGGTGCTGGAGAAGACTCTTGCGAGTCCCTTGGACTGCAAGGCGAACAAAACGGTCAGTCCTAGAGGAGATCAGCCCTGACTGCTCCTTAGAAGGCCAGATCCTGAAGATGAAACTCAAATACTTTGGCCACCTCATGAGAAGGAAGGACTCCCTGGAGAAGAGCCTAATGCTGGGAGCGATAGAGGGCAAAAGAAGAAGGGGACGACAGAGAATGAGGTGGCTGGATGGAGTCACTGAAGCAGTAGGTGCAAACTTAAATGGACTCCAGGGAATGGCAGAGGACAGGAAGGGCTGGAGGATCATTGTCCATGGGGTCACGATGGGTCAGACACGACTTCGCACCTAGCAAGAAATACTTTTATATATTTGAACTCTATAAATAAAATTCAAACAAATATGTTTTTATTATACAAAGTAGTAGTTTTCTCAACCTTCTCAGGTTCTCAACTCCATTTCAAATTAGGTTTCTCCTCCCCTTTTGTTTTTTGTTTGTTTTGCAAGAAGCCATTCCACAGGGCTACTATAAGTATCACGGGTTCCCAGAATCCAATTCTTTAACAGTAATGTTTTGTTTGTCCCTGAGCCAAAGACTACCACAGATGGGATGACATGGTCTCTAATTCAACATACATCAAATTGCTTGGCAACCAAGTTTGGAGTTTTGGACCTTCCAGCTATTTCCCAAGCCTCTGGCAATATCATTATTCCAATATTTAGTCTAGTGTGCACATGAATATTTCAGTATGGTATGGAACATCTAGGATGCATTAGCAATCTTTTTTAAAGAAAAAGAGAGACAGAACATTTCTAGTGCCTGTGTTTATGGAAATATTCTTGGTAAACAAGGTGATTTCAGCACTGGAATGTTCAGCACTGGCATTTTTGTGGCTGACGCGGCTACGTGTTCTTCACAAAAGACACTCGCTCCTCACAAACATCAGATCTTCTAGCTATTGCTAGAACATACCTATCATGAATGAAAAGAAAACGAAGTCAAACTTCTGCTGCAGTTTTACAACACCCCACTAGAACACGCCTCTTTCCCTTCTTTCTGACTTCTAGAAGCACACCATGGCACACGGTTGTTTGTTTGCTGCCACAACGTGACATTAGCGGCCATCTCGTGGCAAGAGCTGATTGAAGTGGAGTCACGTGAACAAGGCAGAAACAGACTGAGCAGTCATCTGATTCCACATACTGAGCTAATTCATTTTCTGGGACTTGTCAAAAAGAGGCTGGCAGTAGATACACACAACTGATCCTCACACATTCCAAGTGGCTCAGCGTACCCCGCAACTCCCACCCCCGCAAAGGGATACTTCAATTCAGCACATTTAAGCAAACGAAAATGCAACTTCATTTCCTTCCATACAGAGATCTTGCTCCTCCCCCCTCCCACAGACCCAAGGGCTTGCAGTGTTTATTTGTGCTTTTGCATAACATATTAACGAATGAACCCACCTTCTGGGTTTTCCCCAGTTCTGCGACAGGTTTCCCTAAATCTGCTTGGGTCCCATTGTTCTGGGAAGATCATACCTAAAGTGGATTTGAGGGAAGAGTAGATGAGAAGGCTTGGATTTCAACAGCTCCCCTGGAGTTCCCAACACTGCCTTAGCAAATAGGGAAGAGTAGCTCCTGTTTTGTATCGTACTATGGAGATACCTGCCAAGAGCCACTGAGATGGAGGAAGTGACACAGTAGGGATGGATCAGTTGCTGTGTTGATCATTGCGCCGTTGTTTAAAGCATGTGCAAGCATCTTCAGCTGGCCTTCAATTGCTCTGTTACAAGTAATACGGAACTGGGGAAGAGAGCCGGTTGGGAATCACACAAGACTGTAGCTGTAGAAAAATTTGATTCTGAGTACTTCCTGGGAGATCTGCCACAAGTAGCTACCATCTTAGCTCTAGGGATAGAAAATGGAGCACGGTAGGCAGAGAGTTCTGGTGATACCGATCGGCTACAGTTAAGAAAAGAGATGGGCTATTGAGCAGGTAATGCATGCTGTGCTGTCCACAGATTAAACAGAAAATGTGTTATCTGTCAAGCATCCAGCATGTGTACTTAAGGCTTAATTCCAAAACACACAGACAGAGTCAATAATCTATAATGACTTAGTAAGAAATGCCTCCCCACATAAAGGTCTCGAATTTGCTACCTACTGACTGCAGCAGATTATGAATGGATACAGATGATTATACGCCAAGTGGCAATTTACCGCAGCGTATATGTACTACTTGGAAAGATGGTGCCCATTCCGCACATGTTAGATAGTGCACTTTCAATGTGCTTTTGCATTTGGATTTTCCTACACAAACCAGGAAAATCTACTTCTAAAGTCCATTGAAAATGCATCATCAATAGTGTGGAGAATCTTACCATGCCCCTGGACTTTGGATCAGATGCAGTGATGGGGCAACAGACTCCCTGCCACTGCGTAGGACAATTCAGACAACGGACTTTATCCCCCTTTACTTTGTATGACACAGCTTGTATCTCTAGGAATTGAACTGGACCACTGTAGGGAGGGGAATGATCACCAGCGCCTTCCTAATCGATGATTTATTCTCTGAGCAGAGTAGCAGAATAAAACCAAGGGAGACATAATAATGCTTCTGGGTTTGTACCATGGAAAGCTACACAGTTTGTACCATGGAAAGCTACCATGGAAAGCTACAAAGCTACACATGGAAAGCACGTGTCATACACTATGACACGTGCATACACTCATATTTTCATTCCAGAGAAAGTCAGCACTATTTCATTATTTGAAGGTGATGTGCCTTGTCCCACTTAATTTTCAACTACAGAGGCTGTCCAGGAGTGGCAACTTGACTTACCCTAAGACTTACCCTTGGGCAGCTCATCTATTGTGGGGGTCTACAAGAACACAGCGTTGGCAGTGGCTGCAGTCCTGGTGGTAGCTGTGGCTGCAGCTCAAGTCTGTGAGGCCTGTTCTGCTGACCAAGAGTCAAGTCCACAATGGCCTGGGCGTGAGGTCAAGAGTCCCAGGAGGGATCAGTGAAGGACTGAGTCAGTATATCATGGCGTTAGCCTTGATCCCCCACCTCCCATGGTAGGAACTTGCTGCAAAAGGCCAAGGATTCCAATATGTAAACAGTCCAGTGGCATTGTGGAAGCTTATTTCAATTTCAGTTCCGCTTGATATATTACCAGAGTTTAATACTAAGAGAAATTGCATTAGGAACCTGCCCTTAAAATGTTGTCTGATTAGTTAGAACCAAAGAATGCTTGAAGTTTATGATTTATTTTTGCAAAAACTGTCAAAGTCTCCAACAGTGACATATTCCCCCACCCCCCAAAAATAAATGCTTCAAATTCTATAGCAACATCTTTCAAAGGTCAACTTCGAAATTTGTCTATTAATATGGAGCATTTTATTTTCAACAATGTGCACTAACTTCACACTGGCCTGAATGGCCTTAGGACCACACTGGACTGAGCAATCTTATGCATTTCTTAGCCTTTCCCATTTTATTTTTCAGACATTTTAAATGCATGTCTTGACCAATACATCTATAGCTGAACAGAAGAAGCAAAAAGCTCTATATATTCTACAGTACCAGATTACTATATATTCAGAAATAGTACTGGATGCCAAATTCAGAATCCTGAGCACACAGGTTTTATTTTTTTTAAGTAACTAGTCCTTAGAACTGCAATTACAGGCTTCGAAGTGGGCAGTTTATGGCAAACCTTCCTTTGACGCTGTGGGTGATCCGGGGAAAGGGTGATCTGTGTGTTCCCTCCCCCCACCCCCTCAGATACAAGTCAGATTCAAGTTAGATTTAAGTGCTCCACTTTTATAGCAACCCGCAGTTTACTGCTGTGACTGAAGCACAAACTATGATTGGCCCTCTTCCTTGCAGGTCAGGATTCCAAACCATGGTTGTCTGAAGCCCATCAATGTCTGACTAAATTGTCTCAGAAGTCTGAGGGGCTTCAGAAAGACTGCCGAATAGCTGGCTAAGCAGGTATTTGTATCTCTGTCTTGCAATTTATTTATGTCTCTCTCTGTCTCTATGGATCCAAGGCAGTTTACAAATGCAACGCCAGTTTTCAATAAGATTAAACACAACACCACCATAACTAACACCATCAGCCAATCATACAAGGATCACACACAGCAGCCCTCAAGAACAAACATGTCCTACAAAATGGTGGAGGGAAGTGCAATCAAGTTGCAGCCGGCTTGCAATGAGCTTGTAGGTTTTTCAAGGCAAGAGTCATTCAGACGTGGTTTGCCATTGCTCGATTCTGCATAGTGGCCATTGAATTTCCCTCCTTCCATCCAAATACTGACCAGGGCCACCCTGCTTAGCTTCTGAGTTCTCACAAGATGAGCCTAGCCTGAGCCAACCAGGTCAGGTTCTCTCACAAGACACTATCTGAATCAGCCTTTCTCAGCTATTTTACCGTTGAGAAACCCCTGAAACATTCTTCAGGCTTCAAGAAACCCCATTAGTCTTGCGACTGTGTAGAATATTGTTGAGAAGCATAGCTGTGTACATGCCCACCCAGAGCCCCTCCCTTTCCCACCCCCTCCAGGCCCATTATTGGCCATTTTGGGAAGGGAGGTAGGTCTACATGATCATATCTTTAAACTGCTCAGGGAGCAGTATAAATAATTGGTTAAGGGTTAAGTGGGCAGAGAGTGGGCAGGGCCGGTCCAGGTAAGGGCCCAATCCGAAGGCACCTGGGGCCACTTACAGTTCACTCAGCTCTCACTTCCACCTACTTCACAAAGTGCGTGTCGCAGTGAGAGGAAAGGAAGGTGATTGAGACTCCTTAAGTTAGAGAAAAGCAGCCAACTTTTCTTCTTGAATTGAGCCCAGAAGCAAATGGATAACAAGTGAGATGCCAGAGCACAGAGTTTATATATGGCTTGTAGGGTTCATTTGTCTTTGTGCTGACGAAGGCTACAGTGAGAGCACACCCTCCTGGCCCATGTCCATCACTGAGCATGATGTGATTACTGTGAGTCTAACCTTCAAATATTAGACAATAGGGGGCTCGTAGCTAACAATGTATCATTAGCAATGTATCAGCTGACAGCTGCACAAAAAGCAGACGTATATAACTATGTGCATGCGCAATGGTAATTTTTATGTTTCAATTGAAAAAAACGGGCTCTCGGGGGAGTCGGGAGTCAGGAGTCTGCTGGACCAGCTCCGTGTACGTGTGTATCATTCCAACATGGCTAATTCCAGACAGAATCCCAGCTGCCATATTGTGTAAAAATTGAAGCTTCTAGGTCATCTACATATAATGTGTTAGCAAAAAATAAGTAGCAGATTCACATAACTTATTCAAAACAGATTTAATTTTGGGGAGGAGGCATAATTAAAAACAGTATACTCTATTCCACTGCTAAAAAGTTCCTTGTGGAACAAAGAGAGATTACTATTGATTATCTATCTATAAAAGTAATTTACTGTGCATTAGTTTGGAATTTTGAAAGAAAGGCTAACATGGGTAAAACATTTCAGTGTTTTTGTATCTCGAAGGGTAGGGAAAATATAATATTTCAATATATTTGAGCATGCATTTTGAGGGGGTTAGGTATTGATTTTTCCCAGTCCACCTCCCCACATGAATTTTAAAATTTATGTTTCAATCAAATGAAATGGGGGAAGGGTCAGGATTTTTTTAAATAGTCCCAGACAACTTTCAAGTAATAATATATTTGGCTTGAGCTTACTAATATTTACCCAACTTAAATAAATTGTAGTCCATAAGTACACCTGGATGTGTGAGTATGAGTGAGAATATCTACAACAAGTTAGAGTAGGATTTCTGGCAGAGGAGGTGTAAATCCTGTTTTCCCCACACACACACCCCATTTCTTTGGACTTTCACACTATATTGGGGAGTAGGAGTGACTGACAGAGACACAGAGAGAAAAGGAAGCAAAGAAAGGAGAAAGGAAACCTGGAAAGTGAAAAGGAAAGACTATGGAATGATTCAGGAAGCAGGACAGCAAATGGCATCAGGAAACACATTGGTGGACATCAGGTTAATTAGAGGAGGGGTAGTCAACCGGTGGTCCTCCAGATGTCCATGGACTACAATTCCCATGAGCCCCTGCTAAAGTTTGGATTAGAGCATTTATGCTAACTATAATGCTCTCCATCTCCTGCACTTGTGCTGGCAACACTTGGGTGCAACCGCCGTGTCCTGCACTCAAAATCGCATTTGTTTTCAAAGAGGACATGTTTTCCACTTTCAATTTGCAATGCTATAGCACATGCATAGATTAGAATTTTGTCACTCTGGCCTGGTGGGTAGAGCTGTTCCCACTGCTCAGATATCTAAAAATATCATAAATAAGCAACATATCTGATGCTAAAGTTGCAGGTGAGCAGGGATGGATTTGGGTGGCCCAGAACTATACCACTATCAAGTAGAGCGGTGGCTTCTACTCTGGCGAGCCAAGTTTGAGTCCCCGCTCTTCCACATGCAGCCAGCTAGGTGACCCTGGATTTGTCACAGTCCCGGTAGTGCCGTTCTTACTGAGCAGTCGTGTCAGAGCTGTCTCAGCCCCAGCTATTCACGGGATGACTGTTGCGGGGAGAGGAAGGGAAGGCGATTGTAGGTCGCTTTGAGTCTCTTTTGGGCAGTGAAAAGCAGGGTTTAAAAACCAACTCTTCTTCTTTTCGCACCAACTGTGGCAGAGAGTGGAGCTGCCCACAGTGAAGGTTAGCTGAAGGGAGATCAGGTGAACAGGCAGTTATCAATTCATCACAGCAGAACAAGTAGAGTTTTGTACACTCAGATGCTGTTTTCATGCAACATCTAAATGAACCAGCAATGGCCTTTTGATTTCACAGGCGCAGGCTGCTATGAGTTGAGAGTGCAGCCGAATGTCTTGCGGCTTAATCTCAGGATACATAACAGATTAAGGAAATTTTCCAAGAACTGCCACTACCCAATATGGAGGAGCTGATTAGCTAGACCACGGATTCCCAACCAAGAGTTCATGGTTCCCCAGTGGTCCTTAGGCGCTCCAGAGGGGGTCCATGGCCTTTTCCCTCCTACCTTAATAGACTTGACCACAAGCTAGGGAACCAGCCCCTTGCAATGTCTGCACACCTTCTCCCTCTTTAAACTACCTCCTGGCTCTCCACCCTCAGTCCTCCTTGAGCTTGCCTGTTAACATGGCTGGTGACGTTACTTCCGATGACGTTTTACTTCCAGGGGCATAGCAGGAAGGCAGGGCTAACTGACACCACTTCCGGGACTCCTCAAAGCCTGAAAAATTATTCCAGGGGGCTCCTCCATGGTCAAAAGGTTGGAGAAGGCTGAGGTAGACAAATTACAGGCCCTCCAGCCAACCACAGATCTTTGGGAGAGATTATTACTTTGGGAGAAATTATTACTATTATTATTATTTCATTTATAGGCCATCCATCCCTGTGAGCAGGCTCAGGGTGCTTATACCATATCAATAAATAAAACAGCAATAATGAAGTTATCGCTCTAAAACTTCAGGGCATCAGAGTGGACTGCTTCCAAAAATCACAAAGAAACACAGAATTAGATCAAGTTTCCCATTTTGAAGTCTGTGCATTTCTTGAAGAAATGGGTATATTAACTGGTTGCCGTAACAATAATATATCCCTCTGTAATTAATAGAGACTTTATAGAACAGTCCATAAATCTCCAACATGACTCTGCAGAGCAGTTTCCTGTTTGACTTCCCATCCAAATTTATAAATCTGTTGTTAAAGTACAGAAAAGGTTACTCAATCAACCTTCCTATATATTCAGAAACCTAGCAGAAGCATGTTTAAAACTGCCTATTTTTCACCAATAGTGAGAGAGAGAAGCTGAAGAGTGCTTGTGAATTCAGTCAGAAAAGTGTGCAAATCCTAAACAGAACTGCATCCTTTTAAGCAGAAGGACAGACTTAGAAAGGCACAACTTTGCTTAGGACTGATCTATGAATTGTAGGGCAAAAGTACATTGACTTATATAGACGTACTCTTATTTGGACGCAAGTCCCCTTGAACTGAGACAATCTTCAAACTAAACAAAAACACTTTGGAGTTGTATGTATTTACTTCATTTATACCCGAGCTCTCTCCCCAGTGGAGACCCAAATCAGTTTCCATCCTCCTCCTCCTCCTCTCCATTTTATTCTCACAATAAGACCAAGACGAAGACATATGAGAAAAGGTTGGGGGAGCTTGGTCTATTTAGCCTGGAGAGGAGACGACTGAGATGGGATTTGATAACCATCTTAAAGTATTTAAAAGGGTGTCATGTACAGGATGAAGCAGAGTTGTTCTCTCTTGCCACAGAGGGACTGACCAGAATCAATGAGATGAAATTAATTCAAAAGAAATTCTGTCTAAACATCAGGAAGAAGTTCCTGACAGTCAAAGCGGTTTCTCGGTGGAACAGGCTTCCTCGGGAGGTGGTGGGTTCTCCATCTTTGGAAATTTTTAAACAAAGGCTGGATAGCCATCTGACCGAGAGGCTGATTCTGTGAAGGCAAAGGGGTGGCAGGTTACAGTGGATGAGCAATAGGGTTATGAGGAACAGACTGTGATGTTTCACTAGCCCGGAAACAAACCAAGCTGAGTTGCCTCTGCAGGGCTGTAAGCCAGAACCCTGAAGGGCCACTTCATTCAGACCCTTCAGTGGTAACAGTACTTGGTCTCCGCCCACAACCACTGGTGTGCTGACATGACTCTCTGTTGCGGTCAAAGAGCCGCACTCAAATAATCCTTTCAGCATTGGTGGAGTTAACCTTAATTCTGCCGTGTTAATTCCATCTGACTCTCCCCATTACATAGGAGAGTCTTTAATTCTGCACTGGATAGAAGATGGCCATGCTTTAATTTCAAGACGTAGACTTGCATATGTGAAACTCGGTTCGTTCCAAGCCAAGATAAAGAGACCCCGTACTGTAGCTGATTTACGAATTTTAAATTCTCTTTAAATCTTTAAAAGTGTAGCAAATGTATCTTTTCATATCATACACAGTTTTGAACTGATGAAGTGGTGTTTTCCAAGTCAATCAATTTAGCCATGTAGCCAAGGACTATCTGCTTTGGCTGGGTCTCATATAATGCCCTCGACCACAATCTTCTGTGGGGCCTGCCATCCAGGAACTGGACAAGCTAGCGCTCCTTCCCTCCTCATTCCCCAATCACCTTTAAAGACACTGAAGCCATGTCCAGCTGGGTTTCCTTGGGCTTACAGTGTAAGGAGGGAAGAGGTGATGACTACTGTTCTCTTGTGCAGAATCAACCATTCCAATGAAGCAAATCCCCAAATGGATTCTTGACTCAGGGGAGTGCATGGCTGCTCAGTGTGGAAATTAAATATGGAGGCCTTAGAACTCAAATTGTTGGAGGCAGAGGATGAATGAGCAAAGGAACATGCTGCTACTACTCAGAGCTGTTGTCAACTTCCTCAAGCTTCTTGATCTAACCACAACCATATGGTTTCTGCCATATGGTTTTTTATTTTTGTAATTTTATGGGGTTTTAACGGGGGGGGGTTAAATTGGGGATTGTACTATTATACTGAATTTTGTATGCAACCCGTCATGAGCTGGCATATCCAAGAGTGGCGGGCAATAAATCGAACAACAACAACAACATCTTTGTAGTTTTCTCTTCCTGGGTAGCTCAAGACGGGTCACATGGTTTACAAGTGCACCACTGAGATGGAAGGGCCAGTAAATGAACACACTGTTACTTTTGAAAAGTATTCTATGAATTGAAAAAAAAATTAATACGTTTTTTGTTCCCAGAAAAATCCATGCTGAGACCAGCCAATGGTTTCACTTAAGACCAAGGCAGGCAGGGAAATAGATTTTAGAACAGAAGCTAGCCAAATGGATCAAAACACTAGAATGCAGTTCTGAAATGCTAGGAAAGGGGTGTTCTAGAACAGGGGTAGTCAACCTGTGGTCCTCCAGATGTTCATGAACTACAATTTGCTGGCTCATGGGAATTGTAGTCCATGAACAGCTGGAGGACCACAGGTTGACTACCTCTGTTCTACAAGACAGGGGAAAGAAGATAAGCAAAACTTTCAGTGGTGAGGAAGCACCTGTGCAGTGCCCTGTGCAGATTCTTTGGGCTTCCTCGTGGGCAGCATAAGCAACATCCCCACCTTTCCATATGTTTGAGGCAGCTATCAGATCATTAAAAAAATATGATTAAAAATGGACAAAGTACAGCCCAGGTTCTTCCACGATTCCCTAGATCAGAGTTACATGCTGGCTTGCAGCCAAACAGCTTCTTTTGACTCTAGCAGCATCTTAGACTCCAACAAGATTTCTGGGTTATGAGTTTTCAGAAGTCAAGTCTCCTGCGACATCAGGGATCTTTGACTCTTAAAAAGCTTACTCCAGAGTATTTGGGGAAGGCCATCAGCCTGGCTATGGAAACTGGCAGTCAATGACACAGCTAGAAGAAGGCTGTGGGTGCATAGATGGAGAAGTGGTCCTTCAGACAGGATAACCTCAGGTCCTGTAAGGCTTCATAGGTAAGTTGAGAAACTAACAGAAAGTCAATGAAGTAGTTTCAAAAGGGGCACAAAAAACTCATGGCGACTCATAAAGGTATCCCCTGTGCAAGCACCGAGTCACATCTGACCCTTGGGGTGACGCCCTCTAGCGTTTTCTTGGCAGACTCAATACAGGATGGTTTGCCATTCCCTTCCCAGTTACTCATACCAGCGACTCATACCAGTTAGCAAAAGATTGCAGTGGTTTATATCGACTGAAGTCACCTTCAAGGGCAACTCCACCTAAAGTGTGAAAGCAGCTCATTCTAGTGGCTACAGGCAAATATATTTTAATAGAAGTCCAGCTCATGTTCCTTTCCAAGTTATATTTAAAAATTTACAGAGTTTTGCATTTTTATGATGAACAGGGCCAAGAGTGTTCTAAACACAGCATCCAGTCTTTTTCTTGAATGGGCGGAACTCAGGAAGTCTCCATCTATGCTACAAACCTATACCAATAGACTGATATAGTCTGTTGGTATTTGGTTTGTTTTACCCTCTGCCTTGCTAACTGGGAGATTCAATAATGTTCCCTATGAAAATGGAATTTGTCCATGTGAATTGAATTGTATTGAATCTGTCTTGCATGTTGTATTGAATCTGTCTTGTATTGTCTTGTATTGTCCATTTTATGAAAGGATTTGAGTCAAATTTTCATCCTCCTTTTTAACTAGGTGTGCCAGGTCTTCTGACCAGGCTAAAGTACTTTTTTAAATGGATAGCCAGAACCCTGTATTGATTGAGGGGGGAGGCAGTGTTTTTGTCAGCTATTAAACTTCAAAGTTGAGAATTGTTTACTTCCATAATTAACATGTTAGTACAATGGTTCTAATAATTTGATTGTCGTCCTTTGACTTCTACATAATGGTTTTATTCGTTCTATTGTCCCTTTTATCACGCTAATAAAGTCTTGTGATGTGTGTGGTATTTGGTTCTCTCAAAGAATTCTGGGATCAGTATTTTGATCAAGTTGTTGAGAATTCCGTCTTAGCTTCCTTGGTGCCTCAGAATCATAAATGACTCTGTTTTTCTCCAATGTTATCTAACGTTCTTCTCTTCTAAAATCTGTTCGTACCATTCTGGCTGTGTGAAACTTGGAATTACAAGACTGAGGAATTATAAACAGAACTTCCCCATTGCATAATTCTTATCCTTTCTTTAGGAGTTCTACAGAGCCAGCTGTGTTATTCCAAAATGAGGACTATACATTACCTTAGGCAGGGCTGTGAAGGTTCACTATTATGAAGAGACAGCTGGTGATTCACAAGAACTAGCAGAAAGGCACACATATTGGATACAAGAGCCAGCTTGGTATAGTGGTTAGGAGCGTCGACTTCTAATCTGGTAAACCAGGTTTGATCCCCCCCCCCCACATGCAGCCGGCTGGGTGACCTTGGGCTCGCTACAGCATTGATAAAGCTGTTCTGACTGACCAGTAATATCAGGGTTCTCTCAGCCTCACCCACCTCACAGGATGTCTATCGTGGGGAGAGGAAAGGGAAGGCGAATGTAAGCTGCTTTGAACCTCCTTCAGGTAGAGAAAAGTGGCATATAAGAGCCAACTCTTCTTCTTCTAGTACAACAACTACTACTACTACTGTAGTACTCCAATAATTTGTTCTAGTTTTATTATTTTGCATAGTCACACTAGTACTTCCAACCAAGGTCTTTTAAAATTAAAAATGGATTGAAATTTGAGTCGCTTCCCAAATAGGGCCTGCAAGCACAAGTTTTGTTGCAACACAAGTGAATGCAGAAACCTTCATTTTTTATCATAGGTAACATTTCATTCTGAACACATTATCATATAATACTTAGGGAAAGGTACTTATTTTAATTGCATAGATGTCTCATAACCTTTTGGCAATGCCAGAACTCTCCGAACCAGATTTCCAAACAGAGAACATTTTAAATTTTTAATTAATTTGAGACTATTAGTTAGAATCATAGAATCATAGAGTTGGAAGGGGCCATACAGGCCATCTAGTCCAACCCCCTGCTCAACGCAGGATTAGCCCTAAGCATCCTAAAGCATCCAAGAAAAGTGTGTATCCAACCTTTGCTTGAAGACTTCCAGTGAGGGGGAGCTCACCACCTCCTTAGGCAGCCTATTCCACTGTTATGCACAGTCTACTAGCCTGGTGACCCTAAAGAGAGTTACACCACATTTCAATAAATGTTTAAGATGCCATGGGACTTTTGCACTATCTTACAAGGGTGTAAGTCTATTTAGGATTGCACTGGAAGCCAAGCATACATGAAATCTCCCCCCCCCATCCCACTTGTAATAACACGATTAATTTGCATTGCATGAAAGAAGACGTATCATCAATCAGGGAACGATACAAACTAAAGCAACATTAGTATTTCAGCATATCGCAAAGCAACAGAAAGATGTAGTTCCTCAGCCTTTTAAAAGGTCACGCAAAACGATGATTTGTGGACAATAATTTGATCTCAGCCATTTTGCCAGACATTGTGCCACGCCCAGCTCTCTCCAAGCCAGGTCGTATTTTCTTCTGGTGCTGCTGTTACCATTTGCTAACTAAATTGTCCACTTGCTTACCATTTTTGTTAGTATAGCCACATGCACAGATCCGTCACTTGTTACCCAATCTTCCGCAACAACAGCAAAAACAGCAAAAGTTTTAAAAAACAGACGCAAGCAAAGGCAGACAACGTTGGTTCTTTGTCACTGCGGAAAACACATCAGTGTTGATGAATGCAAGTTAATGGTTTAAGGATTCTAACTATTTGGGTGCTTTTGAAAATGAATGCTGTTATCTGAGAACAGAACAGTGTGTTTGCAAAAAATAATGGGAGACGCAAATTCTTCATATAGTAACCATGCATGAAGTGCATTAATTCATTTTTGTGAGAATAAGCATTGCTTAGCATTCCAAAAAAGGTGTATTATGAACCATTCATGTTTTTAGTGAAACACAGATGAAGAGGAACAGAGACCCCTCTATAAATGGTCAAAGAGAGCCTTTCAGCTCTTACTGCAGTGATAAGACCAGTACGTTGTTCTGACTGCATTTCTACTTCTGCACATAGGATTCTAAATCTAAAGACCCGAAAAATTTAGAAAATACTTCATTAGCTATTTATAATTCTTTAAAAGTCAACAAATTACACATGCACAAACAGACAATTAAAACAACACAAACAGACCGGTCTTATCTTTGCTATTAAATAATATGGTGCTGACAAGTATTGAAACACTGACAATGTCCTGGAAAAAAACTCTCATCTTTAAAAACAAACAAACCACCAAAGTTGAATTGCGACACACAATGAAAATAAGGCCCACTCATCTCTATCTTGCCAACTTAAACAACAATAGAAACCAACTATGTAATCATCATAGATAACAGGCGTAAAAGTGAAAATGAGTAGAAGAACTCTTAACCAAATCAAATGCTCATAAAGGCAGATGTTTTCCAAAAGTGCTATAATTTAAATAATAATTTTGTAGCTTTCTCTTCCTGGGTAGCTCAGAATGGGAATCATGGTTTTAGTGTGTATTCTTTTCAACTATAAACTCAGATTTGGCATTCCAATTACCATGTAATTAAAACAACATACTAATGTGTCTGATTCATGATGCTGTCCAATAACAATACCAAACAGACAGTACTTAAGAGCTACCGGGTTCACAGTTCCAGACAGCAGAGTCCCACACCTCTGTGTGAAAATGTGCAATTTTCAATACGAAAAAGGGTCAACTCTACTGGGTTGGAAAACTGGAGATTGGGGGGGGGGGTGAGTCTGGGAAGGGACATCAGCAGGATATAATGCCACAGGACCTGCCTCCCCCCCACCCCCGCAGTAGGCATTTCTCCAGTGGAATCGGCCTCTGTAGTCTGGGGATCCACTGTAATTCTAGGATATCTCCAGGCTGCATCTGAAAGCTGGCAGCCCTCATATGAAAAATACGTATTCACACAAACTAATTTCAGCCTAAATTCCAACTTCCACTTCTAGATATGTGTTTTAGATCAAACAGTGGCTGTGCATATAGCGTGGTTCTCTGGGTGGACGTTGTAGTATGAATGTAAAATAACTCTGGAAATAAATTTCTAAGAGGGTCCTGCAGATGTCCATCATAAAATTCTCAGCTATTCAGAGAGTTATAGTTCCCACTGGGAACTTCCCAGGGCTCTTCGGAGAGATTCCATGAAGAATAGGTAAAGAATGAGTCTTTTTCATTTCTAATAGTCTTTCTATGTTGTTGTAAGGTCTGGATCATTTTTATTCCCGGTGTTCCAATTTGTTTCTTTCTTTAGGTGGTTATGCCTGTTTCAG
Organism: Paroedura picta; assembly: GCF_049243985.1. Taxonomy (NCBI): domain Eukaryota; kingdom Metazoa; phylum Chordata; class Lepidosauria; order Squamata; family Gekkonidae; genus Paroedura; species Paroedura picta. Next base: position 38,571,702 of record NC_135379.1, read on the forward strand.
TGGCAACATACAAAAATAACGTCAAATTTAAATGAGGAACAAATTTTAATGAGAAAAATCTGATGTGGGGAAATGGTGCAACAATTCTGTGTGCAATTTGCACAAAGGAGTCAAAATGGCAGAGCTTCAAAATTTGGTAACATCACTAGCTAAAGGCAGATGGTAGAATATATGCTAATTCTTGCTGCACTCATATTTCCAGATTAACCCCGTTGACTTTGGTGAAAGTGGGCATGATGGACACCACAGAGTCCAGCAGAGACTACTGAATTCCATTTGTTCATTTCTAGGGACCTATGACAATTACAATTAAGGCACAATAAGCTACTTGTTTTTTATTCTAAAAAATAGAGCTAGCTGATTGAGAATTCCAAAGCACAACTAGCTCCATGCACCCTAGGGGCTTGCATCTCAATAAATGAAGTTCTCCCACATTTCTTTCAAATGCTGTTTTTGACACCGTGGCTTCAAAGTCAAAAACTATCACACTAGGCATAACCACGCCTTTGAGATCACTTAAACCAGTGTTCATAGTCAGACCATAATGCATCATATTTCAAATCAGTCTAGGAAATAAATCCCCAAAAGGTACCTAGCCACTCACACACACACACTACTAGTATGCATATACTAGTTACATATCAACGGATTACATATCAACGGATTACATATTAGTTACATATCAACGGATCTCAAAAAGCAAGTGTTATCTCTTATCAGGCCCCACAAAAATGTCTACACAACTGCCAGCATTTTTATTTCCATAGGAAACAGCAGCCATTGTTTCTTTGTTCCCGTACAGCATGATGTGACAAGACTGTTTATGCACTGGGTACAATCAAAAGTGCAAGAACATGTCTTCTGATCCTACAGGAAAGCGGAGCTTCTGTCGGAGCCATTTTTCTTCTTCTTCCTCTCTTTGCACTCCAACAGCTTCTCAACCAAATTCTGGCAAACTCAAAAACTGCTCTTCTGGGTTGGTCCTAACAGTATTCCTGTACAGAATTTGCTAACTGGTATTCAAGATAGTTACGCTTCCCAACATCAATTAAAGAAGGGAAATAAAGCCAAGAAGCTGCCGTTTTCCAAAAATCATCAAATATACCTACAGTTTTTCATAGCTCCCCAGAAAAGCCAGTATAATTTTACATGGCTTGATACCTTCTCCTGTTCTATCCAGTTCAATAAGGAAGACAGCTTCCATCTCTGTACTACAGGAGCTCCACTGCATCAGGAATACCACTGCCTGGATTTGCTGTGTCAGCTTGAGGAGCTAATTGTTTATTCAGCTGGAATTACCTCTTAGAAATAGGTGGGTGTTTTGGAATGCCTCGATCCATAACCCAGTGTTATTCACTAAGACAACATGAGGAGCCGTTCTGTTCTGGAACATTCTAAAGCAGCAGGCCTACAGAGACAGAATACTCCCAAGGGCTCTAAACCGGCCAGTTCTAAGAAGAATTACACTGCTCGAAATCCATAAAAGTGAGGGGGCTTAGATTAGAAGATGGTTAACTCTGTTTAGGACTATTCTGTAAATCTTGAAATAGAGGAATATTTTTTACGGGAACTTCATCCTTTTGACATCAGCACCCTTAAAGCATCACCCCTCCCAATCATTTCCCTCTGGTGGTGATTTATTCTCAGTCAAAGGGGTTTTCTGATGTTCTATGTAAATACTGAAATTTATATTCATGATATATCTTTTCACACATGATTTAGACACACAGATTCAGGCTTCAGAGCAATTATATCCAGGATTAGAACGTTGTTAAAGAGTCTTTAGAAAATGGGTCGCTTAAAGTCCTGCAAAATAAATACCTTCAGATCTGCTTTCTTAAAATGTGGTCAAGGGACTTTTGAAAAGCTTTCCTTCAAAGAACAAAAGACTGAAAGCCAACTGCAATGTGAGTTTTACCCAATTAATGCCTAACTTCTCATGACACCTAGCCTTTGCACTGTATTCACCCTGCATACACAGCCATAATTACAGGATTGGATGCTTGACACAGGTAATTATGGTTTTGTGGAGTCACTCTGCACTTAACAGGCCAAGAAAGTCTACCCAGTGCATGTTCAATGTTATTTCCTTCCTGCTAAGTGCATGCTAAGCAGGCCAGCCCACATTGGCTTTCTTTCTCATACAAATTGGGATGAGATGAATAAAACAGTACAATCCATAGTGAAGCTGCAATAAAAAAAACATCTATAATGCAGCGCATTAAATTGCCCTGATACCTTTGATACCAACCAAGCCACTGCTGTTCAAAACCTGTAGCTTTTCTTCGGTGAATAGATTGGGCATCACAGCCCAACAGAATCATTCCGATGCAACATTCACACTCTTAAAAGATTAACATAAAAATGACCCCCGCAAGGGAGTGGCGGGGAATAAATCTACTACTACTACTACTAATAATAATAATACTATTAACAACCTAGTATACCAATTTCGAGCCTGATCCCTTTTTACTTTTTTGCAAGCATCGCTGAAGCAAAGCCAAGCCTTCTTCACACCAATAACTATAGCTCTGTGATTTTCAGCATCCCAATGAAATCAAGAGGACAATAAACACCTCACATCCCTTCTTCTCTCTGACTTAAATGTGATGGTCATAACACAACTCAATCGAATTTAGGGTCCCTAGGTCTATGCTTCCTTTTGCTCCCAATTTTGGGGGGAAATCTTTAAAAGGGTTCCATATTTTCTATTGAACTTAAACAGTTCTTGATGACAGCAACGCTTTAACTTCATCACTATGAAGGTCACAGGTACGGGGTGTCACCTCACCCCATAAGTTTGTTCTACAGGCTTCAAATGTTGGCTAGGCAAAGAATGGAACCTGGGCCATTCGTAGCTTCATTTGGGAGTCATTAAACGTGCAGCCCAGACAGGGTAACCATCAGACAGTCTTGGTGAAAGAGAGTCTTGTGGGCACACCCAAGGATCCCTAGATTTCACTCGCCCATGTACACTCTGCAGATACTGCCTGCAGAACTTCAGTTCCTAGCCAAGCTATGATTTTTATGGATTGTTTCTCAAAGGAGAAGAGCGAAAAGCTTTCTCAGACAAAGAGAGCTTTGACTGGCAACAGCTTATGCCCTGAAAAATCTTGTTAGTTTCTTCAATTGCTACTGGAGTCGCCTCTAGCTTATTTACTGTGTGCCTTCAGTGCTTCTTCACGGATAAGTCAACTTCATTCCACTTTCCTTCCTTGTATGAAAGATGAGGCTTCTCTTTCATGCTATTCTGCATTGTCATTACTTAAAGGACAGTTCTGGAGCACAATCGCAACTGACTATCTGGGGACTCATTAGAAAGGAACGCTTCCTGTTGCCTCTCCCCAATCTTCAAACATTTCCATTAAAAACTGGTGCAGTGCCCCTCAAAATCATCCATCAAGTAATTATGAAATGCACAAGAAAACACGAGTGGGGCTCTTCACAGTATATATTTTAGATATTATTTCAAACAATACCAGTTTCTGAACGGGCATCAAAAACTTTTGTTTAGCCAAGCGACACAACCCCCTGTGGTATTTTTTGCCTGCAGAATGACTGGAGATGGAGACCTCACCTTCGTTGACAAGGAAGTGAGCGTTTCAATTCAGAAGCCAAGTCGAGCTCCAGGGAGACGAGGCGGGCTGCTCTCCAGCACAATATTGGCCTGGCCTCATTCATCCGCGGAGGGGAAGGCTCTGGAGTCCCTCGGGAACCGGATTTTCAGGACCCCGGCCTCAACAGCGGAGTGGGGAGGGGACAAGCAAGCTCCTAGCGCGCAGCAGCCGCCGCCGCCGCTTCTGCGGGATGCCGAGCTGCAGAGCGAGGGGGCTCTTCCTACCCCCCCTCCCTCCCGCCCGGCGATGCTGGACGGACTCACCTGTCCAGGGGCGGCGGCTGCAGCGCCCGGGAGCTCCTGCGTCTCTGACGGCGGCAGCCAGGGCGAGCAGCGGAGGGTGCCCCGCGGCGGCGCTCCAGCCAGGGAGGGGCTGCGGTGTCATAGACCAGACTCTTCCCTTGCCTCCTTACTTATGGGGGAAGGGAGGGGCGGCGCGCCGGGAGATCAGGTGACAGCGCTGCGCCCTCCGCTGCAGACCGGGTGGTTCCCCCGGCGGGCGGAGGAAGAGCGGCCCCCTCCCGTCGTCCCCCCCCCCAAGCCACGCCGCAGCCGGCTCCGGAACTCCCCGGCTGCTCAGGGTGGAGGGGCGGCTAATGCAAGGGCGGCGGCCGGCCGCATGGCTGGCTTGCAAGCCCGGCTGCCTGTGACATGCCAGCTCCTTCTTCCCGCCCTCCGTGTGTCCCTTGGCGGACGGGGGTCGGAGGGGGGACCCGAGCATGCTGCGGGCCGAGAAGGGCACCTCCGGGGGAGCGACGGCCAAGATTTCCCGGAGGGGGGCAAGGGGCATGCAGGGACCCCAGGGCAGGGTCTTGGAGCCCGGCCCTCCGCTGAGCACCCACCCACACGGGATTTCAGAGCCCACCAACCCCCGGGTCTTTTGGGGGAGCGTGGAGGGTTTTCAGCTCGGTGGCCCGTCGCTTGACCCCAATGGCGCCTCGGGGGAGAGGAAATGCGGTGCCTGCGAGCTGCGGGTCTGCTCCCTGGATTAGATGGGAGCGGGCGTGGCTGGGTGAACCCCGCGACGCCAAGGAAGCCGCGACTCCGAGCCAATGCGCCTTGGCTTCCGAATCGGTCCGCGGGGGTGGGGGATCCCTTGGGGATTTCAGAGGAGACGCGTGTCAGGCTCCAGCTGCTGGCCAGCATGGGGGGCAAAATTCAGCAGAGCCAGCCCTTGCAAGAGCGTGCTGTGCTGCCCCTCCTTGGCCGCAGCTGAGACAAACCAGGAGCAGGATGTGGTGCACAAATGCGTGTGCCTCTCCTATACATCCATTTGCCTGCATCGAGCATAACGCTGCATGCCCCCTTATAGCACTCCGCCCAAAAGAGACCCATCCACGTATCCATCCAAGATAAAAATGCAAACATCACCAGATTAGCATTTAACATCGCATTTCACCCTCTTTCAATACTGCACTGTCATTTGCTATGCTTGTACAGAACTTCCTAAGTAAGGTCAAGAGCGACTTGTCCAAAACCCGAGATTCCTTCCCTTGATCAAAGGGTATAACTTCTCTAATAATGCAGAGCAGAATTATACCCTTGAAGGTTTATCACTCCTTAGGATAGATCTCACGCTTAAGCAAGAAGAGCACAGGCCAGCAAGTCACTTCCCATAATGGACCTACCACCATTTCTTCTCCTTGCCTTCGTGGGGTATAGATTCAAGTGGATAGCCCTGTTCGTCTGAAGTAGCACAGTATGTTTGACTATTAGCCATCCCTATGCAAGACTTGGAAGGAAGATTTAACAAGGTCACTGACAAAGGGTAGCATTTTTTAAATATCTGATCCCCTACACATTCCTCTTGAAGCTTCTGAATTCATCTTTTTGGCTGTTGCAGTTTTAAATTGGTCATGTCATATACGAATAGGATAGCCCAAGACTTTGCCCCCTTGGAATGTGTATTCTTTGACCTTGGGTGTGGGAGGAAAATGGCTATGTAAATTGAGAGATTTGAGCAGGCAAGGACCAAAAGGTTTGGAAGGCACTCAAAGCTAAACTTGTTCTAGAAGAATTGCCCCTTTGGGAATTCCGTGTTCAGTTTGTAGAAGAGGAAGACACACACACACACAGAGACACACAAAAATACCCTTCCCAGCCGTGTTAGAGGAGGGGCTATAGTTGTAAATGACTGGTGACAGAAGCACGCTCTATTTATGCTTACTGGCACTGCTTTACTTAGGTCTTCGTTGGCACCTCAAAGTCTAGCCACATTTGGGGGTTTTTAAGACGGGAACTCTGGCTCGGAGATGCTTGTTGCTGAAATGTGTTTTTTGGAGGTGCCACCAGGCTTCTGTCGCCCAGGCAGACTAAAAATTCCACCCACTTGTTTTACTTCACAGTTCCCTGTCAGAGGAAACTGGCCTTGGGGCACAGTCCTTTTGGCTGAAAAGGGGTTTTTCTAAGCCCTTCTTCCGAAGAGGCTGAGTGCCATGTTGTTCCCTGGCCTACTTTCTGGTCGGTAGGCGACTCTGCCTCCCCCGGGGCTGTTAGGCAACGCTGTGGCCGGGTCCAGAGCCAAAGGAAAGGCCCTACGACCAAAGACTGGGGTCAAGGGCGGTCAGGAGGCCTGCGTGGAGGGCTGAGAACCTGGCTGTTGCGAGGCTCCCTGGCGGGTAGGCCTGGGCCTTGTTTTGCCTGGCGCGCCAGCCCAGCGAGGCGAGGTTCCAAGCGGCCTAGGCGTCGCCAGGCGCCCAACTCCGATTGCATTCGCCCTCTTCCCTTGCCGTGCTCCTCCACGGGAGAGATCGGAAAGGCCAGTGGCGGCGGCGCAGGGAAAGGCTCACGAGGTTGGACGATTAGCGCCCAGCGTTGTAGGATCACGATTTAATAGCAAATAAGGCAGGCAGCCCTTAACGTGCGAAAGACACAGCCGGGAATGCAAGGGCCGTTCCTGGCTGCAGCCGCCCTGGAGCTCGCCCGACGGCCGGCCAGAAACGCCGCCGGGCCAGGGAAGGCGGGAATGGAACGCGCGGCCGGAGAGGCCGGCTTCCTCCTGAGGCCGAAGGGCGCCCAGGCTGCGCCGGTCGGGTCGGGTTTCTCGTGGCGCTGGCGAGCGAGTGATAAAGGTCACATGAAAAGCATTGGCGCTGGTGGCGCGACAAGGGCCTGCATGGGCGGGGGACTCTCGCCATTCATCATCGCAAGCATAATTGCTTTCCCTGCGCGAAGGGAAAAGGAGGCTTCCCCTTCCCTCTCGGATGGTTTTGTTTGGGTTTCAGTCAAGAAAAAGAAAGATTGCGCGAACGGGTCTCCCCGCCCGGACCTCGAGGCGTTTCGCGCCCTCCATCGACGCCAAGCCCTTACTGCTGTGACTCCCATTTCAATTCTGTAGCAATAATGTTTTGGCTGTGTAGGGCTTTGCTGCAAGGAGGGTGCCAATGCCCAGGGAGGCCTCGAGGCCAATTAAAAGCGCCCCGGATCAGGAGGGTGGACGATTTAGCACCCGGCCTTGCAGGAGGGCGGCACGCACACCGCCCCGCCCCGCCCCCCAATGGGTCTGCCGGGAAAGAAAAATTCTGCGGAAACTTTTCTTCCGACCAAGAGGAGGATAGAGGAAAGAGGCGTCCTATGAGGTTTTGAGCCTCGTTTAAAAGCTATGAAAATGTTAGGCCACGATCCGGTGGACAGTTCCTGCGTAGTCTCCTTCAGAGGAACGAGACCTGTGCGGGAGCACGGCCGTTCATTTCAATGGGGTGGGCACAGGAGACCCCCACCCCACCCCACTCTCCTTTTTCCTGGCCAGTTCCGAGAAAACGTGGACGGGTTCCTATCCATAGCCTTTGTGCCTGTAGAAACAAGGACAGGCATGTATGTTTCCCAGGTTATATTTTGTTAAAAGGGGGAAGAGTCGGGTGGGGAAGCGGGAGGCCCATCGGAACACGTGAAACAGTCGGAGGGAAGAAACTAATGCGGAGCGAGGAAAAGCTGGCAGCGCCTCCGTTTTTATTGCAATCGATGGCTGATGTCGAGTCGACATTGTGAGCGGCCGAGACCAACTCCAAGCCAGAAATCAGCTTGGCCCGGCGGATCAATAGGCGGCCTTTGCAGAAACCCGAACTGGTCAGCAGCTCTGAAGTCTGGCAAAGGAGCTCTGAAGGGACTGTCACGCCTGTCGCTCTTCGATGTGCTTTTGACCAGTCGGTGTCATAATCTTAGCATTGCCCTGCTGCGTGTTTAAAAAGGGTGTTCACCGACTGGCATGATGAAACAGCAAGCATATAGAATTGCATTTAGCCTGGGCGATGCAGGGGTGCGGAGGGGAGATAAGGCGGTGGCGAGCCCACCAGCCCAGCAAATAGGGAATCCAGCCCAAGAGGGTTTTAGGGTGAAATTCGTTTGCGGGGCTGAAAAACGCTCTGACGCCCACTCCAGCGCCCTGCCGGGAGAGTGCCCGCTCTCCCTCCCCCGAAACTGCAGAAAGTTGCCTACGATGGAGGCGCCCAAAGTCACGGGTCGCAAAAGATTGGCTCGCAGGCAGCCTGCGCCCTCCTGCCGGACACGGGCTCCTGCTTCATTGCGCTGCGACGCCAGGGAAGAGCCGCAACTTGGACGCGGCCGGACCTGCGTCTGTTGAAAAAGAAAACTAGCTTTGATGTTGCAAAAGGAAACCAAAGGCTCACAAAATCCAGCGCTGAAACAGGAACCGGGGGGGGGGGGGCTCCTTTAAATAAAACTATCGACTAGTCTGTTCTCCTGCGTTTTCCGGGAAACGCGCAGATGGCGACTTCTTCACTTTCGACCGCGGTTCCTTCAGAGCCCTCGCCCAGCTGCTTGAAGAACGCCTTTGCCCAAAGCGGTGCAGCCGTATCGCCCTGTTTCGAGGTTAGGTGGTTGTACGAACAACCTGGGGCCAACTTCTTTTTTGATCCACGCCCTCTCTCGGGGTGCCTGTTGTTCAAAATAACAACAATAACAAGCGAGGCTTATGGGCAGCTAGACACTGAAAGGGGCCGGCCGCGCAAATCCGCTTTTCTGCTTGCCCTTTGATGGACTGGCTACGGATCCCGGAGCGCGCGCGCGGCGCTTTCTCAAGAGCGGCTTGCTCGGAGGCTGCGAGGCCACGCCCAAAGAGCGCCCCCTGGCGAGCTCCCCGCCCACCCGGGTTTGCGGACTTAAGCACTCTTGGCGCCCAAGAGGCGGGGTCTCCGCTCTGCCCTCGGAATAAGCTTGGTGGGGGAGCGCGGGGGGTGGGCGGCGAGGCGAGGTGGACACAAATGCAGTTGGCACCTATACCTGCTTGAGAGACCAGTGGCTCTGGACCTTTGATCCCCTGCCACCCATCAAATAGGCAACATTGTCACCCAAAAATGCCCCCAACGCCACTAGTGGAACAAAGATTCAGAGCACAACAACAATGCTCTCCACCAGGCAACTTTTTAAAAGTAGGTGTGTGAAGGTGTGCATAGGCTGCTCTGCATTTCGTACACAGATCTCAACTGGCCACTCAGTGAGATCCTGGCATCTAGGACAATAAAATCAGAGTCCAGAAGCACCTTTAAGACCAACAAAGATTTATTCAAGGCGTGAGCTTTCGAGTGCAAGCACCCTTCGTCAGACATCAGGCATCTAGGAAGAAGAGTTGGTTTTTTAATACCCTGCTTGTTACGATCCAAAGGGGTCTCAAAGAGGCTCTCCCCAGGACGGACACCCCAGGGGAAGGTAGATGGGGCTGGGCCGAGAGAACTGCAAACGGTCCCAAGTTTCCCAGTGGGCTATATGCGGTATGGATCTAAACCAGGGTAGTCAAACTGCAGCCCTCCATATGTCCATGGACTACAATTCCCATGAGCCCCTGCCAGAAAATGCTGGCAGTGGCTCATGAGAATTGTAGTCCATGAACATATGGAGAGCCGCAGTTTGACTACCCCTGATCTAAACTGTTAGGGTGTATCACTTCCTTAAGGGCCAGAGGAGGATGAAATCTAAGATTGTACCCTTTGGGCAGAGGGCAAATGGGCTCAAGCAACAATCCCCCGGTTGTCAGGAGCCCTTTCAAGTGGTGGGCAGGGGTCCATTTGGCCTCTCCAGTTCTTAATTCTCTCCCCCCCTCCCCATTGGTAGATTGCCTTTCCTGTTAAGAATCCCTTTGAGGGATAGTGGGAAGTCCCTGATTCAGATTCCACCTACAGCATGAGCAGGCTAGGCAGCCCTTGGCAAAAGCATTGTCTTGCCGTCCCTGATGTGTGGGAGAGAATCTCTCCTAGAATTGATGGAATGTGGAATGCTGTGAACTCCCTTGAATGTGTGCAGGCTGGATGTGGTTATGCAGCTGCAGGGCAGGTTCACACATGCATGCCCCTCCTTTGTGAAATGCCAAGATAGAACGAAGGAATGTCTCTCCCTCTGGGTGGAGATAACATTTATAGCCCTTACAGTTTCTGTTGTAAAAATCTATATTTAAGATGTGCAGCATTCATTCATTCATTCAGATTTTTATACCGCCCTTCCATACGGCTCAAGGCGGTTTACATATAACGTCACAGAGCAATACATGGAACGACCTAACATATAACAGTCAAAAATAGCATCAACAATAATCCAACAGTGGTTCTGAATCTTAATCAACAACAATATAATGGGAATGATAACTTAGATAACTGACCCTGTGGACTCAGAGTTTACTCAGGAAAGGTGAACTGCTGGCAGCATTCTCCTTGGACCATTTCATGAAATCCTGCTTCAGACATCTTGATGCCACTGCAGGATGGTTTTAGTAGCCAGTGATGGAAATGGAAAACTGTGCCTTGCACTGTAGCCAATGGTGGTGCATTCAGACAGCAAGCCCCAGGACCCACAGGGCCAAGGCTAGCTTTCCCCGGTGGAGCTTTCTGCTATCGGTATTCAGGTAATTCATGTTCTCTCTGTCTGGAGATGCAATAGTCTGGTAGAGAATCCTCATCTCTGCCTTACAATTACCCTTCTCCACCATCCTTGACTGGTCCTGACAGCCAAAGTGGTAATGCAGCAGCAACTGGAATTATAGTGAAAGCCCTGTAAACATGTTGACTTCAATGGACTGCCTAACTCTGCTTAGGATGGCACTATTGGGAGGGTGATTCAGGCAGCATCTGACAAGTCCACAGTCTATTTAGGGTCTCGCCCCAGATGCAAGGGGGTCTGAGCCACCTATCACATAAGTACCAATTGCTATTTGGTTGTATAAGCAAACGCATTGTGGAAGTATTTGATTACGTTTTTCTGTTTTGTAAAGTGTAATCCTCTCTCTGTAATACAGTCAACGGTGTACTGAAGGAGGCTTTGTAACTTTGGATTTGATTCCATTTTGCATATAGTAAGATAATGTAATAAAGGAGATAGAAGGCTTTGCAGCTTTGGCTTTCTCATTTTTATGCATGCACTTTATGCAAGTCTGACATTGCTGACCCCAAATCTGGGTACCAGAAAAGGCAACTGAGAAAATATGAAGCAGAGGAAGGAAGAAAGGAAGACTGGGCACGAATTACATGCAAACACAATTTGAAATAATGTATTTGCTTTGTATACGAGTAAGGTGCAAGGCCAGTCCAATGTATCTTACCCCATGATTCCCCAAAACTAGGTTTGCCGCTATCCAGAGCATGAATAAAGTAAGAGGGGTAGGACCGAGTGAAGGACCAGATGCAGGGCAAGTACAGTGGCACTGGGATACCAATATGGCCAATCAAATACACAAAAATGACTTTTATGGAGTCTTCAAACTTCCATTCTTCTTTATTCTTTTATATAAATCCCAATGTGTTTTGCTCTTTGGCTTTATCGCGTCTGGAACGCCCTTACCTACGAATAGCAATTGTTGAAACTATCTTACTCTCTGTTAGGAGATTACTTCTCTATACTGAAGTTGTTTTTCAAAATATGAAAATTGAAGTCCCTTGATAAAGCCAAAGAGCGAAACGCTATCCAGAGCATGGCAAGTCAACCTTCTTGGATAAAGCTTTGTTTACTAACCGAGGAGAACGCCACGGGCACAACATGTCTACAATTCAGCCAAGTTTGCAACCTATTTATGTGTGGCATCTCGCTCAATCTAGAAACAGTGACCCTAGATGGAAAAACAACTGGTTGAAAACTGCCATCGAATAATAACCGTTGATGGAGCCTGACTGGAAAAGAGATCTCAGCATTTTGCAGAGTACCAAGTTTGATACAGTTTTCATAATGGAGTATCTGTCTCAAAATACAGAGCCCGAGAAATCATAAGCTTGTTTGATCAGGGATAGCTAACTTCTTTCTCCAAGGGATCTGTATACTAGTGTTAATTTCTCACAGGTGATTCATTTAAGTTATCTAAAGGAGGCCTATAGCAATACCCAGTGAGGGTGAAGTCATTCTTCTGCTAGAGCTTGTGATTTGGGGGAGGGGGCTACGCACCAAGTTCAGGGGAAAGAATTCTTGCTGTGTAGGAGGGGGATTCCCCAGCAGGGCAAGAGATGAGTCTGCCCTGAGTCCAAAGAGAAAGAGCAAGTAATAAATACAAATAATAATAACAACAACAACAGCAATAATAGATCTAATTCCAGGGCCTGTCCAATTTTGTATTTAAAAGAATAGAAGCATTTGGGACACAAGCTCATATTGAGGATCACAGAAAGTTTTGTAATCTAAGCACTTTTTCAAAGAGGGAAAAGATCATAAGTATGATAAATAAATAAATAAAAGCTGTTACCTTCACTTTAAAAAATCAGTTCATTATGCAGGCTAGACTGAGCTGGAAGAGAGCATTTTTTGCAGCCATGTTCCTTCTGCAGCAATGCTGGATCCAGTATTGTTCCCAGGCATTTTACTGAGCAAGTGTTAGCTGAACCCCATCAAAAGTGGGAAGCAGAAGATCCTTCAAGACATCTGTCTTTTCAACCAGCATCACTTCCCCTTGTCTGGGTTTAGTTTTGATTTATTTGCCTTCATCTGTTCGACTGTAGCAGTCAGGCAATGGCTCAAGACCTCTACTGCATAAAGGTAAAGGTATCCCCTGTGCAAGCATGTCTGACCCTTGGGGTGAAACCCTCTAGCGTTTTCATGGCAGACTCAATACGGGGTGGTTTGCCTGTGCCTTCCCCAGTCATTACCGTTTACCCCCCAGCAAGCTGGGTACTCATTTTACCCACCTTGGAAGGATGGAAGGCTGAGTCAACCTACTGCATAACCAGGGGGTTTAGATAGTTGTAAAGCTGGGTGTCAACTATATATAGATGACATCCAGTTCCAAAGCTATGAAATATTTTTCTCAAAAGTTTTACATAGAGGTTGAATAATATGGGAGATAAGATCGTGCCCTCAGGAATTCCGCAAGATACCTCCCAAACTGAAGATAGCTGGTCACAAGAAGCAACCCTTTGAGTCCAATTCATGAGGAATGATTAAAATTAGTCTAAGGTACATCCCTTACTTCTGCCTCCAAAAGCCTCAGTAGGGCAGCATGGTCCACTGTATGAAAGGCATCAGACAGATCCAGGAGGAGCAACAAAGAAGCATGACCTTTGTCTACGTTCAGGTGGAGGTCATCAGCTAAAGCCACTAGAATTTGGAACCCACATTTGAAGAAGAGTTGGTTTTTCTATGCCGCTTTTCTCTACCCAAAGGAGTCTCAACGCGGCTTACATTCACTTCACTTTCTTCTCCTCACAACAGACACCCTGTGAAGTAAGTGAGGCTGAAAGAGCCCTGATATTACTGCTCAGTCAGAACAGCTTTATCAGTGCTGTGGCAAGCCCAAAGTCACCCAGCTGGCTGCTTGTGGAGGAGGAGCAGAGAATCAAACCCAGCTCACCAGATTAGAAGTCTACACTCCTAACCACCTTGCAGCACAGTTAGATGCCATAGCTGTCTCGTGGGGAAGTAATGACAAATTATGGTTTGCATTAAAGAGGACATCGCAGTGTTCAAGTGGCGTTTGTGAAGGGGATAAAGGAGGAGAGAGCATGTCAGCATGGTGCTTTTGGTAGAATCCTTTGCACTCTACACAGTACTGTAGTGTTAGATATGTGGAAACTGACCCAGTGGCTTGTAGCCATCTGACCATGGATTTTGTGGACTTTCCCACATCCACCTCCTCCTGCAGTTTGCTAGATCTCCTGGACAGTTGGGAACAGCATAAGGGACAAAGGGGTGGGGTTGGTAGTGGGAGGGAGGAATCAGCAGTAAACCTCACCTTCTTCTGCAACTGGAAATGTTTTTACACTGGAGTAACCATGTAGCTGGACACCTGCTGGTGTGTGAAGCAACCCTAATTTTCACAGCATATGGAAAGAATCTCCTCCCCCCCTTGGGAATTCTTTCCATACACCCAGTCACCTAGAAAACAATATCTGGTGTTCCTGGATCAGAGGATTCCTAAGACTTTAAAAAAACATCCTACATTTGGGTGTTGCAGAAATAAGCAACCATGCATTACGCCCAGTGAGGTGGAGGGGTGGATATGGATCCAAAGACTGACCCTGCAACATGGCACCTCTCTAAGGACACCGCAGACATCCTGATCCAACCTGCTTTGAATGATGTGCGGAAATATTTATGCAGCCACCGGCTGTTCTTTCAAGGTTATAAAAGATATAAATTCACAACACGTTAGCAAACCTTGGCTACTTACCCCTTTTTTGGGATCCTGCAATCATATCTTCCTAAACGTACATTTGACAGATCGTCTGGGAAATGCCAGCAGGCTTAAGGGTTAATTGAATCTGAAAGGCACTGGTCCACACCCAGCTCAAGATGCTCCTGGTTGTCAATAGACTGCAAATTGTAATCTGCTCTGGGAACACAGGGATACAAATTGGACTACACCTGGACTTCTTCCTCTCTCTCTCTCACTCTTATGGAGGCTTGTCTGTCTGTCAACGGGACAGCAGCATTTAATTTATTTCCTCTGGGTTCTGCTGGCGGATATGCTGCTCATTCTCAGAGCTCTGCTATAAAGCATTTGGGGAGTTGTAGTTGCACAGCACATTTTTTCTTCTGCTGCTGCTTAAAGGCAGCTATTTAATCTCTTTGCTGTCACAGCTGGTTCTGTCATCCTGGGGGTGGGGGAATTTGCCCTGAGAACTAACTACATGCTCATATTGCAGAGTGTTGCATGTAGATAGATAGAGCTGGAACCAGCTGATGGGTTTAGTTTATTTGTTTTTTATACCTTCTGATGATGATGTTTACATAAAGGTTTAACCTTGCATTCTTTTCGTTTTTCAGTATAATGTTTTCATCTGGGTCAAAACTTCTTGAATTTTTTATAATTCCTACAAAATATTCCTCCCCCCCCCGAACCACAGCAAATTCCACATCTTCCAGTTTTCCTTTCCTTAAAAAACTGCCATCCCTGCTTATGTAAGATGCCTGGAGCCTCTGGAAGGGCAGGGCAGAGCATAAATACACAAATACAATAAATGAATGCATACATATATTACCAGTACATATGTGCCTATTGATAAAGGTAAAGGTAAAGGTATCCCCTGTGCAAGCACTGAGTCATGTCTGACCCTTGGGGTGACACTCTCTAGCATTTTCATGGCAGACTCAATATGGGGTGGTTTGCCATTCCCTTCCCCAGTCATTACCATTTACCCCCCAGCAAGCTGGGTACTCATTTTACCGACCTCGGAAGGATGGAAGGCTGAGTCAACCTTGAGCCGGTTTCTGGGATTGAACTCCTAGCCTCATGGGCAGAACTTCAGACAGCATTTCTGCTGCCTTACCACCCTGCACCACAAGAGGCTCTTTTGTGTCTATTGAGAGAACAATGCAAAAAACCAATGTTGATATGATCATGTATGTGGTTGAATCATGAGTCTTTTTGTGTGCTCATGTGTCCCTGCACTTTGATGAAAACAACGTGAAAAAATACAACTATAGGTACAACTGTATTCGGCTTGTTTTCGTGAACAGTGTTTTATCAATGGAAGCTTGGCTATCAGTACTCCAGAGGGGGAGGGACATGTATATAAGATGAAGACAGTTATCATACACTGCACACATCAGAAACTATTTTGACTGGATTTAATCATTCCCCAGCCCACCAGTTTGTATTATCCCCTTTAATCAGTTTGTGAATTGACTGCATCCAGATTCTCAGCATCCCTTCCAAATTTATGAATGGGGCCATGGATCAGTAGGAGAGAATTTGTTTTTTTATGCAGATTGTCTCGGGTTCAATTCCTGACATCTCCAGTCGCTATTGATGTGTCAGACCTTTATGCAAGATCCTGGAGAGCCACTGCAAGTCGTAACCGTGGTCCACGACCACAGTTCATGTTTAGAGAAAATATCCCAGGAGACGACCGTCTCTGTTCCGTTCTGTGAACTGTGGCTGGCAGCTGTTTGAAACTGCACTGAACTGGATGGAGCTTTGGTCTGAATCAGCAAGGCACTTCCTGCGAGGTTCTTAAAATTAGATGCCCGGAAAGCAGCGAATTTCCAAGAAGCTTTACTAGGCATTCTGAACCTGCATTGGGTATTCACACATTACATTTTTCAGCTCCTTCCTTATATGCTTGTTTAGAATTTGAGAAATGTTGCATCAGAAACAATTCCTGCTTTTTCCCAAGGCCATGTAAAACCCATAAAATATCAAAAAGGAAGCAGATACAGTGCCGAAAAATGAGGTGGCAGGGTGATGTGGAGAAAGGAATTAAGATGTGACAATAGAAATAGAAAAATGGAAATAAGCACCAAAAAGTTACCAATTAGAAAACGCAGAATGTAATTTAAATGAAATGGTGCTTTGGAGCAAATAATATTTTTCCTACTCCTCCCCACCCCCGTAATCAATAGCTTCTATTAAAATTAACCATATTTGTAACTGCATTATCTGGGCAACTATTGTAAATTGTAATGAAAGCCATAAATGCAGCTTGATGATAAATAAAATGGAAGCTTTTAATCAAGAGGCTGAATCTAAGAGTCATTCTTTAATAGCTATTAACATGGATTTTATACTAATCTAACAAAGGGAATACAATAATACAACTTGAATTAGTATATGTATAAATTGAAATGTGGTACAAAATGTGCACTTTAAATATTTAATGAAACAATTAGGGTTTTTTCAGATTAAAGATTCATTTCCATTTCTTACAACTTCCATTGTAATTATGTGCTATACAATTTCACAAGCATCTGATGAATATTAACTGTGTAATTTGTACTTTATCCTTAATATTAATGACCTGAATAGTCTAACCCATCTCTGCTGCTATGAAACTGGGCCTTGGATTCCTAATCACCATATAAATACGCCCCGTGTTGTCACAATGGAGCCTTTAAAATAGATTCCAAGATGGAAGACTAGAGATATTTGTAGCATCATCTTAATCTGTTCCCTTGAATGGTTCCCTGGTAGCTATCTAGTGATTAAAAGTGTGGAATTCAGTTCTAAAGGATATAGTGATGGCCACAGGAATAAACATCTTGAAAAGGGGATTAAATAGTTTCATGGGGAATTGGTCCATCAGTGGATGACTAAGGAGCACCTCCATATTCAGAAGCATTAAATCTCTGAATCCCAGAGCCAGGCAACATCCAAAAAGCCTCAGCCTCTATGATTATTGGCCCTCCAGAGGAATTGGGTGACTTCTGTGTGAGCCAGGATGCTGGACTACTGGTCTGATCCATTAAGGCTTCTATGATCTTATGGATAGCCCTTTGGAGGTGCGTACAGGTATACTTCCTCCTTCCTGTGTTGTATCTCAGCTTTGTTTAAAATGTGTAGAAGCTGATATGATACATCCTTCTCCTGCAACTCAACCACCTTAGATTTGTCAAGTTGCAACCCAGAGACTCCTACTAGTCCTTTACATGATAGTAGAGGTGAGGCTCACATTGCTTTTCTCCCTTGTTCTTGTCCTGGTTTTCTCATCAACTCCTTCCTCTTTTTGATGTAACCCGTTGGACTCTGCACAACTTGGCTATCCCCTATCAGTCGGAATTTGAAGTGGAGATAGGATCTCTTGGCTTCAGCTATTTCCATGCCTGAAGCTAAAACTGAATACCTCCCTCCAACTTTGGATGGCGGCTCGTCTTTTGGAATGATGTGCAAAAACAGCTCCTTAAGTCTGGGAAACAGTCTCCATCTTAATATTGTTGCATGAGGCTGTTGCTTCACACTCCTTCACTGTCAACCAGATCTATAGGTTGGGGGTGGCCATTCCATCAGCAGTCTAGGCCACATTTGCAGCCTGGCCTCTGAAACAAGTATTATCTGGTATCTGGTAGCTCTACTAAAGTTAAGTTGTGATTTAAAAAAAAACTCTCAAAATTTCACTCATAAGGAGAAATCAGAAGAAATTTTTCATGTTGTATGAGAGAGAGAGAGAGAGAGAGAGAGAGAGAGAGAGAGAGAGAGAGAGAGAATGGTCAACCATCTTTTTCTCTTTCCCCCCTTGTGTCTTGTACGTAATGCCCAGCTGCGCCCGGCGACACATCCTTCTTATTTCTTAGACTGCACTGACTTTGTTATTGAGCCTGAATACCCATAAAGGTTTTGTGCATTTCTCTGTGTGTCAAAACATATTTCGGGCCCTCAGCCTGGAAAACAGTGGTTTGCCTAGAAAACAGAAGTTAGCTATACCTGCTGTAGATAAGGTAATTATTGATGAGGCATGTTTAGGACAGTTCTTGTATTCCAGACCCAAAAGACAGTCACTACAATGCTTATGCAATATAATTTTTAAAATGTATAGAGGCCTCATCACATATCACATTGAGCAGCATGGGAAACAGGTATCGCTATTTATGAGCTTTATATGCCACCTCTTGCTACCAGGCAGCCTTGAGGTGACTAACAGAATATAATCCAAATACAACTAGAAGGCAGCCCACATAAACCAACTGACTAAAAGCCAAGTGAAAGAGATCTTGCATGCCCCACAGAATAAGTTCCACAAGGCCTGCTTTAATCTTTATTTTGCAGTCACAAAAGGAGTCCAAAGAGAGGGAAAACATGGCTCCCTTGCCATCTGGGGGAGTTCATAGCTGCGATTTGTCCTATAGCATGAGGTATTGTTATTAGCATTAAATATCTATGATATATCTCCTGCACTCAAATATCGCAATTGATTTAATTGGTTCAATTATAGATTGATTGGTTTTAATATTAAGCCTAACATAATTCTGCTAAACATCTCAGTCATTTGGCAGACAGGAATAATGTATGCAAAATACACCTAGCTATAGCTTGGATATCAAGGCCTTTTTGCACCTGAGAAGAGGGTTTCTTGGTATCTGGAAGCAGAATGATTGGATTAAGAGACGAAGGGAAACGCAGTCCACAGGCGAGCTTGCGGAATGAGGCACATGACTCTGTCGTTATCCTGCAGACGCAATGTAATTTAGCAGACCATGCAATTGTTATTTTGCCGCTATAGGAAATTTTCTCATGCTTAAAGAATAGAAATCTATATTTAGAAAGGCTTTCCATATACAAAGGTGCAAATTTCTCCCCCACCCTTGCACGCACCAATGTCAGTCCCATTATATGCATCAAATGCATTCCTTCTGTACATGAGGTTCCCTATGAATATGTACCTATTTATCTTTATCATTCACCATAGAAATACCTCAACATGAGTCTGGCAAGTGAACCAATCACCTTTTGATACACGCAAACACACACACACCCTCCAACCTCCATAGCAACACAACTGACAGCATGGCAACCGCAACTGCCATACAATGGAAACAAAATGAAGGGGGGAGGAGGAATCTTATGCAGAGAGAGAGAGAGAGAGAGAGAGAGAGAGAGAGAGAGAGAGAGAGAGAGAGAGACTGATCACTAGTCAGGGTATTAAAATGTGCCATAAGTAATATTTGTTAATCTGTCAATGTCCTTTTACAAAATGCCATTAATGAGGTCTCTGGCCATGGATAGAGAATGGCTTTCTCTTCTAAGGACAGCTTTAATGCTGCTTAGAGGTAAATGGCGTAAAACACTTGGTCCATCCTATGTTTCCTATCCCTCCTTTCCTTTGTCTTTCGTTATTGGGCAGGTTGCATCTAAAAACCAAAGTGATGGGCTTGTGTTTTGGAAGTTCAGACTCCCAGATGTAAGTCCTTTGAAAACTGTCACTGTTAATTTTTTATAATTCCTTTGCAAAGTCAAAACTGTATCCATGAACCCTCATTTTATGAGAGAGACATCTTTGTAACCTTTTCCTGTGCCAATCTGTCCTGCAGGTGGGAATAACTGACCTGAGGCTAGCAAGGTTATTCTGTTTTAAACAGAAGAGCTGAAGGCTGCCATTTTAACGATACCTCAACAACTCTCAAGAGCTGGTAGCAGGAGGAGAGAGTTCTTCAATGTACACATTTTTAAAAAATTGCTTGTGAAAGGTTGTTCCAGTCAACTGGAATCACCCGCCAGAAGACCAAACAGAATGGCCGAGTGCCTCTAATTGACTTGCTGCTTCCGTTACAAAAAGGAATGAAGTAAGGCCATGAAATGATACTTCCCTGGATTTCTTTTTCCATTGCAATTTTCAAAGGTGTCACTTTTGCTCTAGAAAGAATTGGTGTTGTTGTTTTCACTACATCCAGCTATGGCACACGCTCACAGAGCGTTTGTGTGTTTAGAGGGACTTCTAGTCAGCTATTCATGCATTCTGCTCTTTAAAAGAAATGTTTTAAAATATGCAGGATCTTATTGACACAGTAGGTGGTCTGTACTGATTACCACAGAAGTGTTGCTGTTTCTGTACAAGACAAACTGTAATGGGCTCTCCTCCTCCCTCCCCCTCCTTCTCATTATGTGTTTATGGCGGAAATACTGCTTAGTTATTGTGAGGCTAGAATTACTGATGATGCGGGAGGTGGCACAGTACACCAGATTTCATGTCTTATGGTAGGTGCCGATTTGTGATTAGCTTGTTCTGGTTTTATTTAGTTTTCAGACTTCTGTTTTGCTTCTTTGATTTAAACAAACAAGAAGACATGCAAGAGTGTAACTGTGGTTCTCTCCTTGGGTCTCATTCTTAACTGTGGAGGTTCCGAGTGTGACAAAGATAGGAACCCAGAAGCTGGCTCCTGGCCCTGACCCATTCGTTGGTTTGCTGGGAGGGGAGGGAGGAAGAAGGCGACATCTGACAGACAGCATGGAACACTTCCTCAATGCATTATCTCCCCCAGCCCCCAAACCCAGAAACTCACTTTGATAGAGGCAAGGAAGGGAGGTGACAAGGTGTCCAAGATGGGTTGTC